>NC_091449.1:20447131-21047131 GCF_964237555.1 Oryctolagus cuniculus | reverse complement strand
TGGGTTTTATTTTTTAATCCAGACAGTCTGTATCTTTTAACTGGAGACCTGAGGTCATTTACATCCAAGGTGACTAATGATAAATAACGACTTGACTTGGCCCTGCCATTTTTCCATAAATATTCCTATTGTTTCCTTTGGATTTCTTTTGTACTTTTACTGGGAGATTTTTTGCCTTCACTTTCTTTCATAGTGATGACCATGTTTTGTGTTTCTTTATGTAGCAACTAGGACTAGCTAGAAATGGTGCCTGCATGGGATGCCAGCACTGCAGGAGGCATTTTTACCCACTACACCACAGCGCTGGCCCCAACATATTCTTTTAATTTCTGTTTGTTATGGAAGGTCTTTATTTTACCTTCATTCATAAATTACAGCTTTGCAGGGTACAGTATTCTGGGTTGACAGTTTTTTCCTCTTATAAATTGGAATATATCTCACCATTCTCTCCTAGCCTGTAAGGTTTCTGATGAGTAGTCAGCTATGAGTCTAACTGGAGATCCTCTGAAAGTAACCTGGCATTTCTCTCCTGCATTTTTTCCACATGTTTTACTGTAGGGAGTTTACAATTTGTCACAGTGAAGATCTTTTCTAGTCATGTCTATTAGGAGTTCTATGTGCTTCCTGTACTTGGACATCCCCTTCTTTGTCCAAATTGGGGAAAGTTTTGTGTAATTATTTCATTAAAAAGGCCTTCTAATCCATTCTCTCTTTCCACAGCTTCAGGAACTTCTAAAACCTATCTATTGGGTCGCTTATGAGTATCCCATAAATCTCCAACAGTGTTTTTCAGTTTTCTAATTTCTTCTTCTTTTTCTTTTGGTCTGAATGTAAAATTTCCAGATACTTCTCTTCATATATTCTTTCTTCTGTTTCACCAAGTCTGTTGTTAAGGCTTTCCAGTACATTTTTTATTTGACCTCCTGAATTTTTCATTTCTAATATTTTGATTTCTCTTTGAATAGTCCATTTCATGGGAAAATTTTTCATTCATGTCATGTACATATTTCTTTACCTCTTGAATTTGCTTTTGATCACTTTTAAGTAATTCTACAATCAATTTTTTGAAATCCATTTGGCATTTCATCAATCTCTTCATCTTTACATTTTAGTACTGAAGTGCTATGTTCTTTGGAGGATGTCATGTTATCTTCCTTATTCTTGTTTCTTGAATTGCTGTTTATTATTAGGCATCTGTGGTGATACTTTTTGTTCTTATTTTTTCTCTGTGATAGCTTTTATTTTTGGACTAAGCCTTTGTGGAGTGTCTGCTCTTTCAGTGAATATATTCAGGCATGAGTTGGGTGTAGTCAAGAAGTTCTGTTCAGTGCTCCAAGGTGAGGGGAGTCCCCAAGGTTACACTTATGTTGGGCATGGTAAATCTTTTATTATTATTATTATTATTATTATTATTATTATTATCAGAGGGGAGGTTTATTCTGCTGTTGGTCTAGACTCAGCTCATCACCTCCTCTCCTCAAAGTAGACCAAGGCCTGGGTGCTAGCCCTAGTAGATACAATTTTCATCCATGCTGCCACAAGAACACCCAAAGGATCTGTGCAGTTCTCAGTGTAAACCCGGATCCTGAAGCAGTGACCCTCACTAGGCAATCTGGGAGCCCTGAACATGTGCAACCGCCCACAGTGACTGCCCCAAGTCCCAGCCACACCCTGCGCCCTCCCATGCAGTCCCATCCTGGCACACAAGGCTCCCACAGTTACAAGTCCCCAGTACCCTGTCAGTTCTCCCAGCCAGACTCAGGCATCTCCTCTCAGCTGGTTGCTGGGCATGCACACATGAGCTGGAGCAGCTGTTACGTATGTTCACTGGCTAGTTACAGGGCACTGGTGCCAGGTGGTTGTGCACAGAGAAACGCGCCCCATTTTTTTCCCTCTAGGTTGGCAGGTATACTGTCCTCCACAGGGCTCCAAGTTGGATTCACACCAGGCTCTTCCCACAGCTTTATCACCATTGGCTTGGGCTGCTGCAGTCTGGTCTCACCTCACTCTCCAAAGCTGGTGCTGAGGCTCTCAGCTGCTGGGGTCCTGAGTTGTGCACATCTACACCCTCCACCTAGGTCCGTGGTGTCCCTCTTAATTTGTATGGAGTTTCCTCTGCCATTTTCTCTTCCCTGAGATTGCACTCTCTCCACTTCTTTAACTATCTTCCCCTAGTCTAGAGCAGTAAGCTCCTTCCATAATACACCATCTTGAAAACTCCTGTATCCATTTTTTAAAAAAATATTTTGAACCTTTCTTTTCTACCAGGAAGTAATCATACATGATGAATTTGCCAAGTGAAAGCATCGTCTGTGAGGCAGTTTGGAGAAGACCAATTCAGAAGTACGTGTGTTACATCTGCCCTGGCCACTGGCTGTTCCTTGGAGCCCCTTTTCAGAGGCACATTTGAACATGGGCTTCGCAAGGCTTGCAGTCACAAAACAGCTTCTCCCAAAAGTACTGTTCACTTAGACTCAGCCTGGGCTGAAGAGTCAACGAGAAGTTAGCAGCAAAAGCTTAGGGGAGGGGGCCAGCACTGTGGCGCAGCAGGTTAAAGCCAGTGTCCCATATGGGTGCTGGTTCTAGTCCCAGCTGTTCCTCTTCCTATCCAGCTCTCTCCTATCACCTTGGATAGTAGTGAAAGATGGCCCAAGTCTTTGGGTCCCTGTACCCATGTGAGAGACCCAGAAGAAGCTCCTGGCTCCTGGCTTTGGATAGGCACAGCTCCGGCCATTGCAGCCATCTGGGGAGTGAACCAGTGGATGGAAGACCTCTCTCTCTTCTCTACCTCTCTCTGTAACTCTTTCAAATAAATAAAATAAATCTCTAAAAAAATTATTTAAAAAAAAAGCTTAGGGGAGGACTTCAAAGCAAAGTAGAACCATAGATGTGTTTATGAAGAACTCCATGCTGGAGGAGGACGGTGCCTCTTCAGGAGTTGGGTTCACAAGCGCACTTACCTTTTTCAGGTCCGCTGAAAGAGGGGACGTGTCAATGGTCAAGCAGGGCTCGATCCTGTTCCAGAGCACTGCAACAGGCGGTTGCACAGCCGACTTCAACTTCTGCAACTAAGCAGATACAGGCATCACACAACCATGTCTGCCCTGAAGTACAGGGTAGCAACAACTTTACAAAACTGAAAAAAAAAAAAAAAGTTCACAGTGTGAAAACCCAAGTCCATTAACTTACAAAATGCACCCACACTGCCAAGTTGAAAACACAATAACCAAATACCTAAAGAAGTTAAAAAAAAAATAACCATTTCTTTAAAGCAGTGATTCACTGGGTAATTTCTGAAAAGGTGTCTCCAGGTAAAGTCCTTCATCTATGAGTTTCTCTCCTCATACCAAGTCTGGAGGGAGAAAAGTGAGGGACTGACAGAGAAAACTGTTCCCTCTCTCTTCTAACATTTTTAGGGCCTGAAATACCTGCTGTAGATCAGAGATTCCATCAGCTCTCAAAGGGTCCGGATTTAAGAACTGCAGTAGTCTGCAAAACAGTTGAGAAGGAACGACCTGAAGGAAAAAGTGTTTGTTTCCTCCCTTGCACTGTTATTTTAATTCTTCCTAAGTAGAGGTAAAATGGACTACACATCCCAAGGCAAAGCTATAAAATCATGGCTTGCCCTGTTGTGTCTGGTTTATGAAGACACCAGCCCATGGGAGCCATGCCAGCTGCATGCTTCCCACTTCCCACCCCGAGCCTGCATCTGTGCTGCAGCAACCCTGGGCCCAGGCCCTTGTGCAGAAAGGGGGCCAGACCATGCTCGGGAATGACTGGTCTACTTCAGTATCTTTATTCTATGGCTGAGAAGACAGGATCAGGGAGGACTTGCCCACTACAGCTTCTGCTAACTCAGAGAAGAAAATCAACACTGCTTTCCTTCAGCCTAGGCCCCAGCCCCAAGTGGGTAAGGACTAGTGACAGCCACAGAGAACTCACAAGCCAGAGGAGATCACAGATGGTGGAGATCTCTCTCTCTCTCTCTCTCTCTCTCTCTCTCTCTCTCTCTCTCACACACACACACACACACACACACACACACACACCCAGGGGTCCTCTTTCCTGAAACTTCATTCCTGGAAATGGAGTTGCTTAATGCACAAGCTACAAGACCCAGATGTCCACTCACTGATGAAAAGACAGAGAAAATGTGCTGTATCCATGCAATAGAATATTACTCAGTCATAAAGAAGAACAAAGTACTCATCTATACTATGACAGAGATGAATTTTGAAAGCACTGTACTGAATGAAAGAAGTCAGTTACATATATTACATGTTTCCTTTTATATACAATCAATGGTCAGAATAGGAAAACCCACAGAAAGTAGATCAGTGGTTGCCAGGGGCTACTGCAAATGGATCCGAGTTTCTTTTTGTGCTGCTGAAAACATTCTGGAATTAGACCATGCTCATGGTTGTACAAGTCTCTGAATATACTAAAGCCACTGAACTATGTACGTTTTAAAGTACATGAGGGTGGGCCGGCGCCGCGGCTCACTAGGCTAATCCTCCGCCTAGCGGCGCCGGCACACCGGGTTCTAGTCCCGGTCGGGGCGCCGGATTCTGTCCCGGTTGCCCCTCTTCCAGGCCAGCCCTCTGCTGTGGCCAGGGAGTGCAGTGGAGGATGGCCTAGGTGCTTGGGCCCTGCACCCCATGGGAGACCAGGAAAAGCACCTGGCTCCTGGCTCCTGCCATCGGATCAGCGCGGTGCGCCGGCCGCAGCGCGCCGGCCGCGGCGGCCATTGGAGGGTGAACCAACGGCAAAGGAAGACCTTTCTCTCTGTCTCTCTGTCTCTCTCTCTCACTGTCCACTCTGTCAAAAAAAATAAAAATTTAAAAAAAAAAAAAAAAAAGTACATGAGGGTGGGGCCGGCACTGTGGCTCAGTGGGTTAACACCCTGGCCTGAAGCGCCGGCACCCCATATGGGCACCAGTTCAAGACCTGGCTGCTCCACTTCCCATCCAGCTCTCTGCTATGGCCTGGGAAAACAGTAGAAGACGGCCCAAGTCCTTGGGCCCCTACACCCGTGTGGGAGACCCGGAAGAAGCTCCTGGCTTTGGATTGGTGCAGTTCTGGCCGTTGCAGCCAATTGGGGAGTGAACCATCTGATGGAAGATCTCTCTCTCTCTCTGCCTCTCTTCTCTCTGTGTAACTCTGACTTTTGAATAAACAAATCTTTAAAAAAATAAAGTATATGAGGGTACATCAAGAAGTTCATGGAAAATGGAATTAAGAGATAGAGTCTTGATACAAAACATTTTTGAATTCCATGTATAGCTTTTTGCAAAATATGCATTCCTGTGAACATTTTGAAGACCCTTATTAATACTTTACAGGGTAAACTCTTGTTATATACTATCTCAGTAAAGTTATTTTTAAAGACAAAGAGAGAATCATAGAAGAGACAACATTCCAAAACAAAACCTTACAAGACAGAAAACAGATGGGCAGGTGGTTAACTGCCATGGCCAACCCAAGACAAATGATGCTGAGCTAGCCACGGGAGGCTCAACTCTATCTACACAGAGAAATCTCCAGAAAGTCCAGGGTTGAGGACCAGGCTCCTTTGGTTATGGCAACATCACAGGGAACTAAACAAAGAGGGCAATCTCTGGATCCCCTGGTTCTTCTCAGTGCTCCCACCCTAGGGTACTATCAGGGGCTGGTTCTTGGGAGACAATGAAAGCAGTCTTCACACTGGGGCACCAGAGGCACAGCCGAGGAGGAAGCGTTACCAACTCCAGGTTCTCTGACTCACTTGCAAGCAGCATTTGGCAAGAGGCCACGATGCAACCCAGACAAGGCTTACTGGGGGCTTATCCTCAAACACTAGAGACAGCACAGCAAGAAGAGGTTTCGCCACCTGACTCCCTCACGGGAGCTGAACAGGTACTTTTACAGGGTTGAGGAGGTGTGAACTCCCCACACACAGCGTGTGGATCAGCACCCAGACTGCACTTCTGGTTCATTCTCCTTGGCACATGCCATTTTCGTTTGGTTTGCACTTAGCTCAGTGCTCTGTGTAGGTGACTATGGGTTTCTGTACACATGACACACTCAAAAAACAGTGTGCTACTCACTACCATCACCCCAGGAAGGCCACATACGGGTCACCCAGGGGTGTTCTGGGCAGGCATGCAGACTGGGGAAGTTCCTATCATGGCAGTAGGGGATCTTCTGCAGTCAGGGTTTAGATAGTCCTTGTTCCTGACTGGTTTGGAGCTGGGGATGGACACACAGTAAGTCAGGAAGAGCTTAAGGAGAGGGGGACAAAGGTCTCATCGTGTGTAGTGCTGTGTGCTGAGGAAGGACAGCTGAACTCTAAACCTTGGAGGTGTAAAAATCCCTTGCCCTCAATTAGACCTTGGCTCTTCTGATGGAGGGGTGGGTGACAGCCCCAGCCAGTGTCAGCCTGACACAGAGCTGCTGGAGCTCATCTGTTCTTCCCTTGAGGAGATGTCTCAGCTCCATCACTGGCTCGCAGTAGTAGGTGGGCTCCTTGGGAGCGGCCTATGGGGCTTAGAAGAGACCTGCTTTACTGGGAGAGGTAGGCCCAGCTGGGGACTCCTTTGCATTTTACTGCAGTAAGGGTGGCCAAGATCCCTCAATAATGGTCCTTTCCACTCTAAGTTGTAAGCAAAACATGGTCCCCTGGTTGAAACTGGGCATGGGATGATGTCTCCTGAGGAGTTGGCAAACCTGCGCTCCATGTTCCAGGATGACTCTCGACCTGTCCCGGGTTGATCAGGCCCCTGTCTGTGAGGTCAGTGGTAAGGAAAGGTCTTCCACACATCACACCCCTGGGGGCAGTGTGGACCCTGAGGATTGCTTTGGGAAGCTTTTGGTCCATGGTTTGTGTGTTTCTTGGCAGAGCTTGGCTATGGTTTTCTCAAGGATGTGATTCATTTGCTCAACCTTTCCAGTACACTCGGGGAGCCAGGAGGCATGTAACTTATGGCATATTCCTGGGGGCCTGAGAGGGTCTGGGCAACACTTGCTAAGAAGGATGGCCCATTATTACTCTGGAGGGATTGAGTCTAAAATGAGGGATTATCTCCCAAAAGAGGAGTCTACAAAGTTCTACGGCCTTTTCAGTGCAGTGGGAAGGCACCCTCCACTCTGTAAAGGTACAGGTGAACACCAAAAAGTACTGGAGTCCAGATCTAGGGAGCATCTTGTAAAACCCATCTGTCAGTCTTCTGGGTGTGTCCCTCCATGGTGGAGTGGTTTTATCAATGATAAAGACAGGATGGTCTGGGGGATTATTGTGGACACATGACTTCACAGGGCAGGGTCACCTACTTTATGGTTTTTCCCTGTAAAGACCCCATAGATCAGTTTCTACCAGTTCTCTCTCCCACAGCGGGCAGCATCATGGAAGAGTTTAATGAGCTTCTGTTGGTCTGATCCTGGGAGAACTCCACTATTTTTGAGGAACCACTGATATCCTCATCTCGTATCCCAACCTCAGCCTCCTCATATTCTTGCTGGGGCTACTGGGGACGGCTGGGGAACGTGGAAGGATCTATCATTGGGGTCAGCACCTTGTCAGGCTCCGCAGGCTGATCCCCCTCCCCCGTTTGGTGGCCTTCTCTTCCTACTGTTTCCCTGGTCCACGCTGGATGCATCCTCTCAGTAAACAACTGCCACCTGCTGAGGAAGCTGAGCTGCCTCTCAAAGAAGCATGATTAGGTCTTCATGTTTAATACCAGAGTTTTCAGCTCATGACATTCCCCTTTCCTACCATATGGGTGGTGTGGGCATGCAGTTACCAGAAACCTGTACTTTGAATAGGTCTAAATATTGAATGTTTTACTTTTTCCCAATTATAAGGCCTGAATCTGAGCGATCAGTTTGTCCTCTTGGTCTGAGGTTTGGGATGATAGTGCTCCTGCTCTATGGCATCAGTTAAACTCTCCACAGCATAGCCTGCCACCCACACTGCTCCCTCTGTAACAGCCCTTCCATCCGTGTGCCATTCAGCACGCAGGTTCTCGAGGGGCTCGTCCCAGAGGTCAGGCCTGCTGGAGGAGGTCTGTCTTACAGTGACGCTGCAGGCCCCTCACCTGGGCTGGACAACACACTGACGCTGCAGGCCCCTCACCTGGGCTGGACAACACACTGACGCTGCAGGCCCCTCACCTGGGCTGGACAACACACTGACACTGCGGGCCCCTCACCTGGGCTGGACAACACACTGACGCTGCGGGCCCCTCACCTGGGCTGGACAACACACTGACGCTGCGGGCCCCTCACCTGGGCTGGACAACACACTGACGCTGCGGGCCCCTCACCTGGGCTGGACAACACACTGACGCTGCGGGCCCCTCACCTGGGCTGCAAGGCGGACACATGTTCAGGTTTAAGAGTCTGACAGACCTGTCAGGACAATCTGGTAGAAGTCTTCTTCCTGTCAGCCAATGGTGCCCTTTGACTTCTAACACTGTCTGCACCTGTTGAAGGGTTTGTGCCTCTATGGGTTGTCCCAGCATCAATTTAGAGGCCTTGTTGACCAACAAGGGAATGGCAGCTCTGTTCTTAGGCAACTGGGCTATCCCTGAACCAGAGAGCTCAGTGGTTCTGAAAAGAATGCACCAGTCTCTGGATAGGTCTTAGCCTTTGAATCAGAACTCCTAAGGCAGCTCCTAACCTACCAGACATACAAATGAATGGCTTTTCTAGGTTTGGAAGTCCTAGAGCCATGGCGTAGCCCAGCTCTGGCTGTAGGGCCTCCAAGGCCTGCTAGCATTCCGGGTTCCAGAGGTACTTGCTCATCATGCTTTCATGCTTCACATAGGGGTTTTGCCAATAATCCATAACTTGGGATCCAGATGCAGCAGAAACCTGACATTCCCAGGAATCCTTGAAGCTGTCCTAGTTTTGGGCACCAACAGGAAATAACTGCTTTTTTCTATTCCACAGTTAGGACACAAGACCCTGGGTCTACATGTAGACAAACTTGGGCTTTTGAGGGGGAGACTTTGTACCTTATTTATTTTTTATAGTATTATAATCAGAATCTCACTGAGAGGGGCTGGTGATCACAAACCATCTACCTATGATACTAAGGACCATTTTTAGGGTGAGTTCTCTCAGTTCTGTAAGATGGTCCCAAATGGTGGGTCTATCTCTGAAACTCTGAGGAGGCATGGTATAAGTGGACTGTATAGTTTCCCGAGTGTCCAGGTTTCTATACACAAAGGCAAAAAGGTATTAGGACTCTGAGTTAAGAGGAATTAATTTAAAAAGGCATCTTTTTGGTTCAGGACAGTATATAAATGAACCTTTCCTCTCCAGGTATCTGAGTAAGTAGAGTGTATGTGTTTGGGATAACATAGTGACAGGAAAAACCGCCTCACTCACTACCCACAGGTCCTATACTAAGCAGTACTCCCCGTTTGGCTTCCTGACTGGGAGAACCAGGGTGCTGCAGGGTAAACTGACAGGCTTAATCAATCCAAGCTCCAGGGACTTCCAGAGCAGGGGCAGATTCCTTTCGTGGCCACTGTCTGATGGGTACTGTCTCTTTCACGGATATTCTACTGGGGAAATGTTATGGGCTAGCCCTGGGGTGGAAGTGTCCCATACAGATGGGTCTACTTGATTTTTAACACTCTCAGGAACACTGGCATGTTCTGGGTTCTTGGGGTTGAGAAGTACTGACAGGCAGCTGCCTGTGATGGCTCACCATCATTTGTACCTGGTCCTTTCTAGGGAGACAGCAACCCCAAGTTTAGCTCAGGAACATATAAAAGGGAGTGGGTTAGACTGGTCTCATCGGCAAGGGGGGAAGTAAACTCTTACCTTAGGTTGACTGTCTGTACCTGTTACCATGCAGTCGCAGTTGGAGAGGGGGCCGACAGGATGAGTCAGGACAGAGTAGGCGGCTCCGGTGAACACAAGGAACTCAGTTCCCCTACCTGCCACTTCTAGAGTGCCTGGGGTTCTGCTGGAGTGATGGTGAAGGATCGTGCTGAAGTCGGAACCGAGCAGGTGCCTGGGTCTCATCAGGAGGTGACCGCCTGCCTCCCATCCAAGAGGCTGGCCAGGAGGGGTCTCTTGCCAGGGTCCCCCAGTGGCCCTCTAGCCTGCAATAGGCACTCTGGCTGCATCTGTGGCTGGTGTACCCTCTCTGGTTGTCTGATCTTCTGGGCTTTTGGGGGTTCCTCCTGGAGTGGCTAATTATTTAGGGCAGCAGAAAGCTGCACCACTTTAGCCAATCTATTACCTCTGCTCATCTCCTCTGTCCTGTCTCAACTGCTGGAAGACCCTGAAGTCCTCCTCCGCCATGATCAACAATCGGGTCTGAGGTCCTGCCTCAGTGTTTGTTTCTTCTAATGTCGGGGCTGCCTGAATGATAAAACACCCAGCAAGTAAGGCTCACACTCAGCAGTCGGGATCTGTGCTCATGTATTTCCTAAAGGCCTCGGTGAGCCAGCCCAAAAAGCTGGCTGGTTCTCTTCCTTTTCCTGAATGGTCCCTGTTAACTGTGTCATAATTAACAGGCTGCATCACACACCTTTTCATCCCCTCTGTTATAAGGCAATAAGCTGTGCCATCCTGTCTCTCAGTCTGATCTACAATCCCACTGTGTTCCTGATCTGGAACCACTCTGTCCCTACCTGGGATACTGAGTGGTGACAAAACTGGTTGCTCGTTCTCTGGCCTTCTTGAGGAAATGCACTGGGGGCACAACAAACAACAACATCTTGCCTAGTAAGAGGGTCAAGCTTAGCTTTGTAAATTCACCTCTAAACCTCCACTATCTCAGAAAGCCAGCTAAACTGTTCTTGAGGTAGTCCCAGCTCAGTTACTGAGAAAGAAGCATGGACTTTGGGACTCCACCTTCCCCACCTGCTACTCCTCTTAAAGGAAAGCAGTCTGGGTCATAGAAGGTGGGGTGGGAGAGAAGACAGCTGTTTCTGCAGCCCAGTGGAGGCCCATCAGGAAGGGGACACAGGTGGGTTGTTCCTGATGGTGGTTGTGAAGGGGTGGAAGGCATGGAGGAGGTGACACCAGGGTTAGCGTCTGGGATGCCAACAGGATGAGGACAAAGTGGTAGAAGCCAATGGGGGTCAAGGAGCTGGGGTTCTAAAGATGAGGTCAGTAACTAACGGTCAGGGACTGCAGGACGGGGTGCCTAGGAACAGCAGCCATGCAGCCTCAACAGGAATCATGAAGCTTGGGGTCCCGACAGAGCTTCAAAAAAATCTTGACCACAAGGAATTTCTCCACATTTTCCCTCAAAACACAAAAACCCAGTTAAAGAATGGTGTTATAAATTAGTGACCTGTTCATGGGCCATGTCTCTTGATCCTCTCCTTGTACTGAGGTCATACCATGTTGAATAAAAAGTAACTTTTTCCTTTTTAGCCATCCAACCTAAACTGTTCCCAAGTGTTTAAGATGCAATCCAGGGGACAGTGTCTGGGATACTTGAAGTGTTTCCCATATGGGCCCTTCAATGGAGTCTGTGGCCTATTATTAAAGGTCCTGGGACTGGGTAGTGTCTCCACCAGTGGGCAGCTATCCGTGAATACAAGCACCCTGGTCCTGACCCACCTGCAGATATAAGCAGCAAGAAACAAAGTAACAGTCAAGATCAGAGAGGCAGAAGGATCAGGAGGAAAAATCTCAAATCTGCCTCTATGGACTCTGTGTGGTAGGGGATGATCCCCACCAGTTCTCCATGATCCCTGCTGGGTGATATCCATGGGGCACCTGAATCTGAATGGCTTAGAAGCTCCAGCCACCTTGCAGGTAGTGGGAGCCGTGGCTGGAGGGCAGGAGCAAGATGATGTCCTGGGAGGCAAGATCAGAGTAAAAGGACATCGACTGGGAGTTTTCAGACAGGACTAAACCAAAACCAAAGCTGCAGCTCCAGCAGTCAGCTGTGTTGATTCTACCCAGTAACCAGAGTGCACAGGGGCAACCCACCTGTCCCCTGCTGCGTGATCAGTGCCAGGAGCCAACAGTTTCAACCCACCCCACGTGATGTCTGCCAAGGTGCCTTAAATCAAAATCCAAAACTAAAACCAAAAACCAAGCCCGAGGACTTAAAGAGGAAAAAGAGAGGAAAGAAAAACAGGTGAGAGGAAAGAAAAACAGTGGGTGGGGTAAGCTGGGATTCTGGGAGGTCAGAGAACTCTCCAACAGCAGAGACCCTGAAGCAAAGGCACAGGCAGCCACTGCCCCACTGAGAGAGGGTTCCATCTGTCTGTACACCCACCAACCCTCACCTTCCCCAAGGGGAAATACTCCCTTTGCCAGGTTCCAACCAGAAACATGTTACTGACCCCAGGTTCTTTGGCTCACCTGCAAGTATCAACGCACAAGAGGCCAATGTGCAACCCACACAAGACTCGTTGGGGGTTTTGTGTTGGAGCACAAGGTGGAAAGCATGGCATGAAGAGGTTCTGCCAACTGGTTCTCCAACAGTAGCCGAACAGGTGCTTTTATGGGGTTGGGAAGGTATGGTGACTCCCTGTTGGCACAAAGCATTTTGGTCTGCACCTGGCTTAGTGTCCTGTGCAGAGGTGCTCTTGTGGTTTTGTTGTTGTTGTTTTTTGCACACAACACCCTCAAAATGGTGGCGTTACTACCACCACCCCAGGAAAGTCACCTATTGTTGCATGAGTTACAGGGGGCAGGTACAGGTTGAGGAAGTCCTTTAGCAGGGCAGCAGGGGTCGTCTGTGGTTAGGGTCTGATGCTCCTTGCTCCGATTGGTTTCAAGCTGGATATGGACACATGTCAGGTTGGGAGGGGCTTGACTGCATAGCCCCTGCTTCCATCCTGTCTCAGAAGGACTGTACTTAGAAAGAGGGAGCTTAAGCTAACAACTGAAAAATGACAGTTTGATTGGCTTCTGTCACTCAGCACCCAGGACCCTGGCAAGCAGATCTTGTCCCATGGCAAGAGACAGGAGGACTTTTCCTGGGGCATCTGACCTACTGAGGAGGAAGGACTAGAGACAGACTTCAGAGGTTCCCCCACAGCAGCTAACTCCACGATGAGACTCACAGTCAACGAGCTGTTGGGCACTCAGAAGCCTTAGGAGGCTGGTTAGGCCCCTACATGAAAATAAAAGCAGACAAAGACCACAGCCATCTAGGGAAAACCTCTCACCTTGCAGAGACAAAAATAACTGTATCTTGCAAAAAATAGAAACACTACAGGGAGAAGAAGTCTCCACAAAATTAGTAGTATCCTTAGAGAAATAAGAGAAAACATCACTAAGAGGAAACAAGGGTGGGACATCACATAAGAGAAAAATCCAGCAAAATACAATTTAATATTTGAAATTAAAGACTTAGTAAAATTAGAAAATAAAGTTATGAAAATGTCCCAAAAGTAGAGCAAAAAGAGATGAAATAACAGAAGAAAAAATGTATTTGTATTTTTAGCATTTTTTAATTCATTTAGAAGACAGGCAGAGAGAATCTTCTATACATTACTTCATTCCCCCAAAAGCCTGCAATAGTAAGGGCTGGACCAGGCCAACACCAGGACTCCATCCAGGTTTCCTACATGCAAATGCACTTGGGTCATCACTGGCTGCTTCCTGGGGTACAAATTAGCAGGAAGTTGGAGTCAGAAGCAGATCCAGGACTCAAATCCAGGCACTCCAATATGGAATGTAGGTGTCTCAAGTGGTATATTAACTGCAGCACCATACATTTTCTCCAGAAGAATATTAAAGAAAAATTTCCATGACCAGTCCAGGAAATCCAAGATGTGACTCATGGTTCTTGAAAGACAAGAATGTGGTGAAGAGATCAATAAAATAGAAAGGCAAGAGTACTTTCCAAAGTGAGAGACATGAGTTTACCAATGAATAGGATCCACTGGCACTGCAGCATGAAATCACCCCACACTGGCTCTAACGGGAGAACTGGTTAGTTTCCAAAGAGTTTAAGAAAATGCTTTATGGTTTATTTTCTTTTTCTTTTTCTCTCTCTCTTTTTTTTTTTTTTTTTTTTTTTGACAGGCAGAGTGGACAGTGAGAGAGAGAGACAGAGAGAAAGGTCTTCCTTTTGCCGTTGGTTCACCCTCCAATGGCCACCGCGGCTGGCGCACCGCGCTGATCCGATGGCAGGAGCCAGGTACTTCTCCTGGTCTCCCATGGGGTGCAGGGCCCAAGCACTTGGGCCATCCTCCACTGCACTCCCGGGCCACAGCAGAGAGCTGGCCTGGAAGAGGGGCAACCGGGACAGAATCCGGCGCCCCGACCGGGACTAGAACCCGGTGTGCCGGCGCCGCAAGGTGGAGGATTAGCCTAGTGAGCCGTGGCGCCAGCTGGGAAATTCTTAAAATCAGATTTTCCTGGTATTCGTTTGTTCCAGATCACTGAAAAAGGAGAACTCTGAAAGGCTGGGAAGATTCTTAAATAAGGAATCAGAAAGGAGAGGACCTCTCAGCAACAGAAGCTGGAGACCAGAGGATGAAGCAGAAATGCATTCAAAATGTTCACCCACTCTATGGATCAAGTGTGCCGATAGTTTAAAAGCATTTAGGGGAAGTTTCAAAAATTGTATCTTTCATGTTTCCCTTCTCTGGAAGTTACCAAAGGATGTTTTCTACCAAAATAAGAGAGTAAAACCAAGGAAGAGAAAGCTGGGAGGTCTAGGAGAAAGGATTCAGTTCAAGAGTGTTTCCCAAACATGGAGCTCCTCAGGCAGAAACCAGGGCAGGCCAGAGGCTCTGGGGAGGTCTCCAAGGAGACACAAGTAGAATGCAGGGAGTAAGTGTAGACAACAGAGGGGATCTAGAGCTACATCAGTAAACAAACACATATTCTCTTTCTTTCTCTCTCACATACACACAGGAAAAGCAACAGAAGATAAGGAACTCCATCACTCTCGGTTCTGTGCTCAGAGCCTGTGGACACTGAATGTCCATCTCACAGAATCAGGATGTCGGAGGATGGGATCATGGGAGGAACACATGTGACTTCAAGAGGGAAGATAAGTGGTAACCAGAGCTCACCAGCCAGTGTACTCTGGCAGAGCGCTCTGGTTAGGAAAGACAGCTGCCAGCATCAGGATTCCACAGCCTCTGTGAAGCTCATTTCAGTCTATAAAGCTTTACTAAGCACTGGTGATGAAACCCTGATATTGAGACAGTATTATAAAGAATACATGTATTTGGGGGCTACCATTGTGGTGCAGTGGGTTAAGCTGCGGCTTACAACAATGGCATTGTTGTGCCAGTTCAAGTCCCAGCTGCTCTGCTTCTAATTCAGCTTCCTGCTGATGGGCCTAGGAAGGCAAGAGAAGGTGGCCCAAGCACTTGGACCCCTGCCACCCATGTGGGAGATCTGGATGGAGTTCCTGGCCCAGAACTGGCTGTTGGAGTCACTTGAGGGGAGTGACTCAGCAGATAAATCTCTCAAGTTCCCCCAACCCTTTGCTGCCCAACAGCTATGCCTTTCAAACAAATAAATGTATCTTTAAAAAGAACACATGTATTTAGAGAAAAATTTCCATTTTAAGTAAGCGGGTAGTACAAAGTAGGCAAATGTGAAAATGTTTAATGGTAGACAATAATAAAGAACATATTATAGTAAGAATGAGACAGAGGAAAGACAGGCTAAGAAATGAAAAGAAAGCCACAGGGTCATAGACATTCCAGATGACACACAGGAGCCAACTGGTCAGCACTCCATTCTCCCTGCACCCAGACCACCTCCTTAAGCATTCGTGAAAGTACTCTTCCTGGCACTTCTGGCTGCAGCAACAACACCCTCTTCACAATAATGCTGTGGAGAGCTGCTACCAACCACATGGAGCTGAAATTCACCACCATTCCCAGCAGACACCGAGGGCCCCTGCTGAAGTTGATGACAGGCTAGAAATCGCACCTCAGGCACAATCTAAGCAGCTTAGACTACACCAAGGGGAGCAGCTTCTCTTGCAGTTATGGGCCCTTCAACTCTGGAGTGGATCCTGACACTCTCCTTGCCACCCAATGATCCAAGAACCCAAAGGACAAGTGGCATGCATTCCCAGAATGGGCAAGAAGACTGACTCGGGGGTGGCCTCTTCCTCAGCTCACTATAATTTGGAGGTTTCAAAATGAGTTATGTGAAAGACATAATTCTAAGGAGAAAGAAACAGAATTGCATGATGGTACTTACAGACTGAGCAACACCATCAGTGCCAGAAACTGGCAGGAAAAGCAAACAAGCTTCAAACAGAGGAGGCTGGTGGATGCTCGACCTTGAACACCGTCCTTACTGGCCGGGCAGTATGTGTCACCTTTCCTGACGTTATTACCGTTTTCAACACAGATTTCATTACAGGGCTGTGACACCTGCAGATCATACTTGAGAAAAGGCCGTCTCTTTTTCAGGTTGCCCTCACCAGAGGGCCAGATATGACCGGCACTCGGTTCCCCAGGCTTTGGACATGGCACGGCCAGTCAGGCAGGATCACCAGGCCACCCTGGGGTATCTAGGAAACCCACTGCTTATTCCTTCTCTTCTGTTTAATCTTGAGCCACTTCAAGGTTCCACCGTAAATAAGACTGCTAGAATAACTGATGTCATTTAACCACAGGGTTCTAAGTAAAAGACACTGAGTGAGAGACAAGACAGAATTTTCGAATATAGAAATAAAAGGGAATAACATTCCAGAGTTAATTTAGCAGGTTATAATTTAAAATAGAAGAAATCAACTGCAGGGAGACATAAAATCAGGTGCATTAACAGCTACCTCCAGATCTGTGGACTCCATGGCAGCCTTCAAAGTCTGGCCCTGGACTTCTGCGAGGAGCTCCTGCTATGCCAGAGGCCTCTGGGGGTACAGCTAGCACCACCCCCACTTCGACTCCCTGGCCCAGTCAGTGGATAGATTAGGACCCACTCACCTCCCAACTTTCTGCCATTCTAGTGGCTCCAGTGCAGCTGTTGCTATTTCCAATATAAAACTGCTTAGGCTGGTATAGTAATAATAATAAAGAAAACTGACAGGAAAATATTTTGTGGACCACACAAGTATATAATTTACTGTTCTGCTGCCAACAGTTCTCCAGCAGGTAGGAGACCTGTTTAACCCCATAAAACTAGGAGGAAAACAAACACCAACCCATAGAGAATCAACAGCCCCAATTTTGTCTACTTCATTTTATAAACCTGTTCACTTCACAAGAGAATCAGGAATGTGAAGGAAACGACATTCTGGAACAAAGCCCCAAACAGAGACACTGTTGATCAGGAAGGAAAACCATAGCTCAGAGCCTGCAGGAGTCTTACTGTATAGATATTTTCTGATGAGAACATAGGTTTGAAATTAATAATAAAATATATCAATTCCTCCTTATAATTTTATTACAATCATTTCAATAAACAATTCAGGCAAACAAAAACTCTTACTTCACACAGCCATTCTTCTCATCATAATCCTTCTTCTCAGCCAGGCAAAGTGGTTTCTCATTTGGTTTCTGACTTGAAGCACTAGAAATCAAAAAGCATTGTTAAAAATTTGTGAACCTATTTGCCCCAATTTTGAAGATATCTTGGGGCTGGCGCTGTGCGCAGCAGGTTAACGCCCTGGCCTGAAGCGCCGGTATCTCATATGGGTGCTGGTTCTAGTCCCGGCTGCTCCTCTTCCAATCCAGCTCTCTGCTGTGGCCTGGGATAGCAGCAAAAGATAGCCCAAGCCCTTGGGCCCCTGCACCCACGTGGGAGACCTGGAAGAAGCTCCTGGCTCCTGGCTATGGATCGGTGCAGCTCTGGCCATTGCACCCAATTGGGGAGTGAACCATTGGATGGAAGACCTCTCTCTCTGCCTCTCCTCTCTCTGTGTGTAATTCTGACTTTCAAATAAATAAATAAATCTTCAAAACAATATGAGAAAAACTACATCAAGACAAATAATAATTAAATTGCTCATACTGGTACTATCGATAAAATCTTAAAAGCACTCAGAAGAAGAGACATATGGCAAACAGAGGAACAGAGAAAAAGATGACAGACTTTGCACCAAGAATGATACAAGCAAGAAGGCAGAAGAGCAGTAAGTTTAAAATACAGCAAAGAAGGGACTGTCAATGTAGAATTCTAGACCAAGTGAAAATATTGTTTTCCAAAGTGAAACTACTAATTTTTTCAGACATACAAAGCTAAAAGAATTCATCACCAGCAGTTATCTGGTTTAGAGGCAAATGTTCCAACTTAACTACATACTAAGGCTACAGTGTAGTTAGTTAAATCTTTCTGAAAGATACCTGAGTGTTTAAATCAAAGTCATTTTCAAGACATACTAAAAGGCAGTCATAATCAAAACAGCTTGGTACTGGTACAAAAACACATGGATAGACCAATGGAACAGAATAGAAATGCCAGAAATCAATCCAAGCATCTACAATCAACTTTATATTTGACCAAGGAGCTAAAACCAATCCCTGGAGCAAGGACAGTCTCTTCAACAAATGGTGCTGGGAAAACTAGATTTCCACATGCAGAAGTATTAAGCAGGACCCCTACCTAACACCTACACAAAAATCCACTCAACATGGATTAAAGACCTAAATCTACGACCTGATAGCATCAAATTATTAGAGAATATTGGGGAAACCCTGCAAGACATTGGCACAGGCAAAGAGTTCTTGGAAATGACCCCAGAGGCACAGGCTATCAAAGCCAAAGTTAACAAATGGGATTACATCAAATTGAGACACTTCCTTACTGCAAAAGAAACACTCAGGAAAGTAAAGAGGCAACTGAATGGGAGAAATATTTGTGAACTATGCAACTGATAAAGGACTAATAACCAGAATATATTAACAGATCAAGAAACTCCACAACAACAAACAACCCAGTTAAAAAATGCACAAAGGACTTAAACAGACATTTGTCAAAAGAGGAAAAGAGACACACGCTCAGGATCACTAGTCATCAGGGAAATGCAAATCAAAACCCCAATGAGGTTTTACCTCACCCCAGTTAGAATGGCTTTCATACAGAAATCAACAAACAACAAATGCTGGTGAGGATGTGGGAGAAAAGGTACCCTAGTCCACTGTTGGTGGGAATGTAAATTGGTAAAGCCATTATGGAAGACAGTAGGGAGATATCATATGACCTAGCCATCCCACTCCTGGGAATTTACCCAAGGGAAATAAAATCAGCAAACAAAAGAGTTATCTGCTCCCCCATGTTTACTGCAGCTCAATTAACAATAGCAAAGACACGGAATCAACTTAAATGCCCATCAACTAAAGACTGGATAAAGAAATTATAGTATATGTACTCTATGGAATACTACACAACTGTAAAAACAAAAATGAGATCCAGTCATTTGCAACAAAATGGATGAGGTCCAAAAGGGACAAATACCATATATTCTCCCTGATCTGTGATAACTAACACAGCACCTAAAAGGAAATCTGTAGAAGTGAAATTGGTACTCTGAGAAGCAATGACTTGAACAGCACTTGTCTTGACTGTCAAGGAACATTTTTTTCTTTTCCTTAATGGATAATGGGACTGGGAATGGGGGGGGGGGGAGGTGAGGTAGAAGGGCAGGTATGGTGGGAAGAGTCACTATATTCCTAAAGTTATACTTATGAAATTTGTACTCATTAAAGGTTTCTTTGGGAAAAAATAATGTCGTAATAGATTCTAGTATATAAATACATCACATGACACCTACAGCATACAGTCCAGGAGGGGAAAAGTAGAACACTATCTTAAGTTCTTAGACTACAAAGGAAGTGGTATAGTGTGATGGCTTTTCTGTGGTTTCTTTAATGTTATGGACACATATCTTGATGAGACAAGTTTATAGTCAAAACCCTTGATACTCATCTTTAAGGAGATGACAATCCAGGCTTTGCTCCCCACTAACTCTTAACCCCCTAAGTAATCCTGCCCTCTGGTCTGTGTATACCCATGCTCCATACCCAGACCACCCCAGGCTGGCCTTCACTGGACCTGCCTTACAGAAACTACTCTGTCCAACAAGGAAATAAGGTCATCTAGCACCCATTTTCATTGAGTTTTGTTGCTAAGCAATCATCACATGATTTTTCCTTTACATTAATATATGTTCAATCAGACAGGCATATGGCCTAGTGGTTAAGACACCAGTTAGGAGGCCCATGTCCCACATCAGAGTGCCCAGATTCCATTCCTAGCCTCAGCTCCCAATTCCAGTTTCCTGACAATGCAGACGTTAGGAGGCAGCATGATGTGAGCTGGGTTCCTGCCTGCTACACCAGAGACTTGAGTTGAGTTCTGGGTACCTGGTTTCAGCCTGGCTCAGTCCTGGTCATTGCAGGTATTTTGGGTGGGAACCAGTGGATTGGAGCTGTCTATCTCATTCCTTGTCTCTCTGCCTATATATGTATGTATACCATTTATAAATAAATGTGAGATTATTTATTTTAAGGGCAGAGTAACAGAGACAACTAGAGACAGAGATTGTCTAGCCCAGGTCCACCTCCCAGAGGCCTGCAACAAGCATGGTTGAGTCAGGGTGAAGCCACCAGGAATGCCATCCAGGTCTCCCACATGGATGGCAGGGGCCCAGGCACTTGGGCCATCATCTGCTGCCTTCCCATGAACATTAGCAGGGAACTGGATTGGAAACAAAGCAGCTGGAACTCAAACTGGCATTCCAATTCGGGATATGGGTGTCTCAAGTGGTGACTTAACCTGTTGTGCCACAACACTAGTCCCTTCATATCCCTGGGTTTTAATCTGTTTAATCTCTGGGTTTATTAAATCTGTGGGTTCAAGAAACCACACATCGAAAAATGCTCAGATGGGGCTGGCGTTGTGATGTAGTGGATAAAGCCACAGCCTGTGACACTGGCATCCCACATCTGTACTGGTTCGAGTCCCAGCTGCTCCACTTCCAATCTAGCTCCCTGCTAATACACCTGGGAAAGCAGCAGAGGATGGCCCAAGTACTTGGGCCCCTGGTACCCATGTGGGAGACCTGGAAGAAGCTCCTGGTTTCGGTATGGCCCAACTCCAGCCACTGTGGCCACTTGGAGAGTGAACTGGCAGATAGAAGATCTCCCTCTCTCCCTCTCTCTCTGTAACTCTGAATTTCAAATAAAGGGAGGAGAGAATTTCCACTTCTGACTATGACCTTGTCTGAATAAGATCGAAGTCGGCGAACTCAAAAGGCTTCCATAGCCCTGGCAACTCATGACTAGAGCCTAGAGAGAATACTGACTCCATAAACAAGAGTGTCAAATTGTTAAGTCAACAGCAGGAGTCACTGTGTACTTACTCCTCATGTGGGATCTCTGTCCTTAATGTGCTGTCCAATGTGAATTAAAGCTATAACTAGTACTGAAACAGTATTTTACACTTTATGTTCTGTGTGGGTGCAAACTGATGATATCTTTACTTAATATATACTAAATCGATCTTCTGTATAGAAAGATAATTGAAAATGAATCTTGATGTGAATGTAATGGGAGAGGGAGCAGGAGATGGGAGGGGTGCGAGTGGGAGGGAAGTTATGAGGCGGGGAAGCCATTGTAATCCATAAACTGTACTTTGGAAATTTATATTTACTAAATAAAAGTTAAAAAAATACTCAGAAAAAAATCTATGTCTGCACTGAACATGTGCAGATGCCTTTCCCTGTGATTATGCCCCAAACAATACAGTCTAATGACTACTGGCATAGCAGCCACGCTGTACTAGTCACAGAAGTAATCTAGAGATGATTTAGCACATGGAAATGTGCATGGGTCACACAAGAGACTCGAGTGTCTGTAGACTTTGGTTTCATGGAAACAGTCTCCCACAGAGAAGACAACATTACACTACAGGCTCTACCCAATTATGCTGAATTTTTAAATCATACCTTGTTGCTGGGATATCTGGGTCGGCATATATGGTTATTCCTCTTTTTGTTGGCCAGTATGCTGAAGATTCAATACACTTCAATAAGAAAAAAAAAAGTATGTCAGCAACATACAGATATAGACATTTCTTTTTAAATAAAAATCCATGGGAATTATTCTCAAGAGGAACCAGTCCAGGTAATTTTCATATACAAAACAATCTGCTGAGACAAAGAACGCAAAGGCAGATGATTACAGGTTACACCCCTGCTGGAGTCACTAGACGGAAGAGAAGGCAGCTTTACAATGTCCCATAATGATACTCACCATTCTCGCCAAAACTACTGCAGGGCAGTTAGAACTGAAATAAACTTTTTTAAATAAAAGATTAATTTACTTAGTTGAAAGGCAGAGTTAAAGGGACAAAGGGAGAAGGTGGGAGAGAAAGACATTGATCTTCCATCCACTGGTTCACTCCCCTAATATAGCTCAACTTCCAGGACTGGGCCAGGCCAAAGGCAGGAGCCTGGAACTCCATCTAGATCTCCCACACAGGGCCCAAGGGAGGGGCCCAAACTTGGGCCATCCTTTTGCTGCTTTCCTAGGCATATGAGCCGGGAGCTGGACTGGAAGCGGAACAACAGGAACTAGAACTTGTACCCCTATGAGATGCTGCTGCTGAAGGCAGCAGCTTAACTGGCTGAGCCACAATACCAGCCCTGCAACAAACTATTAAGAGTGTCCCAGAATGCCAGGTTTTCACAGTCCTAAATGAGAACACCTAATTTTGCAGAGGCCATTAGTCCCATAAACAAGAGCTTGGTAGGAGGGGAGCTGGAGCTCTTTCAAAGTAACCAAACATGTAAAGTCTGGTTTCATAAACAAAACTATTGTAGCCAAGGATTTTTCTAATAGAAACCATGTTTTTGGTTCCTAATAGACTCTAAAGAATATTATTAACATTTTGCAAATTGTGTATAAAATGAGCATTTTAAAAACACAATTTTATTGGGCCAGCACTGTGGTGTAGCGGGTTAAGCTGCCGCCTGCAGTACCGGCATCCCATATGGGTGCCAGTTCGAGTCACAGCTGCTCCACTTCTGATCCAGCTCTCTGCTATGGCCTGGGAAAACAGTAGAAGATGGCCCAAGTCCTTGGGCCCCTGCACCCACGTGGGAGACCCAGAAAAAGCTCCTGGTTCCTGGCTTCAGATCAGCCCAGCTCCAGCCACTGCGGCCAGCTGGGGAGTAAACCAGCAGGTGGAAGACCTCCCTCTTTCTCTCTCTCTCTCTCTCTCTGCGTCTCCTTCTGTGTAACATTGACTTTCAAATAAATAAATAAATCTTTAAAGGAAAATACAACCTTATTTTCATCTTTTAAAGAGAGGCACTGCTGTTTCTTTTCAGATTTCTTTTTAGGTGAATCTCTCAATGAATCCATATTACAATTCACATCTTTATCTGAAAAAGAAAAACAGTGATAAAAAAGCTACTTTGAAAGGTGTTATTGATAGAAAGGATACCAAAAAATTAATAAAAATAAACACCATTATGAAATCTTAATACAGGAAAATACAAAATAGGACTTTACATGGAATTTAAAATCTTGTGTCACAATACCAGATTTCAGGACATACTACAGGGCAGTTGTAATCAAAACAGCATGGTACTGGTACAGAAACAGACGGATAGACCAATGGAACAGAATTGAAACACCAGAAATCAACCCAAACATCTACAGCCAACTTATATTTGATCAAGGATCTAAAACCAATTCCTGGAGCAAGGACAGTCTATTCACTAAATGGTGCTGGGAAAACTGGATTTCCACGTGCAGAAGCATGAAGCAAGACCCCTACCTTACACCTTACACAAAAATCCACTCAACATGGATTAAAGACCTAAATCTACGACCTGACACCATCAAGTTATTAGAGAACATTGGAGAAACCCTTCAAGATATTGGCACAAGCAAAGAGTTTCTGGAAAAGACCCGGGAGGCACAGGCAGTCAAAGCCAAAATCAACTACTGGGATTGCATCAAATTGAGAAATTTCTGTACTGCAAAAGAAACAGTCAGGAGAGTGAAGAGACAACCGACAGAATGGGAAAAAATATTTGCAAACTATGCAACAGATAAAGGTTAATAACCAGAATCTACAAAGAGATCAAGAAACTCCACAACAACGAAACCAACAACCCACTTAAGAGATGGGCCAAGGACCTCAATAGACATTTTTCAAAAGAGGAAATCCAAATGGCCAACAGGCACATGAAAAAATGTTCAAGGTCACTAGCAATCAGGGAAATGCAAATCAAAACCACAATGAGGTTTCACCTCACCCCGGTTAGAATGGCCCACATACAGAAATCTACCAACAACAGATGCTGGCGAGGATGTGGGGAAAAAGGGACACTAACCCACTGTTGGTGGGAATGCAAACTGGTCAAGCCACTATGGAAGTCAGTCTGGAAATTCCTCAGAAACCTGAAGATAACCCTACTGTTCGACCCAGCCATCCCACTCCTTGGAATTTACCCAGAGGAATTTAAATTGGCAAACACAAAAGCGGTCTGCACCCTAATGTTTATTGCAGATCAATTCACAATAGCCAAGACCTGGAACCAACCTAAATGCCCATCAACGGTAGACTGGATAAAGAAATTATGGGATATGCACTCTTTAGAATACTATACTGCAGTAAAAAACAATGAAATTCGGTCCTTTGCAACAAAATGGAGGAATCTGGAACACATCATGCTGAGTGAAATAAGCCAGTCCCAAAGGGACAAATATCATATGTTCTCCCTGATCGGTGACAAC
This sequence comes from Oryctolagus cuniculus, assembly GCF_964237555.1. Lineage (NCBI taxonomy): Eukaryota > Metazoa > Chordata > Mammalia > Lagomorpha > Leporidae > Oryctolagus > Oryctolagus cuniculus. The sequence continues at coordinate 21,022,493 of NC_091449.1, read as the reverse complement.
TGACTGAACACCAAAAAGGAAACCTCCTGAAGTGAAATGGACACTATGAGAAACGGTGACTTGATCAGCATAGCCCTGACTGTTAATGAACAACTTAATATGTTATCCCTCTTAGTATTTTTTTGTCTGTTCTACTTAATATGACTGGTTTAATTCTGTAATTAATACACAGTGATTCTTAAGTGTTGAAATTTAACTGAAATGTGATCCCTGTTAAATATAAGAGTGGGAATAAGAGAGGGAAGAGATGTACAATTTGGGACATGCTCAAGCTGACTTGCCCCAAATGGTAGAGTTAGAAACATACCAGGGGATTCCAATTCAATCCCATCAAGGTGGCATGTACCAATGCCATCTCACTAGTTCAAGTGATCAATTTCAGTTCAATTGATCATAATGAAAGGACTAAGAGTCAAAGGGAGCACATAAACAAGTCTAGTACCTGCTAACACTAACCGATAGAATAAATAAAGGGGAGAGTGATCCAACATGGGAAGCGAGATACTCAGCAGACTCATAGAATGGCAGATGTCCTAAACAGCACTCTGGCCTCAGAATCAGCCCTAAAGGCATTCTGATCTGGCTGAAAAGCCCACGAGAGTATTTCAGGCATGGAAAGCCAAGACACTCTGGCAAAAAAAAAAAAAAAAAAAAAAAAACCTAAATGAAAGATCTCTGTGAGATCCCAGTGGAAAGAACAGGTCTTCAAAGAAGGAGGTACCTTTCTCTGAAGGGAGGAGAGAACCTCCACTTTTGATTATGACCTTGTCTAAACAAGATAAGAGTCGGAGAACTCAAAAGGCTTCCATAGCCTTGGAAACTCATGACTGGAGCATAGGGAGATTACTGATGCCATAAACAGGAGTGTCAATTTGTAAAGTCAACAACAGGAGTCACTGTGCACTTACTCCTCATGTAGGATCTCTGTCCTTAATGAGACTTAATGCTATAACAAGTACTCAAACAGTATATTTCACTTTGTGTTTCTATGGGGGTGCAAACTGTTGAAATCTTTACTTAATGTATACTAAACTGATCTGTAAAAAAAAAAAAAAAGAAGAAATTATCAATTCCCAACTTGACTCTCACTGGGATGAAACATGACAATAGGTCTGATCTGATTTCATCATCATTTAAAAAATCATCTATTATTTTTCACTTTATGTTTCTGTGTGGGAGCAAACTGTTGAAATCTTTACTTAATGTATGCTAAACTGATCTTCTGTATATAAAGAGAATCGAAAATGAATCTTGATGTGAATGGAAGGGGAGAGGGAGTGGGAAAGGGGAGGGTTGCAGGTGGGAGGGACGTTATGGGGGGGAAGCCATTGTAATCCATAAGCTGTACTTTGGAAATTTATATTCATTAAATAAAAGTTAAAAAAAAATTTTTGTGTCAACCCTGACTGTTAAGAAAAAGGTTCTAAAAATTCCCCTATCAGTTTAATGAAAAATGAAACATAATTTATTTTCCCAACTTAGCAGAGATCTTTTCCAAAGAAGGCAACAGTCTTATCTCCCAACACATAATTACAATGCGACTTTGACTCCCATAGCAAGATGGGATCTACGAGTATTTTACTTTCCCATGAACCTGAGTGGGTTCATCAAAGACATGGGAGTGATGCTGCATGACTCTAAGGCTAGATCACAACAAGACTTGCTCTCTTGGACACTCACTGTTGAAACCGAGCCACCAGGTTGGGAGGTGCCCAAGCAACACAAGGCTGCTACAGGTCAGACAACAGCCTCAGCTGAGGTTCCAGCCCAAAGCCAGCATCAACTGCCAGAACCTGACTACACAGTCTTCAGGTGAATCCCAGTGTTTGGTTACCATCAGCCTCTATGTCTTTCCAGCTGAGGCCCAAGACACTGAGAAACAGTGACAAACACTCCTGGGGGCCACTCTGAGGTCCTGATCACAGAATCCAGAGCATTATAAAATGGGGAGATTTGTTGTAACTGGAATACTGACTGTAAGTCAGTTTCAGCCAAGTTCAGGTTCACAACTATGCACATCACTTCTTTTAGGGGTACACAGAACAATAGATACCTGCACTACATGAGCTCTGAAGGACCCATTGTACCTTCTCTGCCCTACTCTTCCTCAAATACGACTCTAGTTCCTTGTCCTCTGATATACAGCCATCTCTCTGCTACACCAGCTCTGTCCTGTGCATCTCACTTTATCATGCAACAGACACAGAGGGCCATTGATCGCTGTAGTGCAGTGAGCTAAAGGCCCGGCCTGCAGTGCTAGCATCCCATATGGGCACCAGTTCTAGTCCAGGCTGCTCCTCTTCCAATTCAGCTCTCTGCTATGGCCTGGGAAAGCAGTACAAGATGGCACAAGTCCCTGGGCCCCTGCACCTGCATGGGAGATCAGAAAAAACTCCTGACTCCTGGCTTCAGCTCAGCTCAGCTCTGGCCATCACAGTCATTTGGGGAGTGAATCAGTGGATGGAAAATCTCTCTCTCTGGCTCTTCCTCTCTCTGTAACTCTTTCATAAATAAAATAAATCTTAAAAAAAAAGACACAGAAGCTACCAGAAAACAGGATGATGGGCACCTGCATTTGTCCTAGTGGTTATGAGACCCACATCCCACACAGGAGCACCTGGACTTGATTCCTGGCTACAGCTTCTCATTGCAGCTTCTTCCTAATGCAGACCCCAGAAGGCAGTGGGGATGTCTCAAGTAACTGGGTACCTGCCACCTACACGGGAGACCTGGGTTGTGTTCCTGGTTCTCAGCTTCAGCCTGGCTCATCCTTGGCCACTGTGGGTGTTTGGGATGTAAGCTAGCAGATAGAAATTCTCTCTCCCTATACCTTAAAATAAATTTAAAAAAATTTTAAGATGAAAGTAAACAAGCTGAATCTGAATAACCCAGGAGGTATAAAAAATTCTAAAGCACTCTCTTTCAAATATCTTCATCATGGATTGGCGCTGTGGTGTAAAGCCACCACCTGCAGTGCTGGCATCCGATTTGGGCATCGGTTCAAGTCCTGGCTGCTCCACTTCTGATCCAGCTCTCTGCTATGGCCTGGGAAAGCAGAAGATAGTCCAAGTCTTTGAGCCCCTGCACCCATGTGGGAGACCAGGAAGAGGCTCAGCTCCTGGAATTGCAGCCCTCTGGGGACTGAACCAGCAGATGGAACACCTGTCTCTCTCCCTCTGCCTCTCTGTAACTCTGCCTTTCAGATAAATAAATAAATCTTAAATAAATCTTCATCAGCTAAGCCTAAATCTGATTTTGAGAAGTGAAAACAATCATTTAGTGAATACTACAGATAATCAAGCTGGGTATTTACAGGTTGTAAAAATTGAGGCATGACTTCCAAGGAAGGGAATCCAACCCCACATCATCTCCTAGGAACCTCCAGAGGCAGTTCCAGCAGTGTTCACTGTAAGTACTAATAAGAAAACCAGCCATTAGACACTAAACTACTGAAACAAAGAGCTAACACGGCAATGTGAGCTGATACCGCATTCTGGTCTGATCCTTCTCTAAGGTACTGTGCAGGCCAGGCATGCGTAGCTGGGGTCTAGAATTATACTACCTGTTTGGGGGTGCAGCATCTCAGCTGAGAACACAAACTCCAATCTGGAGCTGGAGTAGAGGTAGTAGTTGAAATTCACAAAGAGAAAATGTCCACACAAGATCAGCCTTCAAACAAAAAGCACAAAGTAGTGCAGTGCCATCAATACATGGCAATCAAGAAACAAAGCGTGGGAAGGGAGATTCAGGCCTGAAATAAAATAACGGTCTGAAAGGATTTTTAAAAAGATGTAAAAGTCTGTAAAACTATTTAGAACACCAGCGAGAATAAGAAATAGTATTCATGGAACAAAACAGTTGGATATAAAAAGGCAGGCAAACAAACAAAAAAAATTAGGCAATAAAAAGTCTTTAAACTGAAAACTCAAAAGATAAATACTAGACTGGAAACAAAGAGGATGACATTCAAAAAATTAAGAAAACCTCTCAGAAATCAGTTCATTTAAAGTAAAAGTAAATACAAAATAGAAAAAAAGGAGCTTGGTGGGCACTTAACCTAGCAGTTGAGACACACACATCCATGTCAGCACACCTAGGTCACCTGGCTCTGGCTCTGGCTCCAGCCTCCTGCTAATGCTGACTCTGGGAGGCAGCGGTGACAGCTCCAGTAATCTGATTCCTGCCTCCCACTTAGAAGACTCGGATAGCATCCCAGGCTCCCAGCTTCAACCCCAGTCCAGCCCAGGCATTCTGGGATGTGAAACAGCAAATGCAAGTGTTCTCTCTGCCTCTCAAATAAATAATTTTTCAAAAGAAAAAAGAAGGCTAAGAGAAAAGGATGAGAGATGAAGAAACACTAATCTACAGAAGGAAAGGAGGAAAAAAAATCCGTCAAACATGTTACTAACATCAGGGCCACTGTGGCACAGCAGGCTAAGCTGCTGCCTGTGATGACAGCACTCCCTATGAGTGCCAGTTTGAGTCCCAGCTGCCCCACTTCTGATCCAGTTCCCTGCTAGTGCTCCTGGGAAAGCAGCTGACCATGGCCCAAGTACCTGGGCCCTTGAAAAACACATGAGACCCAGATGGAGCTCTGGGCTCCGGGCTTTGGCCTGGCCCAGGCCTGGCTACTGCAGCCATTTAGGGCATGAACCAGCAGATGAAGATGTCACTTGTTCTCTCTTCTTCTCTCTGTAACTCTGCCTTTTCAATAAATAATTTTTTTTAAAAAAGTTAACTTCTAATGACACCAAAAGAGACAGATATAAATATGTGTGTGTATGGACACACATACACATCAACTCCTGATTTTCTTTTTAAGATTTATTTATTTATTTAAAACAGTTAGAGAGAGACAGAGAGAGGTCTTCCATCCAATGGTTCACTCCCCAATTGGCCGCAATGGCCGGAGCTGCACCAATCTGAAGCCAGGAAACAGGAGCTTCTTCCAGGTTTCCCACATGGGTGCAGGGGCCCGAGGACTTTGGCCATCTTCTACTGCTATCCCAGACCATAGCAGAAGCTGGATCGGAAGTGGAGCAGCCGGGTCTTGAACCGGCGCCCATATGGGATGCTGGCGCTTCAGGCCAGGGCTTTAACCCGCTGTGTCACAGCGCCGGCCCCAACTCCTGATTTTCAATACATAGAAAAGATAATAGATGTACAGATGTACACACACGCCAAAGACATACATATCCTTGCTTCTGTCCACAGGAGTGCCTCAGAGCAATGGTACCCTAACAACCACACCTGGCTCCCAGATTTTGGCTGAAAAATGCCATTCCCTATGAAAGGAAGCAAGGGCAATTTAGAAGAGCTGCTGATTTCTGTTACAGATAGGAATCCACATTAATACGCTCATGAATACATGAGCAAATACAAGGGACAGAAGTCTTTACATGGTTTCCCAGCACCTGTCTGCAAAGCCCTCACAATGGGCAAGAGCACAGCTTTCAGTGGAGAAGCCCGGCGGGCTCCACCTTCCTCAGTGATACAGTGAACTCCATCAGGAACAGGGCCAAGGGAAACCCTGCGTCGTCTGGCAGGACGGGACGGGATGAACAGCCCAAGGCAAGGCTGAAGGACACGGCGCGCAGTCAGGTAAGGCATCAGGAAGGACCGGGGAACAGCTCCCGACGGCAGCAGTTGGCTCCAGGTCACCAACAACATCCTTGCACCTCGTATGCTGCAGAGAATGTGTCAGCAAATTTAAACCATGAGAATCTGATCAAAAGAACAAATTTTAGGATTAAAGCTTGAAATAAAACTCCAAATTACATGATTTCTGTTCTTATTGGTGCTTTAAAGAACAAAATACCTGGGTGGGGACAGGAATGTGAGTGACATTTAAAAAATCATTTCCACAGTCTACAACTGCCACTTCTTCATACCTTATAGAAAAATACATTTTAAATAAATAACTCTTTAAAAAAAGATTTATTTGAGAGGTAGAATTACAGACAGAAGAAGAGACAGAGAAAAGTCTTCCATCTGCTGGTTCACTCTGCAAATGGCTCCAACAGCCAGAGCTGGGCCGATCCGAAGCCAGGAACCAGGAGGCTTTTCCGAGTTTCCCACATGGGTGCAGGGGCCCAAACAATTGGGCCATCTTGTGCTGCCTTCTCATATGCATTAGCAGGAAGCTGGATCACCAAGACTTGAATTGGCACTCTGTGTCACAAGCAGCCACTCAACCCACTCCACTACACCACAACACTGCCCCCAGTTTTAGACGTTTTGTTTATTTGAAAGGCAGAGTACAGGGAACAAAGAGAGACAAAGAGAGAGATCTTCTATCTGTTGACTCACTATCCAAAGGATATTCCTTTTGCTGATTTAAAGTCACTGAAAAGTGGATTTTCCTCAAATTGAGTTTCACAGCTAAAACAGATTGCAATTTCGAGGTTGCAATTTCCTTAGAACTGATGAATATTTGAGCAAAGTTAAAGATGTTCATCTAATAAATTGATTGCTGTGAGGTACAGGCTAAGACTGCCATCCACATGGGAGACCCTGATGGAGTTCCAGGTTCCTGATTTTGGCCCGGCCCAGCTCTGATTGTTGTGGCCATTTGGGAAGTGAACCAGTGAATGGAAGATCTCTTTACTTTTTATTTACTTTTTTAAGATTTATTTTATTTATTTGAAAGAGTTACACAGAGAGAGAAGGAGAGGCAGAGAGAGAGAGAGGCCTTCCAATCGCTGGCTCACTCCCCAAATGGCAGCAATGGCTGGAGCTGTGCTATCCGAATGAAGCCAGGAGCCTCCTCCGGGTCTTCCCACGTGGGTGCAGGGGCCCAAGGACTTGGGCCATCCTCTACTGCTTTCCCAGGCCACAGCAGAGAGCTGGATTGGAAGAGGAGCTGCCGGGACTTGAACTGGCACCCATATGGGATGCTGGCACTGCAGGTGGCGGCTTTACTCACTACACCACAGCGCCGGCCCCAGAAGATCTTTTTCAACTCTCCTTCTCCATCACTCTGCCTTTCAAATAAATAAATATTTTTTTTTAAAGTGTGTTTAAAACTTATTCAAAAACTTACTTTGCAAATAACTTTAAGCTGCAGACATCTGGACTTCTGAAAACATAATGTTAACAAGAAACCAGAATTGTTTCGTCCTGGTCTCACGTAAACAAACTGTAGCAGTTTCAGGACCTTAAAACCTATCTCAGACTCATCAGGATTAAACTTTAAACAGTCCAAGTCTTTGTCTCCACATGGGGAAAAGTTGGCACAATAACTCCTATCAATACAGTAAGGTCGTGAACAATCTGAGAGAAATACAAGTTGGTCAGAGAATTCACTCACCTTCCATTCTTTGGAAATATTTTCCTTGCAAAAACATTGGCCAAAGAGTAAGAGCTGGGTTGAGTTTCTTGGAGGAGGCTGAGTTCATATTTAATCTTGGTTTCTCTACAGAATCCAGCTGCTGCTTCTCCATGGGTGACACATAACAAGCAAAATTCTTTGCAACCAGGTCGTCATTAACACAAACCTGCAGATGCGACACATTTCATGAAGGGTAAGACAGGATGGTCACATGACTGAAGAAAGCATTTCAGACTCAACTCAAGAGGACTTTACAGAACACAACATGGTAAAAGCTGATCTCAGGACTTCTGTTGTGGTAATGGTGAACTGAATACTTCTCACCGATCCTCCTGCTAAGAAAACAGCAATGATCTGTGTGAAATACAATCCTCGAAAAGGCACTAGAGAACCAACACCACCCAGCCAGGCAGAGATCTGGTGGGAAAACAAGGACAAAGCATTAACCATAAAAGGAAGACTGACAAATGAGATTTGATCAAACCGAAAACTCTGCTCTTCCAAAGACAGTGACAAGATGGGGCAAAACATTTTAAAGCCAGGTGCCTGAATAGACATGTACCTAGAATAAATACAGAGAGAACATGTATCTCTCTGAAACTCAATGAAAAGAGAACTACCCAATTAAAAACGGGCAAAAGGTCTCAATGTCACTGAAGACGACAGAGGATGGCAAAAAAGGATGTGAAAACATTTTTTGTTTTTGGGGAACGGCAAACTTAAACCCCTGGGAGCCACCACTACTCATCTTTCAGAACAAGCACAGAGCATCAGAAAGGAAGTGGAGAGGGGCAGTCGTCGCTGTGCAGTGGATTAAGCACTGTGGCATCCTGTATCAGAGTGCCAGCTCAAGTCCTGGCTCCTCCGCTTCCAAACCAGCTTCCTGCTAATGTGCCGGGGAAGGCAGCAGAGGATGACCCAAGAGCTCATGTCCCTGCCACCCATGTAAGAGACCTGGACAAAGTTCCAGGTTGCTGGCATCAGCTTGGCCCAGTCCTGACTGTTGTAACCATTTGGTGGAGTGAATCAGTGGAGGATCTCTCTCCCTCTCTACTACTCTTCCTCTCAAATACATAAATAAATCTCCTCCTCCTCCCTCTTTCATTACCAGTCCCATTCTCCACTGAAATCCAGTTTGATTAACTTTATGCACAGAAGATCAACTCTGTATTAAGTAAAGAGTTCAACAATTGGAACAACCACAACAAAACAAAAACTGTTCCTCAACAGTCCAGACAAGGGCTTTTTCAAAGTCTTCGTATCTTGAAGTTAATTTCATTTTATTTTTAGAAATTTAGTAACTTTAAAAAAGCACCCAAGAATGATATGTCTCTTGTGAGCACTCAGACATAATTATAACTCTTTGAGGACAGAGGTCCTGCATGGGAAGTTAGTGCACAGTGATTCCTGTAGTTAATTTAACAATTAACACTCTTATGTATAACATCAGTGATCACCCAAGGCTCTTGACATGAGCTGCCTAGGCTTTGGAGCCTGTTGAATCCACAAACTCCATCAGTATTTAGACAAGGCCATCAGCAAAGGAGTTCTCTCCTCCCTTCATAGAAAAGTACCTCTTTCTTTGATAACTACTTCTTTCCACTGGGATCTGACCTACCGAGGTCCTTCACGTAGGACATTTTTGCCACAGTGTCTCGGCTTTCCATGCCTGAAATGCTCCTGTGGGCTTTTCAGCCAGACCAGAATGCCTTAAAGGCTGATTCTGAGGTCAGAATGCTACTTAAAGTGACTGTCATTCAATCAGTCTGCTGTGTGGACTGCTTCTCATGTTGGAGCATTTACTCCTTATTAATTTCATCTATTATTATTACGAGACAGTTAAATTGTATCCAATCACTTTAACATTTAAGATGGTATTTTTATCACCAAGCTTAAGGGGATTTGGGGTCCCATGGCAAGTTTTTAAACTGTACCCTTAGAAGTAAGCTTAGGAGCTGATCTTCTGTATAATAAGATAATCGAAAATGAATCTTGATGTGAATGGAAGGGGAGAGGGAGTGGGAAAGGGGAGGGTTGTGGGTGGGAGGGACGGTATGGGGGGGAAAGCCATTGTAACCCACGAGTCGTACTTTGGAAATTTATATTCATTAAATAAAAGATAAAAAAAAAAAAAAGAAGTAAGCTTAGGGCCGGCGCCGTGGCTCAATAGGCTAATCTTCCGCCTAGTGGCACCGGCACACCAGGTTCTAGTCCCGGTCGGGGCGCTAGATTCTGTCCCGGTTGCCCCTCTTCCAGGCCAGATCTCTGCTGTGGCCAGGGAGTGCAGTGGAGGATGGCCCAAGTGCTTGGGCCCTGCACCAGCATAGGAGACCAGGAGAAGCACCTGGCTCCTGCCTTCGGATCAGCGCGATGCGCCAGCCACAGCGGCCATTGGAGGGTGAACCAACGGCGAAAGGAAGACCTTTCTCTCTGTCTCTCTCTCACTGTCCACTCTGCCTGTCCAAAAAAAAAAAAAAAAAAAAAAAAAAGTAAGCTTAGGGGCTGGCGATGTGGCATAGGAGGTAAAGTTGTGGCCCACAGTGTGGGCATCCTATATGAGCACTGGTTTGAGTCCCTGCTGCTCCACTTCTGATCCAGCTCTCTGCTATGGCCTGGGATAGCAGTGGAAGATGGCTCAAGTCTTTGGGCCCCTGCAACCATGTGGGAGACCTGCAAGAAGCTCCTGGCTTCAGATCAGTTCAGTTCCAGCCATTGTGGCCATCTGGGGAGTGAACCAGCAGATGTAAGACACTCTCTCTCTCTCTCTGCCTGTCAATTACACTTCAACTGATTGTCTTTTAGGTGCTTTGTTAATTATCACAGATCAGGGAGGGGGGGGGAGAGGGAGGAGGGAGGAGGGAGTCTTCCATCTGCTGGAGGGAGGAGGGAGGAGAGAGGAGGGAGGAGGGAGTCTTCCATCTGCTGATTCACTCCCCAATTGGTCACAATGGCCAGAGCTGTGCTGATCCACTCCCCAATTGGTCACAATGGCCAGAGCTGTGCTGATCCACTCCCCAGTTGGCTGCAATGGCCAGAGCTGTGCCAATCTGAAGCCAGGAGCCAGAAGCTTCTTTAGGGTCTCCCACGTGGGTGCAGGAGCCCAAATACTTGGTCCACTTTCTGCTGCTTTCCCAAGCCATGGCAGAGAGCTGGATCAGAATTGGAGCAGCTGGGACTGAACCAGCACTCACATGGGATGCAGGCATTGCTGGCGGCAGCTTTACATGCTACAGCACAGCGATGGCCCCTCCAGAAATTTTTTTTTTATTTCTCTTTCTGGATTTCTTCAATGACCCACTGTTCATTCAGGAGCATGCTGTTCAGTCTCCATGTGTTTGCATATGTTCTAGAGATTTCTGAGTTGCTGATTTACAGCTTTTCTGCATTGTGGTCTGAGAAGATGCATGATATGATTTCAATGTTTTTCAATTTGCTGACTTGCTTTATGGCCTAGCATGTGGTCAATCCTGGAGAAAGTTCATGCACTGGTGAGAATAATGTGTATTCTGCAACTGTAGGTTGAAAAGATCTATGGGTATCTGTTAGTTCCACTTGGTCTATATTGTCAATTAACTGTTTCCTTGCTGATTTTCTGTCTGGTGATCTGTCCATTGCTGAAAGGGAGTTTTGAAGTCCCTCATTATTACTGTATTGTCTCCTTTTAGATTCCTTAACATTTTTTTTAAATAGCAATGGCCCTGTAATTAGGTGCATATATGTTTTTAACAGTTCATCTTCCTGTTTAATTGATCCCTTAATCATTACATAGGGACCTTCTTTGTCTCCTAGCAGCTTCTGTGTTAAATTCTATTTTGTCAGATGTTAGGATGGCTATACCAGCTCTTTTGTGGTTCTGTTAGCATGGAATATCTTTTTCCAATCTTTCACTTTCAGTTCACATGCATCCTTGTTGGTGAAATGTGTTTCTTGTAGGCAACAAATACAAAACATTCTGCCAATCTGTGCCCTTTAACTGAAGAGTTGAGTCCATTTACATTCAAAGTGACTATTGATAAGCAAAAATTTCACCCTGCCATTTTCCCATAAATACTCCTATTGTTTCCTTTGGATTTCCTTTGTATTTTTACTGAAAGATTTTCTGCCTTCATCTTCTTTCACAGTTATACCCATGTTTCTGTGTTTCTTTGTGTAGCACATCTTTAAGCATCTTTTGCAAAGCTGGACAGGTGGTGACAAATTCTTTCAATTTCTGTTATGGAAGGTCTTTATTTCACCTTCATTTTAAATGACAGCTTTGCAGGGTACAGTATTATGGGTTGACAGTTTTTTTTCCTCTTAAGCCTTGGAATTTATCTCATCATTTCTCTCCTAGCCTGTAGGGTTTCTGATGGTAAGGTTGCTGTGAGTCTAATTGGAGATCCTCTGAAATTTCTCTCATGTACATTTTACAATCTTTTCCTTATGTTTTACTTGGGAGAGTTTGATTACAATGTGTCATGGTGAAGATCTTTTCTGGTCATGTCTAATTAGCTCTATGTGCTTCCTGTACTTGGATGTCCCTTTCTCCAAATTGGGGATGTTTTCTGTTATTATTTCACCAAAAAGGCCTTCTAATCCTTTCTCTTTTTCCACACCTTCAGGAACTCCTAGAACCCATATGTTGGGTCATTTGATAGGATCCTTAAGATTCCCAACAATGCTTTTTAGTTTTCCAATTTCTTCTCACTTTTGACATGACTGTATAATTTCCTGCAATTTGTCTTCTAAAGTCAGATATTCTTTCTTCTGCTTCATCGATTCTGTTGTTAAGGCTTTCCACTGCATTTTTTATTTGTTCATTCAATTCTTTATTTCCAAAATTTCATCTTGCTTTAAGATCTCAATTTCGTGGGATAAATATTCTTTCACATCATGTATGGATTTCATTAGTTCGTGCATTTGCTTCTGATAACTTCTAAGTAATCCTACGATCAATTTTTTTTAATTCTCTTTCTGGCATTTCTTCAATCTCTTCATCTTCACAATCTAGTATTGAAGTGTTATGATCTTCTGAGGGCATCATGTTGTCTTCCTTATTCTTGTTTCTTGAATTGGTGCATTTATTTGGCATTTCTTAAGATTAACTCATTGATTTCTTCGTTTTTAGCTGTGGTGGCTTTTATCTTTGGACTATGCCTCTGTGGATTAGTGGAGTATTTTTTTCAGCAGATACCTAGAGGCACAAGGTGGGTATGGCCAGGGGCTCTGTTCCAGGCTGAAGGGAGTATCTTAGGTGACACTGGGTTGGGTGTGGTAAGTCTTTATTATTATTTTAATCAGAGGGGAGGTTTGTTCTGCTCTGTTGGCATAGACTCAGCTCACCTCCTCTCTTCCAATGACACCAGTGCCTGGGCACTAGCTAGGATCACACAAAGGATCTTTGCAGGCCTTGGTATAAGTAGATTCCCCAGCAATGTCCTTCACCAGGTAACCAGGGAGCCCTGAGCATGTGGAGTCTCCCACAGTGACTCCCCAAAGTCCCAGCCACACCTTGAGCCCTCCCACACAGCCTATCTGTTCTCACAGTCCTGGCATAAAAGCCTCCCACAGTCATGAGCATCCAGCCCCCATTAGTTCTCCCCACCAGACTCAGAAGTCTCTGCTTGTCTGGTCCTGTGTGCAGACACAACCTGGCGCAGCTGTTATGTATGTCCAAAATAGTGCCTGCTCTCTATTTGCTTCTTGCAGGATGCCGTTGTAGGGTGATTGGAGAGAGAGAAACATGCTCCCCCCTTTTCCTCCTCTAGTTTGGCAGGTATGCCATCCTCCACAGAGCTCCAAGCCAGATTCTCTCTAGGCTTTTCCTGTAGCTTTATCACCACTGGTTTGAGCTGCTGCAGTCTAGTCTCACCTCAGTCTCCAAAGCTGGTGCTGATGCTCTTGGTGCTGGGGTCCTCAACTGTGGGCATTTACACCCTCCCTACTGTGTCCCTCTAATTTGCATGGAATTTCCTCTGTCGATTTCTCCCTAATTCTTCCCTGAGACTGCACTATCCCCACTTTTTAAAAAACTATCTTCTCCTGGACTAGAGCAGTAATCTCCCTCTCTACTCTGCCATCTTAATCTAATCTGATAAATAAATCTTTAAAACAAAGAGGAAGCAGAGAAATTGGAACCTATACATTGCCTTTGGAAATGTAAAATGATATACTTTGGAAAACAATTTGGCAGTTCCTAAATATCTACAGTATTATCCATGACTTACACAAAATAATATTCTTTTTAAAAGATTTATTTATTTATCTGAAAGTCAGAGTTACATACAGAGAGGCAGAGAGGCAGAGAGAGAGAGAGAGAGAGAGGGGTCTTCCATCTGCTGGTTCACTCCCCAACTGGCCGCAATGGCCGGAGTTGCACCAATCCTAAACCGAGAGCCAGGAACTTCTTCCAGGTCTCCCACATGGGTGCAGGGGCCCAAAGGACTTGGGCCATCTTCTACTGCTTTTTGAGACCATACCAGAGAGCTGGATTAAAAGTGAAGCACCCAGGACTCTAACCGGTGCCCATATGGGATGCTAGCACTATAGGCAATGGCTTTACCCACTGTGCCACAGTGCCGGCCCACCCAAAATAATATTCTAGGTATTTACTCAAGAGTCACAAAAGCACAGGTCCACAGGAAGACTTTTACATGAATATTGGTAACAGCCCCAAGCTGGCCACAACTCAAACACCATCAATAAGTGCAGGAATAAATGCACACATATCACATCCCTACAACAGGAGACCACTGACACACGCAACAACATGGAAGTATCTTAAAATCATCTTGAAAGAAAGCTGCCAGCCCAAAAAACAGAACACCCTGGGACACATGCTGGTGTTTCCTTTGTGAGCCTAAAGAGGATTATTGGCCCTAATCCTCTTTCTCTGGCAATCATGACCTCATGCATCCATTTTAAGTTCTCCCTCAGTTAAGCACAGACCTCCCAGCCTTCAGTCAAGGCAAGTCTTATAAGCACACCAACCCATGTGGTGAGAAAGACTTATTTTTAAACAGCAAGAATAAAGCAGTCAATAAAGGCTTTTTAAAACAAAGACATCTTACAAGGTTGGCCCTCATAATCAACAATCTGATAGTTTTCTGCTTGTTTGTTTTCACCAAAGCATAAAATAAACAATGAAAAATAACAGATAAAAATCAACCAGAATGTGAGAAACCCAAAATGCAAAATAAACACTAACATTGAAGAAGTTGTGAAAGAAAAACACTAACATCAGTAACTTTTAAAACAGTATTTTGGCTGTATATAATAGGCTAAAGACAAATCTCTTAGAGCAATGTTGGCATTTGAGATTTCTTTATGTGAATCAGGTAAGTATACTGTTAGAATAAAGTGTCAAGAACAAGGAAAGTGGCAAGTGTTGGGGTACAGCGAGTTAAGCCACCATCTGTGGATGCCAGCACCCCCTACTGGAGCACTGGCTCAAGTCCTTGCTGCTCTGCTTCCAATCCGATTCCCTGCTGACGTACCTGGGAAGGCAGTGGAAGATGGTCCAAGTGCTTGAACCTGCCCCTTATACCCATGTAAAGACCCAGTTAGAGTTTCTGGCTCCTGGATTCAGCCTGGCCCAGCCCTGGGCATTGCAGCCATTTGGAGAGTGAACCAAGCATAAGGAAAATCTCTTTTTCTGCATCTCTCCCTCTGTCTCTGTTTCAAATAAATAAGTATAAAAAAAAAGGAAAGGGGAGGGTTAGGTTGTTGGACTGAAATCAAAGTATCAGAGTCCTTAACATAAGTATAGATAGATAGGTTAGCAATAAAGACATGTGTGTGTGCATGTACACACAGTTATAAAGTGTGTGTGTACATGTTTGTATTCCTAACTCTTTCTGCTGAGAGGAATGACAATCTCTTTCATCCCAGTAGCAGCAAACACACCTATGCCCTCATCTGGGTATCTAAATGTCATTTTTTAACAAAAGGAACCAGAGTTTCTTGAAGAAGTGGTTGATTATACAGCTGGGTCTGGAAAATGATCTTGGGGCCCCAGAAAACTGTGTGTAAACAATGAGGGGTCACAATGGAAGAACACAAGGAAGCCCTTAATGACCCAAACTTGAGACAACTGAGCAAGATGGTAATGATAATTTGAGGGGATTACAACCCTCCAAACAAAACAAATAATCCAAAGTCCATACTAACAGAAATTGCTGAATACAATCAGTAAGTGAGGAAGAAGGGATAGTTTTTTCATTAAAAATGTAGAGGCAGGCATTTGGTACAGTGGTTATTTATGTCACCACTTGGGATGCCTGCATCCCATATCAAAGTGCCTGGTCTGAAACCCAGCTCTGCTTTCAATTCAGCTTCCTGCTAATGCAGACCCTGGGAGCCAGCAGATGACGATTCCAGAATTTGAGTCCTGGTAACCCATACGGGGAGACCCAGATTGAGTTCCTGGCTCCCTGCTTTGGCCTGCCCAGGCTTAGTCAATGACAGCATTTGGAGAGTGACCCAGGATATTGAGGATCTCTGTCTCTCTGCCTTTCAAAGAAACAGAAAGATCAATAGGGGCCTGTGCTGTGTACAGTAGGCTAAGCCTCCACCTGCCACACCAGCATCCTGTATGGGGCCAGTTTGCATCCCAGCTGCTCCTCTTCCAAGCCAGCTCTCTGCTTATGGCCTTGGGAAGCAGTGAGAGATAGCCCAGGTGCTTGGGCCCCTGCACCCCTGTGAGAGAGCTGGAAGAAGCTCCTGGCTTCTGACTTCAGATCAGCTCAGCTCCTGCCACTGCAGCCATTTGGGGAGTGAACCAGCAGATGAAGACCTTTCTCTATGTCTTTCTCTGTCTATAACTCTACCTCTCAAATAAATAAAATATTTTTATTGTATTTTATTTATTTATTTTTGACAGAGACAGTGAGAGAGAGAGAGAGAGAGAGAGAGAGAGAGAGAGAGAGAGAAAGGTCTTCCTTTTTCCGTTGGTTCACCCCCCAAGGGGCTGCCACGGCCTGCCACCCAGTGCACTGTTCCAATCCAAAGCCAGGAGCCAGGTGCCTCCTCCTGGTCTCCCATGCAGGTGCAGGGGCCAAGCACTCAGGCCATCCTCCACTGCACTCCCAGGCCACAACAGAGAGCTGGTCTGGAAGAGGAGCAACTGGGACAGAATCCAGCGCCCCGACTGGGACTAGAACCCGGGGTGCCGGCGCCGCAGGCAGAGGATTAGCCTAGTGAGCCACGGGGCTGGCCAAGAAAATCTTTTTTAAAAAAGATAAATAAAGGACCAGTGCTGTGGTTCAACGGGTTAGGGCCTAGGCCTGTGGTGCCAGCATCCCGCATCCCATGTGGTGCTAGTTTGGATCTTGGCTGCTCCACTTCCAATCCAGCTCTATGCTATGACCTGGGAAGGCACCGGAGGATGGCCCGGGTCCTTGGGCCCCTGTGCCCATGTGGGAGGCCCAGGGAAGGTTCCTGGCTCCTGGCTTCAGGTCAACTCAGCTCTGGCCATTTCAGCTGGTTGGGCAGTGGACCAGTAGATGAAAGACCTCTCTCTCTCTGTCTCTCCTTCTCTCTCTGACTTTCAAATAGACAAATAAATCTTTTTAAAAAAAGATAATTAAAGTTTTAAAACTGTAGAAGGAATGATGAAAAAAGTGAACCTCACCGTAGCAAATTCAGAATGTCTGATAGGGCCTGGCGCTGTGGTGTTGCAGGTAAAGCTGCTGCCTGCAGTGCTGGCATGGCATACAGGTGCCAGTTCTAGTCCCAGCTGCCCCACTTCCGATCCAGCTCTCTGCTATGGCCTGGGAAAGCAGAAAATGGCCCAAGTCCCTGGGCTCCTGCACCTGTGTGTGAAACCCAGAGGAAGCTCCTGGCTCCTGGCTTTGGATCGGCGTAGCTCCAGCCGTCGCAGCCAGTTGGGGGGTGAACCAGTGGATGGAAGACCTCTCTCTCTCTGCCAACATGCACAACCTCAGTCTGATCATGAGAACATCAGGCCAAGTCAAACTGAACGTTCCTCTGCAGCATAACTGACCAGGACTCTTCAGAAGCGTCCAGGCCATGAAGGAAGACTGAAGAACTGTCCCAGACTCTGGGAGACTAACCAGACAGGACACTGGAGGCAAGCTGGAGGCCTGGCTCACACCCTGGACCAGAAAAAGGAAACCAGTGGGAACACTGCAACACTCCGGTGAGGGCCAAGGACACTTTAGCAGTATTTACTCATGTTAATCTGCCAGTTTTTGACTGCACTGCGGCTCTGTACGACGCTAACATTAGGAAAACAAGGTAAACCACATCCAAATAGCTCCATACTATTTTTGAAGCTCCTCTGAAAGTCCAAAATTATTTTAAAAAAAATTAAATTCATGAGGAAGGCACTGTGTGTGGGCTCCCGGAGGCCCTGGATCCACACCACCCTGCCGCTCTGACCCAGGTGCAGAACTGCACCAGGGCAGCAGCAGGTACTTCAGGAGGGGCTCATGTGTGCCATCTCCTTCTCTGCGCTTATGTGAATCCTTTAAAAGGCCACAAAATACACTGTGAACAAACCCCAGAGCAGGCGAGAGCAGTGAACTGACATGGTAGCAAATGAGTCATTTCTTTTTTTTTTTTTTTTTTCTTTTTTTGGACAGGCAGAGTGGACAGTGAGAGAGAGACAGAGAGAAAGGTCTTCCTTTTGCCGTTGGTTCACCCTCCAATGGCCGCCGCGGCCGGTGCGCTGCGGCCGGCGCACTGCGCTGATCCGATGGCAGGAGCCAGGAGCCAGGTGCTTTTCCTGGTCTCCCATGGGGTGCAGGGCCCAAGCACCTGGGCCATCCTCCACTGCACTCCTTGGCCACAGCAGAGAGCTGGCCTGGAAGAGGGGCAACCGGGACAGAATCCGGCGCCCCGACCGGGACTAGAACCCGGTGTGCCAGCGCCGCAAGGCGGAGGATTAGCCTAGTGAGCTGCGGCGCCGGCCCACAAATGAGTCATTTCTAAAAATCATAAGGAAACAACAATTCAGACTTATTACTATAATAATTTTTGCCCATCACTAAATAAAATGAAGTATTTTTTAAAAATAATCAATAGAAAATACACAGTCCTGGCTACTTTTAACTTAAGACTTTGAAATATTAAGATGATTTCTATGCTGCATGAATTACACTGTTTTACTTGGCATTTATTCACTGTTTTACTAAAGTAGAATTTAAAATAGAATTTAAAATTTAAAATACAACTTACTTTTTCATTTTTTATGGTTACATAAAGGTAAACCTCAAAAGTGTCTTCTTCCACAGCACATAACTTGGCTTCTACCTGGGTAGTTGCTAGATGGCACAAAAGAAAACTCAAATCAGCTGACATTAAAAGCGTTCTTGAGAAAATCATGGCTATTTCCCATCTGTTAATCTCTGCCAACCACGAAAAAGTTCCCAGTGCCAAAATGACCAAAGTCTTCCTAGGAGCCGTGAAAAAGGCTCTTCGGCCAGTGGTGTTATAAGTAAGCCCTTTATCCCATCAACAGCATCCTCCTGCCACCCTTCAAATGCCTCCCCCTCCAGGGTACTTCTTGGTCCTCCCAATGGTCGGCCTCATCCAAACCCCCATGCTCACTTCCCAGAAGCCCCAGAGAGCTCACAAGGGCCCAAATTCCAAATCTAGCGACCCTTCCAACCTCCAGTTCCTTCCAACATCAGAGCACTTGGTTTTCCTTTCCCCAGTGTTGCAGGACAGCTCAGAAGAGGAGGCAGGACTCAATTAGGTACCAGGCCGTCCCACAGGCATTTCACACTCCCTAACTCTTCTGAACAGCCTACAGCCTTAAGAAGCAGACAGAGTCACTAGGCTTCTGACTGCCAGGGGTCAGGACAGATGCCACAAGAGACACTGACATGAAATGAAGAGAGCCACTACACAGGTTGTCAATGACACTTTACACATCTTAAATCAGCAACTGATTATTATATAGCAAACACCCACTTCCTATAATCTCGCTCACTGAACAAAGCTAGGCTTTCCAGCAACTGCTGGTCTAATAACATCCGTGTCCATTTACTCTGCAGTGTTGCAGCTTCTATGCAAGCAAAGCAGTGGACACTATTCTCGTGCAGGCATCCCCCCCACAAAAGGCCCCCTTCTGATCAGCTGTCAGCTACTGACCTCCCCGTTCACCTACAAAGCTGCAGGGGTGCTGAGTACTGGGCAGAAGCAGCTGCAGGTACTTAGGGAAACCTGCCAAGAGGGTCAAACAGCCAGATAGGCACCTGGCCAAGCCTGCACCCACAGAAGGCTGAGCAACCTCGGCGGCAGTTCAAAGCAGGCTCTGAGTGCGCACCGGCTTACCTTTCAGGACATTCTGAAAGTACTGAACAGCGGCACTGTCCCACTTCTTGGCAGGTCTGAAACAGTGAACAGGGCAACTTCATTAAACAAAACCCCAAGGCTAGTACACTAACCTTGCTTTGTAAACCACACACAGGGCTCTTTCTGCATGACCAATCAAGCACACGATGCACACAACAGACAGCATAGCTCTGGCCCTGCTCTGGGTGGGGATAAAGACCCCAGCTACTTCCTGTGACACACCTCTCTCCACACTGCTGCTTGCACCAACACAAACTCACATCCCAGGGCCCCAGTGAGGTGACCTGTGCTCACCACCTGGCACTGCCTGCTGCAACATCAGTTACCTGTGACAAATCAAAACACAAGCTCCCTGGGGCAGCGATTCTGAGATCACTGCGTCTCCACAGGCTGGCACAGAGAGGGATCAGTACATGTCGGCTAAGCCAACAGTGTAGGGGCAGCTGTGGGGAAGCGGCTGCTATGGTCCTCACTCTGCCCACTAGAGCACCCATTCGCCACCTCCCATTTGATCTCTATCAACTTAACCTTTCTACATCTTGCCTATGCTTTGGAAAGAAAATCACAGGAAAAGGTATAGGCAGTAGAAAATCAGGAGAAACCAGTATTTAGAAGGAATAAAAATAAAATAAAAAGTCAAGATCAGAATAATATATTTACATTTCTCTTGTTTGGATCTATCAGATATGCTACCACCATACTTCAAGAGTTACTTTAGTTTTTTAAATGTTTATTCATTTTTATTTATTTGAAAGGCAGAGCATCAGAGAGGGCAAGAGAGAGAGAGAAATCTTCTATCTACTGGTTCACTCTCCAAATGTCTCCAACAACTGGGCCTGGACCATGCCGAAACCAGGAGCCCGGAACTCCACTCAGGTCTCCCTCACAGGTGGCAGGTACTCAGGATTCGATCCACCATTTGCTGTCTCCTAGGGCATTAGCAGGAAGCTGTCCTGGAAGTGGGCAGCCAGGACTTACATCAGGTACTCCAGTATGGAACCAAAGGTGCCCCAAGCAGTGGCTTAATCGGCTGTATCACAAGATCCATTCCTTCCAAGAGTTATTTTAAAGATCAAATGGGGGGGGCAGTTAAATCCAATAACCACATCGGTCATAGTCACCCATGAAAAAGACTCAAAGTGGTTAGGAGAGGGATATGGATTGGCAAAGAACCTCCACAGCTACTCCTAAGTTAATTCTGCAAACAAGAGAGCCTGTTCTCTTCCTAAGAAAGTCCATGCCCACAGAGGTGTCTAACCTCACGGACAGAGGGGAGGATCCAGGCTCACAGGGGTATGTAAGTGCATCCACAGAGGGCGAGATCCAGGCTCACAGGGGTGTCTAAGTGCACCGACAGAGGGCGAGATCCAGGCGCACAGGGGTGTGTACAGGCACTGACAGAGGGCAGGATCCACGATCACATGGGTATGTAAGTGCACCAATGGAGGGTGGGAAGGTCAAAGCCTGCACAGCCCACAGAGGCCTCCAGGAGGAAAGACGTGGGACAGAGGCAGGCATGTGGTCAACATTTTTTTAATGCTCCAGCAGTTTTATTTCATGAAAGCTTTTCTTTAGAATTACTCTACTACTTTTTTTTTTTTTTTTTTTTTTTTTTTTTTTGACAGGCAGAGTGGACAGTGAGAGAGAGAGAGAAAGGTCTTCCTTTGCCGTTGGTTCACCCTCCAATGGCCACTGCGGCTGGCGCGCTGCAGCCGGCGCACCGCGCTGATCCGAAGGCAGGAGCCAGGTGCTTCTCCTGGTCTCCCATGGGGTGCAAGGCCCAAGGACTTGGGCCATCCTCCACTGCACACCCTGGCCACAGCAGAGAGCTGGCCTGGAAGAGGGGCAACCGGGACAGAATCCGGCGCCCCGACCGGGACTAGAACCCCGTGTACTGACGCCACAAGGCGGAGGATTAGCCTATTGAGCCGCGGCGCCGGCCTCTACTACTTTTTATAAGTTTTTTTTTAAGTCAAAAGACACAGAGCTCTGGCCTGGGAGGGGGTGCCTGAGAATTCTACTCACAGCCAGTTTGACCAGCACCAACTCAGAGGCTGCCTCCTGCAGAACCCAGACCTTCAAAACCTGCTCGCGGGTAACTGATGGCACATAAATGCAGACACAAACTGAAGGCGTTTACTCATGATTCCTGTGACTTCAGAACCTGTACTTACACAATCTCGGCGCTGTCTTCACAGAAGTCAATGTGCAATGTAACAGGCTTCATGCAGTACAACCGGAACTTTTTTGCTCTGTAGGGAAGCTGCATAAATGATTCCACTGCAACTCGGATGCTGACAAATGAAGCAGAGAGAGTTCCATTATAAAACACACAACACAGAACAGACTCCTTTATAGCTCACCTAGGTCAGTAACATGCTTGCCGTAAAACAAAGTAAAGACATGCCTTTCTGATTCTAACACAGCCTCCAACAGATGCCTGGAGACATCTGGCCAAGGGAACAAAACTGCTTCTTGGAGGGTGGAAAAAATCTTCCTGTAAAAGCAGAGAGATCCTACATAGTGATTCAGTGTATCTGTGGCATCAAAATTTCATGGCACAGGGGCAGGAATTCAGGGAGAGTGTATCTGGTGAGGCTCCTCAGGTTAAGACACACTGTGCAGCTGGCACTGTGGTGCAGGTGAAGGCGCCACCCACGGTGCCAGTGTCCATGCGAGTGCCAGCTTGGGCCCAGATCCACTGCCGATCCAGCTCCTTGCTAATGCGCCTGGGACATCATGAAGACAATTCAAGTACTTGGGTCCCTGTGCCCACATGGGAAACTCAGGTGGAGTTCTGGGTTCCTGGTTTCAGCTTGGCTGTGGTGGGTATTTGCAGGAGTAAACCAAAGGATGAAAGATACACTTCTCTTTCTTTCTCTCCTTTTCTGTCACTCTGCCTTTCATACCACAAATCAGAAGGAAGGGAGGGAAGGAGGGAGGAAGAGAGGAAGGAGGGAAAGAAGGAACAGAAATACTGCACAGGGGCAGGCATGCGGCCTCCCTGCTGGGATGCTGCTTGGGATGCCCTGATCTCGAGTCAGAACACCCGGGCTCCAGTTCTTGTTCCACACCCAATCAGCCTCCTGCTGGTGCAGGCCCTGGGAGGCAGCAGGTGGCTGGGTCTCTGCCACCCACAGGAGAGACCACATTGAGTTTCCAGTTCCTGGCTCCAGCATGGCCTACCCAGGGCTGTTGTAGGTATTTTAGAAGTGAAACAAGAAGGCACGTGCTCGCGCGCTCGCTCTCTCTCTCTCTCTGTCTCTCTGCCTTTCAAATACATAAAAAGTGAAAAATAAAAGGAAACACTGAATAACAATGAATAAGCCTGTGAAATAAATTCCATTTACTACGTGACCAGAATTACTCCAACATTGCTGTCTATGAACAGATGTTTTAAAAATTAGTATTTGCCAACTTTGCACAAAACAGCTGATGGACGGCGAGGTGACAAGTAAGGCAAGCAACAGACATGTCAACGTATTTCCTCACCATCAAGCAGCTCTCTTCCCTGAAGCCCTACCCTTTGTCTTAGACAGGTTAGAGCTCTACTTAATCATTTGATTTTCTTGCCAAAAATAAACTCAAAACACCAAATACAAAAGGAAAAGCTCCCCAGATGGCTAAACACAGTAAGTACTTAAAAAAAAAAAAAAGACTTATTTATTTGAAAGAGTTGCACAGAGGGAGAGGGGGGAAGGGAGAGCGGGATTAAGAGGGGGAGGGGGAGGGGAAGGGGAAGGGGAAGGGGAAGGGAGAGGTCTTCCATCCACAGGTTCACTCTCCTATTGGTCACACTGGCTGGAGCTGTGCGGATCTGCAGCCAGGAGTAAGGAATTTCTTCCAGGTCCTCCTGCACACGGGTGCAGGGCCCAAGGACTTGGCTTTCCCAGGCCATAGCAGAGAGCTGGGTCAGAAGTGAAGCAGCCTGGGCTTTTTAACCGGCACCTATATGGGATGTCGGCTCTGCAGTTGGTGACTGTACCGCTATGCCACAGCGCTGACCCCAAGTACTTTTATAACAATTATGGTCACAGAGGTGCAGAATCCCAAGCTGGGGAGGCACCTACTTTTCCCTTGAGTATCTGCAAATCCTCCATGTCTGATGAGCCCTTCTGCCACGAAACTCCTCTACGTGAGAGACACCTCTTACTGCACCGAAGGCTAGCTGGCTCTGCTCTTTTTGCACTGGAATAAGAGCCCTTGTGTTTGCCTATTAAATGGACATCCTTTTACTCTGGGACAAACCATGGGACAATTATCACTAAACACCAACAGTGACTTGTGCTAGCTTTTTCTCAACATTTATTTATTTGAGAGGTAAAGTTATAGACAGAGAGAGGGGAAGACAGAGAGGTTGGTCTTCCATTCTCTGGCTCACTCCCCAAATAGCTACAATGGCCAGAGCTGGGCCAATCGGAAGCCAGGGGCTTCTTTGGGTCTCCCACGTGGGTGCAAGGGCCCAAGCACTTGGGTCATCTTCTGCTGTTCTCCAAGGCCATGAGTAGGGAGCTGGATTCAAAGTGGAGCAGCTGGGATCCGAACGGGTGCCCATACAGGATGCTGGCACGGCAGGCAGAGACTTAACCTACTATACCATAGCACCAGCCTCGTGTGCTGGCATGTTCCCTCCCCCCTCCCCGCCCAGAAACCATTTATTAAAACTTCATGCATTTTATCAATACAACTTTAGGAACACAGTGATGTGCTAATGTTTTCTAGTGAGCTGTGACATGCAGTCCCACAGTCAATGAAGGTTACAGTCAGGACGAGCCTGAACCGTCTCCACACCCTACGTGATAGCCACACCTTTACTCTGTGACGCAGAACAACCAGGAATACCCACTTGAGTATATAATCTGCTCTCTGCAACCTGAGGGTGGCCATCAATTTCCTCCTCTGTGGAGACACGGAGAGTTTCTCTCTACCTCCCGGTAGTGAGGCAAACCGCACTGAAGGACCCACCCCATCCCACGTGCAAACTAAGAGGACAGGCCAGAGAGCAGCTGGCACAGGGCACCCAGGAGACGAGAAGGGAACAGCCTGAACCTGCCCTGCCCCACCCTAGGCAGGCAAGTGGAGAAAGGCCACAGTCACTCTCTCTGTCCTCATTAGGACCATTTGCTCCCCTAGTCATGCACGCAGAATGGAAACCTGCAGTCTTCCTTCATTATTTATCTGAAAGTCACAGACAGAGAGACAAACACAGATGCCTGTCCACTGGTTGATTCATTTCTCAAATGCGGCAACAGCCAGGCTGACACCAGGAGTCCAGAACTCAGTCTCCCGTGTGGGTGGCAGGGGTCAACTTGAGCCCTCATCTGCTGCCTCCCGGGGGTGCACTGGCAGAAAACCAGAGTGGAGAGTGGAGCTGAGATTCAAGTGCAGGCACTCTGATGTGACGCACAGGCATCCAAGTCGTGACTTCATCACCGCGCCAAATGCCTGGCCCAAGTTTTCATTTCTTAAGGCACAAAAACTCTCAATGTCTTCTTTTTGCAAAAGGTAATCCCCTTACTTTAAAAACTGACATTCTCCTTTAAAATTCATCATTATCTCCTTAAACAGAGTAAGGCAAACAGACATAAAACCACACATACATCTAAACAAATTCAGAGTTGGTGAACTCAAGGGGCTTCCATAGCCTAGACAGCTCATAGCAAGAGGCTCGGGTGATTGCTGACAGCATAAATAAGTGTGCCAATTGTTAAATCAACAACGGGAGTCACTGGGTACATGCTCCCCATGTAGGATCTCTGTCCTTAATGTGTTTTACTATGAAACTTAAAAACAACACTACTAGTCGAACAATACCCTATACCTGGTTCGGTTGTGTGAGTGCAGCCTGTGGAAATCCCTGCTTAGTATATACTAAGTTGATCTTCAGTATATGAAGGTAATTGAAAATGAAACGTGATGAAGGGCGGGATGGGAGAGGGAGTGGGGGAGGGGAGGGCCACGGGAGGGAGGGAGGTCAGGGTTGGGGGGAAGCCACAACAATACAAAAGATGCATTTTATATTCTACTTAAAACTATTGGTTGAACTCTGTAATTAATACACAATTACTCTTAGGTGTTTAATTAATGCTGTAAGTAGTACTCAAATAGTATTTTACACTTTGTGTTTCTGTGTGGGAGCAAAATGTGGAAATCTTAACATATGCTAAATTGATCTTCTATATATAAAGATAATTGAAAATTAATCGTGATGTGAAGGGGAAGGGGAGAGGGAGTGGGAGAGGGGAGCGTTGTGGGTGGGAGGGAAGTTACGGGGGGGAGAAGCTCTTGTAATCCATAAGCTGTACTTTGGAAATTTATGCTCATTAAATAAAAAAAAAACACACACACATACGTACTTTTTAGATTTTACTGGAATGTACCTGGCGAAGTCTACAAGGAAACACTCTGCCAGGTAATGGTCTGCTGAAGACATGATTGACTTAATGACGGCCCTGCACCAGCACCGTAGCTCCGGACAATACACCACGCAGACCTGCAAAACAGAAGGCAGGCTTTATTACGTTCAGCAGTCAAACCTCTAGTCACGTGATGACAGCCCTAAAGGCTCCTCTCCACATCGTCTCAGCCTGTACCCCACTTACAGGAGATGACACAGGTGTAGGAGGCTGCCCAAACTGAGCACTGTCTCCCAGGAAAAGGCCCCCAGAAAGCAGAGATCAGCTGAAAGGAAAGTGCTAAACAGGAAGAATTCCAGCTCATCAATACAGAAGGAGTGGGAGAAATCACCATATTGAAACAAATGAGGGGCCCGTGCTGTGGCATATCCTGTAAAGCCACTACCTGCAGTGCTGGCATCCTATATT
Source organism: Oryctolagus cuniculus (assembly GCF_964237555.1). Classification (NCBI taxonomy): domain Eukaryota; kingdom Metazoa; phylum Chordata; class Mammalia; order Lagomorpha; family Leporidae; genus Oryctolagus; species Oryctolagus cuniculus. The sequence continues at coordinate 20,996,039 of NC_091449.1, read as the reverse complement.
GGCGCCGGTTTGAGCCCCGGCTGCTCCACTTCCAATCCAGCTCTCTGCTATGGATGGGAAAGCAGTAGAAGATCGGCCACGTCCCTGGACCCCTGCACCAGGAGCTTCCTCCTGGTCCCTGGCATTGGATCGGCACAGCTCTGGTTGTCGCGGCCAACTGGGCAGTGTACCAGGGAGTAGAAGATCTCCTCTCTCTCTCTGCCTCTCCTCTCTGCGTAACTCTGACTTTCAAATAAATAAATCACTCTTTAAAAAAAAACAAAACAAATGAAAGTGGATTCGGGCAGTGACAGCCACTGAATGGAGAGAGCATGAAGTGAAACACTCACAGCAGTGCCACGAAGGAGGGGTCACCCTAGCATGGCTTGCAAGTGGCACTCTCTCCCATGTTAAACCCACGTGAAGGTAACAGCACGCCTGTTCTTCAAAACAAGTGACCCTCAATCTATTCACAGTGTCCTGTTTAACCACCTCTCCACAAAAGGACAGGGAGAAAGCACTAACCTCCTGGGTAAATGCTCACTGTGAGGAGCCCATCATGCTTTCCCAAACAAGACTACACTTAAAGGACCACTGACCCCGTTCCATCCCTCCAGTAAGTCACTGCTATGGAAAAATAACAAATTGGTCACTAAGGACATTTGTGGGCACGAGGGAAGGAATTCAGATGAGGTCTTGTCTCCCTCCTAACGAGTGTTCACGTCCTTCCCCTCCATGCTATTACCGAAGTTCACACTTGGAACGATGGCTGACCCAAGAGAAATCAGACCACAGCAATGGTGGCTGAGGCTGCACGAAAGCAAAGAAGCCCTGATGTGGAGCACAGAGCAGAAACAATCCCAAGTCGGTCAAAGCCATGAGCAACCAAAGAGGAAGGCACTGGCCCAGAACTGAAAACCCCAGGTCCTCTTTGCCAAGGTCCCTATACCTGCCCTGGCTCCCACCGCCAGGAAGACGGCCCTAACACCTGGATCTGGATGGCATCTATCCCAAGGCCCCACTTGGACCTACACAAGCACCACCCCCTGCCACCATCAGCCTGAGTCTCATGCAACCCAAAAACCTAACACAAGGCAACAGCCATGAACGTTAAAATACTCTAATCACATTCATCATTCTAAGCTCCTGAAATATTTTTAACAATTATCTGGTAGACAGAGCACTCCCACCCAATGATTCACTCCCCAAGGCCCACAACAGCCGGGGGGGACAGGGTGAAGGCTATGAGCTAGGAACTCAATCCAGGTCTCTCAGGTGGGTAACAGGGACCTAATTATTTGAGCTATCTATCATCTGGTGCTTCCCAGGGTCTGTGTATTAGCAGGAAGCTAGAATCAGGAATCGAATGTAAACACTCTAACATGGTGGTGTTTCAACTACCTGGCCAAACACCCACCCCTACATCCTGATTAGTGTTTCAAGATAGGATAATTAAAGGCTGGTGCTGGTTCCAGTTCCGGCTGCTCCACTTCCAGTCTGGTTCCCTGCTAATGAGCCTGCGAAAGCAAAGGAAGATGGTCTGAGTCCTTGGGTCCCTGCACCCACGTGGGAGATCCTGATGGAACTCCTGACTCCTGGCTTCGGCCTGGCCCAGTCCTGGTCATTAAGGCCATTTGGGGATTGACCTAGAGGATGGAAGATCTATCTGTCCCTCTAACTTTGCCTTTCAACTAAATAAATCTTCAAATAATAATAAAGATACAATAAATAAAGTGCATTCAGATACATACCTGTCCTTCTTCCAACATTAATGGTTTTATTTCTATATCTTTACACATGCTGTTATAGAAGTCATTCATGGCGCTATTTAGTTTTTGATAGTCGACTTCATGATCCAAAAAGGGACTACATCCTTTTATAATAACCCAGAAGCAATCTGGATCTTCAACCTGCAGAATTTTTAGAAGATTATAAAATAATGCATGATTTATTTTAAAACCAAATAAACCTTAGAACCATGTAACTTTCTAATTTAAGTGATCTATCATTTTTTTTTTTTGACAACTACCTTTCTCTTAAATGGTCATACCAAAGAGCCAAAGATAAAATTTAAAACATGTGATCAATAATATGCAATTCTCAATTATGTAGTACAACTCAAAAAGCAATCAGTTCTATTTGGTCTCCTGTAGCTTAAAAATATAAATATTAAAAATATTCTTATTATTAAAATACCTATTAAAACATCCATATATATAAAAGGTTCAGAACATTTTTAGTATTCTTTTTGTGTAAGAAAAATAAGTATGAATATATATACAGCCTGCTCATATTTTTTTAAATGACAGCAGATGAACCAAAACAAATACAGATTACCTCCTACAGGAGAAAAGAATGGAGTGGAAAGAATAAGGATGAAACTTAGACTGACTTCTCTGAATGGGTCTTATCTACTCTTGTTATTATTACCTACTATTGTTATCTACTATTGTTATTTTTATTGTTAGGGGAAAGAATTATAAAATGGAAAATTAAATTTTTTAAAAGATTTTATTTATTTGAGAGGTAGAGTTAGAGAGAGAGGGAGAGACAGAGAAAAAGGTCTTTCATCCGCTAGTTCAATCCCCAAATGCCCACAACGGCCAGAGCTGGGCAGATCCGAGACCAGGAGCCAGGAGCTTCTTCTGGGTCTCCCATGCAGGTGCAGGGGCCCAAATACTTGGGCCATGTTTTACTGCTTTTCCAGGCCATACAATAGAGCTGGATAGAAGAGGAGTAGCTAAGACATGAACTGGTGCCCATAAGGGATGCTGGCACCACAGGCAAAGGCTTAGCCTATTATGCCACAGCACCAGTCACCCCAAAATTAAGTTTGATTGACAACATCACTAAAAACTCATGATTTGGGGCAGACGCTGTGGTGCAGAGGGTTAAAGCCCTGGCCTGAAGCGCCAGCATTCCATAGGGGTGCCGGTTCGAGTCCCGGCTGCTCCACTTCCAATCCAGCTCTCTGCTGTGGCCTGAGAAAGCAGCAGAAGATGGCCCAAGAACTTGGGTCCCTGCACCCATATGGGAGACCTGGAGGAAGCTCCTGGCTTCCGACTGGCACAGCTCCAGCTGTTGCAGCCATCTGGGGAGTGAACCAGCAGATGGAAGACCTCTCTTTCTGTCTCTACCTCTCTGTGTAACTCTTTCAAATAAATAAAATTAAATTTTAAAAAAGAACTCAAGATTTGTTTTTTGACAGGGAGAGTTAAACAGTGAGAGAGAGAGAGAGAGAGAAAGGTCTTCCTTCTGCTGGCTCACCCCCCAAATGGCCGCTACAGTCAGGATGCTGCGCTGATCCGAAGCCAGGAGCCAGGTGCTTCCTCCTGGTCTCCCATGGGGTGCAGGGCCCAAGCACTTGGGCCATCCTCCACTGCACTCCCTGGCCACAGCAGGGAGCTGGCCTGGAAGAGGGGCAATCGGGACAGACTCCGGCGCCGCGACCGGGACTAGAACCTGGTGTGCCGGCGCCGCAAGGCGGAGGATTACCCTAGTGAGCCGCGGCACTGGCCAATAAAATTAAATTTTAAAAAAGAACTCACGATTTTTTTCTTTTGACAGGCAGAGTTAGTGATAGAGAGAGAAAGGTCTTCCTTCTGTTGGCTCACCCCCCAAATGGCCGCTACAGCCAGCGTGCTGCACTGATCTGAAGCCAGGAGCCAGGTGCTTCCTCCTGGTCTCCCATGGGGTGCAGGGCCCAAGGACATGGGCCATCCTCCACTGCCTTCCCGGGCCACAGCAGAGCTAGACTGGAAGAGGAGCAACCGGGACAGAATCCAGCGCCCCAACTGGGACTAGAACCTGGGGTGCCAGTGCCACAGGCGGAGGATTAGCTAAGTGGACCGCAGCGCCGGCCAGAACGCACGATTTTTCAGAGGTTTTTCCTAACTCTGTCTACTGAAAAGGTATGGAAGCAGAAACACCCAGAGATATGGAGTCTAAGTTACCAGTGGCAGGAATAGAAGAGTTCACCTTAGTAATCGTATTATTTTTCTGAATGTTTGACTATTCTCATAATAAATAACTGGAAAATGAACAGCAGTCATTCTGGCAAGGGCAAAATAGTGTATAAGTTACACACACAGCACAATTATGAACCTGAAAAAACACAAAATAAATGAAGAGCTAGCAAAAGCAACAGACACTGGAGAGCTGACCCTCGAAAGAAGGAACTTCACTGGGCACTATCCCAGAACACCTCCCAGTTGTACAGAGTGGCAACAACGCAACACAAAGTCACACTGTGGCTCGGGGAATCAGAGCTGTCGGTGCCAGTGAGGATTAGGGGGAGAAATTCTGAAACAGCCATAGAGGGAGCCCTGATGTCTGCACATCAACACCCCTCCCATCCTTGCCAAGTCCTGAACGGCAATGGGGGAGACAGCAAGAAGTACGGAGTAAGTGAGCAGTGCAGGGCTCAGAGGAGCACGCAGTTACAGCTGCTGCCCCTAGAAACAGCACTCCGGGCATGTGGCTCCATTCAGTCCTTCGCACTCAGAGACAACCAGATTCCGGCTTCCAGCAGCACAAGGCCACAACCCTGGGATGACTGCAATTATTCATTAAAGTGCTCACTTGAGTGGTGAGCATGTGGCCTAACAGTCATGACACTCACTGAATCCCCCCGCCAGAGTGCTAAAGATTCAATATTCAGTTCCAGCTCCTGACTCCAGCTTCCTGCTAATGCAGAGCCTGGGAGGCAGCAGTGATGGCCCAACTGGGTTCCTGCTACCCATGCAGGAGACCTGGAATGGGTTCCCTACTGCCAGCTTTGGCTTCAGTCCAGTCCTGGCCATGGTAGGCGTTTGGGAAGTGTATCAGTAGATAAGAGCTATTTCTCTCCCCCGACCCCTGTCACTCTTAAATAAAACTGATAAATAAGCAAGCCTGCCTGCCTGCCTGCCTGAATAAGCTCCACAATGCCAGAAGAACTGACTGTTCAGGCTATCATCTGAGGCAGGCCCCAACCTTCCGTTCTTAGAGACTTCACTCAAAAAAGCTTACAAATCTGGAAGTGTGTCCCTGCTCAGTAGCCACTCCTATGAGGCCAGGGCCGCCATGCCAGTTTCTGCAAGAAGACAGCGTGCTAACTTCCATAACTTCCAGCTAGCACACACAGCTGGGATCACCGCATTTACCCTGAATGACCTCTTCTCACTCTTCCCTTGAGCTGTGCCAACCCCAGCCCTCCCTTTAAAACACCCAGGCACCTCCGCACCACTGGTGATGGAGCTCAGCTCTCCTCAGGAGGTACTGAATAAAATCTGTTTTCACTGCTTTAACTAGTCTCTGGCCTCCAAACAAAAAACAAACAAACAAACAAACAAACAAAAAAGCCCGGACACTCACCCCAAGGAAAGAGTGGAGCCCGCCAAGCAGAGGGCGGGAAGCAGCTCAGGGTTCAGTGCCGGAGCAGAGCCCTCCCTGCAGAACAAGAGCGTGTGCTCTCACGGCAACAGCCAAGCAGGGTACAGGAACCGAGCCTCCCCAAGTGTGGCAGAGGCCTTTGTCTTTTACTTAAACTTGTTTCTAGCTGACACAACTGAGGTTGTGCTAGAGGCTTTCCCAAGGTCTAAAGAAGAAAGAGAAATCTGTCCTGGGAATGAAATGTGGCTGTCATCGGCTTACCTATGAAGGCTTCAACTGTAATCCCTATTGGCTTCTATGCAACCATTACAGGTTCTGCAATGATGCTAACCCTTGCCAGACAGCAGGTGACTAAATGAAAAATGGCCATTTAACAGATCTCAGGTTGATAAAACTGATTTCCAGTTTTATAAAAAATAAAATTCCATATAAATGTAGTTCTGACATTAATTCAGACAAAGCATGATACAATGCCAGTATCTTCAGTCATCTGTAAAGGGCTCATGGCCCCTTCCCCATTCCTTCTGCCCTCAGCCCACCCCCTCCCCATTTCCTCCCTTCCTTCTGACAACCAGTGCAACCTCCTCTGGTTGGGGAACCAGGTGCAACCTCCCCCAGACTCCTTGCAAAACAACTAATTAAATAGATGAGCTGCACAGGGCAGCTTTCTAATTAGATTTGAGGAAAGTTCCCAAGGCTTCCCAGAGCCCCCTAGTTCCACTTTCCACCAGCTGCAAAGTCTTCTCCCTCCCCCACAGCGACAGTGGCAAACTCCCTCCTTAACCAGATAAAACCCCAGCCCCAAGTGCACTCCAGACCAGACTTTTCTAGAACAGGATGCTTCTCCCTCTTTGCCTTAATGAAGTGACCTGTCTCCGTTGATGTCAGTTCTCTCATCCCGGGGTGGCGGGGGTGGGGTACAAAAGGCCAGAACCCCAGCTATTCCAACCCTAACAATCTGTGTAGTTGCTAAATGTAAATTGGGTAAAGGTAAATGAGATACATGTGTCCACAAGTAAACTTAGGTACTCTTAACACCTTACAGTCTATGAAAAACTCTGGATTTGTTGACAAATAGGTTTTCATAAGCTGTCTATAAATAAAAATAATTCAAGACTGCTCAGAAGTAACTAAGGTTGAAATTCGGGATATTCTTTTAAATTGTGATTTTCAATGTAAATCAAGAAAATCAACAGATGGAAAAAAGGTTGCCAAGTCAAAGCTGTGCTTCTTAGTGAAATAATAAAGAAAGGACATGGATTGTAAGATTGGAAAAGATAAAACGGTTTAGGTAGTTGCAAAAGGTGTGTGGAAGTCTTAAATGGTTATACAATTTTTTTGTTAGCTACAAAAGTTATCAATCTGTTTTTTTTTTTTTTTGACGTAAGATTAAAATCTGATCCTCTGTAAAAGCAATGAGGTTGATGAAATACTTAAGTGTTAATAGATATTTGGGAAAATAGTCTTTTTGTATCCTACTGAGATAATCGTTGTCTCATTAAGTTCTACTTGTTTAAAAACAGCTGAGTTCTAAAAGTTTCAAAGTTTTAAAAGTCTGTTTAAATATGGACTTGTTTTACATGTCAAGCATAGAAAGCCAAGACACTGTGGCAAAAATGTTCTACATGAAGGATCTCCGTGAGGCCCCAGTGAAAAGAAGCAGCCATCAAAAGAGGATGTACTTTTCTCTAAAGGGAGGAGAGAACTTCCACTTTGCTTCTGGCCTTGTCCAAATACTGAGAGTTGTGGACTCAAAAGGCTTCCTTAGTCTAGGCAGCTCATGTCAACAGCCTCGGGTGGTCACTGACATCATAGATTAAAAAAAAATTAACACTCTTAAGATTTCTTTATTTGAAAGTCAGAGTTAGAGAGGTCTTCCATCTGCTGGTTCACTCTCCAATTGGCCGCAATGGCCGGAGCTGTGCCAATCTGAAGCCAGGAGCCGGCGCCCACGTGAGATGTCGGCGCTTCAGGCCAGGGCGTTAACCTGTTGCACCAGAGCCAGCCCCATTAATTTTTTTTTTTTTGTCTTTTCTTTTCTTTTTTTTTCTTCTGACAGGCAGAGTGGACAGTGAGAGAGAGACAGAGAGAAAGGTGTTCCTTTTTGCCGTTGGTTCACCCTCCAATGGCCGCTGCAGCCGGCGCACCGGGCTGATCCGATGGCAGGAGCCAGATACTTATGTGCAGATTGTGTGTCTATATAAAAATTATTAAAAACTGCTAAATTAACACAAATTACCTTTCTGGTGCACCTGACTTAAATAAATATGATAAATAGGCTGTTCTCAATTTGTTGGTACAGAAAAACTAAAAAAAAAAATTTTTTTTAAGTTATTGACATGTTTGCATTTGGGTCTGCTGGTCAAACAAGTTGCACTTGTGTTAGGTATTTGCAACCATAAAGGTGTACTATTTATCTAAAAACAATATAGTTAGAGGTATAATACAGTGCTCATTGCTCCCTCTAAAGTCCAAGTTAAAGTTGTTCTTGGCAAATTAATAACAAAATTTATAGACAAATTAGTGAAACCATCTTCATGTTTTGATCTTACTTAAAGAACATAGCTCTCCTCATGGGCACTGCATTGTTTCAAAAAAAAAAAAAAAAAACTGTCAAAACATGCCTGTGACTACAGACTTCTAGCTCAGCCACCAAAGATTAAGGACAGAACTCAACAACCCCTTAACTGACATCTTAGAGGATGCCTCTGTGGTCTGCTTTAGCAGGAGGAATGTAAAGATAGCTGTCAAGCCAACTAATAGCTACTTTACACAGTGTTCTACCATCAACGAGACCCAGTGAGGCCAGTCCATCCCAAATGGCATCAGGCTTCAATTTGGAAAGCCAGGAGATGGGGCAAACAGCCATCCTGAAAAAAGCCAGCCTCTACCAAATTCTGTCAAGAGCTGGGTGAATGGAATTGCCTTGGGGCTGAAGGGATCCCAGGTTAGAACCACAGATCCTACTGGCTCCAAGCTCAAAGAGCCCTTTACTCTGCCAGCTTCCAAGATAACTACTGCCATTGAGGGCAAGGCCTCGGGTCAGGACAGGCAGGACTGCAATCTTCCTTTCAGAAGTGCCGCCTCTTCTGTACTAACCTCCTGTTCAAGCCAGCTCTTCTCCCAGGCCGCCTAGGTAATGGAGTCAACAGGGGGTCTTCCCTCAAGAGGTTCACACCTTTCTTATGATGTCTCTTCCACTATCCCATGTAAAGACAGAGGTCGGGCCTCATACGTACCTGGCCAGGCCTACATGCCTCTCTCTGTGAGAAAACCTGCTCCTGGTTTAGAGAACACATTTCCTAGGTACTCTAATAACGATTCAATCTTTTTGTTTTAGATCCTGTTGTATCTAATTTGCTTGTTAGACCTGCAAATTCCAGACTTAGAAAGCCACAAAGTGGGGAAAAGTCCTCTATTGTAAAAAAGCCTTCTCGGGGCTGGCGCTATGGTGCAGCGGGTTAACACCCTGGCCTGAAGTGCTGGCATCCCAGATGGGCGCTGGTTCGAGTCCCAGCTGCTCCACTTCCGATCCAGCTCTCTGCTATGGCCTGGGAAAGCAATAGAAGATGGCCCAAGCCCTTGGGCCCCTGCACCTGCGTGGGAGACCAGGAAGAAGCTCATGGCTCCTGGCTTCAGATCGGCGTAGCTCTGGCCATTGTGGCAAATTGGGGAGTGAAACAACGGAAGGAATACCTTTATCTCTGTCTTTCCCTCTCACTGTCTAACTCTACCTCTCAAATAAATAAAATCTTTAAATCAAATAAAAAAGCCTTCAAACAGATAAAACAAACTCTTAGAAATAAACAGACCCTTGTTCCATCCACCCCTACTACAGTCAAAGTCCTCAAGATAGCTCCCTGGACCCACCACAACACAGACAGGCAGGTGGGCTGACACTGGAGTGCAGCTCAAATCCAGCAATACCGTACAAGCTGAGCCTCTGACACAGGAGGGTCAGCCCTAAAGAGACCAGCAGGGCCGGTGGCTGCAGAGAAACTCTGGAAGTGGACTGACTTACGCAGGGCCGAAGCTTGAGGGAACAGCTGCCCAGTTAAATAAATGCAGCGATCCTTTAGTTTTTGTCTCTTTAGATTGGTTTTAAAATTTTAAGCAACTTTTGTATACAAATAGGTGATGAGGACAAGATCATAAAAACAATTACTGATCAAACGAAAAAGGTCACCCTTGGGGCAGGGGTTGTCCATCCACCTCAGCGGAGGGCCCGACTGGACCCTCAGCACCATGGACTATGCGCCTTGAGGGGTGGCTGACAGTAATGGAGGCCGTTCATGCGATGCTGCGCAATGCTGGGGGTGGGATGCCCCCTAGCACCTGTGGGGGCCATAATTAAGAAACGGCTGTTTTCCCCTGAAGTGATCTAGAAATACAACACAATTCCAGCAGGTTTAATGATGGATTTTTGCAGGGAAGGGGTGGTTACAAATCAGCATGCTAATAATGAGCTCCTCCTTGGAAAGACAAAGGAATTAGGGGCTGGTGCTGTGGTGCAGCGGGTTAAAGCCACAGCCTGCAGCGGCGGCAAAAAATATAGGCGTCGGTTGGAGTCCTGGCTGCTCCACTTCTGATCCAGCTCTCTGCTATGGCCTGGGAAAGCAGCAGAAGATGGCCCAAGTCCTTGGGGCCCGGCACCTGCGTGGGAGACCTGGAAGAAGCTCCTGGCTTCAGATCAGATAAGCTCTAGGTGTTGCAGTCATTTGGGGAGTGAACCAGCAGAGGGAAGACCTCTCTCTCTGGCTCTACCTCTCTCTGTAACTCTCACTTTCAAATAAATAAAAATAAATCTTTTATTTAAAAAAAAGACAAAGGAATTAGAACAGCCTAAATAATCATGAGAAAGAAGAACACAACTGGAGGACTCACCATCCGACCTCAAGTCCAAGTCTCAGCTGTGAGTCTACAGCCATCAGGTGAGGCTGGCGCTGGAGAAAGGGCGTGGGTTCCAGTCACAGCTGCTCTACTTCCAATCCACCTCCCTGTAATGTAATGTGCCTGGGACAGCAGTGGAGGATGGCCCAAGCGCTTGAGCCCCTGCACCCATAAAGGAGACCCAGATGGAGTCGGGGCTCCTGGCTTTGGCCTGGCCCAGCTCCCACCTTTGTGGCCAATTCAAGAGTGAACCAGCAGATGGAAGATCTCTAACTCTGTCAAAATCATCAATCTTTAAAAAACAAACAAACAAAAAACCTTACAATACTAACTGTATACAGGGATGAAGAGCAAATAGAACTCATACTTTTTTTTTTTATTATTAGATAGAGTTAGTGAGAGAAACAGAGAGAAAGGTCTTCCTTTCGTTGGTTCACAACCCAGATGGCTGCTATGGCCGGCGCATTGCGCCGATCCGAAGCCAGGAGCCAGGTGCTTCTCCTGGTCTCCCATGCGGGTGCAGGGCCCAAGCACTTGGGCCATCCTCCACTGCCTTCCCGGGCCACAGCAGAGAGCTGGACTGCAAGAGGAGCAACTGGGACTAGAACCCAGAGCCCACATGGGATGCCGGCACTGCAGGTGCAGGATTAACCAAGTGAGCCACGGCGCTGCGCCTCCCCCCCCCCTTTTATTAGACAGGCAAAGTCAGACAGTGAGAGAGAGAAAAAGGGAACTCAGACATTTTTGACAGAAATGCAAAAAGGCAGTTATGCTGGCACACAGTCCATCAGTTTCTCATAAAGTTAAAACACAAGCAATTCCATCCTAGTTATTCTCCCAAATGAAATGAACTCGAGTCCATACAACTACCTGTAGGCAAAGATTATAGCAGTGTTGTTCATCATCTCCCTAAACTGAAACAACTCAAGTGGCCTGTGAGTATAAACTGCTGTGTGTGCACACCACGGAATACTACTCTGCCACTGACCCTACGCAGCAACACAAAGCAGTATCCAATGTGTCGTCTTTGAAGAAGCCACAGTGAAAGGCCACTACTGCTCTGGGATTCTGCAGGCACCCATTTCTGTGACATTCTAGAAAAGAAAAACTAATAGCAGCAGAAAACAATCTTCTTTATAAAGCATTACAGGTAGAGAAAGATACAGCTACAAAGGAGCTTCATCATGGGAATATGGGGAAGTGAGGAAATGCTTCTGCATTTTGACTGTTGGGGTGATTTCACGATGCTATGCATTTTTCAAAATACAGAAGTCTACACAAAAAGGAATGAATTTTTCTGTAAATAAATTATACATCAATTAAAAAATAGGGGTGGGCTTTTGTCATAGCAGTGAATCCTCAGGCAGGGTCTGCGTTCCACATGGGAGTGCTTAGGTTTCCGTGCACGTTCTGATGCCGATTCCAGCTTGCTGCTAATCAGTGCACACTCTAGGAGGCCTCTTGACCATGGCTTGAGTGACTGGGTCCCTGTCCTCAGTGTGGGGGACTCAGGGTGAGTTCCCAGCTCCAAGCTTTGGCCTGGCCCCGCCTTGGCTACTGTGGGCATCTGGGGTGTGAACAAAGGGATGGGAGAGCTCTGTCTCTCCTTGTGTCTCTACCTTTCAAATAAATAAGAATTTGGTGGGTGTCCCAATATTGATACTATTTTCCACACTTTTCTGCATCTCCAATGCATTTTCTAATAAAAAGTTAAAATTTTTAAATTAATCTGAATTTTTAAAAAAGATTTACTTATTTATTTCAAACGCAGAGTTAGAGAGGGAGGGAGGCAGAGAGGGGGGCAGAGAGAGATCTTCCACCCACCAATTCACTCCCCAAATGGTTGCAATGACCAGGGCTGGACCAGGCTGAAGCCAAGAGCTTCATCTGGGTCTCCCACATGGGTGGCAGAGGCCCAAGCACTTGTGTCATCTTCTGTTGCTTTCCCAGGCACATTAGCAGGGAGCTAGATCTTAAGTGGAGCAGACGAGATTTGAACAGGTGCCCATATGGGGTCCTGACATCACAGGTGGTAGCTTACCTTGCTATACCACAATGCTGGCCCCAGCATCAATTTTTTTTTTTAAAACATCTTGTCCTCTGACGTGGCATAACTTATGTAGCATTTTTACTAAAAGTGTCTAACCTAAATATATTAATATAGTTATAATTATTGAGGAATACTTTGCAAAGTGACTGCCCTTATTCTTCAGAAATTTCAGTATCATCAAAGATAGACCAATGTACTGCCTGAATGAACTCTACAAGGCCATGACAATTAAATGCAGTGTGTAGTTCTGGGTTCTTTATCAGAAAAAACAAGCTACAGTAGACCTTATCAGGACAAAGGGAGTACAGACTGTGTATCAGGTAACAGACTTGCACCAACATTAAATTTCTCAAGTGTGATGATTACATTATAGTTCTATAAGAGGAAGGCTTTGTTCCTAGAAAAATCACTTAAGTGCTCTGAGTTCTAGACTCATTCTCAAATGGCTCAACCAAAAAAGAAAAAGTAATTTTTACATACACATATTTCTGAAGTGCAAACGCAGCAAAGCGTTACCAACCAGTTAGTGTGGGTGTAGTACACACAGGCATTCATGATGCTGTTTTTGTGTTTGGAAATTTTCCAAAGACTAATTTAGGAAAGACGTTTACAAAGCATTCTTAGGGGTGGGCGTTTGGGGCAGCAGTCAGGTCACGGCTTGGGATACTCAGAGTACCTGGTTCACATCAAGGCCACACAACCACCAATCCAGCTTCCTGCCAACGTGCCTACTGGTCAGGCAGCAGATGATGGCTCGAGCACTGTGCCGCTATCACCCATGTGGGAGACCAGGACTGAGCTCTAGGCTCCCAGCTTTGGCCTGGCCCAGCTCTGGCTGCTGTGGGCATTCTGGAGTAAACCAGCAGATGGAAGAACTCTGCTGACCTGTTTTCCCAATGAAAATACATAAATAAATTTTTTAATGTTAAATGTTGAGGCTGCTAGAATGTCTCATTTAAAAAAAAAATCTGCTTCTAAAACCTGTAAAATGCAAGCCGGGCCCAGTTTTTGCAGACAGCAACACACACAGTTCTAGTTGCCAGTTCCTCCAGGAGCTTCCCAGGGAAGGCCGAGGACTACTGCTTTCTGCCACTCTCCAAGGCCACGTGCCCAGCCATCAGGGTGCTACGGCCTCCCAGATTTCAAACACAGAAGTGTGTGGCCCGGGCTGCTTTCCTCATATATGCTGTGTGTACTTATGTATTTGAAAAGCAGAGTGACAGAGAGAGATGGACAGCAAGAGCAAGGTGGGGGATGGGAGAGAGCTCTTCCATCTGCTGGTTCACTCCCCAAATGTCCACAACAGCCAAGTCTGGGAAGAGGGAAGGAACTCCACTCTGACCTCCTACACAGGGGCAGGGGTCAAAGTACTTGGGCCATCATACGCTGCCTTCCCATGTGAGCACACGGGAAGCTGGACCAGAAGCTGAGCGGTCAGATCTGAACAGGCACCCTGAGGTGCGATGCAGACATCACACGCGGCACCTAACCAGCTGGGGCGTGCGAGCCCTCCTCACGTTCCTGGCAGCCAACAGCTCTTCTCTGCCCTCCTTAGCCAGGAGAGGTCTCGTCCCCGCCAGATGTGGCAGAGTCTCCTGCAGGCCGGACTCTTCAGGAACAGCACAGCTGCCCTGCTACAGGGCTCCTGGTGATGCGGCTCTCCAGGTACAGCTCTCGCCTCTGTCTGCGTCACTCAGGGAGGCCGCTGTCTTCTGGGTCGCTGCTTCTCTTCTCTGCCGGGTTCCTGTCTCATGACCACCAAGAACCAGTTCGAGTCCCGCCTGTTCCACTTCTGATCCAGCTCCCTGGGAATGTGCCTCGGGGTCCCAGTGCTTGGACCCCTGCCACCCACATGATAGGCCCGGATGGAGTTCCTGGTTCCTGGCTTCAGACTCTGCCAGATCTGGCTGTTGCGGCCATTTGAGGAATGGACCAGTGGATGGAAGATCTCCCTCTCTGTTGGTCTCTGTCATTCTGTTATTCAAATAAGTAAATCTTTTTATTTTTATTTATTTATTTTTTATTTATTTATTTATTTTATTTTTTTGACAGGCAGAGTGGACAGTGAGAGAGAGAGACAGAGAGAAAGGTCTTCCTTTGCCGTTGGTTCACCCTCCAATGGCTGCCGCGGCCAGCGCACTGCGGCCGGCGCACCGCGCTGATCCGATGGCAGGAGCCAGGAGCCAGGTGCTTCTCCTGGTCTCCCATGGGGTGCAGGGCCCAAGCACCTGGGCCATCCTCCACTGCACTCCCTGGCCACAGCAGAGGGCTGGCCTGGAAGAGGGGCAACCGGGACAGAATCAAGTAAATCTTTTTAAAAAGTCGTGGCAAACTCCAGATAAAATTCATCCTTTTGGGCAATTTTAAGTGTACAGTTCAGTAGCATTACGTAGACTGGCACTGTTGTGCAACCGCGAGCACCAGCCATCTCCAGAATTCTTCACCTTGCAAAAGTGAATCTCTGCCCTGTACGCACAAACCCAACCTCTGGCAGCTGCCATTCAACTCGCCCACAGAATCATACAGCACGTGGGCCTTTCTGCTTGGCTCACCTCACTTCATATGACATCCTCACGTGTAAGAGGACACCTCAAAACTAAACAATGTGAAAGCTAAATAATTTCCCATCCTCCATGCACACCACCCTGAGGGTACCCCATCACCTGTTGATGGGCACAGGGTGGGAGGGGGCACCGTATCCATGGAAATGCCACATCAATCTGGATCAGGACAGCCGGAACCTGGACCTCACTGGGGCAAATACTCCTATAAGGGACAGAAGATTTGCTCCAAGGGTGAGCCAGGTCGCAGTCATAAGTGGAGGCCGGGCAGAGCTGAGGGGAGACACAAGCAGGTTCCAGGGCCCAACACACACACGGGTTCCCAAGCAGGAGGGCACGAGCCCAGCACTTCTTGCCCAAGTCCCGCACCCACGGGCGTGCACGTGGCACGATGGGTGAGAGCCCTTTCACAGGAAGGAATTGTGACTGACATATTTAGGACTGATGGAGAACATTGACTAGTGCAGAGGAGCCTCCCAGGGAGACCTGAAATTCCTTCAAAGTCTGAGAGCCGGGGCCGACGCCATGGCTCACTTGGTTCATCCTCTGCCTGGGGCGCCAGCGAACCATATGGGCGCCGGGTTCTAGTCCCAGTTGCTCCTCTTCTAGTCCAGCTCTCTGCTGTGGCCCAGGAGGGCAGTGGAGGATGGCCCAAGTGCTTGGGCCCTGCACCCGCATGGGAGACCAGGAGGAAGCACCTGGCTCCTGGTTTCAGATCGGCACAGCGCGCTGGCCGTGGCGGCCATTTGTGGGGTGAACAAAAGGAAGGAAGACCTTTCTGTCCGTCTGTGTCTCTCACTGTCTCTAACTCTGTCAAGTAAATAAAACAAATTGAAAAGTCTGAGAGCCAGGCCTCCTTGCAAGGAGTCAGCGGCTTCGGGGGTGTGTGACGCTCTGGTCGGGTGAATCCACAGAACACAAACACCACCCATCCCCCTCCTTCGCGGCGCCCCTCCCCATCCCACACCCTGGCTCCGGTTTGTAAACTCCCTCCTCCAGCGCCTCCCCTCAGTCTTCCTCGGGAGCCCTCCCTGCACCTCAAGTCTCCCAGGTGGCGGCCCATGCCCGCCCCGGGGACCAGGACACCCGCGTGAGGAGAGGGCGGCGTGGAGGGGGCGGGGGGGTCCCAGAAGCCGAGCCCCGAGGGCGGCGGGGGAAGGGCGGGAGCCAGGTCCACGGTTCCCCGCGAGGGCCCTAACCTAGGGCGGACGTGGGCTGGGGTGTGCGGGGCACCGACACACCTGCCAACGTGCCCGAGTCAGGCACGCACACCTAGTGCGAGACAGCTCGCAGCAACCGCCCTCCGGGGTTGTCCGGAACAGCGCACGCGCCCCCTTCTGAAGCGACCCCCACCCGCACTCCAGCCTCCCGCCTGCACCGACCCGGGCCCGACCGTCCGTGCGCGGGCCGCTCGCTCACCTGCAGCACCAGGACCTGGAGCATCTTCGCCGCGCCTCTGGCCCGCTCGCCCTGGACGACGCGCCCGGCGGCGGGCGTGGCGGGCGTGGCGGGCGTGGCGAGCCGCGCGGCCCCTCCCGTCGCCCCGGGGGCGGCCCCTGCCGTCGCGCCGGACGCCTCAGGCCTCTGCGGGGGCCGCGCCCACCAGCTCGACGGGGACTCCAGCTTCCTGCCCTGGACGCGCCCCGCCTGCAGGCCGGCCGCCACGCCCCCCAGTGCCGCGCCTCGTCTTCCCACCCGACGCCGCCGCCGCGGGCGCGCTCTGGGCTCCTCGTCGGCTCCACCCCGCGCCCCCGGCCTCTCGTAATGGCGCCCGCCCCCGCGCCGGCCTCCAGGCGTCCAGAAGCCACGTGGGCGCCCAACGGCCCCGGACAACGGCCGGCCTTGCGCAGCGCCGCCGTGCGGCGGGGAGGGGCGTGGGGCCCCGCGGTGCTGGGCGCGCGGCTCGCTTCCTGGGCCGCGGGGCGCCCGGGGGCTTGGGGACCTGGGCTGGCCTCCCCGCCGGGAGCGCGCGGGGCCTGCTGGGCTGTCCACCCCCAGCGTCCAGCGGGCCGCGCTCCCCAGGTCTCTGTGCGGGGCTTGCTTGTCTTAGCGGAAGTGTGCACGACCCCGTCCTCTGAGTGGGCCGGGGTCTGCAGCTCCTGTGACTGAAGCAGCCACCAGCGTTCTCACTTGGAAGGCTCTGTCCCCGCACCCAGAAGAAGCTCCTGGCTTCTGATTGGCCCAGCTCTGGCCATCTGGGGAGTGAACCAGCTGATGGAAGACCTTTCTCTCTGTCTTTCCCTCTCTCTCTAACTAGCACTCAAATAAATAAATAATATTTTTTTAAAAAATGAAAGAAACCTCGACACCCCCCCCCCCACAAATCCTGGGCCAGGAAGCTTTTACAGCTGAATTCCTTAATATTTCAATGGGGGGTGGGGGTGGGCACAAGGTTTCTTAAGCTCTATGTGGAAATGTGTTAATTGATTGGGGCAACCAACAAAATAGTAGAAGACCAGATTAGAGAGAGCATGGGAATTGTTAGGTTCTGTGCTTGGGGGAGCAAGATGTTCACGTAAGCCTCCAGTTTTAAAAAATAAGCTCGACTCTCTCGGTAACTGACTTTCAAGTAAACCTTTAAAAAAAATAAAAATTCAAGGAAAAAAAAAAAGCTTGATTCTACAGGCCCCACAGGTGTGTGCTTGACGTCCCCCAGGAGGACCTTGGGAAAGGACAGGTGTGCGCCTTCGAGTCAGGCAGGAAGCTGCTGAAGGGGAGCATGGTGTTCACCTGGTGCTGGGGGGGGGGGGTGGCGAGGAAGCAGGCTACATACCTGGCAGGCCAGCACACCTGTCGACAGGTGAGACGTGGAAGGTCCCAGGCCTGAAAGGAGGTGGAGAACACGGGCAGGCGATGTGCCAGCGCAGTGGCTGGAGCCCCTGCGTGCGGTGTCCGTCTGCACTTGCATTCAGTTTCCTGCAATGTGCATGAGAAGCAGCAGGGGAAGGCCCAGGTGCTGGGTTCCTGCCACCCACGTGGGAGATGCAGCTGTATTTCCTGCTTTCAGCCCGACTCGGCCCTGCTACTGAGGGCACTTGGGGAATGAACCAGTGGATGAAAGATCTCTCTCTCTCCCTCCCTGCCTCCCTCCCTTCCTCCTTCCTGCTCTCTCTCTCTCTCTCATTTTGCATTTCAAATATATAAAATTTTTTTAATGAAGAATGCAAGGGACAACCTTTGTCTTTTTTTCTTTGATTAACTCATGCTGCAAAAGGTGATCCTGAAACATTGTCACAAACCTGCTTCCAGAAAGTGGAACTATTTGTACATCACAGTGGCCTTACCAAGCCCAGGGTCTTTGGCTCACTTGCAGATAGAAATTGACAAGGGGCCAATATGCAACCCAGAAGGGTTTATGGGGCGCTCATGCTCCAACACAGGGACAGCACAGCAGGGTGAGCTTCCATCAACTTGCTGTCCTATGGGAGCCGAACAGGTGCTTTCATGGGGGTGGGAAGGCATGCCCGTTCCCCCAGTACACACGGCACTTCAATCTGGCTCAAACCCCCGGGCACAGGACAGCATTTGGCACCCAGCTAGGTGATCTGCACAGGCACCGCTGATTTGGCTTTCACTGTTTTTGCACACGACACACCACAGCAATGGTGCTCAATACCATCACCCCGGAAAGTTCACATGAGGCCATTTTGGGCATGCTTGAACGTTCAGGAGTCCCTACCAGGGCAGCAGGGGTCACTGCCGGTTAGGATCTGACACTCCTCGCTCCTGATTGGTTTGGAGCTAGAAATGGACACGTGTCCAGTTGTGAGGAGCTTGATATTTTTATAAATGAGTCCTGTTTCTCTCCTGTTGCACTGGGATGGATACTCAAAATGAGGCTGCAGCCACCCAGTCTCTTAAGACTGCAGAGTTTCAGAATCTGTACCTGTAACCTGCTCCCCCCTCCCCCAACTCTGATGCTAATGGGCAGATTTTTTGTTTGTTTTTTAAAAGACCTTGCACCATTGTTTTGGACATTTGGTGCAGCAGTGAAGACACAGCTTGGTATGCTGGTAGCCCCTATCAGAGTGCCTGGATTTGAGGCCTGGCTCCACTTTGAATTCCAGCTTCCTGCTCGCCTAGACCCTGGGAGGGAGTAAGTGACAGCCCAAATATTTGGATCCCTGTCACCCACACAGGAGACCCAAATTGAGTTTGGGGCTCCTGGCTTCAGCCTGGCCCAGCCCTGGCTGTTGCAGACATTTGGGGAATGGATCAGTGGCCAGGAGATCTCTGTCTCTCTGCCTTTCAAATAAACAAATGTAAATAAAAATTCTAAAACTTTACAACATAAACAGGTAGAAAGAGAACAAGGTTGTGGAAAAAAGGAAGACGTAGTATGGTGCTGCCATATCGTCCCCATTGGGTGTCTGGGCCACTTTGGAGCAGAGCAGCTGGGGTTCAGGCTCTGTGGTCTGTAGGAACCCCCAGAAGAGCCCAGGGAAGAGTTGGCCACGTTAAGTGGAAAAAGAAAGCAAGGACTGATTACGATGACTTTGCATTTTGGGTCTGGATTTGCCACTCCTTTCTTGATGCGAAGACACCTAAAGCTTAAGAAAAACATTGGGGGCAGGCCCTTGGTGCAGTGGTAAAGCCGCTGCAGCCAGGTCCTATATAAGAATACCTGAGTTCAGGCCGGCATCCTGGCTCACTAGGCTATTCCTCCGCCTTGCGGTGCCGGCACACTGGGTTCTAGTCCCGGTCGGGGCACCGGATTCTGTCCCGGTTGCCCCTCTTCCAGGCCAGCTCTCTGCTGTGGCCAGGGAGTGCAGTGGAGGATGGCCCAGGTGCTTGGGCCCTGCACCCCATGGGAGACCAGGACAATTACCTGGCTCCTGCCATCTGATCAGCGTGGTACGCCAGCCGCAGCAGTCACTGGAGGGTGAACCAACGGCAAAGGAAGATATCTCTCTCTCTCTCTCTCTCTCTCCACTCTGCCTGTCAAAAAAAAAATTTTACTCTGAGATTCTTATAATAAATTTAACCCATTTTTTGTGGTTGTGGTTGGTGTGTTCTAATTTCAGTCACTCTCTTCTAAGGTTTTGGCTTACATTTCATGGCTACTTTCAGTGCTCTCCCTTTTGCATGAGGAGTTACACTCTTGTTTCTGATTTGTAACATCACACGCTGTCTTTAATTCTACCAGCTACTCTTGCACTGAAAAGCACTTGAACAGATATTTCTCTATTATCTCAGGTATTTACTCTGTCCTCTCATGTTTTTTCCTATTCTTTCTAGCACTACCCCTATATGTGAGAATATAGTCTGGAATAATTGAACAAAAACCACGTTATTTTTATCTTTAAAAGGTTGTTTTTAACAAAACAGGTTAAATTTTAATTTTTAACATTTGCAATGTCTTGTTTAAAAAAGATTTATTTATTTATTTGAGAGTCGGAGTTACACAGAGAAGAAGCAGAGGCAGGGAGAGAGAGGTCTTCCATCTGCTGGTTCGCTCCCCAGTTGGCCGCAACAGCCAGAGCTGTGCCAATCTGAAGCCAGGAGCCAAGAGCTTCTTACCAGTCTCCTGTCGCTGCCCCTCTTTGTGGAGGAACGACACAGGACCCTGCGCTGTTCTTTTGTCTGCTCGGCCCTCCCCGGGTTTGCTGCTGGTTCTTCCCAGGTTGGCTACCATCCCTTCCACCTCTGTGGAAGGGCAGTTCCCCCTGCCACCTTCCCCACTTCCGCGGGGGAGCGGCACACCGCCGGCCGGCTCTCTCGGGGGCTGCACAGGTGTTCCTTCAGATAGATGTTCCTGGTGCATGTTGTCTCTCTCCTCCTTCATAGTCCTTTTCCGCCAATCCCAACTCTGCTACCCACACGCCGAGTACGCTGCTCTCCTCCAATCAGGAGCAGGTCCTACAGTTTATTGGTTGAACTGGAGGCAGCTGCATAGAAGCTGTTTCTCCCTTCTCAGCGCCATATTGTGGGAGAGCAGATGCATAGAATAAGTCTTAATTCCAGTAACAGTCCAGTCCGAGTTGCTCCCCACAGTCTCCCATGCGGTGCAGTTTCTCAAGGGCTTGGGCCATCTTCTGCTTTCCCAGGCCACAGCAGAGGTGCTGGTTCCAGTCCCGGCTGCTCCACTTCCAATCCAGCTCTCTGCATGTTTCCATGTGGGAAACCCAGAGGAAGCTCCTATCTCCTAGCTTCGGATTGGAATAGCTCACTCTGTTGCGGCCAGTTGGGGAGTAAACCAGCAGATGGAAGACCTCTCTCTCTTTCTCTCTCTCTCTCTCCTTATCTTTCTATATAACTCTTTCAAATAAATAAATAAATCTTTAAAAAAAAAAAAAAGAGAGGAGCTGGATTGGAACCAGTGCCCGTATGGGAGGCCGGCACTGCAGGCAGCGGGTTTACTCAATACGCCACAGTGCCAGCCCCTACAGTGTCTTTATCTAGAGCAATTATCCAGGCTGGCACCGCGGCTCACCAGGCTAATCCTCCACCTAGCGGTGCCGGCACACCGGGTTCTAGTCCCGGTCGGGGCACCGGATTCTGTCCCAGTTGCCCCTCTTCCAGGCCAGCTCTCTGCTGTGGCCCGGGAGTGCAGTGGAGGATGGCCCAAGTGCTTGGGCCCTGCACCCCACGGGAGACCAGGAGAAGCACCTGGCTCCTGCCATCGGATCAGCGTGGTGCGCCAGCCGCAGTGGCCATTGGA
Organism: Oryctolagus cuniculus; assembly: GCF_964237555.1. Classification (NCBI taxonomy): domain Eukaryota; kingdom Metazoa; phylum Chordata; class Mammalia; order Lagomorpha; family Leporidae; genus Oryctolagus; species Oryctolagus cuniculus. The sequence goes on along the minus strand of NC_091449.1, from coordinate 20,974,525 downwards.
GAGTGAACCAACGGCAAAGGAAGACCTTTATCTCTCTCTCTCTCTTTCTCTCTCACTCTCACTGTCCACTCTGCCTGTCAAAGAAAAAAAAAAGAGTAATTTTGCAGACTCTCTCTCTCTCTTTCTCTTTCTATCTCTGCCTCTCTGTAACTACGCCTTTCAAATAAATAAATAAATAAATAAATATTTAAAAAGGAAAACAAAAAAACCAATATGTGATAGTCACAGAAAGAATTCTCTGGATCATGGGCTCTGAAGATTCTCCTGCTCAAAATACTATAGATGAAAAAACAAACAAAAAAGAAATACTATAGGCTTCTAAAAATTAATCAGAATCAAATATTTTGAATGAGCAGTGCATGGTAGAAGTCCTGATAATAAGTGTCAAAGTCAATTAATTATAGGAAGTAAGTCTGGATAATTACTCTATTTTTTTTTCTTTGACAGGCAGAGTGGACAGTGAGAGAGAGAGAGAGGTCTTCCATCCACTGATTCACTCCCCAGATGGCCGCAACAGGCAGAGCTGAGCCGATCTGAAGCAAGGAACCAGGAGCTTCTTCTGTGCCTTCCACACGGGTGCAGGGGCCCAAGGACTTGGGCCATCTTCTACTGCTTTCCCAGGCCATAGCAGAGAGCTAGATCATAAGAGGAGCAGCTGGGACTAGAACCGGTGCCCATATGGGGCACCGGTCCCTAAGGCCAGGGCGTTAACCCACTGGGCCACTGCGCTGGCCCCAATAATTCCTTTTTAAACACAGTAAGCTGGGGCTGGTGCTGTGGCTCTGGCGTAGTGAGTTAAAGCCTCCTCCTGCAGTGCTGGCATCCCATATGGGAGCCAGCTTGAGTCCCAGCTGCTCCACTTCCCATCCAGCTCTCTGCTATGGCCTGGGAAGGCAGTAGAAGATAGCCCAAGTCCTTGGGCCCCTGCACCTGCGTGGGAGACCAGGAAGAAGCTCTGGCTCCTGGCTTCGGATCGGCACACCTGTGGCTATGGGGGCCAGTTGAGGAGTGAACCAGCAGATCGAAGACCTCTGTCTCTCTTTCTCTCTCTGCCTCTCCTCTTTGTGTGTAATTCTGACTTTCAAATAAATAAACGAATCTTAAAAAAAAAAAAAAAAAACAGTAAGCTTATTTCAGTGCAAAAATTTCGAAAGTCACATGACTTTTTCATAAAATGCAGCTTCCACTACGTTTTTGAAGGTCTTTTGTGAATGTGTAGATATTGCCTCACATTAATTTTTTAAAAAAAAAGACTTATTTTATTTATTTGAAAGACAGAGTTAGAGAGATAGAGAAAGAGAGAGAGAGAAATGTCTTCCATCTGCTGATTCACTCCCCAAATGACCAAAATGGCCGGAGCTGTGCTGATTAGAAGCCAGAAGCCAAGAGCTTCTTCTGGGTCCCCCACGCAGGTGCAGAGGCCCAAGGACTTGGGCCATCTTCTACTGCTTTCCCAGGCCATGGCAGGGAGCTGGATTGGAAGCAGAACAGCCAGACTTGGCCAGCATCCATATGGGATGCCAACACCACAGGCCTGGGCTTTAAACCCACTGAGCCACAAGCCAGCCCCTCACATTTTTAAAAGTGCAGGTTTTACATGTCACAATATGTCAAAATTAGGGTCCATGTTGTGGCTTAATGGGTAAAGCTGCTGCCTGCTGTGCCAGTATCCCATGTGGGCTCCAGTTCCAGTCCCGGCTGCTCCACTTCCCATCCAGCTCTCTGCTAATGGCCTGGGAAAGCAGTGGAAGATGACCCAAGTGCTTGGGCCCCTGCACCCAAATGGGAGACCCAGAGGAGGCCCAGCTGCCATTGCAGCCATTTGGGGAGTGAACCAACGGACTGAAATTCTTGCTCTCTCTCTCTCTCGCTCGCTCTCTCTCTCTCTCTGCCTCTCTGTGACTCTGCCTTCCAAGTGAATTCAAGATTAAGCACTTTTGTTTTGTTTTGGCTGGAGGCACTCTATCACCAACAATGACAGAATACGGTTTGCTGGGCATCAGAGCAGAAAAGACACACAATTATTTCGAGCCCAGGGAGAACCCTGTGCCAAACAGGATTCACATCCGGCAACTGCTTTAGGCAAAGAAGCACCCAGAGCTGAGTGCCAGCTGCCCGTTGTCCACCTGTCCTCGGGGCTGGGAGCTTTCTCAGCCTGTCCTGGGTTTTCTGACCTTGCCACTCTAGGGGAGGCCTGGCCAGGGATGACCCAATGTCCCCTACACTGTGCTCTCTTTGGAGTTTGGACTAGGGTTGGGGAGTTTGGAAAGAAAACCAAAGAAATCAGGTCCCTTCTTGTCACCTGGCATCCAGGTGCATGACAGCTGTGGCTGACCACGGGTTATCACCAGAGGACTGTCCACATCTGTCAGGGAGGGGCAGTAGCTCCCCCTGCTGGAGCGGAGTCAGCCATTGACTACTTAGGGTCTCTCTCAGGAGTATTTGTCTCTTCTCCATCCGTCTGCTTATGCAGTTATCTGTTTGTATCAGGATGCACTCACATGTGGGGTTTTATTCATGGTTATAACCCGATATTAAGTTACTCCTCTTGCTGCTCACCGGGTTCCAGATAAGAGCACAAGCAGCTGTCTCGGGCTCGCTTCTGCTAGCGTTTCCATGGACACCCTCGTCTTGTTGGAGCCAACACACTGTGCTCCTGCATCGGAGGCTGGGGGAGCTCTCTGGAGGGTCTAGGCAGAGCAGCACCGCCCCTTGGTGACCCGGCGTGTGGGCCTGTAGGGCTGCAGCCTCAGGGGCTGGAAGGGCTCGGGACAACTCAGTCTGGGGAGGTGCCTCTCTCCCGATACCACCTGCTGGTGCTGATGGAGGCACAGGGCCCTTTAAACCGCCCAGGGGGTTCAAGGCTCAAGTTCAGAAAAAAAACTCCATTGCTGTGCTTACGCTGGTTTGCAGGTCATACTTGCTGCTTGTTATGTGAGTTTCCCAAGGCAATGAAAAGGTCGATCATCTTATCTCCTGCAACTTGGCTGCCATCAGACACCTAGAACAAGCCCCTATTCTACACCAAAAACTTCATATGGCAGAAAGCAACACAAAATCACTTTTCCCGGAGCTAACAATGAGCCAATGCAAACACCTAGTGCACTCTTGCAAGAATTGTGCCCCCTCGCCCCGTCAGCCCCACTGCTACAAGCAGGAGTGAACCCGCGAGGACTTGCTCCTAAGAAGCTCTGGCAAGTGGACTTCACCCACATTAACTCCTTGGGTCAACTTAAGTTTGTCCAAGTGGTGGGAGATACTTATTCAAAGGCTGTATTTGCAGCAGCCCAATCCGGAGAAAAGGCTAGAAATGTGATAAAGGCGGTTAAGTCAGCCCTGCTGGTCCTCGGTGTCCCCTGGAAAATAAAGACTGATAACGGGCCAGCGTATACACCACAGGAATTTAATTCCTTCCTGAGGTCCTGGAACATACAGTGTGACACAGGTATCCCATACCTGTGAGAGACATGTGGGGTCAAGCCAGGGATGCTGCAGCCACGGCCGCCCAGGTCTAGGGGAGAGCACAGAGGTGACACAGGCCCTCCAACCACGGCTGTTCCTATTGTGCTGATCTGTCCCAGAGGTCACGGGCACTCACAGCTGCTGCTCTCCCACCCTGACCCAGTTCCCACAGGGCACAGCTGAATCTCAGGCATTGCCTGCAGGGTCCTGAGTGGGTCTCTGCCTGGGGCTGGGGGCTGTGGAGCTGCCTACGCTCTCCAGGAACACGGGGAAGCTTGCTGCCGCTGGGCACCGGGGTCACAAACTGGAGCAAACTCGTTTCCATGGAACAATTTAATACAGACTCAGCACCACCTGAGGGTGGCGGTGGGGGAGGGGGCGGGGAGGAGAGTACAGTGGCTCCTGGCACGGCTGTTGTCTTCCAGTGTCAGGGTGTCCTGGGCCCAGGAAGAGCCTGGGCGGTGGGGGCTCAACCAAGTGCATAGGATGCCGTGAAGACACACGGAAGGCTGCTGCCCAGCCTGGGCAGGACAGATGCTGGACTCGGCCTCTCTTCTAGGAGGCACCCATCATCCAGGTGCCCCACAGAATAAGAGGTAAGGAGGCCTCTGGCCAGGGAGGGCACGCGGGCCTGGTCTCCCATCCCAGGGCTGGCTCTGGCCGGCTCCAGCCCGTGACTGTCCCCAGAGTGCGTGGGGCTGCCATGCCAGTAGGGGGAAGTCTTCAGCCGTGGCCCCCAGGCGGGGACAGCCTGCATGGGCCCTGGTTCTGGGGGTTCTGAGGCCTGTGGAGGAGCCCACATCCACAGGCCCTCCCGGCTGCCAGCGTCGGAGGAGTCGTCCTCCCTGTGCTCTGGCCCGCTCAGGTTAGGGAGACTGGCGCACTGGCACAGGCCTCCCCACCTCGAGCACTTTGGAGACTCCGTGGGGCTGGCAGAACCTGGAGACTCTGCGGTCCCCACAGGGGAGCCCAGGCCGAGGGGCTCTGGGCTGCCTTCCCAGCTCTCCTCCTCCTCCATGCCTTCCCTCTTGGTGATGCGGAGGCCAAAGCTTCCTGGAGGACGGATCATCACTGCACGGGTAGCGGGACCCCTGGTCTGCTCCCACACTGCCACTGTGTCCTGAATGGTGATTTTGGCCTTCGGAGCAGTGGGGGCAGGAACGTGCATCTGGGGGACGCGTGCCTGCCCCAGGGGCCTGCTGCACTGTTCGATGGCCTTGGCTGGAAGAAGAAGAGACGCGGTTTGCTTCTCCACAGCCCCCGTCTGGCCTGCAGGGTGCCTGCCCCGACCTCATCCTGGGGTCCCCATCACCACGTGTGACGCTGAGGACTCTTCCAGGCTGCTGGCCCCAGAGGGGAGGGTGTGTGCAGCCCGGGAAGGGGAGCCCTGGGACACCATCGGCTCCTCCTGCACAGCCCCACAGGGTGGATGGCCCTGAACTCCTTGCCTCACTCTCATCTCTGGGGACCCAGGCACCAACTCAGGACCCCATCACCTACCCCACCTGACCTGCTGCGCCCTAACAGTGCATTGGCTGATTTCCCGCATCTGAGTCCCTCCTACATGGCTGGAAAGGAACTGAGCCTAAGATGATGGGGGTGAGAGCTGGGGCTGTGGGGCAGACATGGAGTCCGGTTCAGGACTTGGGGACAGGGAATGCAGTTTCTAAAGAGGTGGCAGGGGTGCCCTGTGTCCTCTGCCCCTGGGCCACTGTCTCTTTCCTGGTGAGACTGGGCTGTCACCGCTACTGTCCCAGGAGCACCCAAGGAGGCAGCACCTGGAGGCACAGTGGGGCCTCCCCAGTGCCTGGACAGCCTGCACCTGGGCCCCCACTTAGAGCCTCTAGAGCTGGGACAAGCCCATCTCTGCTCTGCATGGGGACCCAGGCGCTCAGGTCCATGATGGCAGCAGCAGCAGGGGATGAGCACGGGGACCCCTCCCCACTAGAGCCCAGAAGCCAGCGATGCTCCGGGTCCCGCTGCCTTCTGTTGGCCCGAGGCTAGGGCTGCAGAGCCCACACTCTTGTTTTCTGCCGTGGGGCCCCCAGCCCTGCCTCTGTGCCCAGCCCTGCTTGCAGGAGTGCACTCGGCCCCCACAACTGGGCTCAGGGCACCTGGGCCTTCCAGGGGTTCTCAGATGGCTGAAGGGGATCCAGTGCCGGTAGCCTTTACATCACTGCACAGGGTCTCCCACAGCCCCACCTCCCTCTAGCCCTGCCCACATGCAGGTGGGAGCCCCGCCCACCCCTGTCCTAGGAGGGTCCTGTGTGCAGACAGCTGTGGTCATCGGGCCAGGAGCCTGTGTGGGGTCAGTTGGGGAGGGGCCCCCTGGGCAGGCAGGGCCACTTCTCATCTTGCTGGAGTGGGGGTCCAGCTGTGCTCCAGGCTCCTGGGGGCACTGAGCCAGGGCACCTGCTCCAGACCTGGGCAGGGTAGCTCAAGGCGGGGCCTCCAATCCACTCCAGAGTGGGGGTCAGCCGAGGAGCCAGAGCCACAAATGTCCTGAGGACAGCTCCACGGCCCGGCCCCAGAGTGGTGGGGGGAGAGCCGGCACCCACAGGAGGATTCTGGGAAGCTGCCCGAGGCCCTGCCAGGCCATGCTGACAGAGCTTCAGAAAGCAGAACTGCTGAGCCCGCGGAGGACAAGGAGGACCAGGAAGAGGTGAGGCCCTGGGCGGGGATGTCAGGGCCTGGCACTCCCACTACTGACTCCCCCAAGGGAGCATGGGACGGGGCCGTGTGCTGGACTCACCTTCGGGAGGCAGGAGGCACTGGAGCTTCCCCAGCTCACGCATGGAGGCCCGCAGCTGCCTGATGACCGCGTCCTCGCTCAGAGACCAGGCCTGCTTCAGGGTCACCTGCAGGAACTCCCGGAGGTGGTCCCGGGGCATCTTCAGCAGGCGCTCTAGACATGGGGGTGGGTGTCAGGCTGGGAGGGGCCCTAGGGATGGCGCAGCCACCATGGCTGCTCCAAGCCCTGTCCCAGCACCAGACATGGGCTGCAGACACCCTTGGACACCCTTGGGTGTCACACCAAGCACTAGAGGGACTGCTCAGGGGCCAATTTCCAGTGCGATGACCCTGGCCACTTCTCCTTGTGGTCTGTGGGGGCCTGGGATTGGGGATGCAACAGGGGGATTCTCAGTGCCCTCCTGAAGGGAACCCAGGCCTCCCAAACCCCCTCATCCCTCCCTCAAGCCCTGCTCCCGAGGGACAGGCAGGGGACCCCCAGCTCCTCCGTCCCCAGCACCCGGGCCTCTGTGGGCCCTGAGGACTCACTTTGATGGATCTTGAGGGCCGTGTATGCCATGGCCGGGAGCACGTGCTCGCCCTCCAGGATGTATATATCCCATATTCTCAGAGCCAGGGGGAATGGCACCTGGGGACAGAGGCATTGGAGGACCCGCCCATCAGGGCCTCAGCAGGGCCCACAGGGGTGGGTGTGCAGTGTCACTCCCCTAGGACAGAGGGAGACTCCAGGAGGCTGATCACACAAGAAGGCCAGAGCTCCTCCTGGGAGGGGAGGGGAGGCCATGCCTCATGGCCACATCCCTGCCCACTCAGCGAACCAGACCCACAGAGGATGACCATGTCCTGTCCTGGACCCTGGGGGTCTGCACACTTTGGAAGCCACACTGGAGATGCCAGACACCCCAGGGACCTGGGGAGGGGTCAGCCCTTGGGCTGTGCTGCCACCAGCCTCTGCCACGGGGGGTCTATGGATCTCCTGCCTCTCACTGTAGGGCTCTGGCCTTTGCCAGGCTCTCTGGATAGGTCCTGGTGGGACCTGTCCCCTCCTTGCTGGCTCTGAGGCTCAGCCTCAGCTTGGACCACCCTTAGCAGGGCTGGACAGGGCCTGCCTGGTCTGCACAGCAGGCTCCCTCCTGTGTCTGCTGGGGCTGGGGGAGCTCAGAGTCACAGGCCACCAGCACCAGAGAACCAGGCACTGGGGCAGGAGCTTCCCTGGGCAAGGGGTCCCCGGGGCACTTACCCCATCCAGGAAGCACTGGATGTACCAGTGGGTGGTGGAATCCTCCAGGCACACACCCTCCTTCTCCTAAGAAAAGGCAGAGGCAGAGGGGGCTCAGGGCCCAGGGCCCAGGGCCCAGGCCTGACTCCCTCTAATCTGAGCCCTGGGGCAGAGCCCCTGGGTGCAGGAAGCCCAGCAGCAGGGGCATCCCCCCTCCCAGCCATGCAGGTTCCTGAAGGGACACAGGTCCCTCCTTCCACTCTGCTCTGGGGACAGCGTCTCCCTTCAATCTACGCCAACTCTGGGGGACCAAGTGCTGGACAACAAACCAACACCCAAGCTGCCGTGGACCCCCGTAACCAAGGAAAGTTTTGGTGAGGATGTGGCCTCCCCTGGCTCAGGAAGCAGTCCCATGAGCCCAGAGCCCCCAAGAGGAGAAAGGAGATGCTTAACTTACCAGGTGTTTCTCCAGGGAGGGGAGCACGCGATGCACAATGAGCCCCAGGTGTTGCTGGAATCGCTCCAGTTTGGGGGTGTTTGGTTTGTAGAAACCTGAGTAGAATCAGCCACACCCTCATGTGAGAGCCTCCTCCTAGGAAGGCTGGAGAGCCCCAGGCCTGGGTGGGGTGCTTCTGAGCATTGAGGGTCAGGGGAGGCTGGACCAGGGGCAGGTGGGGATGAACATGGCCAGGGCAGAGGATCTGCTTGGGAGGTGGGTGCAGGTGGGTGACTGTGTGCAGCCCAGGCCTGGCTGCCCCCTGGAGCCCGCTGGGGTGGGTGCAAGTCAGACTGGGTGCCTCCTGACCATTCCAAGACTCAGGAGCGAGGAGGGGGTGACCCTACAGGGGATGCTGCCTTCCACAAGTTCCCTGGGTGTGGCTCTGTGCTTGAGAGTTGTGTACAGACGTGTGAGGCAGAAGAGTCAGAATCGACCTGAGTCACTGGACAAGGACAGGACCCCTTGTTCTGAAGGTTCTCACACCCAGGATGGCCATGGCCAAGCTGCAGGGCCTTTGGGTGGTGGTAAAAGAAGGGGGCTGGCTCAGTCTGGGAGGCCTCTGCCAGCCCTGGCTTCCTGGGAGCCCCCCCCCCAACACTGTGACACTGTCCTGCACATTCAGGAGCCAGTGAGGGCCGTGCACGGACTTGCATGCACTGGGCCCCACACGCCATCCACCTACCGTGCATCGCATGCTTCCTGCTTTCCATGAGCTGCACCAGGGCCCAGAAAGCGTCCTCCTCGGGCATATACATGAGCAACAGCGCCACCACATGGCTCAGACCCTGGCTGTAGCCCACCTCCTGCAAGATCCCAGAATACCTTTAGGAGACCTCCCCTGGCAAGAATGATATCCTAGGATGGCCCACCTCTCAGGCAGATCAGGGTCACCCACTGAAGGATCCAGGAAGATTTAGGCACAGGGAGCCCCTGTGCCTGAATCCTGCCACTTGGTGTCAGCTGCCCAAGAATTGGAGCCCAGAGAAGTTCTCCAAGTTCCTGGAGGGAATCCTGCAGGGCCTGAGCTTAGGCAGCACAGGGGGAGAGCTCAAGTATGGACACCTGTTACCCCCAAGATGTCAGCATGGGCCAGGTTGCTGTGGGAATCCAGATCCATGCCCATGGAAGCTTCTGGACCCCTGAGCTCTGCAGGTGAGCCGGTGGCCCTTTCTCACATGAGGAAGAAGTAAGCCAGGAAGTGCTACCAGGACCGGAACAGGAGGTGTGCCTCTGGCATGGGTGCAGGCCTGGGCTTCCTGAATGCCAGGCCCCCCTGGGAACCAGGGCACCAGGCAGGGTTGGCCAGTGGCAGGTCAGGGGGATGGGGATGTCCAGGCCTTGCTGGGTCACCCATGGAGCCCTGCGCCTGCTCCACTCATGGGAAAGTCTGAGTGGGTGGTTGTGGCAGTGGCGCTGTACAGAGTGGGATTCAGGCCCATGGGTCCAACCACAGGGCTGGTGGGTGTAATGGCATCAGTGGGACCCAGAGCAAAGTCGTACACCTGATCTGCCCTGCCTTCGCCCCCCGCCCCACTGCGTGGAATGCTAGTCCTGGGAGGGGCATCCCAACACGGCCAAGCTCCTGGGGTCTGGAGCCCAGCCCAGGAGAAGGCTGCCTTTCTCCTCCCAGAACTTGAGGTTGGGTCCAAGGAGGCTCAGAGCCTGGCCTCCACCGCTCTTCCTCAGAGCTGTGGATGAGCGAGGCCCCCTCAACCCAGGCTGGGATCTCTGTGACCAGGGGTGCCCTGCAGGGACTGCCGGGATAGCACCTGCGCTATGATCCCAGAATACTCACGGGATTGTAGACGGAATAGGCCATCAGTATGTGGAATAAGGCCTGTTGGCTGGAAGAGAGAGGACAGAGGCCGTGTGTCTTGTGCTGCCGAGGCTCTCAGTGCAGCTCTGCCTAACAGAGCCTGACAGCCACACGCAGGGCCCGTGACACTCTGCTCATGCGCAGTGACGTCGTCAGGGCACCTGCGTGTTGTCCACCATGTGGGTGAGCGCCGCCTGCAGGGACACGCACACCTCCCAGGGCGCAGTCACGTGCACTTTCATTTCCCAGGTGGGTGTTCAGGGCACAGGTGAGCGTCCCACTGTGGGAGTGCAGTCCCGTGGGTCCAAGCTGTGCAGAGTCAGCCTCCCATGCACGTTCAGCCTTGTAGGGAGCAGCACCCGGCGTCCTCAGTGGTTTTAGTTCCCCCCTCCCACAGCTGTGCGCTGGTGCCCCTTTGTGGTGTAGGGAATAAGCGTGTGTTCATGCGCTGAGGAGGTGAATTGTGTGTGCGTTCATGAAGGGTCCCCCCCGAGCCTGTGTTCCCGGGGTACTGGGGGGCTGCCCACTGCTTCCTTGTGACTGAGTTGAAGGGCTCCTTGAATATTCTGGAAACAACACCTTTATTAGATAGATTGCTACTATTGTCTCCCCTGGTGTTTCTTTTCATTTCATTCTCTCCACAGTGTCTTTGGGAAAGTTTGTGTACTATAGAAAAGGCAAGTTTGTTTTCTGTGCTCAATGAACTGTTGTAGGCTTGCACCCAATCTTCCCTAGGGACCCCATGTGCCCCAGGACCCTTGCTCCTCCCACCCGCGGGTCCTCCCCAGCCCAGAGGCCTCACTTCATTCCGTAACGTTCCCGGAACATGAGGTGGTTTCTGAAAGTCCATGCGATGGCGGAGTCGATGTGATGGAAGTGAGTGGCGCCCAGCCTGGCCAGCTCTTTCATCTCCTGCAGGGCAGGGACAAGGGGGGGGCAGCCTCAAGAACTGCCCAAGCCCCATTGCCACACAAGGACCTCAAGTCCACGTCAGCTCTTCTGGCTGACAGGGAGTTCCCTGCAAGCGCTCATTCCTTTCTGGGTCCCGCCTTGAGGGAGGGTCATGGGCTCCCTAACTTGCCTCAGTGCCCACGTAACCCTGACGGTCAGCAGCAGACAGGGGCTCTGAAAGGTCCCTGTGCACTCCCCCTGCCTGCCTCAGCTCTCAGCACGACGTGGTCTGCCCCCAGCCAGGCTTCTGAGCCTTCTCACTGATATCTCAGGCCCTGCCCTCCAGGAGTCAGCCACAGCCTGACCACTGCTCCATGCTGCCCCCTGCTGGAGGGGCCCATCTCCATCTCGACATTGCAAGCCGCCCTTGGCTTGGAGCTGAGCCTGGGCAATGACTGTCTCCAGGCCCAGCTCCCAGGGCCAGCCCCAGACTGCAGACTTGGGGGAGGCAGGGTGGGCCACACAGCTGGGCCCTGCTCCCTGATGGCAGCCAGGGGCCATGAGAGCCAGCTGCAGCTGACAGCCCTCTGCCCACACCAGTCCTCACTCCCTCCTTTCCCAGAAGCATTGAGAGCTGTCTGACCATTGGAGCGTCCACTCCAGGCAAGGGCAATGCCAGGGGCTGCAAGTCCATGTGAAGGCAGGGCCAGCTGTGGGCAGGCCTAGGTGAGGGCCGGCCAGCTGCGGGCAGGCCATGTTAGCACAGAGCCTGTGGGGCTCCCTACCTCACACCATTGTGATCTCATCCTGGGAGACCCCCGCCCATCAGGGACCAGCAAGTCCTCTCTTCTGGCCGTATGCCAAGCTGCCCAGGTGAGCTCAGCAGAGAGCAGGTTAAAGCCTCTGGCACAAAACACACCTGTCCAGTCCCAGCTGGGTCTGAGGAGACGTGGAGGAGGCACTGACTAGGATCTAGGGAGAGGAAGGCAGGATGGGGAGGAGGCTCCCGAGGGCTCAGTGAGGGACGGTCCTCCACGGAGACTCAGGCTCCTGAGCAGGCCCGAGCAGGCCGGGCCCCCTTGGGCTGAGTGCAGAGCCGTACCGCGTATTTGCCCGGGTTCTGGGCCTTCCTCTTGTCCACCTCCAGCATCACGGCCCACACCTTCCCGCGCACCTGGGCAGGGATGCCTTTGTAGATTCTGCGCTGAAACTACAGGAAAGAGGAGGCTCTGGTGAGTGGTGAACGTGGCCACTTGTGGAGGCAGCACAGGGTGAGACAGCAGAGGGAGAAGCCAGGGGCTCCCTGTGTATTGGCAGAGGGAGTATCTGCCCAGATGGGGGCCTTATGACCCACAGTGACTGGAGGGCCAAGGGCTCAGGGGCACCGGCTCTGCCGTGTACGGAGTGGCCGCTACAGGGCTCCTGGAACCACGCCTGCCCTGCATCCGGGATTGTCTTCAGCAGTGACTTCAGATTTTCTACCAGGACAGTGTCCTGTGTGTATGGGGAGGTGTGCCCATGACCTGTGTCTCTAGGGACTGGACAGTTGCCCCTGGGCATCTGAGAGGCAGGCGGTGCCTGGCACAGGAATGGGCACTGCTCAAACCCCAATTCAGCTCTCAGTGTTCCCGAGGGGCCCTCATCGCCATGGTACCTTGTCACTGCCGCGGTATTTACTATGGTTCTTGATCATCTTTATCCACTTCTGGATCCTTCTTACCTCCTGTTTACGCTGGAAAACGAGACAGGATGGCGTGAGCCCAGCTTGGGGCTCTGAGAGGGGCCCTCGGATGCAGCTCAGGAGCTCTGTGGGCGCTCAAATGGAAGGAGCCAGAAAAGGCACAGACCGTGAGCCCCAGATCTTCTGTCTGGGGGAGCATCGGTGGCCTGGCCTCTGACCCGAGCTGCCCCTTCGTCAAGGAGAGCCCCTGAGCTCCAGCCAGGTCACTCCCAACCATGCCAATGAGTCAGGGCGGCCAACAGCAGACACCCCTGAGCTGCGGCTCACTTCTGGGACAGGTGAGTGTGGTAAGATGTCAGCAGGTGCCGTATAAGTACCGCATCGCAGGACCTTATGGCGCTCCCACTCACCACTGCCGAGCCCCACGTGCCCCCTCTGCCCAGCTCTGCTTCCAGATGACTGGCCCATGGCCAAGGACTTGTCCTTACCTTTGCCCCCGGGGTGCTGTATTGGGGCAACTTCTGCTCACTGGAAAGCAAGGGAGGCGGAGAGGTGAGGACAGGACCACAACAGGCACCGCGACCTCCCTAGTGGGCCAGGGAAGGACCAGCTTCATCCTCTCAGCCCAGGGGACTGAGATGGGGAGGGAGGGGCTGGTGACCATGAGCACAGGGAGCCTAGGGCCAGGCAGGGGCCCTTGCTGCCAGTGGGGGGCTCCAGGCCTGTCAGAGGTCCACCTTCGTGGGTGTGTGGCAGCCCCCCACAGCGGTTGTGGGGTGGCTGTCCTGAGCAGGGCCAGGCTGCCCAGGGCTGAGGCAGCTATATCCCCACATCAGCTCTGCCCAGGACGTCACCCTGGAACTGACCGAGTCTGGGTGGCCTTCCTGAGAGATGCTCAGTGCTGTGAGTGTGCACCTGGGGCTCGAGGTACCTGGGACCCCCACACCCCTCAGGGTCCCCCACTGCCCACCCTCCCCCCGTGCCCTGGCCTCCTGAGGTCATGCGCCCCACCTCACGCCCTCCTCTGTCAGCCCAGACCCTGACCATCTCTCCACCACTCTGCTCCTACTTATTCTCCAGGTTCTGGCACAACATGGAGGCAGAAGCCCTCATCCCCGTGCTAAGGTGGGCTGCTGAGTCATGCCAGAGATGGCCCGAGATGGCTCCATCCCTCCAGGTCACCGGAGCCCACCCTCCAGCCACGGGGCCTCTCTCCCCGACATCTGTGGGAACAGCCTCCACGTCCGACTCCTGCCCCCAAATGCTGACCAGTGCCTGCCTGTGACCACAGCTGAGCTCAAGGTCGGGACCCGGGGACAGGTGTGCCGCCTCATGTTGGGGTTTCTGACCCCAGTCCCGCCCTGGGGTGAGCTGGGGTGCGGAGGACTCACTGCAGGAACCCAAGCCTGTCTGGGACGAGGCAGCCGCCCTCATCGTCCTCTTCTTCGGGCACCAACAGTGCCGCTCCTCGGCATCCCTGCAGCCGAGAGGGACCCGGGATGAGAAGTCACTGGGGGACCTGTCCACCTGCCCCCTCCCCCGTGTCCCCAGGGAGGCTGGGTCTGGCTCTCACAGGCACAGTCCTTGAGGCAGGGCCCCACCTCCTCCCCCAGCACCCTGGCCGGTACCTGCTCATATTGTCTGAAGAGCGCTGCTCGCTCCTGGGCCCTCCGGGACCTCAGGGCATTCATATCCAATCTGTAAGACACACACGCACATGAGAGCCAGCACCGGGGAGCCCACAGGAATGCTGCCCTGAGGGCTGTCCCCCTGGTCAGAGGGGGGACAGCCACACAGCCAGGCAGGCGGGCACCTGGTGTCTGGGTCCCTGGAGGATGACTTGTGCAGAGCTCAGGGACTAGGGACGGTTGGGGAAGGACAGCCCCCATCTTGCCTCCCCTGCCCTCGGAAAGGGCGCTCCTCCCCCAGGCTGGCATCCATGTGTCCTCCAGGGAGCCCAAGTCTACGGGGCTCCCTGGCCTGCTACCAGCTCCCGCATCTCTGGGGCTCTCAGAGCCGGCCTCCCTGCCCACCTGATACCAGCTGACCCGACACCTAGTCTTGAACCCATGTCCAGACAGGGACTCACACCCAGGCCCATTCAACACTGGTGACCAGCAGAGCGGGAAGAATGAGAAAACTGTATACACGCTCTGCACACAGGGGCAGCACTCAGAGCTCCACCACATCACTCATGGAATCCAGTGTGGGAGACCAGGGCCACCCCCTGGCAGGACCTTCCCCACACCACAGCTCATGCAGAGAGCAAGTCCCACTCACCTCCATCGCGAATCCATGTGATTCTCTGAAATGCGCCTGCTGCCTACACTACCAACTGGTCAGTTGGGCAGTAGACGCACTACTGGCCTCTGGTCGCCTCCCAGCCCAGAGTGCGCATCTCAGTGACTGTGACATCACAGAAGCCTGCCAGCCAATCCCTAGTGGCTCTGCTGTGGCAGGGCTCAGGGTCCTCAGGCCTGGCTTCATTAAAGGTCACCAGAAGTGGGGCCTGTGTTCTCCCCAGGGCCCAGGTGAAGAGGTCTTTACTGGTGCTCCCACCACCCCTGTCTCCCATACCACAGATGGCCCAAGTGCTTGGGCCCCAGCACTCACATTAGAGACCCATATGGAGTTCTAGGCTCCTGGCTTCAGCCAGACCCAGCCTTGGCCACTGGGCCATTTGGGGAGTGCATCAGTAGATGGAAGATTCTCTCTCTCTCTCTCTCTCTCTCTCTCTCTGTTTCTCTAACTCTGCCTTTCAAATAAATAAGTATTTAAAAAACAAATAGAATTAGACCACTCATCAATCCATCAGAGGACAAGGGCCCACTTGCTGGCTGCAGTCCAGGGTTGGTTTCCCCCAATATGCTGCAGGATCACAGTTACTGGAACTCTCGCCTGTGGTGAATGAGACGAGCTACATATGTATGGGGGTAATGCCGGTGTCAACAAAGGCTCTTGAACTTGAAAAATACATGAGAAATGGCAACTTTAAGGACTGTATAATTGGTTAGTTTTCTGTAACCTCCATAGAATACCTAAAGAAAACAAATGGTCAGACTTTAAAATAAATGAACTCTGAGAATGTTAGCAAAGCCAGAAAGCTCCCTTGTTTAAGGTATTCTCACCCTGCAGCAAGAGAGCAGGCTTCGCTGAAAACTACTGACGAGGTGCAGTTATAATGCAGTAGAGCTTCTGCACTCCTATTCTGCATTCAATTCACGGCCCTGGAAGGTCTGTCACACTGAAGTCAGCACCTGATACGGAACGAGTTGCACCTTGAGATCTGGGATGTATTTCAGTGGATGCATTTGAAAATACTTGAGGGGCTGGCACTGTGACGTAGCGGGTAAAGCTGCCAACCTGCAGTGCCGGCATCCCATATGGCCGCTGGTTCGAGTCCTGGCTGCTCCACTTCTGATCCAGCTCTCTGCTATGGCCTGGGAAAGCAGTAGAAGATGGCCCAAGTCCTTGGGCCCCTGCACACATGTGGGAGACCTGGAAGAAGATCCTGGCTCCTGCCTTCAGATCAGCACAGCTCCGGCCATTGTGGCCAACTGGGGAGTGAACCAGTGGATGGAAGACCTCTCTCTCTCTCTCTCTCTCTCTCTCTCTCTCCCTCTCCTTCTCTATGTAACTCTGACTTTCAAATAAATAAATAATTCTAAAAAAAGAAAAGAAAATATTTGCACTCGATGCTACTGGGCTAATAGATGTGGTCGCCACCTCCTTTTGGGAGGACAGGGGCCTCCCTTTATCTGGAGACCATCTAGAAGCCTCACCTAAGACAGATGCTTCCCAAGATACTGAGGGTTCTTTCTGAGGACAGCTCATGCCTGCCCTACGAAGCAGAGTGGGAGAGTGTGGAAAACGGGAAGAATGTGTAGGTGAAAGAGGAGAGGAGGGAGGGAGAGAGAGGGAGAGAGAGAGAGAAGTGGGAGGGAGGCAGGAAGGGCAGGAGGGGGCGGGGAAGAGAGGGGAATGCTAGCTGCCAAGCACTGAGCAGTATAATTGGCACCACCACTGCCGGACATCCGGGTACAACAACATGGGGACCCGGCTGCTTACCGTGGCCTGATCAGGCTGAGCATCTTCAATTCCCCTTCGAATTTCCCCGTCACTCTCTGCAAAGTGCTGTAAAGGAGCACGGCCCAGGTGACCCAATCTTGCTGATGCCTTCATCTCTATTAGTTTGTGCAGAGATGTTTTCCTCGACAGGAAAAGGACCGAAGCTGCCTCTCCCTGCGTCACTTTATGTCACGGTGTCATTTATTCTCCAATTCAGTGAGGACAGATCCGTGCAGGAACCATCACCGGTGCCAAACTGAAGATACAGCCAACGCAGGAGGGACCTGAGGTGCACCAGGAAGTCAGCTGGGAGATCATGAGGCATGTTTACACGTTCCCCAGATGTCCTGGGTGCTGGCATTACGCAGGTCTGTGAAGTTCCACGGGTGAGAGTAACAGCACAGAGGACATTCCCGTTCCCCTCAGCACCTGTGAGTTTACCTTCAGCTTCAGATGAGCACAGTATCTTATACACAACAGGCTCCTCCCTCCAGTGGCTGGATCTCTGAAAAAAGACTAAAATCCATTCAAATGCAATAATAAAAAAAAAAATGTAGTGTCATCATTCAAACAGAAAAGGACACATATTAAAAATACAAGGCGGGGCCGGCACTGTGGTGCAGTGGGCTAAGCCGCAGCCTGCAGGGCCAGCATCCCATATGGGTGCCAGTTCTAGACCTAGCTGCTCCACTTCTGATCCAGCTCCCTACTGATGTGCCTGGGAAAACTCCAGAAGATGGCCCAAGTCCTTGGGCCCCGCACCCATGCAGGAGACGTGGAAGAAGATCCTGGCTCCTGGCTTCGGATCAGTTTAGCTCCAGTTGTTGTGGCCATTTGAGGAGTGAACCAGCGGATGGAAGATCTCTCTCTCTCTCTCTCTTTCTCTCTCTCTTTCTCTCTGCCTCTCTGTAACTCTTTCAAATAAGTAAATCTTTTTTTTTTTAAATATTCCTTCTTGCATGAAGAAGTCTATATTAAATCCTTCAACTGATTGGATATGGCCCACCCCAAATCATAAAGGTTAATGTGCTTTACTCAAAGACCACTGATTTCAACGTTAATCTTATCCAAAAAATGCCTTTGCAGAAGCAGCCAGAATATTTTCTGGCCAATTACAAAATCAACATGAAGGGAGTAGGCAGCAAGCCCTCTCCCTGTAGTTTCCAGGTTAACGGAGTTCAGAGGGAGAGGAGCAGTCTGCACGTGCACAGCCGCTGTACCTGGGAAAGCCTGCAGAACACAGTGGATGGACACGCGTGCAGAGCTGGGAATCAATTCCAAGGCCAAAGCCTGCTGCTACCATCAAGCAGAATCCTATTCCGTCCTCAAATGTTATTGAGCTGACAACAGGAGACAGTGTGATGTGGGCTTAATAAAAGCTGGGTTGGAAGGCAAAGTGAATCTTACATTTGCCTGAATTCAGCTTTACTGCTACATAAACAAAAAGAACTACTCCGTAAAAGCTCCAGGCAGTTCAGAGAAATGTTACTGGAAAAGTAATCAAGAAGAGTAACAAAACTGTAATGCATGGTAGGACAGAAAGATACATGTCTTTTAAATTTAGGTAATAGTTGTTTAATTAGCCTGATTGTATTTATTTTCTTTTTCAAGGAAATTATTTTTAATATTTTTCATTTATTCATTTGAGAGGTAGAGTTACAAAGGGGGGGGGGAGAGAGACAGAGAGAGAGCTTCCATCTGCTGGTTCACTCCCCAGATGGCTGCAATGGCTGGAGCTGAACTGATCCAAAGCCAGGAGCCAGGAGCTTCTTCCAGGTCTCCCACACGGGTGCAGGAGCCCAAGGACTTGGTCCATCTTCTACTGCTTTCCCAGACCATAGCAGGAAGCGGTATAGGAAGTGGAGCAGCCAGGATTCAAACAGGTGTCCATATGAGATGCCAGCGCCAGCCCCTCAAGAAAAATCTTAAGACCACACAACAATATAGCTTATAATTTTATTTTATTTTTTAAAGATTTATTTATTTACTTGAAAGAATTACACAGAGAGCAAAGGAGAGGCAGAGAGAGAGAGAGAGAGAGAAAGGTCTTCCATCAGCTGGTTCACTCCCCAGTTGGCCACAATGGCCGGAGCCGCGCTGATCTGAAGCCAGGAGCCAGGAGCTTCTTCCAGGTCTCCCACGTGGGTGCAGGGGCCAAGCACTTGGGCCATCTTCCTCTGCTTTCCCAGGCCATAGCAGTGAGCTGGATCGGAAGTGGAGCAGCCGGGACTAGAACCGGAGCCCATATGGGATGTCGGCACTTCAGGCCAGGGCGTTAATCCGCTACGCCAAAGCGTCGGCCCCTAGCCTATAATTTTAATATTTAACAAAAATTAAATCGCTTTATCAGAGGGCGGCTACATTTCCCTCACATGTTTAGTCTATCATTAGCAATACCAGGTTACTTTACGCCTATTAATATTTTATTGAATAATATAAGTTATTTTGAATAGCTACCATATTTTCACGTTAACGTCAGGAAACATTTTAGTACCTACTACAGGTTTTTTTGTCATCTCCCAGCTCCTGGTTCTGCGGCTAGCGCGCTCCTGCGCCTGCGCACTCCCAGTCCCCAGGGCGCCAGGTGGGCAGTCCTTGCGCGGCCGTTTTACGCCTCTGGACTACATTTCCCAAAGGCCACTGAGGCCAGGCCAATTTAGCTTGGACTACATTTCCCAGAGGCCACCGGGGACAACCAGGACCCCGGATCCCACTGCCAGTTTTTCGTTACCGTAGCCCAGCCAGCAGCGAGCTTAGGCTAAGGCAGTGCGTGTTCTCTGGGGAAGGGCTTTGCAGACTCCGACCAACCCCACGGGGTAACCAGGGCTTGAGTGAAGACGACAACAATAATGGGAGGAACTGGGGGACCTCTGCGGACGTGCGCCGGCGCGGGACCCGGACCCCAACAGGCGGCGAGCGCGAGGGCAGGGAGACTCCGTGGGCTCTGGCGGGGTCTCAGGCGCGGGGGTCGTTGCGTGCGCTCGTGCGCGTGCCCGCGAGGACTGGGTGCCCCTGAGTCCGTTAGCTGTGGAGGTGCCGCCGTGACCTAGGCCTCGGCTCGGCTTCCAGCCGCCGCGCGGGTCCGCACCGGGCAGTGGGCCCGCGCCGGGGCGGTTACCAAGCCTTCCGGTGATGTTCTCCCGCAGGAGACGCAGAACTACGATTGCACGAGTTCTCTGTCGTGTGTGTGTGTGTTTATCCAGTCACTCCTGTATTTGAGAGAGCGAGGGAGACAGACAGGTCCCCCTTCCGCGGGCGCGCTCCCCAGATGCCCTCAACGGCCAGGTGTGGGCCAGGCCGGAGCCTGGAGCCCGCGCTGCCTCCCAGGGGTGCGCCAGCAGGGAGCCGGTCTGGGTGGCCTCGGGCTGCGGGATGCGGTGTCCCGGCACCGTGCTGACCGCTGCTGACCTTTCTGAGCCAGAGGGGTCTTCAAGGGACCTCCCCCGCGGAGACTGCGCCTCCTGCCAGGCTGGGAGCTTGGGGAAGCAGCGCCCGGCTCCCTTTCTCTCCCGTTGGTTCTGGATGTGAGGCTGTGCTGGGAATGGCCGTGCGCACGATCAGAGCTCAAGACAGTGCAGCTGGCTAGGTCAGGGACGCTCACGTGATGGACTGGTGGGCGGTGAATAGGGTTAGTCCTGAGAAGGGGTATCCGTGTGAGCCCGAGATGTGCACAGTTACGGGCAGTGGTAGTCAAGAAGTGTTTAAGTTCTTTAGGAATCCCATCTAATATGAGATTTTTCTAAGATATTTTGCAAGGTTCTTGTGGGCAATATTTTGGTTATTTAGTGAAGGAGAACAGGGGTTTGGCAAGTTTGTGAGCATCTTTTCCGTAGGCAAGATTCCGTCCACTTTGCATTCATTCTCTTAGTCTATAACCACCACTTAGCCAGAGTTATGTCTTCCAGAGAAGACTCTTGTTAGTGAATGAGCCTAATTATATTGATAAAGTACAGTTAATGGATGTGCATATGAAATTTCTGAAGGCAGAGTTAATACAGACTTGTGAAAAAAATGAGTAACCTGAAGATAGAATAGTTATTTAGGGATGCATTCTCTCCCTCTTTCTTGCTAGCTTGTGACTAGGGTTCTGTTTTGTGTCTAGAATAGATTCACGCTAACCACTTATGTTAGGAAGCAAAAGACTCTTAATTCTTAGTTTAAAAAGGAGGCTGTGGACTTCATACCCTGCGCATGCGTGCTCCAGGAAGAGAAGAGCACGCCCTGAGCCTCCTGTAGTCTGAAAAAGACCCTCGAGGCTGGCGTGGCTCAGCAGGCTAGGCCACCACTTGCGATGCTGACGTCCTGTGTTGGAGTACCTGCTGCACCTGCAAAAGTAGCAGAAGATGGTCCGAGTGCTTGGGCCCCTGCCATCTGTATGGGAGACCCGGATGGATGGAATTCCTGGTTCCTGGCTTTGGTCTGGCTCAGACCTGGCTGTTGCCACCATTTGAAGAGTGAACCAATAGGTGGAAGATCTCTTTCTCTCTCTGCCTCTCCCTCTCCCTCTCTCTGTCCTTCTGACATTCTGCCTTTCAAATAAATAAATCATTGAAAAATTTTGTTATCTCTTAAGGATTATAGCAGTGTTATGTAAAAGCTGTTAGTGCAGGTAAAAGGACTTCCAAAGACCTGTCGTACAAATTACTTTCCCAGTGACAAGCTTTGATATTTCCAGCCATCATATCAGAGTGGGGCCTCTTTAGTGTGGGAGAAATTCAAGTGTCAATTCAAGTGTCAGTCTTTTCTGCTTTTTTTTAAGAATGATTTTTTAAAAAATTATTTATTTGAAAGGCAGAGTTAGAGAGAGGCAGAGAGAGAGAAAAAAAAAAGGTCTTCCATCCACTGGTTCACTCCCCAAATGGCTGCAATGGCTGGAGCGGAGCCGATCCAAAGCCAGGAGCTTCTTTGGGGTCTCTGTGGGTGCAGGGTCCCAAGCACAGGGCCATCTTCCACTGCTTTCCCAGGCCATCGCAGAGAGCTGGATCGGAAGTGGAGCAGCTGGGACTCAAACTGGCACCTTATACAAGATGCTGGCACTGCAGGAGGCGACTTTACCCACTACACCACAGTGTCAGCCCTGTAGAATGATATTCTTAAGGCTGCTTTCTAAATTTTGTGCTTAAAATTATAATAAAGCATGCCAGAGAGATGTGTCCACAAAGAATAGAAACAACGTTCTTCTTTTGTAAAAATGAAATAAAGGGCATGTAATGTTCTTCATATAATAAATTCAATAATAACAGCTAGCTCATGTTATACAATTCTTCTATTAAGTGTTTTCTGTGGGTTTTCTTACTCTTCAAGAGAACCATATGTAGTGAGTGGTGTTCTTAACCCTGTATTAGTGATGAGAAAATCGAGCCTGATCGAGTTCTTCTATTTTCTCTACTTGTCCTGTCTTGGCTGACCTCACCCTCTCCTGGCACCATGAAAAAAGTTCTGGCTTGGGTGATATGGACTGTTTTTCAACATCCAGAGTGTGAGGGTGGAACGAGGAGAATCTGTCAAGGAGAGCCATGGAGCCCAGTGTCAGACGTAGATCAGCCTCCTCCAGGGGGGCCTGGCCGGAACCCTGCAGGCGTCAGCCTCCTCCAGAGGGGCCTGGCCGGAACCCTGCAGGCGTTTGTGATTCTGCCTCCAGGAAGAGGTCTGCCCTGCGTGCAGCTGTGAGCAGCTGGGTTCCGTGGGCTTCGACCCCCCCGCCCCCACTCTTCCCAAATTTTGTCTGCAGGTGGTTGTAGCCTGTAAGGAGGCTGACAGGGAGGGACAAGAAGGTTTATTGGCTTCCGTCATCTGTGGACATCGAAGCCTCCTTTTCTTCCAGCTTGGGTTTCCCAGAGTCTGATAGAACTCCAACAGAGACGGATTGGTTCTCACGTTCCTAAAGGCATGGCTCACGTAAGTCGGTGTTTCTCCTTGACATGCTGGGATTTGTAGGTTACATAAGTATTTTTCATGAATTAGCCTGAAGTGTTCTGCCTAAGACGGCACCATCTAATCACCTACCTCTTGAATTCCTCCTGTTTGGAGGAATGATGCCAAGTACCTGTTTCCTCCTTATGAGACTGTTTTTTTCTAACTGGCGTTCATGCATTCATTGAGTAAATTACGGAGCAGGTACGATGCGGGATGTCTTGCCGGGGGGCTACCATAGGGCAGTGAAGGAGTGAAATGTCCTAGAAAATTGTTTAAGCTCCCCGGGCAGTCTGTGGCTGGGGAGTTAAGAGCCATGGGCTTCATCTGATGGCTTCATTGGACCACACGTCAGACGATTTGGAATTCCCCAGGGACCTGATAAGATGACTGATCACCTTGTTAATAAGATGAGATCTCATGTCAAAGTGCCAGTTTGTGTTCCAGCTGTTCTGCTTCTGATCTAGCTCCCTGCTGATGTGCCTGGGAAAGCAGTGGATCATAGTCCAAGTTTTTGGGCCCTGCCCCCTACATGGGAGACCCTGGATGGAGTTCCAAGTTCCAGGCTTTGGCCATTGTAGCCATTTGGGGAGTGAATCAGGGAATGAATGCTTTCTCTCTTTCCTCTCTCTATTACTGTGCCTTTCAAATAAATAAATAATCTTAAAAAAAAAAAAAAAGCAGGGGCACCAGTTTGAGTCCCCACTAATCCATGTCCGATCCAGCTCTCTGCTATGGCCTGGGAAAGCAGTAGAAGATGGCCCAAGTCCTTGGGCCCCTGCACCCATGTGAAAGACCTGGCTCCTGGCTTCGGATTGGCGCAGCTCCAGCTGTTTCAGCCAACTGGGGAGTGAACCAGCGGATGGAAGACCTCTCTCTCTCTGCCTCTCCTCTCTCTGTGTAACTCTGACTTTCATATAAATAAATAAATCTTTTTTTTAAAAAAAGCAGGAAGAAGTGTTGAGAAAGGGATACCAAATAACAATGTGAAAGTATTTTCTTAGATTGACAGAATTAGACCAAGCTGAGACATTTGGTTCAGTGTATATTTACAAAGATGAAGTAATTCGCCAACTCTTACTCCCATTCTTAAGATGACTTTTAGGCCAGTTATGGAACTCCGTCAGATTCCCAGCTCGGTGGCAGAGACCCAACGACTTGGGCCATCACCTGCTGCCTCCCACAGTGTACATTAGCAAGAAGCTAGAATTGGAAGTGGAGCTGGTACTAGAACTCAGGTGTTCTGATACAGGGTGTGGACATTGCAAAGTGGTGTCTTACCGCTTCGCCAAATATCCATTGTCGCTCCCCCTCTTCGTGGAGGAGCAACACAGGACCCTGCGCTGTTCTTTTGTCTGCTCGGCCCTCCCCGGGTTTGCTGCTGGTTCTTCCCGGGTTGGCTACTATCCCTTCCACCTCCGTGGAAGGGCAGTTCCCCCTGGCCACATTCCCCACTTCCGCAGGGGAGCGGCACACCGCCGGCCGGCTTTCTCGGGGGCTGCACGGGTGTTCCTTCAGCTAGATGTTCCCCATAGATGTTCCTGGTGCATGCCGTCTCTCTCCTCCTTTATAGTCCTCCTCCGCCAATCCCAACTCGGCTGCCCACACGCCGAGTACGCTGCTCTCCTCCAATCAGGAGCAAGTCCTACAGTTTATCAGTTGAACTGGAGGCAGCTGTGCGGAAGCTGTTTACTTCTCTCCCAGCACCATATTGTGGGAGAGCAGATGCATAGAATAAGTCTTAATTTCAGTAACTTAGTCTAGTCTGAGCTGCTCCCCACAATCCATCCCAATTTTTTTACCCACTTTGTTGAGCTATGACTGACATACAAAAAGCTGTACGTATTTAATTAATATAATTTGAAGAGTTTAGGAACCCATGAATCTGATATTTTCCTTCCTTTTTGGCACAAGATATCTGAACTTTACCTGTACCTTCTCTGTCTCACTCTAGACATTGTTTCAAGGATTCCCTCATTCATATTAGTGGATTGACAATGATTGCCCTTTAGCATCCTGATTTAACTTATTTTGTCCAATGATTTTGTTTGTTGCTTGTTATCAGCCAATTCCTTCTGTATATCAATGGGTTATAGTTTTGTGTTGATTGACATGGGTTGGGCCCACTCTTGAAGAATGTATTAATGTGTACTGCTTGTAACAAACTATGCTTGTAATAAACTATCATAGACTACATCATAGACTTAGTAGCTTAAAACCACCCTCAATTGTAGTTCTATAGAGTAGAAGTCCAGTGCAGCATAGCCAAGTCAAGATATCAACTCAGCTGGCATTGTGGCGTACATGTTGAGCTGCTGCTTGTTATACAAGCATCCCATATTGGAGCTTCAAGTCCCAGCTGCTCACTTCTGATTCAATTCCATTAATATGCATAGGAAGGCAGCAGAGAGTGGCCCAATTGCTTGGGACCCTGCTACCCATGTGGGAAACCCAGTTGGAGTCACTGGCTCCTGTCTTTGGCCTGGCCCAGACCTGGCTGTAGCAGCCATTTAGGGAGTGAACCAGTGGATAGAAGATCTGTGTTCCTCCCCTTCTGCCTGTCACTCTGCCTTTCTGATAAGTTAATTAAGTAAATATGTGGAGAAAAAACTGATATCAACCATAGCTCCTGTTCTTTGGGGCTCAGGGTCCTCTTCCGAGCTCACCGGTTACTGGCAGAATTTATCTCTGTCTGGCAGGAGCCATCCTTCTCATGCTGTGACTATCCTGACTTCCTTTCTGCTAAATCTCTCTGACTTCTTGCACCCCCAGCAAGGAAAAAGCTCTGCTTTGAGGGCCCATCTGGAGTGATCCAGTCCCTATCATAAATCAACTGATAAGTATTTCTTTGCCATGTGATACAACATATTCACTGGCTTAGCAAGTGGGCAAAGGGCATGAGAGCCAAAATAATGTCTAGTACAGGGAGTTTGGGAGAAATAAATGAAGAATATATTGCTATTTATATACTGAAAGCCAGTGGGAAAGCAAAGAAATGAAGTAATAGGAACAGAATATAAAGAAATGAATGTTCTTAGACAAAGCCAGCAGCTTACAACATTCTTGGTGCAATGACATTTTACCTTAAACATGTATAGGACGAGAAAGATCTGGTCTGCAAAGAACCCATGCCAAAGGCTTTCTGGGAAATGATACCACCTACACATGGAACCAAAAGATGAGAAAGCTTGTGATACATTCTAGGTGCTGAAAGGGGAAGTGATGTGAATAGGAACCAAGAGAAATGTGGCTTGGCATGAGGCCTGATAGGTAAGCAAGGACCACATTATTTATAAAAAGTTAGATGGATTTTAATTTAAGTACAGAGAGAAATGTGGAGGAGGGGATGGAGGGATGAAATACAGGTTACACAAGTGAAAATTTCATCTGTGTCAGAAGCATTTGTTACAGATGTTAAAAATTTGATGCACAGGTAGACCTGTAGACTAATGGAACAGAATAGAAACCCCAGACATGAATCCACATATCTATATCTACAACAAACTCATCTTTGGCAAACTAGCTAAAATCATTTCCTGTATAAATGATAGTCTCTTCAATAAGTGGTGTTGGGAAAACTGGATTTCCACACGCAGAAGTTTGAAACAAGATCCCTACCTTAAACCACATACAAAATTCAACTCAATGGATCCAGGATCTAAACTTAAGACCTGAAACCATTAAATTACTAGAGGAAGACATAGGTGAACTGCTCTAAGACATTGGCCTAGGCAAAGACTTCTTGGATAAGACTCCAGAAACACAGGCCATGAAAACAAAAATTGACAAATGGGATTCCATCAGGCTAAAAAGCTTCTGCACAGCAAAGGAAACAAATAACAAAGTGAAGAGGCAATTGACAGAATGGGAGAAAATATTTGCAAACTATGCATTCAATAAAGGATTAAAAACATACAGATGACATAAGGAGCTCAAGAAGCCCAACAACAACAAAACAACCTGCTAAGAAATGGGCAAAGGATATGAGCAGGCATTTTTCAAAGGATAAAATGCAGATAGCAACAGACAAGTGAAAAAATGCTCAGGATCACTAGCCATCTAGGAAATGCAAATCAAAACCACAATGAAGTTTCACCTCACCCCAGGTATAATGTCTTACATAGAGAAATTAACAAACAATAAGTGATGGTGAGGATGTAGAGAAAAAGGTACCCTAATACGTTGATGGGAATGCCAGTTAAACGGTATGGAGATTCCTCAGAAAATAAAAATAAATCTTCCATATGACCCAGCTATTTCACTCTTTGGAATATATCCAAAAGAAATGAAATCAGCATATGAAAGAATTGCCTGCACTCTTGTGTTAATAGCAGTTCAACTCACAATAGCTAACATTTGGAATCAACCTAGATGTCCATCAGCTGATGGGCAGACATATCCACCCATACACACACACACGCACACACACACACATATACCTATATACCAAATGTATATATCCATGATGAAATATTACTTAGTATTAAAAAAATGAAATATATCTACAACAGAATGAATACAACTGGAAATCAGTGTGCTAAGTGAAATAAGCCAAACCCAAAAGATAAATATCACAGATTTTTTTCCTATTTGTGATAGTTAATATAATAGTATAAAAATTATGTGGATGTCATATAATTTGGCAATAAGTTATAAATATTGTTTCACTTAATCATACCATGTGAATGACAATATACTCTTCTTTCCCACATTAAAAGAAAGATAGGACTCTTTGGGGTGCTAGTAATGTTTTGTTCTTGGGTGTTGGCTAGGAGTGTGAGCAGAGAACAAAGAACTCATCTGTAAACTTACATGCATTTCTTGGTATGTTTATTATATTTCAGTAAAATGCTTTTTTAAAAAAATAGATGCACAGGAACATTCATTTGCTGTGTATTCTGGTTCAGGGGGTCTGGGGGGTGCTTGAATGTCAATGTTTTAATTAGCTCTTCAAATAAAGTGACACCTGTTTCACTAATAACCAGCCTTAGTTTATATAAACTCTCATTAATCTCTTCATTCCTCCTTTTTTGACTATCACAACTATATTTTAGTATTATGGTATTTTGTCTTTTTTCTTCCATAGGAATCTATTTGTTCTACATAGGAAAACAAAAAAAATTTTAATTTGCTTTCAGATTTGCAATTGAAATGTGAGATAACCAATTATGACGAAATGTCCACTTATAAAAATTGTACATCTTTTGCTCTACAACAGAGTATTCTTAACAGAGAAAGACCATTTGGATACAGGGATGTGGGAAGACTTTTTGTCAAGGCTCAGCATTTGTTCAACATGGCAGAACACATACCCAGGAAAAACAGGAAGAATGTGGGAGGGACTTTAGTAGTGAACATCAATGTGTCATACATCAGAAGTTGTACCTCGGTGAGAAACCATGTAAATGGAAGGCATGTGGGAAGGGCTTTAGTGCTTCTTCATATCTTGTTCAACATCAGAGAACTCACACTGTTAAGAAAAGTATGAATGTAAAGAATGTGGGAAGGCCTCTAGTCAAGGCTCAGCCTGTGTTAAACATGGGAGAAGGCATGCTAGCGAGTAACCACATGAACATAAGGGATGTTGGAAGGCCTTTCTCAGCAGCCATCAACGTATTGTACATCAAGAGTACTCATACTGGTAAGAAGCCACCTGTGTGTAGAAAATGTGGAAAAGCTTTGTAGTAGCTCATACTTTGTTCAACACCAAAGGATCCATATTGGTGAGAAACCCTATGAAGGTAAAGAATGTGGGAAAGCTCTTATAGCCTATGGGAGACTTATTCAGCATCAGAATACTCACACTAGTGGAAACAGTTTGGGTGTAAGGAATGTTCAAAGGCCTTTAGTACCTTTTCATATGGTGTTCAACATGACAGAATTCACTCTGGTGAGAAGCCCTGTGAGTGTGAGGGATGTGGAAAGGCCTTTTCTGTGTCTGGACAACTTACTTACCGAAGTATCCATACTGGTGAGAAGCCATGTGAAGAGAATGTGGAAAAGCTTTTTGTAGTAGCTCATACCCTGTTCAACACCAAAGGATCCATAATGGTGAGAAACCCTATGAATGTGAGGAATGTGGGAAAGCCATTAGCGGTTCTCCATACCTTGTTCAACACAAAAGACTTCGTACTGGCGAGAAACCCTATGAGGGTAAGGAATGTGGCAAGGCCTTCAGCACTGGTGCATAGCTTGTTCAGCATCTGAGAATTCACACTGGAGAGAAACCATATGCAGGAGAGGAATGTGGAAAGACTTTCAGGCGTGGGAATGTGGAGTCTTTCATGTGCGGCTCATTGTTCAGCATCTGAGAACTCATGCTGGTAAGAAAAACTCAAAATGCAAAGATTGTTGGTAGATTTCCAGAGATATTTTCATTTTTCTGATACAGATGCCCCTTGACTTGCAGTGGGATTCTATCAGTATAAAGCCATCATGTGTTGAAAATGTCAGACATTGAAAATGCACTTAATACAACACACATAACCTGCTGAATATCATAACTTAGCCTAGTCTGTCTGAAGCATATTCAGAACATTTATAGTAGGCTACACCTGGGAAAAGTTATCTAACACAAAGTCCATTTTATAATAAAATATTGAATATCTCATGTAATTTACCAAAAAGAGTAAAGTTTACAGTGTGGTTTCTACTGAATACATTATCAGTTCACATAATCAAAAAGCCAAAGAATCAAAACTCAAACCATTGTAAGTTAGGGCCTGTCTGAATTAGAGAATTTATAATGTAATTCAGAAAATAAGGCTTCATTTGTCATTCTTGTGTTTAAAGTATTAGAATAATCATACCAGTGAACTTTTTGGGAAAGATAATAAACATTATTTAATGTTCACAATGTTGAAAGCATGAAGTTTTATACTTAGATATCAACAGGGGACCAGCATAGTTAACAAACAGGAGAGCCAGTGTGCTTACCACTATGGGGTATTGTTTTCAAAATGATGATTAATAGAACTTGCATTCTTTGCTCCGTAATCTTAGTTTCATTATTTTTTCTACCTGTTAGTGAAACTTTGATCGTAAAACCCTACAGATGTAGTTAGTCTAGCAATGCCTCCCTTTGTCCAGTTTAGAACTGTAGGTGAATCTTTCTGATAAAATTTTGTAGAAGGAAAGGAACAGGAGAGGATATTCATGTGGAAATTACCTCTTACACTGAATCAAGTTTTTGAAAGATACTCACTTTTAATGTGTGTGAAAATGTCAACAGCCTGTGATCTACACTGTCCGAAGTTAAATAGAAATTGGAAGTCAGTAATACAGTAGCAAAGCCAACTACTCCTTTAAACATTCCTTTCTTGACTTTTTTCCTATGAACATTTCAACATAGAGGAAAGTGGAAAGGAGAGCAAAATTGCCACCGTCTTTGATAACATTTTACCTGATTCATTTTTATCTCTGTTGCTTTATGAAGAGAGATGTCGCCCTCTGCTCTTGAAAGCACAGCAGTCTCCTTGTGGGGATTCTACCCTCACGACTTCATCTAAACCTAATCATCCCCCAAGTGTCTCACCTTCAAATGGCATCACGTTGAGGATTGGGGCTTCAGCGTATGCATCTGGAGGAGACATACTCAGTCTGTAACATTCTTCCTTCAATAGCATTCTTCCCAAAATTAGCCAAGACTTTCTGGAGAAATGACTACTTCCAGGAATGGACAGAGGTGATTACAGGTGATTGTGGAACAGCTTGGGACAGAGAGCAATGATTCTTTAAAAAAATTAGGATCTTTTCAAAGACACAAAATAGCCAGAGATTCCCATGGGCATGGGTTGTGATGGTCTGAGTATGAAATGCAGGGTCTTAGTCCACCCGTACAGGATGGACTGGGTCCGAGGAAATGTAAGTGAGCCACTCACCTGTTCCCCAGCCTCCTGATCCTGGAGACAATCAGACGCAGCTGGGAGCCAAGTCTAGCAAGAACTCGTTTATTTCACACGTAACAGAGCCTTTTATAGCACAAAACTGCAGAGTCACTGGGGCAGGGCTAAGGACCAACCAATCACTTAAACGGTCATTTTACGGGGCGATTTCTATAGAACCAGCCATATGTCTATACACTTGTTACTAGTTTTGTTACCTCCCCTGATGTTGCATGGCCAATTAGCTTTGGTGGTAAACAACTTTGGATTTCACCCACCTTACTTCCTCTGGGCACCATCTTTGAATTGCTTCATGTAACTAATTTCCCCACATGAAAATTGTGATTTTTTAGTACAGGGCTCAGAAAACTAAAATATAGATTAAAAAAAAAAGACAAAAGCAGACCAGTCAAGAGAAAATCATAGCAATAGTTTGTTTGGGATATTCAAGGAATTTTACTTGTTGTCTTTCCAAAGGACCAAAGATAACATGTGCTTGCAAGAGTGATGAGAAAGCCCAAACTTTAGCAAAAAAAAAAAAAAAAAGGCGAATAGCTAAAACAACACCTGAACACCTGGTGAAGTCTTACCTTCACCACAACCGTGCTTCTGCTCATCCCAAGAATGAATAGACATTAAAAATCAGTTTAATACACAGTCTCTTCGCTGACCTCAACAGGATAAAGCTAGAAAAAAAAAAGAGCAGGCTGGCGCTGCGGCTCACTAGGCTAATCCTCTGCCTGCAGCGCCAGCACCCTAGGCTCTAGTCCTGGTTGAGGTGCTGGGTTCTAGTCCCGGTTGCTCTTCCAATCCAGCTCTCTGCTGTGGCCCAGGAGTGCAGTGGAGGGTGGCCCAGGTCCTTGGGCCCTGCACCTGCATGGGAGACCAGGAGGAAGCACCTGGCTCCTGGCTTTGGATCGGCACAGCACTGGCCGTAGCGGCCATTTGGTGAGTGAAGCAACAGAAGGAAGACCTTTCTCTCTGTCTCTCTGTAACTCTGCCTGTCAGAAAGAAAGAAAGAGAGAAAGAGAGAGAGAGAGAGAGAGAAAGAAAGAGAGAAAGAGAGAAAGAAAGAAAAAAGAAAAGGAAAAGAAAGAAACAAAAAGAAAAAAAGAGCAAAGGGAAAACTAGAAAACTCATAACTTTGTAAAAATTAAATAACATAATCAGTATATCAAAGAAAAACATCACAAAAGAAGCCATAAAATAGAGGTAAAATGAAAATACAACCTACCAAAATGTACGGGATGTGGTCAAAGCAGTCCTAAAAGGCAATTTTACAGATATCAAGCTTGTATTAAGCAAGAAGAAAGACCTCAGATCAGAAATCTCACTCTGGGGCTGTTTGACATGGCAGTTAGGATCATGCTTGGGGCACCCACATCCCGTTTTTGTGCACCTGGGTCGGGTTCCAGCCCCTCTCCTGATTCAACAGTCTGCTAATGCATAGCGCAGGAGGCAGCTGGTGATGGCTCACATACTTGGGGACCTGCCCTCCACGTGGGAGGCCTGGAAGGAGCTCCCAGCTCCCAGCTCTGACCTGACTCAGCTCTGCTTGTTGCGGGTATATGGGGAATAAATCAGCAGACGGGCACTCTTGCTCTTTTTCTCTTTTTCAAATAATTTTTTAAAAAGTTGTATCTAACTTTACAACTTAAAGAACTAGTAAAAGAAAAACAAACTGAAACCCAAAACTAGGGCAGGCATTTAGCTTGGCAGCTAAGATACCATTTGGGCTGCCTGCATCCCATACTGGAGTACCTGATCTGCGTCTCAGTTCCACTTCTGATCCGGCTTCCTGCTAATGCACACCCTGGGAGGCAGCCAGGGATAGTTCAAGTAGTTGAGTCCCTGATATTCACGAGAGAGACATGGATTGAGCTCCCAAATGTTGGTGTTAGCCTGACCCAGGCCTGGCTGTTGCAGTCATTTGAGGAGTGAACAAGTAGATTGAAAATCTCTATCTCTTTTTCAAATAAAATTTTAAAAAAGCCAAAGCTAGTAGGAGGAAGGGAGGAATAAAGACATTAGAGATACCTAGAGAACAGAAAAACAACATAGAGTCAGCAAAACCAAAGTCAGTGGTTCAAAAAGATGAACAACACCGGCGCCGCGGCTCACTAGGCTAATCCTCCGCCTTGCGGCGCCGGCACACCGGGTTCTAGTCCCGGTCGGGGCGCCGGATTCTGTCCCGGTTGCCCCTCTTCCAGGCCAGCTCTCTGCTGTGGCCAGGGAGTGCAGTGGAGGATGGCCCAAGTGCTTGGGCCCTGCACCCCATGGGAGACCAGGAGAAGTACTTGGCTCCTGCCATCGGATCAGCGCGGTGCGCCGGCCGCAGCGTGCCGGCCCCGGCGGCCATTGGAGGGTGAACCAACGGCAAAAGGAAAACCTTTCTCTCTGTCTTTCTCTCTCACTGTCCACTCTGCCTTTCAAAAAAAAAAGATGAACAACTATAACTAAACTTTAGCTATTTTTACCAAGGAAAAAGAGAGAAAAACAAATTACTAAAACAATTAGAAACAAGAGCAGGGACTATTACTGATTTTACAGAAATAAAAACCATTACAAGAGGGGCCAGCATTGTGTTGTAGCAGGTAAAGTCACTGCACCTGGGAAAAGCAGCAGAAGTCGGAGCAACGGCTGAAGGCCTTCCCACATTCACTGCCCCCAAAAGGGCTGTTCGGGGAGAGTTTCCCACAATCATTGCCCTGGGAAGGCCCTTCTCCAGCGTGAACTCTCCGGTGTTTAATCAGGCTGGGGTTGCCGGCAAAGGGTTTCCCAGGAGACTCACACTCACAGCATCCGTCGGGTTTTACTCTGTTATGAACACTCTGGTGTTGAATGAGATGAGTGGCATGGCTAAAACTCTCTGCACATGTAAGATCTTTCGTCTGATTCTCTGATGCCCAGCAGGTGTGAATCTGCGCCCAGAATCACGGCGCTCGTTATGCCCTGTGCAGTGTGCAAATCTCCCCGGCTTCAATGCTCTTGTCCACACCAGGCGTGAAAGTCTCCCATGGCCCCCAAGGCCTTCCCACCCTCCCCACCCTCCCTACGTGTGCAAAGCTTCTCTGATGTGTTCCCTCTGTAGGTTCCCACCGGCCAGGCCTCATCTCCTCCCTTCCAAGGGCTTGTTCACCTGCTGCTGCACCTGCTGCTGCTGTGACAGTTTTACACTGAACTCAGATCTGCTCCCAGATGCTTCAACACACACACGGTTTGTGCCCGGGATATGAGGCCTGATGTGCAGCCAAGTGTGAAATGTCTTTCACACACACGTCACAGGGGTAGGTTTCCTGGGTGGACACAGCTGCCTTGGGATTCCTGTCCTGTGACACTCCTTCTACAGAGACACTTGGCTGAGAAGGTAACTCCTCACCCTCTGATCCACAGTGACGACCTGAAAGCAGAGAAATGCCGGCCAAGTTCACGTAAACTCTGATAACAGCAAACGGCCCCATCGCATGTGCCCACCTGACCCAGGGATGACTTCACGGGATTGTTGGAAACATACGAAACCTTGGGTAATGGTAAGGAGTGGTCCATACGGCAGTGCTGGCCTGGTCGGATCACAAACTGGGAAAGCCCAAGAACACAAGGATGGGGTTCAGTGCTGGGTGGTGAGACAGGATCTCCAGCTCATGTCCCTACCGAGACCTTTAAGCGGGGACTTGCCTACAGCAGGAGTGTCCAGACCCATGAAAATCTTGTTGTAGCCGAGCTCTATACCAGAACTTCTAGGCAACGTGTGCGTCTGATGACACCTGCAGCGTAGGCCGCCGTGGGCAAGTGCCACAACAGAAGCTGTGGAGTCGGCCTGAGGCCACGAGGGTGGAGCACGGGCAGAGATGACCATGGGCAAGGCGTCACGGTGAGAGGGGCACACTTGGCGTTCTCTGGGTGGTCCTGAGCCGGAAGCTGGCCGTTATGAATCACAAGACTCCCACCTTTGTCGGGACAGAAAATGCAGCGACTATCTCAGGCGACGACTACAACTTTCACACGGTCACACACCCTTGCACCATTGGGCTCTTTTGTTTTATTTTATTTCATCTTCTTCAAAAATCAATCCAATTTGTTTTTAATTTCTAATTGACAACATCACGTGAAGGGATCATGTACAACATGGTTTTGCAATACGTGCGGGTTGTGGAATGGCTAAAGCGATCTAGTTCATATACGTCTTATCTCACAGTTACGGTCTTTGTGGTCAGAACACCTACAACCTACTTTCTTGACATGCTCCAAGAACACAGTGTGCTGTTGTTATCTATCGAAAACAGAGTTCTTCAAGTCCTTCACCTGCCTAACTGAAATTCTGGAGACTTTGATCAGCACTTCCTCTCTCCGCCCGCTTCCCACCGCGGCCCCTGCACCTGCCCGGCCACCAGCACCCTGCCCCTGCCCGGCCAGCGTTTGCAGATTCCACCTGTTGTGGACGACAGCCCTTTATCAAATGTCTTTTGCAAATATTTCTTTATGCTCTGAGGCTTGACTTCTTATCCTGTTGACGGTGTCTTTGGCAAAGTGGAAGTTTTTCATTTTAATGGAGTCCAATTTAGTAATCGTTTCTTTCTTGGATCATGCCCTTTGTGTTACTGGTAAAAAGTCCTAACCAAACCCAAGGCCATCTAGATTTTTTCCTGAGCTATCTTCTGGGAGTTTTGTAGATTTGCATTTTACATTTAGGTTTATAATGCACTGAGATAGTATTTTTTAAAAGATTTACTTATTTATTTGAGAGGCAGAGTTACAGACAGAGAGAGGGAGAAAGAGAAAGAGTGCGCACAAGCGATCTTCCATCCACTGGTTCACTCCCCAAATGGCTGAAATAGCTGAAGATGGGCTGACCTGAAGCCAGGAGCCAGGCGCTTCTTCTGGCTCTCCCATGTGGGTGCAGGGGCCCAAGCACTCGGGCCATCCTGTGCTGCTTTCCCAAGTCATTAACAGGGAGCTGGATGGGAAGAGGAGCAGCCAGGACACAAACCCGTGCCTATACGGTATGCTGGTGCTGCAGGCGGGTGGAGGCTTAACCTACTAAGCCACAGCGCCAGGCCCTCAGCTAATTTTTGTGAAGAGTGTAAGGTCTGTGTCCAGAGTATTTTGGTATTTTTTGTCCAGTAACTCCATCATTTCTTGAAAAGATGCTGCTTTTTCCATCAACCTGCCTTTGCTCATTTGTCAAAAATTAGTTGACTGCGGACGCATCCATGAAGGATCAGAGTGTTCTTGTCACTGGGTACAGGGC
This sequence comes from Oryctolagus cuniculus, assembly GCF_964237555.1. Taxonomy (NCBI): domain Eukaryota; kingdom Metazoa; phylum Chordata; class Mammalia; order Lagomorpha; family Leporidae; genus Oryctolagus; species Oryctolagus cuniculus. The sequence continues at coordinate 20,939,094 of NC_091449.1, read as the reverse complement.
CGTCTAAGGATGGCAGATTCTCACCATGCACAGCTTCACTCTCCCTGATTCTAGCCACTCTTAGAAAACACTCTGCTATGTTCTGTTTCAAGGCTAAGTCCTTGGCTTCCCCTCTCCCCCATGCAAGCAGCCGGGGCCGAGCAAGCCAGTCAGAGAGAGGCTCATCTCTGCACCTGCAGCCTCTCCCGAGGGCCCAGCTGCAATGCCGTGGCAAGCTTGGCGCCTGGCTGAGCAGTCTGGGACTGTATCAGAGCCACCCACAGATGCGCTGTCCTGCCACATCTTCCGGGAAACCAGCCCCCTTCTCTGCACCGCTAACCCAGACGTCCTCAGCAAGCAGGCGGTCGGTCCTGCTTCAGGCTGCTGATCTGCTGTGGTCCTCGTCTATTAACAGATTAAACTGCCTCGCTCCTTCACCCCCAGACCTTGCCCTCGTTATATTTTTTTCAGATTTATTTATTTTTATTTGAAAATCAGTTACAGAGAGGCAGAGGGGGAGGGGTGATATTCCATTCACTGGTTCACTCCCCAAATGGCCAGGTCATCACCACCATGCGCTCTTGAGTTTGTCCTTGAGTTAGGGGAGGAAGAGAAGTGGCAGAGTTAAGGTTTTGAACCACAGTGGAAAATAATGTGAGGACGAGGAAGCAGAGGACTCCCAGGAGAGGCAAGGTGAGAGGACGAGAAGTAGCGTTTCTCGCAGGAGAGGGGTTTAGACAGCGCGGGGGGACGACCTTGAACCCAGCCTGCCGCTGCCTCCACAGCTCTCCAGCAAGGAACTTCAGGGTCAGCCTCCGGAGTGGGACTGGGACGGCCGCGGGCACTCTGGCTCCACTGTGTTTCTGAGACCGGAAGTCTGAAGGTGTCTCCGCTCGTGAAGGGATGGGGCAGGAAAAGGAAGAGTTTGCGAGCCCCAGGATAAGGGTGGAGCCAAAGGCATCCCGGAAATGAATTCCACCGCAGGGGAAGTGAAGGAGTAACCTCTGCTGAGTCAGCCCGTCCGGTGCTTCCTGCTGCAGTTGAGAAACGACCCACCATCCTGCCTGTAGTGAGCCGCTCCGACGCCTTTGAGAAAGATGGGAAAATACTCCTCATCTCCAGGGACTGGGGATTGATGCAGCAATGGATCGGTACAAATAAACCTACTAAAGCAATGTGTGTGTGTCGGGGACAGGAGGCAGAAGCTGGCCAAGATGCCTGGAGCCCTTGGTGGAGTGCCTGGGCGCCACGCCCTCCTCTGACTCCTGTGGCTCCAGCTTCCCATCAACGCAGAACTGGAAGGCAGCAGAGAAGGCTCAAGTGGCGGTGTTCCTGCCACCCGTGTGAGAGGCCTGAATTGAATTCCTGGCTCCCAGCTTCAGCCCCAGACTAGCCGCAGCCATTGTCAGCATCTGAGAAGTGAACCAGCAGATGGGTGGTATCTGTCCATCTATCCATCATCTACCAATCTATCCATCTATCTACCTATCCATCTATCTACCTATCCATCCATCTATCTACCTATCATCTATCCAAGGCCCCTTTTGTCGGAGACCACACATTGCCTCCAGTTTTGAAGAGCGTTGTGCCGGTTGAGGGAGAAGCATCTTTGAAATCACTGCTTCCCAAATGTGTCCTGTGCCCATCTCCCTTGACCCCAAAGTGTGTCAGGAATGGGAACAAATCTGTCCCAAGCATGAGGACTTTCAGTGACCTGGGGGGCCGTGAGAGGCCAGGGAAGCTTGGGTGACTTCCCAGAGCCGTCAGAGAGAGCACGGATGGGTGGGTGAGGGAAGCGGCTGGGGCTTCGCAGGTTAGTCCTTTGCCCGAGTGTTAATACCTAAACTGGAAATGAAATCCCCGCCCTGTAGACTGAAAGACAGGGAAGCATAACCAAGAAAAGCTATGTTGGGTATTGCGGGGTTTGAGATGCATGAAAAGGGTTTTGAAAGGATGAATTGTATGGTGAATGACCTAACCCCCCATGGTGATCGTTTGTGTACCCCGTAGAATATAGTGGGTAGCGGGAGGTGAATCCCGGAGTTGGGGAAGCAGGCACAGGTCCCTCAGGGGAAGTCATTGGTGCTCCTGTAGTTATTGTTTTTAATTCCTTCCAAGCCAGACACATGAGACCAGACCTCATCCCACTCCCTGGGATGCCCACATGCCGTGTCATAATGCCTGGTTCAAGTGCTGGCTACTCCACTTCTGATTTAGCTCCCTACTGATGCACCTGGATGCAGCAGATCATGTGGGAGACCTGGCTGGAGTCCCAAGATCCTAGCTTCAGACTGGCCCAGACCCAGCTGTTGTGGGCCTTTAGGGAGGGAACCAGTGGATAGAAGATCTCTCTCTCCCTTTCAAATAAAATAAATCATTTTTTTTAAAGTGGACATTCTTTGGGGATGATGCTGTGGAAGATGGCTCAAGTCCTTGGGCCCCTGCACCCAGGTGGGAGACCAGGAAGAAGCTCCTGGCTCCTGGCTTTGGACTGGCCCAGCCCCAGCCTTCACGGCCATTTGAGGATTGAACCAGTAGATGAAGACCTCTCTCTCTCTGTTTCTCTGTCTCTCTCTCTCTCCCTATTTCTGTAACTCCGCCTTTCAAATAATTACGTAAATCTTAAACTAACTAAACAGATGTTGTCACCTTCAGAGCCGTCACTGTTAAAGCTGTCTGTTCCATTCTGGCTGATGCCTCAATTTTTGGTTTCAAGGTGAGGGGACACAGCTCAGTCCCAGTTGCCATCCATAGATCGGATTATTTTTGCACATCCATGGCACAGCTGGTCAGTCACTATCTAGCCGAAACCAGCTCAGGCCAGCTTGGTGGTGAAACCTCTGAAAACAACTTAAACAGTGGTTTACAGGTGGGCATTTTGCATAGCAATCAAGACACCCAGCTCCACTTCTGATTCCAGCCAATTCCAACTTCCCGCTAATGAACTCTGTGAGACAGCAGGGCCTGGTGAGCAGCTGGGTCTGTTCCACCCCCTTGAACGACCCAGGTCAGTTTCAGGCTCCTGGCTTGGCCCAGCCCTTGCATCTGGGGGGTAAGCCAGCCAACACATGGAAGATTTCGCTTTCTGTCTATCCCGGTCTCTCTGTCTTTCAAAATAAAATGAAAATAAATTAAAAAAAATTAATGTGAGATTTTATTTAAAAAGACAATTGCAGGGGCTGGTGCTGTGGCACAGCAGGTAAACCGCTGCCTGCAGTGCTGGCATTCCATATGGGTGCTGGTTCATGGCCCCGGCTGCTCCTCTTCCGATCTAGCTCTCTGCTGTGGCCTGAGAAAACGGTAGAAAATGACCCAAGTCCTTGGGCCCCTGCACCCACGTGGAGACCTGGAAGGAGCTCCTGGATCCTGGCTTTCAACCAGCCCAGCTCTGGCCATTGTGGCTAGTTAGGGAGTGAACCAGTGGATGGAAGACTTCTCTCTTTCTGCCTCTGCCTCTCTGTAACTCTGCCTTTCAAATAAATAAATAAATAATTGTTAAAAGATTTTATTTATTTATTTATTTGAGAGGTAGAGTTACAGACAGTGAGAGGGAGAGACAGAGAGAAAGGTCTTCCTTCTGTTGGTTCACTCCCCAAATGGCTGTTATGGCCAGCACTGGGCTGGTTGAAAGCCAGGAGCCAGGAGCTTCTTCCAGGTCTCCACGTGGGTGCAGGGGCCCAAGCACTTGGGCCATCTTCTACTGCTTTCCCAGGCCACAGCAGAGAGCTGGATTGGAAGAGGAGCGGCCGAGACTAGAACTGGTGCCCATATGGGATGCCGGTGCCATAGGCAGAGGATTAACCCACTGTGCCACGGTGCCGGCCCCTAAATAAATCTTAAAAAAAAAAAGGCAATTTCAGTAGACAGGACATTCAAGTCATAAGATCTAGAAGCATCTGAAAAGGCTGGGGGTGGGGTGGAAGGCATTTCTCTTCCCGAGAGGAATAAATAAGGCCAGAAAGAACTGCTTTCGGGGTGGGGTGAGCAGGTGCGATCATCTGCACAGGAAGTGTTTTTCTTTGCAGTCCACTGCTCCTCAGAAGGGAACGTTGCCAAGGCTGTTCTGCATTCTGCATTGCTGAAGCTCAAGGATGCATTCAAGTTCAAGGGCCTGGAGGGAGGAGAGAAGCCTGAATAAACTTTGGTCAAATCATGTTAGCTCATTTTTTGGGGTTATATTCTTTTCTGTTAATTTGTAGATTCATATCATTATTTGGATTTCATTTATGGGTGGTTTATTTTGTGAGACCTTTGATATATGGGGAAAATATTCATAATACTACTAAGCATTAATTTCTTAATTAATTGTAATTTCCCACCAAATGTTGAAACTGTTGATTGTTTTCCCCTCATTGTTGGGGATGAAAGGTTTGACGTTCGTTGTACCAACGTGCTTTTGTAACTGACACTCTCCCTTCTCTTACCCTGAAATCTCTCTCTCTCTCTTTTAAAGATTTGTTTTATTTATTTGAAAGACAGAGTTACAGAGAGAGGTAGAGAGAGAGAGAGAGAGAGGTCTTCCATCTGCTGGTTCACTCCCCAGATGGTCGCAATGGCCAGAGCTGTGCGGAACCGAAGCCAAGAGCCAGGAGCTTCCTCTGGGTCTCCCACGTGGGTACAGGGGTCCAAGGACCTGGCTCATCTTATACTGCTTTCCCAGACCACAGCAGAGAGCTGGATCGGAAGAGGAGCAGCCGGGAGTAGAACCGGTGCACATATGGGATGCCAGCGCCTCAGGCCAGGGCTTTAACCCGCTGTGCCGCAGCACTGGCCCCGAAATCTCCTAAGCACTGCCCTTTAGACTTGTCCAATCTACAATTTTACCGTCAGAGAGTTGAGTGGTTGACAGTTCAGTTATCATTATTATATTCAGCAGATTTTACAGTCTGAAACTTAGATCCTTGTTCACCATAGAATATATCTTCTGACAGTGTGGAAGACCTTTCTGTTTCTCTCTCTCACTGTCCACTCTGCCTGTCAAAAAAAAAAAAAAAAAAAAAAAGAGAAAATATCTTCTGAAAAATGTTCTCTTCTTTGGCTTTTCTTTCTTCTTGGATCTCTATAATTAGATAAATTCTCAGATCTTTTTTTACAAAAGTGACCCCTCTTTCCCACCAGAAAAGACAGGAATTGATGTTGTCCAGTTTATTCTTCTAATATGTGAAAAGTCTTATTTACTTTTGATTTTTAAAAATTTTTAAGGTTTATTTATTTATTTGAAAGACAGAGTTAGCGAGAGGCAGAGTTGGAGAGAGAAAGAGAGTGGTCTTCCATCCGCTGGTTCACTCTCCAAATGACCACAACGGCTGGAGCTGCACTGATCTGAAGCCAGGAGCCAGGAGCATCTTCCAGGTCTCCCACAGGGGTGCAGGGACCCAACGGCTTGGGCCATCGTCTGCTGCTTTCCCAGGCCATAGCAGAGAGCTGGATTGGAAGTGGAGCAGCCAGGACTAGAACTGGTGCCCATATGGGATGCCAGCACTGCAAGTGGTGGCTTTACACACCTACAGCGCCTGCCTCTTTTTAATTTTTTTAAGATTTATTTATTTATTTGAAACTTTGATTCTTAGCATGGCTCAGAATTTTACAAGGCCGGCGCCGCGGCTCACTAGGCTATTCCTCCGCCTGCGGCACCGGCACACCAGGTTCTAGTCCTGGTCGGGGTGCTGGATTCTGTCCCGGTTGCCCCTCTTCCAGGCCAGCTCTCTGCTGTGGCCAGGGAGTGCAGTGGAGCATGGCCCAAGTGCTTGGGCCCTGCACCCCATGGGAGACCAGATAAGTACCTGGCTCCTGGCTCCATGGCGGCCATTGGAGGGTGAGCCAACGGCAAAAGGAAAACCTTTCTCTCTGTCTCTCTCTCTCTCTCTCACTGTCCACTCTGCCTGTCAAAAAAATAAAAAACAATAATAAAAAAAATTTTACAATATTTCTAAATCCAATCTTTAAAAATGGGACACCATTTTTACCATGTTAAATTTCTATTATTTTATTATTCACCTATTAATATAAATGTCACTTTTTCATAATTCTTTCATTCCCATGGCTTTGTTTCTTTGAATTTCATATTCACATGCAACTCAATTTCACTTTTTCAATCATTATCACTTCATAATATATTATGCTAGGAAAGATAAGGGTTTTCTTCATGATTCATTCTTTTCAAAGTATTATGATCTCCATCTCAAATATTTAATTACTATTTCCATTAAATGTAGAAGTTCCCTTTCAAGTATCAAAACACAGCTCCCATGTGGATGTCTAGCCTAGGGTCAGCACACCCACGTCCCACATCGGAGTACCCAATTCCAGTCCCTGGCTCTGGATCCCGACGCTGGCTTCCTACCAACACAGATCCTGGAAGGTGCTTGTAATGGCTAAAGTAACTGGGCTCCTGACCCCACACCAGAGAGCTGGAACCAGCACCACTTTGGCCATGTTGAACATTTCTTTTGGGGCCGGCGCCGTGGCTCAATAGGCTAATCCTCCATCTGCGGCGCCGGCACACCGGGTTCTAGTCCCGGTCGGGTCGCTGGATTCTGTCCCGGTTGCCCCTCTTCCAGTCCAGCTCTTTGCTGTCACCCGGGCTTTGGATCGTCATGGTGTGCTAGCCACAACGCGGTGGCCACTGTGGGATGAACCAACGGAAAAGGAAGACTTTCTCTCTGTGTCTCTCTCTCACTGCTCTCTCTGCATTTTCTTTCTCTTTTTGGTCTACCTCTATATTTTATAGAACCCAGACTAAAGTCCACGTGTGTTTGTGTCTTGTCTAGTTTTCAACACGTTTGCATGTCCCCTACGTTAACGCACCCAGGAGATGAAGACCTGTGTCTCCAGAGTCAGGCTCAAGTTCCACTTCTGGTTTAGCTGCCTACTCGCTTGTCTTGGACTCCAAACGCCTCATGACACACAGCCTTGCTGTGAGCTTTAATGAGAAAATAAGACAACCTAGTAACAAGTACCCAAGGTGTCTGTTTTATGGTGGGAGCTTTTCTTGTGCCGTTCCTTTTTTTACCACTGGACACAGGGCCATCCATGCCACGAAAGCTGGGCAAAGCAGAGAGCCAGTTCTAGACCTCTGGCTGTGAGGGTCTGGTTCCCTGAAACCACTCGTGGTACCAAGAACCGTCTCCCAGCTGCGGCTCAGTCAGGGACATGGAGCCACTGTGGTGTTCCAAGACAAGTGCTTTACTTAGGAGTTTGACTCCTAACTTCGGGAGTTTGACTGCAAAAAAAAAAAAAAAAAATCTGAAGATTTGGGTTCTGCTTTCAGACTCATCATTCACTTGGCCCTCTAAGCTTTCGGCTCCTCCTACTCCAGACACAGATGGTTGCAGCTTCCCCCGGGGCTGCTGGGAGCATTCATTGGAATGTATATGCCAGAGAACAGCTTGTAAATTCTAAAGTGCTAGAGAAAGTTTACTATTACTGTTAGACCCTCGGAGTGAGGATGCTAACACATCGAGAGGCACACCCCAAAGACTCAGAGTCCAGATGCAAAAGCAAGAGGATTTATTCGGCGTCTGCGCTGACGGGCCTCCTGAACTCGGGAGTCCAGAGAGCGCACCCAGCACAGAGCCACACGGTTTATATACCCGCAGCGACCAATCCGTGAGCTGATCATGTGAAAGGCATGCGCCTTCTGTCCAATCAGTGAGCTGATCATGTGAAAGGCATGTGCCTTCTGTCCAATCAGTGAGCTGATCATGTGAAAGGCATGTGTCCTCTATCCAATCAGTGAGCTGATCATGTGAAAGGCATGAGTCCTCCATCCAATCAGTGAGCTGATCATGTGAAGGGCATGCGTCCTCTATCCAGTCAGCTACGGGATCACATGGGAGGCATGCCCCTCATCGCCATTTTGTTGTTTACTTCTTCAGCAGTTCCTTTCCCTGCCAGCGCCATCTTATTCACCCTGAGTGGGGACGACGTCTCGCTCCCTTTGTTCCCCTTGTGGGAGAGCAGGTCCCGCTTCCCACACCGTTATCTGAGTATTAGGAGGCATACAAAATAGGTTAGGTCTTAGCACAGCCAGGCGCAAGTGTCTCAGCTAGCTAAGCATAGGGTCCCTTATTTTTATAGCTGCACCTAATTTTAGCTTTGGGGAAAAAGTTTAGGGCTATAATTTTTAAACTTTAATTTTATTTGGGGCAAAGGTGACTTCTTATTTTTAATAGCGTTAGCTTAAGTCACTCCATCTTGGTTTGATTTTAAGGTTCTTCATTACCAGTTCCTATGAGACTCTCAGATTAAAAGGTCGATGTCCAGATATCCCCCAAACAAACAAGACGCTGCTTCAACTTCTGGGCAGACGCAGCAGGCTCGTTAAAGATAACCAAGACCCAGAGGAAGTCGTGTCCTACTGGAGACGCAGCTGCGAGACAGCAGGCGGCTGGACAGTGGTAAGAGGAAAACAGACGGGTACCTGGGGACGAGGCAAGGGCTACTGGGCCAGGCGCGCGGCGCCGAGGCGAGACGCAGCTCGGGGTGCCTCCGTCTTCCATCAGAGGGCCCAGGTTTCAGTCCCAGCTCCACCTTCTAACGTGCACCCTGGGAGACAGGAGGGGACGGCTTGAGTGGATGGGATCCGGCACCCATGGGGGAGGCCCAGATCGGGTTCCTGGTCCCCAACTTCGCGGGTCCGGTCCTAGCTGGCCAGTGCAGGCATCTGGGGAGTATCAGCAATGGGAGTGTCTCCTCTCTCGCGCTCTGTCTTGACTTTTATTCCCTCCTGGTGAGCGAGCTCTTTCTCTGTGCACAGGGCTAATCAATCATCCTAAGCCAGGTTCCACCTGTCCCTCGTTGCCAGCTTGGATCCCACCCCACGCCCACGCCGGGAGGGGAATTGTTCCCCGTCAGAACTCAGTGTCAAACGCCTTTCAGCCACGTTTGAGGAGCGAAGAGGTTTTAGAACGCGCAGTCCTGGGGCTAACTTTGCCACTGTTAAACTTAGCCATCTCTGCTCCCTAGGCCGGAGTCACTATCCCAAAGAGTCAGACCGGCGTTGTCTTTTTGGGAATTGTACTTCTGTAGAATTCTGACAGGCAATGGGCACAAAGCTCAAAAAAGGGGGGGGAGAGATATATTTATATGTATATACACACACACACGCGTGTGTGTATGTGTGTATAATAAAAGTGATAAGAACATCCAAGGTAGCAAGCCGAAAAGCAATAAACAAAGTCATACTCTAAAGGCACGTGATGTGTAGTTTGTTGACTGATTATTTGTATTAAACATAATAATAAAATCTGCTTTTTTTAAGATTTATTTATTTGAAAGTCAGAGTTACACAGAGAGAGAAGGAGAGGCAGAGAGAGAGAGAGATCTTCCACCCACTGGTTCACTCCCCAATTGGCCACAACGCCCAGAGCTGGGCCGGTCCAAAGCCAGGAGCCAGGAGCTTCTTCCAGGTCTCCCACACAGGTGCAGGGGCTCGAGGCGTGGGCCATCTTCTACTGCTTTCACAGGCCATAGCAGAGAGTTGGATTGGAAGTGGAGCAGCCGGGACTTGAGCCAGCACCCATATGGGATGCCGGCACCGCAGGAGGTGGCTTTACCTGCTAGGCCACAGTACTGGCCCCAAGCTGCTTTACATATAATATCCTATTTAGAAAACTCTAACTTAAAAAGCCCATTGAAGGCAGAGGTAGATTTATTTTTAAAGATTTATGTCTTCATTTGAAAGGAAAAGTTACACAAACAGAGGGAGAGAGAGAGGTCTTCCATCCCCTGGTTCACTCCTCAAATGGCCACAGAAGCTGAGGCTGAGCCAGGCTGGAGCCAGGAGCGTGGGACTTCGTCCAGATCTCCCACACGGGTGCAGGGGCCCAAGCACGTGGGCCAACTTCCGCTGCACACAAATGTATCGAGCCAATGTTCTGGAAGTTTCCTCTGTCTGGGACTCAGCAGCCCAGTCTTCCTTGCGCGATGTTTGGATTAAGTTGACACGGTTTGCAGTGAAAATGTCCTGGGTGGAGACAAAAAGAACAGAGGCGAATTGAAGACAGCCGTTGTGGGGGAGACCTGGATTGTCACAAAATGTGGAAGCAGCGGGAGCGGGGGCAGGGAGACCAGGCAGGGCGAGACACCTGGGCTCCTCCCGGCAAAGCTGGGCCAGACCTCTGCAGATTTCCAAAGTCAAGGAGCGTGACTGGCCCCCCGACAGGGGATGGGGCCGGAGCTGGCAGAAGCAGCGCAAACGAGAGAAAGTTCCTGGCCTGGAGGGAAACGGCTCTTCCTGCCCCGGGAAAAGCAGGTGCATCCTGAGGAAGTCACAGGTTTTTACAAAACCGGGGCTCAGCCTGGCGGGTGGGGGTGGGGGTGGGGGTGTGTGTGGCAGGGATCTGTGACACTGGGGGGTGGAGAGCGCGGTGCAGCTTTTCCGGATCCCGCTGGGACCTGACTCGGGAGGTGACAGGTGGGTGCCCAGCCGGGTCCTGTCTGAATCTGGAAAAGCCGCGGGGAGCCCTTCTGTGTGGCTGCTTGTGTTTGCTCACAGCGTGTGGCCTGAGTTCCGGGATGAGCCTGGAGAGAGGGAGAGGGAGAGGGAGAGGGAGAGAGAGAGAGAGAGAGAGAGAGAGAGAATGAATGTCCTCCTTTTGGGGCCTGCGTTGTGGTGCAGCGGATTAAGCCGCCACCCGTGACGCCGGGCATCCTCTATGGGTGCTGGTTCAAGCCCCAGCTGATCCGCGTCCCATCCAGCTCCCTACCAGGAATCGTGGCATAGCAGGTGCCCTCCGTAGGAGTAGCTTTAAACACCGGTCCCTTGTGAGCTCAGGCTGCGGGTGAAGGGCCAGGCAGGCGGGCCTGGGCTCTGCTCAGGTCTGTACAAGGTGCCCACCAGCTGGGCTCCAGGGAGAAGACTGCAAACCTCTGGATATCACCCCAGGGTACTTTGGGAAGCTCATGGCAAATGGAATCCAAAGACATCCATGACAAAAGTTCATGTGAAATGCATGTCATGAAAAAACCAGGCCTGGATTTCAATTTTTTTTTTTTTTTTTTTTTTTTTTTTTTTGCCGCTACAAAAACTCATTTCTTAATGCCGTGTTTTCCTCGAACTTTTTGAAGTCCTCAGGGTCTTGGTAGAGAGGGCTTCTGAGGTCAGCTCTTGTGCTCCGCTACGCACTGCTAGGAGGGTTCCGACCAGCAGAGGGCGCAAGGGCCACAGTCCGGGCGCAGAGCGGCCAAGGCCGTGTCCAGCCTTCCGTGCCCCAGCACCGCTGGGCGCCGGCCGCAGAGCAGCTCCCTCGCCGCCGCCATCGACGGAGAGTCGGCCTTCGGCGCTGGGCTTGTAAAACGTAGACAAAGGAGAGGCAGACCTGCTGGAACGCAGGAGAGCTCTGGGGACTCCAGGCTTTGGGGGAGGCAGGGCAGCAGTTAAGCCGTCATCCCATACTGGAGCTCCAGTTCAAGCCCCAGCAGCTCTGCCTCTGACCAGCTCCCAGCGCACCCACCGCGGAAGGCGACGGAAGATGGCCCAAGTGCTTGGCCCCCTGCCACCCACGTGGGAGACCCAGATGGAGTTCCTGGCTCCCGGCTTCTGCCTGACCCAACCGTTGTGGCCGTTTGGGGGAGTGAACCAGAGGAGGGAAGATCTCTTTCTCTTTTCCTCGCTGACCCTCTGCCTTTCGAATAAATACAATATAAACATTTGAAAACCAATGAAGAAATTGGATGGAAAGCAGAGGGGCTGAGATGTCGGGGGGACTTGCAGCGTCGGAACAAGAAGCCACTTCCCTGCACGGTGGCAATAGGCAGCGGGGACAGCTCTTCCCCCGGGTTGGGGTCTGTTTCTGCGGTCTCGTCTGTCTGCCGCCTGCTGCCGTCTCCAACCCACGCTGAGGTTTTGCATTGCAGGTCTGGGAGCCCGGTGCCTTCCCAGCAGAGGTCGGTTGCCTTACTTGATTTCTCATTTGTGAAAGCAGATTCGCTAGAAGTAAGCGCTCCGCCCGGGCCAGCAGCAGCAGTGCCCATCTCGGGCCTCGTGAGTTGCTGGAAGGCGCGGCAGCTCTGGCACTTCACGCAAACATCTGCGGAGTGAATGGAAGGATGACACGTGAAGAAAAGGGGTTTGCAAAGTTAGATCTGAGAGCGGAAGAACAGGCGGGCGTGCGGGTGCTGTGATGGGCGTGGCTCCCTCCTCTGACCCGAGAGCCGCACAGAGAGAGGCACCGTGAGCACCGGGAGAGAGCTGCTGTGGTCCTGTCAAACAACGGCCAGCCCGCCTGCACCCCAGCCCGCTTCCTGCTCCTCTCTAGGGTACGACCCTCCTCGGGTTGCTCCCAAGCAGATTCAACAAACTGAAGATGGAAAATATTTGCAAAAAAAAAAGGAAACAATTGTGTGAGTACTGAACATGTACAGACTTTGTTCCTTGTCATCATTCCCTAAACAATCCAGTGTGACAACCGTTTAGACCCCATTGACATTAACTGAAAGTGATCTAGAGACAATTTAAAATACGCAGGAAGGGGGCCGGCACTGTGGTGTAGCGGGTAAAGCCGACGCCTGCAGTGCCAGCATCCCAGATGGGCGCCAGTTCCAAATAGGATATTATATGTAAAGCAGCTTAGGGCCGGTGCTGTGGTGTGGCGGGTTAAAGCTGCCTCCTGCAGTGCCGGCGTCCCATATGGGTGCCGGTTCGCGTCCCGGCTGCTCCACTTCTGATCCAGCTCTCTGCTGTGGCCTGAGAAGGCACTGGAAGATGGCCCAAGTGCTTGGGCCCCTGCACCCACGTGGGAGACCCGGAAGAAGCTCCTGGCTCCTGGCTTCGGATCAGCACAGCTCCGGCCATTGCAGCCATCTGGGGAGTGAACCAGCGGATGGAAGACTTTCTCTCTCTCTCTCTCTCTCTCTCTCTCTCTCTGCCTCTGCCTCTCTGTAACTCTGTCTTTCAAACAAACAAATAAATCTTAACACTGGTTTCTCAAGCACCGTTTTTGTTTGTCTGCACCCTCCCCCGCCCCGCCTGTGAGTCATGTGGGACGATGCCATCTCCAGTGAGTCATGTGGAAGGATTCCGTCTCCAGACCCCTGCCCGGCTGCTCCCGTCGGCCTGGCTCCCTGAAGCCAGCAGGGCAGCTCCTAACGCAGGAGCTCCTTCAGCAGCCTGCGTGTGGGGTCCACTCCCTCCCTCCCCTTTTACCCCTGTGGGCGAAGAACTATCTTCCAGGGGCTTCCTGAGAGGCAGCGCTTGGGAGGCATTTTTTTTTTTTTTTGAGCCGTTGTTGGTCTGCAAATGTCTAATCCTGTTTCCACTTGATGATGGTTTGAGAGAATTCTGGGTTCCACAGTATTTTTGCCAGAGCATCCAATGCCCTTTCTTTCTTTCTTTTTTTTTTTTTTTTTTTTTAAGATTTATTTATTTATTTGAGGCCGGTGCTGCGGCTCACTAGGCTAATCCTCCGCCTGCGGTGCCAGCACTCCGGGTTCTAGTCCTGGTCGGGGTGCCGGATTCTGTCCTGGTTGCCCCTCTTCCAGGCCAGCTTTCTGCTGTGGCCCAGGAAGGCAGTGGAGGATAGCCCAGGTCCTTGGGCCCTGCACCCGTATGGGAGACCAGGACAAAGCACCTGGCTCCTGGCTTCGGATCAGTGCAGCGTGCCGGCCGTAGCAGCCATTAGGGGAGTGAACCAATGGAAGGAAGACCTTTCTCTCTGTCTCTCTCTCTCTTGCTGTCTAATAAAATATAAATAATAAAAAAGATTTATTTATTTGAAAGTCAGAGTTACCAGAGAAAGGAGAGGCAGAGGGAGAGAGAGGGAGGGAGAGAGAGAGAGAGAGATATCTTCCATCTGATGGTTCACTCCCCAATTGGCCTCAATGGCTGGAGCTGTGCCGATCTGAAGCCAGGAGCCAGCAGCTTCTTCCGGGTCTCCCACGCGGGTGCAGGGGCCTGAGGTGTGGGCCATCTGCTGCTGCTTTCCCAGGCCACAGCAGAGAGCTCATCCAATGCCCTTTCACTCTGACCATCTGACTGTGGCTTACATCCTGATTTTTCTCTCAATCTGTTACAGACCTGGAATTCTGAAATCATCACTACCAGAGCCACCCTGGAGGCCTCTTCTAGCTTCCTTCCACTGTGGGGATTTTTCATGTAGTAGTTCCTTTTTCTTTAACATAGAGCTGTTTATGTATTTATATTATGTATTTATTTGAAAGACAGAAATCTTGTAGGTATGGTTTGATGGGGGTATGTGCAGGGGTAGAATTTTAACCAGGAACTCAAAATTACTCGATTCTCTTATTCTGTGACCTTTCTGCTTTATATTTCTTCTTGAGTCCATTTGGCAAATGGAAATGGTCCATTGCATCTAAGTCCTCAAATATATTCACAAAAACGTCGCTGATAATATGTTCTGTCATCTTAATATTTGTAGCATAGTACCTTTGGCCTGTTCATTCATTTCTCTTTTTATTAATTTTTTAATAATTTTTTTGACAGGCAGAGTGGACAGTGAGAGAGAGAGACAGAGAGAAAGGTCTTCCCTCCGTTGGTTCACCCCTCAATGACCACTGTGGCCGGCGCACCGCGCTGATCCGAAGCCAGGAGCCAGGTGCTTCTCCTGGTCTACCATGCAGGTGCAGGGCCCAAGGACTTGGGCCATCCTCCACTGCCTTCCCGGGCCACAGCAGAGAGCTGGCCTGGAAGAGGAGCAACCAGGACTAGAATCCGGTGTGCCAGTGCCGCAGGCGGAGGATTAGCCTACTGATCCATGGCGCCGGCCCCTGTTCATTCATTTCTTTAAATTAAAAAAAATTTTTTGCTTTATTTGAAAGGCAGACAGAAAGAGAAGAGACAGAGACAGAAACAGAGTGCCCATCCACCGGTTCACTCTTCAAATGCTCTGGACCAGGCCAAAGCCAGGAGACTGGAACTCAGCCCAAGATCCCCTGTGGGTGGCTGAGCCACCGTCTCCCAGGACGCGGGTTAGCAGGAAGATGGGATGGGAGCAGAGCTGGACCTCGAAGCCACACACGCTGACATTGAACGTCGTGTCCCAAGCATTGACCCCACGCACGCTGACATGGAACGTCGTGTCCCAAGCACTGACCCCTCCACCTTCCCGTTGTCACGCCCCCTGTTGGCCTTTTGATATGGGATAGGGCAGGGAGCTAAGCCAGGGCCACAGCGCCTCCCCTCGAGGTACTCCCCTAGCCTGACTGTCAGTCAAACAACCCCTTTCCCAGCGCGTCCACCTGCCACTGTGAGGGGCTCGCTCTCGCCGCTCTGCCTGCAGGTGGCGCTGTCTCCTGGGCTTTCCCCTTCCGGGCCCACGGGGTGTGCACCATACACGTGCCTGTCCTTGGAATGCCTCTCTGGGTGACAGCTCACTCAAGGGGAAGGGAAATGGACAGGTAAAATCCTTAATCCAAGAGAAAGTGTGGTGCGCGAGGTGGGGCCCAATTCCTGTTCTGGGTCCTTTCCTGTCACCCAGAGAGTGACACGTGTAACGTCATGATTTCTTATATTTCTTATTCTTGAAAAACGCAAAGATTTTAGAGTCTTTAGGGTTCGAATCATTCTTCCTGACTTTCAGGGTTGTTATGATCCCGCATTGCAGCTCTTTTTAACCTGAAACCCGAAAACTGTGCTGCTTCGTACGATCGCTGTCCGTTTCGATTTTCCCATGCATTTCTCATTGTTACTGCTCGTTATTCTACTTGTACCTTTTAGTTTTTCCTCTCTTTGCTTTTCTTTCTGCTAAGGTCTCCAGGACTTCCTGTAGTTAAGGATAGTTTCAAAGCAAAACGTCTCCCTTTTTATTTAGCTGGAAGCGTGTTTAGTTCCCCTTCGTTCTAGCAAGAGGCTTGGGAAGGCAGCTCTGGGCAGGCACTTTCCGCTCGGCGCCCCCAGCCACTTCCTTAGAGAGGCAGACACTAGCCACTCTGCCACCTTCTTCTTCCCATGTGTGCTGTCGAGAAATCTGCAGAAAACCCAATTTTGCTTTCACGAAGGTACTCAGTCTTTTATTTCCAGTAGTTTTATTTTTTAAGTACTCACTTTATTTATTTTTTTTTTCATAGGAAAGGCAGAGCAAACGAGAGAAAGAGAGAGAGAGAGAGAGTCTGAGATTGGCTGGGTCACTCCCCAAATGCCCACAACATCCAGGGCTGGACCAGGTCTAAACCAGGAGCCTAGAACTCCACCTGGTCTCTCACAAGGCGGGCAGGGACCCAAACACTTGCACCATCACCACTGCCTCCCAGGGTGCGCGTGAGCAGGAAACTGGATGGGAACTGGAGTGGGAACTCAGGCCAGACGTTCTGATGTGGGATGCAGGAGCAAAGCACTCGCCCCAGCCGTTTTGTTAAGCTTATCTCACTGTCGGGGCCGGCGCTGTGGCGCAGTGGGTTAAAGCCCGGACTGCAGTGCCGGCATCCCATAAGGTCACTGGCTTGAGTCCTGGCTGCTCCACTTCTGATCCAGCTCCCTGCTGATGCACCTGGGAAAGCAGCAGAGAACAACCCAAGTCCTTGGGTCCGTGCACCCACATGGGAGACCCAGAAGAAGCTCCTGGCTCCTGGCTTCACGTCGGCTCAGCTCCAGCCATTGCAGTCATTTGGGGAGTGAACCAGCGGAAGGAAGACTTCTCTCTCCCTCTCTCTCCCTTTCTCTGTAACTCTGTCTTTCAAATAAATAAAAAATAAATCTTTAAAAAAAAATTTAAAAAAAAGATCGCTTCATTGTGTTTAGTATTCCGTGGTTCAGCTTCTGATCCGGCTTCCTGCTAACGTCCACCCTGGGAGGCAGAAGTGCTTGGGCCCCTTCCACTCCTGTGGGACACGGGGTTGAGTTCCGGGTTCCTGGCTTGGGCCAGAGAGACAGAAAGTGCGCGCTTTGCCCCCGCGGGCCGGGAGTGGCAGCAGGGACCCCGCTGTCCCTGTGCCAGCTCAGCCTGGCCTCCTCCCAGCTGCTTCCGGGAAAGGTCCAGCCGCCGGGTTGCACACGTCCATCCTCTCGTCCCGGAGTGCGGCTTCTGGCATGTCGGCCACGGCTTTGCTTCAGATCAGCACCGGCACGCTCTCGGCTTTTCTTGGTCTCCTTGGACTTCCGCTGTGTGCTGGTAGCCCCCCTTCCTGCTTGCATTTGGTCTCTCAGAGAGCCCCAGACACGCCAGAACTGGACCGTGTTCTTCTGACGCTGCTCCTAAAACAAAATGTGGCCGGCGCTGTGGCTCACTAGGCTAGTCCTCCACCTTGCGGCGCCAGCACACCGGGTTCTAGTCCCGGTCGGGGCGCCGGATTCTGTCCCAGTTGCCCCTCTTCCAGGCCAGCTCTCTGCTGTGGCCCGGGAGTGCAGTGGAGGATGGCCCAAGTGCTTGGGCCCTGCACCCCATGGGAGACCAGGAAAAGCACCTGGCTCATGCCATCGGATCAGCGCGGTGTGCCGGCCATAGCGCGCCGGCTGCGGCGGCCATTGGAGGGTGAATCAATGGCAAAGGAAGACCTTTCTCTCTCTCTCACTGTCCACTCTGCCTGTCAGAAAAAATGTAAAAAAAAAATGTGCAACTATTTCAGTGATAAAAACGTGCGACGTAAAACTTGAACGTCTGGGCGGACACCATGTGCAGCAGGTTAAGCCACCACGTGTGATGCCACATCCCATAGGAGTCCTGGCTGCCCCACTTCCACACAGCTCCCTGCTGATAATGATCCGTTGCAACTTGTCATTGAATTTGTATTTACCTTTATTTATTGAGATAACAGCATACATACAGAAAAGTGTGTGAATCTTAAGTGCACAGATTAAAATATAGAATGCTGGGGCCAGTGTTGGGGCTCACCGGGTTAAACTGCTGTTTGTAATGCCAGCATCTCATATCAGAGTTCTGGTTCGAGTCCCAGCTGCTCTGCTTCTGATCCAGCTCCCTTCTAATGTGTCTGGGAAGGCAGTGCATGATAGACCAGGTCTTTGGGCCTCTGCCACCCACATAGGACACCCAGAAAGTGTGGCTCCCAGCTTCTGTCTGGTCCAGTTCATCACAGAGTCAGTAGCAAGATCTTGTTCATTAGAAACACGGGAGGAGAGCACACGGAGAGACTTAAGTTGTGGCTGCACTTCTGGGACAGGCAGTGTCTCTGCCCAGGGAGAGAGAGAGAGAGAGAGAGAGAAGGGGGCCCAGCCCATCCTTCCCTCAGGGTCCCACTCCAGAGAGAACTAACCCCCTCCCATGATGCTGGCATCAATCCACCTGTCTAATCAGCTCTTGAAGGACCCCCATCTTGAAGTTCTCGGCCACGCGGGGCTGGTCCACGTGCGTCTGTGAACTATGTTGGTCCCCTGGGGGGGCCCTCTGCGTGTCACAGGTGCACCTAGACACTTGTCGCCCTCCTCCCGCCCTGTCTGCAGGCCTGCAAGGGATGTGAGCGGCTGCTTCCTGCTAAGACAGGCTCCATTTGACTTTTAAAACTTGTCTTAAAAAGTATAACCCTAGGGGCCGGTGCTGTGGCGCAGCAGGTTAATGCCCTGGCCTGAAGCACTGGCATCCCATATAGGCGCCGGTTTGAGACCCAGCTGCTCCACTTCCAATCCAGCTCTCTGCTGTGGTCTCGGAAAGTAGTAGAAGATGGCCCAAGTCCTTGGGCCTCTGCACCCATGTGGGAGACCTGGAAGAGGCTCCTGGCTCCTGGCTTTGGATCGGCACAGCTCCGGCCACTGTGGCCAATTGGGGGTGAACCAGTGGATGGAAGACCTCTCTCTCTCTCTGCCTCTCCTCTCTCTGTGTAACTCTGACTTTCAACTAAATCTTTAAAAAATATATATAACCCTAATACATAAAAAGGGAAGAGGGACGAGCCACACTCGGCTAAGTGCTCCTCTCACAAAACCTGGCCGTGGAGCAAGGCGGGATCTTTCCCATTCCTCCCTTCTTTGTTCTCTTTGCAAACAAGCGTGCATCATCTTCTCATTGGAAGTACTTTCCCACTAAGAGCTGTGGCAAAATAACCCCGAGCCGAACAGAGCAGGGAAGCAGCCAGCGTTCCAGGATTCTCCCACTCGGTCTGGCTTTGTTTCCCCCGCATCCGGTTTCCAGTGTCTTCTATAACGCGGTTGTTGAAACCACAGACCATAGACACTGACTGAAACGGCCCCTGGGGAGCATAAACTAATAGGCATGAGAGCCCTGGCCGCTCCGTGAGTGCTGGCCTCTGCGCTGAGCCTTGTCCTTATCTCGTTAGTCTCCGCAGGCCCCGGAGGTGTGTAACCACATCCCCCCTGCTGCGCAGACCAGCGCTTTGGGCTCCTCCACTGTAGGCTCGCGCTGGCTACTGTAGGCTCGTGACGTGCCTACGGCTCAGTTCCCACTGTCCAGAGGCGCTGCCGCGATGTGTCTGTCCTGGGCACAGGAGCCAGCCTGAAAACCATAGCAGTGGATGGAAATTCCCCTCTGTCGAACCTGGGCCACTGAGTGGCGCCTCTCGTGTAGCTGATCTCAGGGACTCATCGGCCAGTCTCCCTCTCTTGGCTTAGTTTCCCAGTGCTGCTTTGATGAGCGAAGGAGAATTTGTTGCTAAAGACGAACGCCCTGCATTGAGGAAGTGGTGCGTTCGCTGCAGACAGTCCTGTGGGGTCCGGACCACAGCCTCCTGAGGTCGGCATCTGTAGACAACACCTTTCTTCTTAATTTTCAATTTTTTTTTTTTGACAGGCAGAATGGACAGTGAGAGAGAGAGACAGAGAGAAAGGTCTTCCCTCCGTTGGTTCACCCCCCAATGGCCGCCGCGGCCGGCGCACCCCACTGATCCAAAGGCAGGAGCCAGGTACTTCTCCTGGTCTCCCGGTGGGTGCAGGGCCCAAGCACCTGGGCCATCCTCCACTGTACTCCCTGGCCACAGCAGAGAGCTGGCCTGGAAGAGGGGCAACCGGGACAGAATCCGGCACCCCGACTGGGACTAGAACCCGGTGTGCCGGTGCCGCAAGGCGGAGGATTAGCCTATTGAGCCACGGCGCCGGCCCTCTTTTTCTTTTTTTTATTTGTGAAAGGCACAGTGACAGAGAGAGGAAGCAAGAGGCAGAGAAAGAGAGAAACTTCCATCCTCTGGTTTGCTCCCCAAATGCCTGCAACAGCCAGGGCTGGGTCAGGCCGAAGCCAGAATCCAAGAAGACTCCATTGGGTCTCCCATGTGGGTGGCAGGGGCCCCAGCCTGCCTCCCAGAATGCATAGCAGCAACAAGCTAGATTGGTAGTGGAGGAGCTGGGAATCGAACCGGGAACTCCAACACGGGATGCAAGTGTCCCAAGCAGCAACCCAACTCCCGTACCAAACACCCACATCTCTGTGGGGTTTGAGAAACAGGACAGGCCTTCCCTTCCCAGAATATCAGTAGGAATAAAATACATAAATTGAGAAGGCGGAACAGGAAAGTCGGTGCAGAAAAAGAGACTAGGGAGAGGCAAGAAGCCCTTAGGAGGCCAACCTTTTAGTGCTTTGGTTCATAAAATGAAAACAAACAAAAAAGTCACGCCCTGTTTCCCTGCCCCTGGCAAGGTGCTAACACCTGGCCAACTCTGAGCACATCAGCCAGGCAGCCCCAAGCTCAAGGGCAGGAGACGGCCTTGGACCGGGCGTCTGCTGTGAGGGCTGTGGCCCTGTGGGTCCAAGATGCCAGAAAGACAAAGTACAAGTTCACGAGAAGCGGAAGCCGTAGGAGGCCGGCGGGGGGTGGAGGGGCTGTCCCGCTCGCCCTGGTACCGTTACTTGGCACAAACGGATGCATCTGCTCTGTGGAAATGGAACTTAAGGCTGTCACAAAGAATTGAGGCTGGGAAACCCAAGGATCTGGAATGTTCTGAAGGATTTGGGGCTCTCCAGAATGGAGCCTGTGGGAAGGAACTTGGTTCAATTAGACACAGCTGGGGAAGAAACCTTCCTCAGAGAATGTGGGCGGGATTTAGTAAAAGGTCAGAACTTACTAGACCCAAGTGGGCATACTCAGGGGAAAACCCAGAAGACACAGTTCATTAGAAACACATACAGTCGGTGCCAGCGCTGTGGTGTAGTGGGTTAAGCCGTCGCCTGCAGTGCTGGCATCCCATATGGATGCCAGTTCGAGACCCGGCTGCTCCACTTCTGATCCAGCTCTCTGCTATGGCCTGGGAAAGCAGTAGAAGATGGCCCAAGTCTTTCCCCGCACTCGCATGGAAGACCTGGAAGAAGCTCCTGGCTCCTGGCTTCGGATCAGCACAGCTCCGGCCGTTGTGGCCAATTGGGGAGTGAACCAGCAGATGGAAGACCTTTCTCTCTGTCTCTGTCTCTGCTTCTCTCTGTGTGTAACTCTGAATTCCAAATTAATTAATTAATTAAAAAGAAGCACATATGGTCGGGGGCATAGCGGGTTAAGCCACAGCTCGCAACACCGGCATCTCAGAGCAGGGTTCCAGTTCTAGTCCTGGCTGCTCTGCTTCCAACCCAGCTCCCTGCTGACCCACTGGGAAAACGACAGAAGATGGCCAAGCGCTTGGGCCCTGCCACCCATGTTGGAGTCCCAGGCTCCTGGCTTCAGCCCAGCCCAGCACCTGCCATTGCAGCCACTTGGGGAGGGAACCAGTGGATGGAAGATCTCTTCCTCTCTCTCTCACTCTGCCTTTCAAATAAATAAAACAAATCTTTAAAAAAAGGTGGTCAGCCAATCTTCCTGTATCTGGGGTGTGAAAATATATTGCTGTTATTTGCCAGAAGTACATAGGCCTACCTGCTGTGGAGGCCCTGCGTAAGAGGAGAAGAGGACCCTCTCCCGGTGCCCACTCCGCGTGTGCAGTCTGTAGCAACGGCCTGGGATTTGGACCAGCCAACGAAGCGCCCCCTGCAGGCTGGGAGGGGACTGCAGAGGGCGATCTGGGGACCCTGGGAGCCCTTGCAGAGAAAACCGAGTAGAATGGATGGTTTTGAGGGAACTGATAAAGACAGGAAACACACGGGCATTCCTACCGGGCACTTGGCCATGTCTGCAAGGACATGACATCCAAATGAGTTTTCTTCTCTCCGCAGCCCTAGTGGGAGGCAGGAACTTTACTCAGAAATCGGCCCTGTGTGCCAGGGCTGAGAGCGGAAAAGTAAAGAGGACGCGGACTACCAGCCCCATTCTCCCAAGAGAGAGCCTTGGGCCCGCCTGGATAGCTCTTGCAGATGATAACCTTGGGCAAGGAGAGAGGGGCGGATCCCGGCCCGGCGAACGAACGCAGGCGCCGTGACACGAGGGGCAACTTGGTGGCTGGATACCTTCAGGGACAGGACACCCCCTTCCCCCTTCGCCGTGTGGACAGCTGCCCACCCAGCAGCGCCACTGGAGACCCACAGTCATCACAGATGAGCTTTCCTAGCAAGAATGGACCACGTCCTCGGGCCCCTGCCCCCACGCGGGAGGCCCAGAAGCAGCTCCAGGCTCCTGGCCACTGGAGGAGGGAATCCACGGGTGGAAGATCGCTGTCTCCCTGTCTGTCTCTAATTCTTTCAGATTAAAAACAAAACAAAACACACAATTAAAGAAAAGCAGAGGTGAGTGTTTGGCCTGGCACTAAGACACCAGATGGGATGCCGGTGTCCGATCCAGCGCTGGCCACTGCAGGCAAAAGTGGAGGGAACCAGTGGATGGGCGTGCAGCCTCCCGAATAAATTTTAAGAAAGAATAAGAAGAAATAAAAGGAAGGGGTTACCCTAGGCTTCAGGGCCATGCTTGTCTCCAGAGGAAAAGGCACGGTGGCTTCGAGGGCACTGGTACCACGCCTGCTCTGGCCCCGGGCGGTGGGGCCCCAGGTCCTTTATAATTATCTATTAAGCCGTACATTTATGCTTCATACCTTTTCTGTAACCAAAGAGTTTAAAAAGCCACGAATTACCAAAGTTAAAATACTACTGAATAGTACATTTAAAAGTGGCTAGGATGGTACATTTAACACTATGGGTGTATCTCACCGTTATCTAAAATATCTAAACACAGACGGTGAAATATCGCAAAAACATGCACAGAGAGCGACCCCATGTGGACATCTTGGGAAACGCAGTTTGAGCCGAGGCTCCTTTAACGAAATGCCTGCAGCGAAAGTGTTAGATGTTGGGGTATTTGGGGACTTTGGAATACTTGTATATACATAATGAGATATCGTGGGGAGGGGACCCAGATGTAAACATGAATCTCATTCGTGTTTCACAGACACCTTAAACACAATGTTCTTGATCATCTTAGGTACAAACTTGGTGACCACGGAGCCAGCAGACTTGTGGTGTCATGTTGGCATTCAAAAGGCTCCAGATAGCCCAGGTGCTTGGGCCCTGCACCCCATGGGAGACCAGGAAAAGCACCTGGCTCCTGGCTCCTGCCATCGGATCAGCGCGGTGCGCCGGCCGCAGCGCGCCAGCCGCGGCGGCCATTGGAGGGTGAACCAACGGCAAAGGAAGACCTTTCTCTCTGTCTCTCTCTCTCACTGTCCACTCTGCCTGTCAAAAAATAAAAAAAAATAAAAATAAAAATAAAATAAAATCAAAAGGCTCCAGATCTTGGAGCATTCCAGAGTTTGGATTTTTGGGGTAGGAATGCTCAACCTGCATTGTAAAGATATCAGTTATCGGGGGCCGGCGCTGTGGTGCAGTATGTTAATCCTCCGCCTGTGGCGCCGGCATCCCATATGGGTGCCAGTTCAAGTCCCGGCTGCTCCTCTTTCAATCTCGCTCTCTGCTATGGCCTGGGAAAGCAGTGGGAGACGCCCCAAGTCCTTGGGCCCCTGCACCCACATGGGAGACCCAGAAGAAGCTCCTGGCTCCTGGCTGCGGAACGGTGCAGCCCTGGCTGTTGTGGCCATCTGGGGAGTGAACCAGCAGATGGAAGACCTCTCTCTCTCTCTCTCTCTCTCTCTCTCTCTCTCTCTCTCTCTTTCTGCCTCTCACTGTCTGCAACTCTACCTCTCAAATAATAAATAAAATCTTTAAAAAATATCAATTATTGGTTATAGATTCAGAATCAAATTCCCCCTCTAACTGGACAGACTCTGGCACAATCAGAGTGAGAGGAAGGCACCCTTTATCCGATACCAAGACTGACCACAGAGCTAAGATAATTGAGCCAATGGACAATAGCTCAGAGTTGGATCAAGGGAGCCCACGCAGGCACTCGGACGGAACCACGCAGGTGAGGCAGCTGTGGCTGGGCAACCCGTGGGACGTGGCTTCTCCATTCGTGATCGCGCTGTCCATTTTAGCAGAAAACCATAAATAACTCAGAGTCCATGGGCAGGAAGAATGGATAAATCAGTGATGATGCATGCCCACGCTGGAATACTATGCAGCAGGAAAAAAAAAACAGATCAAATCTGGGACCTGTGTGGTGGCACAGCAACCACGGGGTAAGCCAATGCATGCACCCCAGCGTCCCATACGAGCGCTGGTTCTAGTCCCGGCTGCTCCACTCCTGCTCCAGTTCCCTGCTAACAGCCTGGGAAAGGCATCAAAAGGTGGCCCGGGAGTTGGGGCCCTGTCACCCTCGTGGGAGACCCAGACGGAGTCCCAGGCTCCTGGTTTCAGCCTGGTCCAGCCTTGGCTGTTGCAGCCATCTGGGGAGTGAACCAGTGGATGGAAGACTGGTATATCTCTCTCTCTCTCTTTCTCTCTCTCTCCCCCTCCCTCTCCCCTCCCTCCTCTAACTCTGCCTTTCAAAAACATAAATATTTTTTAAAAAGATAAAAAAAAATTATGAATAAAAAAAGCAAGTCTCAGAAGATAACACAGGGTGTATGATTTAATTTAATAAACCTCAAAAGCAAACAAAACCAAAAACCAAAACAAAACAAAATAATATTGTTTAGGGATGCACACCAATGTGATTAAAAAGTATTAAAAGGGGAAAAAATAAAAAAATTTAAAAAAGAAAAAGCAAACATCAAAAATATATAAGGGAAAAGTTGTCAAGAGGAGGGTGACAGAGACTTCGGGGAGCGGAGGCAGTGGGGGCTGGCGAGGGCCCAGAGGCAGGCCCGGGGCTCCTACCGGGGCTGGGGTTCCCGGGGCTCACTCTGCTGTTAGACATCATAGCTGATCTAGGCACTCTTCGGTGTGTGTCAACCCTCACACGAGTGTGACAAACATGGAGGAGCAAGGGACAGTGCCCGCCCTCAGCCGAGGACCACGCTGGCTTCCACAGACCAGACACTGCCTCCCTGGTCCGGGCTGCCGAGAACAAGGTGGGAAGATGAGGACCGGAACCGGGCCACCTGGGGGTGATCTCCGAACTTGGAGGAGCCGTTCTGGGCAGACAGGGCCGCCTCGGGCAGGGCGCTGCGGGAGAAGCCCTCATCTCCACTGGGCAGTCCAGGGGGGCAGGAGGGGCGGCTCTGCAGCCTCCTGCTGGCCCACACCTCATCCCCACCCTCGCTGTACCTTCTCCCAGGAGCAGCTGGCCAGAGGGTAACACGACTCCAGCCACGCATGCGCCCCGGCCTGAAGGTCAGGACGCCACGGGGCAAGGCAGGGCCTGGTCTCCATGCTTACCGCAGTGGAAGCCGTTAAGGTAGGGCTGTCGGGGCCCCAGGGGGCCTGGCTCCCAAGCTCAGGGTCACCCCCACACCACAGGCACTCTCCCCAGGTCTCCCAGGCCCTGCTTCCTTAGCCTCCAGGCAGCTGGGTACCAAGAAGCCCTTGCTGTTCTAACAAAGGACAGACAGATGGGCTCTGGCTGGGCCTCCCCGGACCCAAGTGGCCGCCAACACCACTTCCACAGCCACCAGAGCCGGCCTGGCTTCCTTACAGACCGAGGAGGTGGCGATGGTGGCGGCAGCAGGCACCCTCCCTTTGTCTTGGGAGCAGCAGGTGCCCAGCACACAGGGAAGCCAATCCGGGACTCTGCCTGTCTGCGAGCCTGAGCAGCCTCCCGCAGGCCTGCGTGTGGAGGGCACGCTGGGCTTGGGTGGGGGTATACAGAATGCCCAGGGCACCACGAGCCCAGGGATAGCAGCAGCCAGGGAGTGAGCGCTTACTGTGTGCAGGTCCCGGGCTGGGCCTGCCCAGCCATCCAAGGATGCTGTACCGGGATCTGCAGTTACCAGGAGGGTGCTGGCGGAAGAGGGCCTCCGCTCGGACCTCGCTCCCTCCCACACCGTGCTTATCACCAGCGAGCTGACGGGACTTGGACGAGGGCCTCTTACCTTCGCCTTTCTCCCCCAGCGTCCACACCACTATGGCTGAGCCCCTCCCTAAGGCCGAGCTCCTGCCCCCGCTGCCCTGGGAGCCCCCAGGGGACCAGAGCAGCATCCGGGACCCACCTGTCGTCCCTGCAGAGCGGCAGCCACAGGATGGCGCGACCGCCGGCCTGGACCCTGGGCCCTGGAGGTTCCTGGAGGTGCCCTCCATACACGTCACACCATCCAGTGACGGGGAGTCACCCCCCTGCACGCCGGCCCTGCGACGCTCGGGGCGGCTGAGCAGCTCGGACCTGGACAGCCTGTCCCAGGACAGGTGAGACCAGGGCAGGGGGGCGGGAGAGGCGGGGGTCTCTCTTTAGGAGCTCAGACTCCTGCTGGTTGGATATCATGTGGCCTCACCCCACGGGGGCCTGAGAGGCAGCACAGCAAACCAGCAGCGAGGAGAGAGTACGTGGGTAGCGGTGACCATGAGTCAGCCTTTGGCCCGCTCACTGTGGGTCAGGACCCCGCGCAAGGAGCGCTTGGTCTCCAAACTGAAACAGGACAGAGTTGAAAACAGCAGCCCGGGCAAGGCATGGCGGGGCCGTGCGGTTTCCTGCAAGCAACACGGCGTGACGTACATGTTGAAGTGTGGGCTGGGATAAAAAGCATTTCCTGCCGTAGCTCACAGGCAAGCAAAACACAACACGGCCTCTGGCCCAGGCAGACAGGAACTGGGTCGTTCGGGGCCACAGGCCCAACGAGGACAGAACGAGAAGCAGCCGGGGTGGTGGGCTCCAGCAGCAGCGGACGCCCTAGGACTAGAGTTTGAGCTCCAGAACCTCAGACCCCGTGGTGACCGAGAAAAGCGAGCCGCAGAATGATCCAGCAGGAGTCTGGTGGCAGATCTTTCTGAAAGACCTGTGAGGCGGGCTGCAGCAGGGCTGGCAGGTGCATCCTGGAGTGTTAGCACACGGACCCAAGAGCCCACGGTAAAGCTACACAGGGACAGCAAGGGGGTTGGAGCATGGAGAAAAGGGGCCGTGGGCTGTGGCTCTGATGGTTTCTGTCTTTACAAAAGAGATATATCTGCCTCTGCCCCTCCCCCCCCCAACATCCTGGTCCTCGCGTGTGAAATTGATACGCCCTGCTCGGAAATGTCAAGGTATCTCAAAAGCAGACACAGGCAAGGGGAAATACAAAGGGAGCCGGGGACAGAGGAGGAGCTGGGGGAAGGCCGGCCGGAGCCTGAGGGTAGATGCAGGTGGGGAACAGGCTGTGGGGGCGGGGAGGGGAGCAGTAGACCGGGGAAAGGAAGGAGGCCCGGCCAGGCCAGGGGGAGTCCAGCGAGGCTGGGGGCCGGGAAGAGTTTAGATTCTGCAGGTGTGAGGGGAAGAGAAGGGTGGGGGACAGACACGTGGGCCCGCCACCCACCAGGGCGCGATGGGAATGGGGCAGCCTACCTAGGAGCTATGAGGTGGGCCTCACGACCCCAGGGGCCGGGCAAGGAGCCAGCGGCTCCCACAAGTGGCCACGACCCATGTGCCTGGGCTCGCACAAGTGGCCACGGGCCCCGGCCACCGAGCAGGGGGGCGGCACCCAACTGCGTAGCCACCAGGCCCCAGGCCACCCAGCAGGCCCCTTCCCACCCGCGAGCACGGCCCTGCGCGGTGGCCCGGGGAGACTGGCACAGACAACAGCCAAGGGGGTGCTGGATTCTGACGCCGTCTGGCTGCCAGGGCTGGACGTTCCAGGCCTCGGGATCCTCTCGGGCCCGGCACCCCCAAATCCCTTCCCGCCAGCTCCGGGCGCCCCAACGCCTGGGGTCAGTCCCGGCCGCCGCCAACCTCGCGGGGGTCTCCTGGAGGGCCCGGGAGCCTGGTGCGCGCCGGCTCCGCGTCTCCGGCGCCTGCTCGGCCCGCAGCCCAGCGGTCGGCGTCTAGGCCGTGGCCGCCCTGGGCGCGCTGCTGCGGGCGGGGGCGGCGCCGTGACGCGCGGGGCGGGGAGAGGAAGGGGAGTCGCTGACGCCGCGGCGGCCTCCGCGGCTCCGGCCTTTTGTGCGGCCGGCGGGGTTGGGTGGGGGCGGCGGCCGCGGAAGGCGAGGCCGGTGCCCTGCGGGGACGCCCAGCGCAGCCCAGCCCCGCGCAGCCGGGCCCTGCCCTGCCCTGCCCTGCCCTGCCCTGCCCTGCCCTGCGGCCGGGGCGCCGCCGCGCCGCATCCATGTTCGAGTAAGAACCGGGGCCGCCGGCGTCGGGGGGCTGAGGGCCGGGCGCCGGGGAGGGGGCGCCTGCGCGGCTGCGGGGCGGCGCGGCCGAGCTGGGTCCAGCGCTGGCGCACGTGGGCCTAGGTCTGGGCTGCCGGCGCGGGGCACCTGGGGCGCAACCCCCGAGGGGCGACTCCGAGGGGGTCGCCTTTGCGGGCCCGCGAGGCGCTGGGTGGCGGTGGCGGGGGTCTGGCTGGCTGGGCCGGGCGGGGGGCTCCTCTTGCGGGCAGCGCCGCCTGCGGGGAGGGCGCGCAGGCACTGCTGGCCTCTGCCTGGGAGGCCGGCCCGGGATGCAGGGAAGTCGGCGAGCACCCCGCCGGCTGGGCCCTCTCCCGCCGGCCTGGTGGGTCTGGGCTGCGGGGGGCGGGGCTCCTGCGTGGCCCAAGGGCCGCGTGCCCGAGTGCGTTTCCAGCTGGACGTGTGTGTCCCTGTGTACAGTAGTGCGGGTCCGTGCGCGTGTGCAGGCCCCCTCTGCTGCCTTCCGCGGCTCTGCCACCCTCAGCGAGTGTCTGATCGTGCCCCCCACCCTCTGGGGTTGTGTGCCTGTGTCTCCAGTATCTCCCTGCGTGTGTGGCTGGTTCCATGTGGGGGTGTGTAGCGGCTGTGGCCCTCGGTGACTGTGTGTGTGTGTGTGTGCACGCACGCGGTCACCTCCAGTTCCGCCTGTGGCTCCGGGTGTAAGTTACCAGTCCGTGTCCAGCTGTGACTTTGCGGTGTGTCCGGGTGTGCGCCCGTAATTGGTTTTTGAAACTCTAGGTTAGCCTCGTGTGCAAACGTTGAGTTATCTGTGTGTGTCCCAGGCGCCGTGTGTGTGTGTGGCTCTGGCTCCCGGGGTTTCCATTTCTGTGTGTATCCCTTGTGAGGCTGCCGGGTGTGGGCCGCCGCGAGACCCTCTGCCACTTTCTTTGTGTGTGAGAGAGAGGCCCCTCGTGGCTGTGAGCCTGCCCCCCCCCCACAACCTGCCCGGTGCTTGGGTGCTTGACTGTGGAGGCCGCAGTAATTACTGACCTTTGGCCCCGGGGAGGGCTTGTAATGATGTCGGTGCTCGGTTCCGGTCCGTTACCTGGCCGCTGTGCCTTCCAGGTGTGTGCACAGCTCCCTGGTGCTCCGAGCCCTTCACGGCTGGGTGGCAGGGTTCCCACCGCCTCCCCGCCGCTGCAGCACTGGCTCCTGCTTTGTCTTCCGCACCAGATGGTGGACCCCAAGGGGGCAGAGGGACCCTGGGCATGTGTGGGCTGACCTGGTCGCTGGCGCCCTCCCCTGCCCCCACGGGGGGGGGGGCTGTGTTTTCTGTGTGTGCCTCCCTTTGTGTCTGTGAGTTGCCTGCCATTGTCCGCTGAGACTGGGGTGGGCCCGTGTGTGCGTGTATTTTATCTGGGGTTCTCTGGGCTTCTGTGACCCTCAGGAGCTGTGTGTGTGTGTGTCTGTCTGTCTGTCTGTCCCGAGGCAGCTGTGGGTGAAGGGCCAGGAAGGGGGGGTCTGCAGTGCAAGAACCCCATCTCTTACTGAGTCCCCACCCCCCATAACGGTTCTGCAGCCACTTGGGCTCCTCCCCTCACTGGGCTGCAGCCGGCTGGTAGGTCCGGCAGCCCCAGGGCCTAGAGCACTTCCCCTTTGTCCTGCAAGAACCAGGGGTGCGAGCCCTGCCCTGTCCCTGGGCTTGACCCTGGCCTCAGGCTTCCTGCTGCAGAC
This sequence comes from Oryctolagus cuniculus, assembly GCF_964237555.1. Lineage (NCBI taxonomy): Eukaryota > Metazoa > Chordata > Mammalia > Lagomorpha > Leporidae > Oryctolagus > Oryctolagus cuniculus. The sequence continues at coordinate 20,909,050 of NC_091449.1, read as the reverse complement.
TGTGGCTTCAGACGAGCTGGGCAGGTGTGTGGGAGGCCAGGGAAGCTGCAGTGCACCCCTGCTTGGGCCCCGAGTGAAGCCCACACTCCTCTGCCCTGCGCTCCTCCTGCAGCCCCCACAGCCACCTTGCTCCTCTTCAGCCCTGCCAGGCCCGGCCCTGCCCTGAACTTGATGTTCCTGCCCCAGAACGGTCTTCTCCCACTCTGCCAGAGCTGTCCTTTGTCCCCAGAGCTCAGCCCACGCGAGCCTTGCCCAGCGAGGCCCTGGCTGACTCGGACTTCAGCAGCCACGTCCATCCTTTATCTCTGTGGTCCCCAAACTGGCACGGGCATCAGGTTCTGACCTGGGCCATGGGGGGCGGGGTGGGTCCCCGAACGTGCAGTAGGAGCAGCTTCCTCCTGCGGCTGCTGCTGGCCAAGTGGCGCTGCTTTGCTGCGCTGGCCGCTGTCTGCGGTCAGCACCCTCATTTCCGGGTTTCCTTCCCGGCTGTCTGTGTCTGCCACCCTGCAGGCGGGGGACTGCACCCATGGTGCTTGCTGCTGTGTCCCCAGGGCCAGGGCCTGGGCCTTTAGACAGTGCGTGACTGGAGTTAGGGGACAGGCAGTACACGGAGGCTGATCATGGCTGCTGAGGTCGCTTGGGGCCCGGGAAGGCTCGGCATGGTAGCTGGCTCCGCATGGCTGGGAAGGTGGCCCGGCCACTTGCCCGGTCATCACTTCTGTCCACCCATCCCTGCAGGGCACCTGCTAGGCCCCGAGCTTCGGGTCTCTCACCTCCCTTTCCCCTCCGAGCAACCCCGCGAGCTGGGTACCGTTAGTAGTCCCATTGCACACACGAGGAAACTGAGGCACGAGCCCGTCCAAATACTGGGCCAAGGTCACACCGGGAGGAAGTGACAACGTGGAGCCTGGAAGCCGGCCAGGCCCCCGGGGCCCAGGCCCCTTGCTGCTGCCCCCTCCAGAGCTGCTAGTGCCAGGCCGCAAGGTGCACACCTCGGGGAGCACAAGCTCTGGGCGGGGCCGGGAGGAAGTCTGTCATTCCTTCTCATCTCAGCAGCAGATGCCGGCCCCATGCTAGGTGCTGGGGCCACTCCCCGCAGGGAGAACCAAGGGGGTACAGAGGGGCCCAGGGGAGCCCGCAGAGAAGGAGGAAGGGGCGAGTGGGTGCTGGGGGAGTCCCCTCTGAGACCTGGAGGCCTAAGGGAGCCCCGTGGACATGTGGGAGGGAGAGCATTGGGGGCGGAGGGGACACTCAGGACAAGAGCCAGAGCAGAGGGTGTGCTGGAGAAGGAGTAGCCCTGCCTCGACTTTTTTATTTTATTGGAGGGAGGTGCGGCCATGGAGGGCAGAGCCTGGCTGCAGGTGGCGAGCAGGCAGTGGGGGCAGGGAGGAAGCTGAGCGGCTGTGGTGGCTCCTGGGAGTAGCAGCGGCTCCCGCCATCATTGGTTCAGTTTTTGCCTTCATTTATTTGGTTCTGCAAGTTGGTTTTCTAAGTAAGCAAGTACTTTGCAAAAGTTCTTGGGAAAATGGAATTGAAGGGATGCATTTATTTTTGCTCAAAAATGTTGCCATGTACACATCATCTGCATTTTTCATAAACTTTTTGAAGGCTCCCTCGCAATCATGGATTTCAAAGGTTTTTTTGCACCGAAATAAACTTATCTTTCAATTCCATTTTCCAAGAGCTTTTTTCTATTTTGAAGAACCCTCATGTTAGGCAAAGGAGCTGCACTGTGTCCAGAACAGGGCAGGGGACAGGGCGGTGACCACGACGACACCAAGGCTTGCCAGCTGGGAGCCCACAGACGTGTGCACGAAGCGGACCCGTTGTGAACCAGAGGCAGCCAGAGTCACCAGGGCTGGCATGTGTGTGCTGTCGGGGGGCCACGGAGAAGGGAGGGGCCGTGGGAGCAAGAGTCTTGAAGAACGTGGAAGAATCTGCAAGGCAAAGAAGAAGAGAAGATGGCGTGGGCCCAGGAACGGCCGATGCTGAGGCTTGGAGGCGAGAGAGACCAGCTCAGGGCGCCCTGAGTGGCTGGGGGAGTCCCACCCGCACCCCAGGGTGGATGTGGGGCCCGGCACTGGAATTCCGCCCTGCAGTAAGCCGGCCACGCGTCCTCTAGCGACTGGTTCCTGGTTCAGCTTCCTCCTCCATGGCGGCAGGGACGATAGCATCGAGTGCGCAGGGGTGTTTGCAGAACAATAAAATTAATCATACACAGTTCCTGATAAGGAGTCAACACTGGCTGGCCCTCCAAAGCTTCCGCCAGCCGGCCCGCGGCCCTGATTGCACTTGGTGTTTGTACACTCACCGGAGTGTTCTGTTTGTTCAGCTCGCCAGGGGCAGGAGCCTCTGCTCGGGCGCACTTGCGTCACTGACGTTTAATTGTGCACCTGCCACGTGCCGCCTGCAACCCGGGGTGCTGGGGACACGGTGGCCACCAAGACCTCCTGTAGCGCTCGGTCTGAGGCAGGAAATAAGCAGAGTGAATAAGCCGACAGGACGAGTTCACAGAGTGTGGGGTGTGACCAGGAGGGAGGAGCGTTGGAAGTGAATAAGAGCCGCTTATGCCGGGGCGTGGGTGGACATTCCGCAAATGCAGAGCCCTTGGCCTGGGATGGAAGCTGGGGAGGCTCCATGTCCAGCAGGGACGGCTGGAGTGGAGTGGAGGGGGCAGGGCATGGCGTTGGGGGTGGGGGGGGGTCCCAGTCCTAGGACATCCATTAGCTTTTAGCTGGAGCAAGGTGCAGTCCAGGACAGAGCTCTGGGCCTGGAGGACCTGACCCAACTCAGGCTCCCCTCGGGCTGCAGGTGGGAAGCAGCCGGGCGGGGGGGGGGGGGGGACAGGAGCAGGGAGGAGGGGCCAGGTGGGAGGGGACGGAGCTGGGGCGGGAAGAAGTGGGCGTAATAAGAGTAATGGGAATAGATCTCAAAGTTGATGGGATTAGGTTGGAAACGAGAAGTGGGAAAAGAAACAACAGAGAAGCTGAGGTGTTTTGTTTTGTTTTTTTTTTTTAATTTCTCGGACAACTAAGTGGGAAGCCGCTACTCAGTGCGTGTTCATGGTGTGAGTGATGGAATGAGCTCATAAACCGCGGCGGGTATCACGGAGCCTCGCTGCATGCCAGGCCCTACCAGAAGGACTCCCCAAGGGTTGATTCGTTTAACCCTGAAAACAACAGCTGAGGCCCCGTGTTCGCCATCCCTGGGTTACAGATGAGGTGACCAAGGCGCAGAGCCCTTTGGACACGTACTGTGGGTTCCACTGCTGGGCTGGGACGCAGAGTGGGTGGCTGGGCAGGTGGACGGGGTGTGTGGGTGGATGATGGGTAGAGATGGGTGAGCCGGTGTTGGCTGGGACGGGTGGGTAGGGTGGATGGGATGAGTGGCCAGAGGCATGTGTGAGTGGATGGACAGACGGACAGATGAGGATCGACGGGCCGATAGGTGGGCCTTGAGAAATGGTCCTGACCCAGACCTCAGCCTGTTTTCCCCTATAACAGCCCCCATCCTCTCCCTGCCCCCAGCACCACCCCCCACTCAGGCCGGAGCACCCCAAGCAGTTCTCCATCTCTGCGGAAGCGGCTGCAGCTCCTGCCCCCGAGTCGGCCGCCGCCCGAGCCTGAAGCAGGCACCATGGTGGAGAAGGGGTCGGACAGCTCCTCGGAGAAGGGCGGAGTGCCCGGGACCCCCAGCACCCAGAGCCTGGGCAGCCGGAACTTCATCCGCAACAGCAAGGTGGGGGCCGGCGCGCCCGGGGCTGGGAGGACTGGCGGCCCGGTCAGGCACTCATCCCGCCTCTCGTTCTGTCTCTTGTAGAAGATGCAGAGCTGGTACAGTGTAAGTGTTGGGCGAGGGGGCGCGCTGGGGGCTGGGGGAGAGACCGGGACAGGTGCGGGCCGAGCTGAGATGAGCAGACCTGGGGTCCCGTCCTGTCCTGTGCTGCTGTCGGGTGCTGCGTGAGCCCCTTCTTTGTCCCCACCTGGTGAGGCTGAAGGGGCAGCAATGCTGCGGGCTGGACGCTGAGCCGCCGGGGCGGGGCTTGTGGGGGCGGGGCTGCAGTGCGCCCCGCCCCCCATGCGTGCCCTCCCCGCAGATGCTGAGCCCCACCTACAAGCAGCGCAACGAGGACTTCCGGAAACTGTTCAGCAAGCTGCCGGAGGCCGAGCGGCTCATCGTGGGTGAGGCCAGCGCCCCAGGCCCACCCGCGGCCCCCTGCCCCCCAGCGCTGCTGCCCGCTGACTCGGGTGTCCCATGTCTGTCCCCTCGCTCTCAGATTACTCCTGCGCCCTGCAGCGCGAGATCCTCCTCCAGGGCCGCCTCTATCTCTCTGAGAACTGGATCTGCTTCTACAGCAACATCTTCCTCTGGGAGACCACGGTGCGGGGCGGCGCGGGTGTGGCGGGGCGGCGCCGGTGTGGCGGGGTGGACCGGGCTCCGGCCGCTCTGACCTCTCCCTGCGCCCATAGATTTCCATCCAGCTGAAGGAGGTGACGTGTCTGAAGAAGGAGAAGACGCCAAGCTGATCCCCAACGCCATCCAGATCTGTACGGAGAGCGAGAAGGTGGGCTGGAGGGGCCCGCACTGACCCCGCCTCCTCCCTCCCGGGGGCCCGCCCTGGGCTGCTCTTGGGGCTGTCACCTGCTCTGTGTCTCGGCTTTGCCAGACTCTGCTCGGGACGGACACCGATCAGATTCTCCTGGTGTCCGGGTCCTGATTCCCCGTCCCTCACGACCCCCCCCCCCCATCCCGGGATGCTGATTGGTGGTCACAGGATGGCCAAGTCACCCCTGAGGAAGGGGCAGGGCAGTGGGGAGCAGGACTTCTCAGCACACGTCTCTTTGTGTATCGCTGGCCAGGCGTGGATCAGCGGGTCACCTCCAGGACAGGGCCCAGGGCTCCCCGCATCGCAGCCCCACCCACCACAGGCTGACCCTGCCGGGACTGTCCACAGTGTCACCACGGCGACCCCAGCCGGCGTCCCTCTGCTCAGGGCTGGCACGGGATCTGCGTGGTGGGGAATGAATGCGGGGAGGAGTGAACAGAGGGGTCAGGTAGCTGGGGGCCGAGGACGGAGCTGCCCGCCCATGCCCCTCTCTCCCCTACAGCATTTCTTCACCTCCTTTGGGGCCCGGGACCGCTGCTTCCTCCTCATCTTCCGCCTCTGGCAGAACGCGCTTCTGGAAAAGGTAGCCTTGGGTGAGGCCTGGGCTGGGGCGAGGAATGGCCCCCCGGGGACCCCGGCTCTTTGTGGGCACCAGGTCCTGGGCACCTGCAGCTTCCTACATAGCCGCCACCAGGGGGCAGGCAAGGGTTCCCGCCCCGGACCCCTGAGCAGAGTCCATGGCAGAGAATTGGTGTGAACCACTCACGGTTCGTCCCCAGCGCTGGGGCAAGGGAACCCCCCAGGTGGAAACAGGGAGGGCGGACGTCATTGCACGGGTCTGCCACCGCCGGCCATGGCTCCGCTCCTCCAGCTGTGCCATGCTGCCCGGTGTCCTGCCATGTCGGGGCTCTTATCCCTAGGGGTAGCTCCAGCCATGGCTGTTCCCAGGAGCAAAAATGCCAGAGGACCCCATTCAGGAGCCTGAGAGAGGGACAGTGCAGGAGGTCAGGCCCCAGACACAAGGCCTGGAGGGGGCTTCCTAGCAGATGGGTAGCGAGGGGGCACTGGATCTGGCGCTAGAAGTCATGCTCAGGCTGCCCCCTGGTGGTAGCCAGAGGAACTGCTGCGGCTCAGGGATGGTGGGGCACCTGCTGGAGTGAGGCCAACCCTACCCCCTGCGTGCCCAGACGCTGAGTCCCCGCGAGCTCTGGCACCTGGTGCATCAGTGCTACGGCTCGGAGCTGGGCCTCACCAGCGAGGACGAGGACTACGTCTGCCCCTTGCAGCTGAACGGTCTCGGGTGAGTCAGAGGCTGGGGGTCGGAGGAGAGCCGGAGGGGCTGCCTGCAGTGCTGGGTGGACTGAGGTGGGTGTCCAAGGTCTGGGAGACCCTGGAAGGTTGGGGGGGGTCGCAAGCATCCAGCAGGGCTTCCACGTCCTTTCTACAGCAGCCCCAAGGAGGTGGGAGATGTGATTGCCTTGAGCGACATCGCCCCGACCACAGGGGCTGCTGACCGCAGCCAGGAACCAAGCCCTGTGGGTTCGCGCCGAGGCCGCGTCACCCCCAACCTTTCCCACGCCAGCAGCGATGCCGACCATGGGGTGAGCAGAGAGGATGCTGGGGCCAGAGTGGGAGACAGGGACAGACAGAAGGTTGTGAGCAGGAGGGGAGGTGGGCGGGGGGGCAGGGAGTGGGCTGGGGGGTGAGGAGGGTGGGGGTGGAGGAACAGGTCAGAGATGGGCCGAGTGAAGAAGCAAAAGGGGCAGGAGGTGGGGCGATGGATGCGGTACGCACAGGACAGACAGCCAGGGCAGGCAAGAAAGCCTCACGTGCAAGTATCTAAAATGAGAGGCGAGGTAGGGACCAAGGGGAGCCCTCACCCGGTGGGCTCAGCTGTGAGTCCCTGCCCGGGGAGGCACAGGGCCCTCGGCCGGGACGCAGGTGGGCAAGGCTGGACGAGGCCTCTCTCTGCAGGCAGAGGAGGACAAGGAAGAGCCGACGGACAGCCAGCCAGACGCCCCGTCCAGCCAGACTGCCACTCCGCTGGCGGAACCCCCGAGCACAGAGCCCACCCCGCCCAACGGGCCTGCCTCCCTGGGCCCCTTGGACCTGCTGCCCAGTGAGGAGCTCCTGACGGACACCAGTAACTCCTCCTCATCCACCGGGGAGGAAGGTGAGGCTGCTTCCATTACCGGCGACGTCGCTCACACCGGTGACGTCGCTCCCTCCGCCGGCTCAGGAGGCTGAAACCCCAAGGGCTGGGGCGCGGGAGTGGGGTGGAGGGGCGGACTTGTCCAACCCCAGCCACCCAGGTGGAAGTCTGTCAAACTGTCAGGCACACAGCTGCCAGGGTGAATAAGACGTAGACCTGGGAGGGCAGGGGCCTGGGTTCAAATCCCGGTCTCCTCTCTGGTCCTTGTCTTCCTCATTGAAAAATGATGTTAGCCGTGACAATGGGGTTGTCGCGTTGCCACGTGTAAATGGGTGCTGCACCTGTGTCAGGCTGAGAGGCCACAGCCTGGCCCCAGGCACACCTAGCACCGACCCAGCAAGCTTCTCCCAGTGCCTGCGGCAGCCGCCCCGGGCTTGGCTCCTATTGGTCCGACTTGGAGAATGAGCCAATCAGTGCCTGAGAGCCGCAAAGGCGCTCACGCCCACCCCGTCATCACCGCGACTCCCATTGGCTGGGCCTGGGGGTGTGTGCTGCTCCCAGAGCCGGGCCGTGGCGCCGGTGGCTGGGCCCTGGCGGGTGGCGGGGAGCCGGGTCTGCCCCTCCACCGCCAACGCCCGTCCCTTGCTGGCCCCCAGCCGACCTGGCCGCCCTGCTGCCCGACCTCTCGGGCCGGCTCCTCATCAACTCCGTCTTCCACGTGGGTGCTGAGCGGCTGCAGCAGATGCTGTTCTCAGACTCGCCCTTTCTCCAGGGCTTCCTGCAGCAGTGCAAGTTCACAGGTCAGGGGGCGGGGCCTGGCAGAGGGGCCCGGGGCACTGCTGAGGGGCGTGGGCACTGCTGCGCGGTGTGGCGCTGCCTCCTCCCTGCTGGGAGGGTGGGGTTCCGAGCTTGCTTCAGTGACGGGGCCCATGGTGACGGTCCTGCTGGGCAACAGGAGGGGGTGTGCAGAGGAGCAGCAGGCGTGCAAAGGCCCTGGGGCTGGAGGCAGACGCTGGAGAGGCCCCTTGGGGCCAGCCCTGTAGCGTGCTGTGGGTGAGGCTGCAGCCCTGGTGCGGAAGCAGCAGAGGGACCAATTGGAAAAGCAAGAGTGCTTGGTGTCCTGGAAGCCATAGAATATTCTAGAAAGAAAAGGCTTAGGGTCAGGCTTCACCAAGCTACTTCTGAACCAGATGTGGAGACCAAGGCCAGGCACCCCGGGGCGGGGGTGGGGGTGGGCGGCTGGGCAGGAGCAGCGCTCAGGAGAGCTGGGAGCAGCCGACAGCAGGGGAGGTAGGGCCAGGGCTCCAGTGGGGCCATCCCTGGGAGAGGGTCTCAGAGGGGCAGGTCTAGGGAGATAGCAATGCGCATGTGGGGCCGGGAAGTGAGGGGAAGCTGGGGGCTTCCAGGTAAAGTGTGTAGGGGGGTGGCAGGTCCCTGGGTCAGGTGCTCAGGAGCGGAGCCAGGACTGGTCCCAAGGGGGGAAACTGAGGCTGCATCTCAGGTTTCAGGCTCCTGGCAGGCAGGTGGTGCAGAGGGCAAGGCGGGACCAGAGGTGGGGTCTGGGACGCACGCCCCAGAGAGTGGAAACCGCAGCACGCGGGCACAGCACTGGGGAACGGCCACCTCACTCTGCTCCTCCCGTCCGTCCCCAGACGTGACCCTGAGCCCCTGGAGCGGGGACAACAAGTGCCACCAGCGCCGGGTGCTGACTTACACCATCCCCATCAGCAACCCGCTGGGCCCCAAGAGCGCCTCTGTGGTGGAGACACAGGTGGGCCGGGCGGGGCCGGGTCGGGGAGGGAGGGCAGGCAGGTAGGACTGCGGCGCGGGAGGTCCTGACCCCTCTGCCCTCGCCCCACAGACGCTGTTCCGGCGCGGCCCGCAGGCTGGCGGCTGCGTGGTGGACTCAGAGGTGCTAACTCACGGCATCCCCTACCAGGACTACTTCCACACCGCCCATCGCTACTGCATCCTGGGCCTGGCCCGGAACAAGGCCCGGCTCCGGTGAGCCGCGCCCGCCCCTCGCCCCACCCCCCACCCCAAGAGCGGAAGTGCTGGGCCCCGGGGCCCCTGGACTCTGGGACCCCTCCCCTCCTCATCCCCGCAGAGGGCGGTGTTGAACCGGGAGAGAGGGAGGGACCCCGGGTGAGAGTGAACACGCGTTCATCGGCTGCCAAGCATCTTGTGTGCGCCCAGCGCTGGGGGAGACCAGACAGACCCTGTCCCTGGGGAGCTCGTGTTCTGCTGGGGAACCAGTTAGCACTGGTGCCGGTGCAGGGCGTGCCGTGGCAATAAGGACTAGGGCACAGCGTGGGGCGGGGCTGGGGGCCCTCTGCAGCCCCGGCACAGCTGGGAAGCGGCACAGCTGGGAAGCGGGCGGGAGGGCTTTGATCTCGGGCTCTGTAAACACGGCCTCCCAGCAGGCAGTGCCTGTGCCCACTACAGGGATGCCTGGTGCACAGTATCGCGAAGACCATAGAAAGCATCAATTCACGACGCGTCCATGACACAGGGAGACACCGTGGCTCAAACGGTTATATTCGGGAGCTCTGGAGTCTGAGCGCCTGGGACAAGAAGTCCTTTTAGGGCCACTACCAGCTGTCAGGCCGGGGGGAAGGGTTCTAAGGCTCACACGCCTTTTTAAAAACCAAACTTGCAGCGAGCAGTGAAGAGAACCCGCCTGCCAGCCCGGGATGTGGTCAGCAGCCCCTCTCCCCTGCCCCACCCCCTTCCCGTAGTCCAGCTCCTCTCCCGGGAGAATCAAGGTTGCTCCCGCCTCTCTGCCTTCGGGTAGGGTCTTCGTGACAAGGGCTGGCGGACTCACAGGCAGAGGTGACAGACGCTCCTGCCCCCCGGTGCCGGTGCTGGGCGAGCCCCTGCAGACCTGGTCGGTCGCCACCTACGGCGGGGGCCCGCTCGGTGCCAAACGCCCGCCACCAAGCGAGAGCAGGCGCGAAGCGCGCGAGGCCAGCAGGGGTTGGGCCGTTGGACCTCGCCCTTGGGCCTCCGTTGCGATGTCTTCGCGCCCTTGGCTCACGCACCCTTCCCTCACCCGCCTGGGGCTGAGCGCTGTGCCTCGCCTCCGAGTTGGCAGCCAGGACACCGCTCTGAGGTTCCGGACTCCGCGCCAAGGGACCCCACGGCGCACGCAGCTGCTGTCCGCGGGCAACGGCCTCGGCGAGCTTCATACCCGCCTCCCAGGGCCACCGCGCTCCAGGTCCCCCTGACTGGCCATGCCCACCCGGCAGCTGCTGCACCGCTCCCTGGCCTGTCTTCCACCGGGGTTTCTGTCTCGCTGCTTAGCTTATGCGATCCAGGAGGCTCCAAGCTCCTCAGTGTTGGGCAGGACTCTCAGATGGAGCCAGCACTGGGCACTGGGAACTCCAAGAGGCTTGGCCATTCCGGACAGCTAAGATCTCTCATCCAGGGTGCAACCTGACCCTCCTCCATCACCACCCCGGCGAGAAAGAAGTTCCCCCCATGAGCTCCGTTCCATCCAGAGTACCTAGATGCCAGCCCAAAGAAGACTGAGCGAGCCCTGGGGAGGAGGAAGGGACAGCCGAAGATGGAGGACGGCCAAATAGTGACCCAAGTGTAGAAGCGCCCATCACATGCAGGCAATGGAGTGTGCCATCAGCATCGTCCGGGGAAGCAACCCGATGCTTTTTCCTTGCTCTGGGGACCTGGGCCTCTGCAGGAAACCTGCATTCCTTCCCACCACCCGGGAGCCACTGGGAGTAAGAAGGCGAAGTTTTCCCCTGTGAGCTCAGGCGTCAGAAGTCGTGCCTTCCCCAGCTCATGGCGCCGGCCCTGCTGGGGGGCTCCTGCCTCTTGTTGTTGTTGTTGTTGTTGTTGTTTTTGACAGGCAGAGTTAGATAGTGAGAGAGAGAGAGAAAGGTCTTCCTTCCGTTGGTTCACCCCCAAAGTGGCCGCTATGGCAGGCGCGCTGCGCTGATCCGAAGCCAGGAGCCAGGTGCTTCTCCTGGTCTCCCATGGGGTGCAGGGCCCAAGCACTTGAGCCATCCTCCACTGCACTCCTGGGCCACAGCAGAGAACTGGACTGGAAGAGGAGCAACCAGGACAGAATCCAGTGCCCCAACTGGTACTAGAACCCAGGGTGCCGGTGCCACAGGCGGAGGATTAGCCTAGTGAGCCGCGGCACCAGCCGGCTCCTGCCTCTTTAGGAGAGTGGTGCAGGGACTTTGGGATCCAGCCACAATGGGTTCAGAAAGTTTAGCCAAGGAAAAGTTCCTGAAGGCCATTGGCCTGGTTCTCCAACCCCACTGAAGACAGAGGAGAGGAAGGGAGGAAGGCTACAGATGTGCTGTCAAACAAAATCTCCACCCACTCCTGCCAGATGCGGGCTCTGTTAACAAAATTCCTCTGCCCCTGTACCAACCCCACGCCATATGCTGATCCTGAAATGATGGGATGAGACACTCAATCCTTATTTTTTTTTTCTTTTTGCTGTTCTGGCCATTTCTTTCTTGAAGTTCAGTATTTTTTTTTTAAGAATTCCACTTTCAAGTGGAAATAGAGCCCATTTGAATTCTGGTCTTTTCGCTATAAGTCTTTACTCTGATCTTCAAAGTATCTTACTGTCAGGAGAAATTAAAACTCGGATGTGTTCTGATGGACAACCGAAGACCAGAGGAGAAAGCAGCTGTTTCCGTTTTCTCCAAGTCTACCACCCGCAGGACTGAGTCCTCCACCCCTATGGATATGGAGTCCCTCTCTTTTCCTTACAGATTCCTTGAGTTGCTGCCACAAATTCCCGTCTTCACCAGTGAGCTCAGCATGGCCTCTGCAGTCACTGTCACCAGTGCAGCCAGAATCTGTGGACTCGGCCAAGGGTGATTTGGTAAGCCACATGGAAGCCAATCCCCACTCACAGGCACCCACCTTCAGGTCTCCACGGTGACCCCCTGTGAGCTTCCCCCATTCGCCAGGGCCAGGCCAGCTGGAGCAGACACCCCCTACCAAGGCCACCAGTCCACCTGGTTTTATGCTCAGCAGCCCCAGCCAATTTTTAAAATATATTTTAAAAGATTTATTCATTTGAAAGTCGAAGTTACACTAAGAAAGGGAGAGACAGAGCGAATGAGTGAGCTTCCATCCCCTGGTTCATTCCCCAGATGGCTGCAATGGCCCTAAGGCTGGGCCATACTGAGGCCAGGAGCCAGGAGCTTCTTCTAGGTCTCCCACATGGGTGGCAGGGGCCGAAGCTCCTGGGCCCTCTTCTGTTGCTTTTCCCAAGTACATCAGCAGGGAGCTGGACGGGAAGTGGAGTAACGGGGACTCCGCCGTTGTCCATGTGGGATGCTGGCATCGTTGTCCCAGGAGGCAGCTTTATGCGCTACACCACAACAGCAGCCCCTTCGTATTCTTTAACTCCTTATCCTCTTTGGGCCTACACTAGTACGTTATTGTTTCAACAATAAGGAATGCAAGTGGCTTCTTGGTACCCCACTACCTTTCCCCAAACCTCTCCCGTCCACCCCAGAAAATCCTTGGAAGATGGCTTCTACTTCACCCTCAGGCATGACCTCTCTGAAGGCGTCTGCTCTGAGCCTGGAACTTCTGACCTGGAACACGTGCGGCCTCCTCTCAGCCGGTCCTCAGAATAAAGCACAGATCCCACGTCCATTAGATACAGCGAGGCGTAATTGGTGGTGGCCATATTGGTCCTGTGGTTGTTTGCGGAGAAGCTACTCTTCCCCTCCCTCGTCCTTCTGCGTCTGCCTGCAAGACGATGAGCCCCTCATGCCAGCACCTGAAAGGGTAGGCACGTGTCAGATGGAATGTCAGGGGCTGTGGCCAGGCCCCTTATTGTAGATAAGGGAAAACCAGGAAGCTTAGGCTAAATTAAAAACAAAAATTAAAGAAAGAAAACTCATCGTGGAAGAAAAGAGACAGAAAGTCAGGTCACTTGCCCCCAACCATTCAGCTTTTCCCACGAAAAGGTCATGCTGCTTAGGGCTCAGCCTGGTACTGCCGGATTTTAAAAGTGAACCAGGAGGTCGTGGGCTTTTCAAAGACGCGTGCATCCTAGCCACCGCACTGTTTTGTGACAAGAAGAAAGAAGGGGTTCCAGCCTCGGCCGCATCAGCCCCTAATGCATCTGCCCCAAGTCGCGGGCGACTTCCGCCCCAGCCAATTTTAAAACCTCCCTTTGAACCAGGAACCACCCCTCGGCTGAAATCCTGGGGTCCTGATGGACAGCAACAGAGAGCTACTCTGCCCGGTGTCCTGTTTTCTGGCGCACCTGCCACGGATTCCACAGTCGCCTTCACTCGAGTAGGCAGCCGCTCTTCAGACTGCGAAGTCAGGGTTGGCTTTGACTCTGATGAAACCATTGTGGATAAGCCACACCCATTTCCCAGTAGGCTGGCTTCGCACCTCCCCCTAAGAGCTTTTCCAGCTCGTTCCCTTTGGGTAACCTGGCAGGCTCCGCACAGTGCCCGACTTAACCCCACTGCAGTGCATGTACCCAGTGACAGCTTATGGTTCTGCGATGACTCAAAGGGGAAACCGTGAGCTGGAACAGAGGAACTGACAAAGGCGATGGCAAGAAGCTGACAGAAAACGGAAGTAGGTGACTGAAAAAGGACCAGAACCATCCTGGCCACTTGGTCTAAATAAACAGATTTGACTGGCTTTGCCAAAATACAGTAAATTTAGTTTTTTTTTAATTTGACAGAGTTAGACAGAGAGAGAGAGACAGAGAGAAAGGTCTTCCTTTTTCCATTGGTTCACCCCCAAAATGGCCGCTACGGCCGGTGCTGCGCTGATCCGAAGCTAGGAGCCAGGTGCTTCCTCCTGGTCTCCCATGCAGGGGAAGGTGCCAAGCACTTGGACCATCCTCCACTGCCTTCCTGGGCCACAGCAGAGAGCTGGACTGGAAGAGGAGCAACCAAGCCTAGAACCCAGGACCCACATGGGATGCCAGAGCCGCAGGCGGAGGATTAACCAAGTGAGCCATGGCGCCGGCCCCAGTAAATTCAGTTTCTAGTGAAACTCCAGATAACATGCAGAACACCGCTCAGGCACTCATTTATCCATTAGCAAACTTACTGAGTACCGAGGATGCGCTTGGGACAATTTTAAGTGCAGCATCGATTACAGAAAGGAAAACTTCCTGCCTTAATCGTGCCTACATCCTAGTTGTAGGGGAGAGCACAAGCAAGGAACGTAATCAAGAAGTAGATTATTTCTTAGATCAGCCAGTAACCAGTGCCGTAGAGAACAAAGCAACTCATGGGGAATTGAGTTTGGGGATGGGGAGAAGCATGGGTTTCAGGTTTCACACTGAATGGACAGGGCAAGCCTCACTAAGGTGAGATTTAAGCGAAGTCTAGAAGGCGGCAGTTGAGTGAGACACAGAGTTAGTCAGTGGAAGGGCAATCCAGGGAGCAGTCAGTCATGGCAAAGGCCCAAGGGGGGCCGCTTGGTGCCCTCAGGGAATGGTCCTTGAAGCCAACGGGGATGGAACGGAGTCGAGGAGAGGAGGGGGCTCAGAGAGAGGACAGAGCAGAGGCTGTGCAGGCTTTGAAGGAAGCCAGGAGAAAGCTGCCCCCTCCTGAGAGACGGGGATGTGCGATGGGTAGCTGGGGGCAAGCCCGGAAGCGAGGAGAGCCATCAGGAGGCTGAGGCTGTGGTCCAGAGGAGGGATCGTGGCGGACTTGGCGAGAGTGATGGGGACCCTCTCTGGCTGCTACAGTTTGACTGTGTCCTCCAGATTTCATGCATTGGACACACAGTCCCCTAAGTCATGTGTTCATGGTGTCTGACAGGTGCGTCATGGAGAGGTGCGTGGGCCATGAGATTCTGCTTCTTGAACGTCTTAATTCGCTCATGGACTGAGGGAGCCAGGGACTTTGCAATAACAGCAAACTCTCTCTCTAACTTGCTCTATCTCGCCACGTGATGCCTGCCACCATGACACAGGGAAAAGGTCAGGTGGTGAGCAGTCGCCAGTGCACACTCTGGGCCTGCCCAGCCTCCAGACCTGGGAGTCAGACCAACCTCTGTTCCTCATAAATGACCCAGTCTGTGGTGCCCAGCCAGAGCAACAGAATCCCTGAAGTGATCACAGTTACTAAGCACAGAATCGGGTGGATAAATAGTGTTCTTCATCCTCAGTGAGAAAAAATTCAGGTGCATTTCCTGCCTCTCAGAGGTAGCCTGTGTTCAAGCCCCAGTTTGCACGGGGTCTTTACTGGTGCTCCCACCACCCCTGTCTCCCATACCACAGATGACTCAAGTGCTTGGGCCCCAGCACTCACATTAGAGACCCATATGGAGTTCTAGGCTCCTGGCTTCAGCCAGACCCAGCCTTGGCCACTGGGCCATTTGGGGAGTGAATCAGTAGATGGAAGATTCTCTCTCTCTCTCTGTCTCTCTCTTTCTTTCTCTCTTTCTCTAACTCTGCCTTTCAAATAAATAAATATTTAAAAAACAAATAGAATTAGATCACTCATCAATCCATCAGAGGACAAGGGCCCACTTGCTGGCTGCAGTCCAGGGTTGATTTCCCCCAATATGCTGCAGGATCACAGTTACTGGAACTCTCGCCTGTGGTGAATGAGATGAGCTACATATGTATGGGGGTAATGCCGGCATCAACAAAGGCTCTTGAACTTGAAAAATACATGAGAAATGGCAACTTTAAGGACTGTATAATTGGTTAGTTTTCTGTAACCTCCATAGAATACCTAAAGAAAACAAATGGTCAGACTTTAAAATAAATGAACTCTGAGAATGTTAGCAAAGCCAGAAAGCTCCCTTGTTTAAGGCATTCTCACCCTGCAGCAAGAGAGCAGGCTTCGCTGAAAACTAATGACGAGGTGCAGTTATAATGCAGTAGAGCTTCTGCACTCCTATTCTGCATTCAATTCATGGCCCTGGCAGGTCTGTCACACTGAAGTCAGCGCCTGATACGGAACGAGTTGCACCTTGAGATCTGGGATGTATTTCAATGGATGCATTTGAAAATACTTGAGGGGCTGGCGCTGTGACGTAACGGGTAAAGCTGCCAACCTGCAGTGCCGGCATCCCATATGGCCGCTGGTTCGAGTCCCGGCTGCTCCACTTCTGATCCAGCTCTCTGCTATGGCCTGGGAAAGCAGTAGAAGATGGCCCAAGTCCTTGGGGCCCTGCACCCATGTGGGAGACCCGGAAGAAGATCCTGGCTCCTGCCTTCAGACCGTCACAGCTCCGGCCATTGTGGCCAACTGGGAAGTGAACCAGTGGATGGAAGACCTCCCTCTCTCTCTCTCTCTCCCTCTCCTTCTCTATGTAACTCTGACTTTCAAATAAATAAATAATTCTAAAAAAAGAAAAGAAAATATTTGCACTCCATGATACTGGGCTAACAGATGTGGTCACCACCTCCTTTTGGGAGGACAGGGGCCTCCCTTTATCTGGAGACCATCTAGAAGCCTCACCTAAGACAGAGGCTTCCCAAGATACTGAGGGTTCTTTCTGAGGACAGCTCATGCCTGCCTTACGAAGCAGAGTGGGAGAGTGTGGAAAACGGGAAGAATGTGTAGGTGAAAGAGGAGAGGAGGGAGGGAGAGAGAGGGAGAGAGAGAGAGAAGTGGGAGGGAGGCAGGAAGGGCAGGAGGGGGCGGGGAAGAGAGGGGAATGCTAGCTGCCAAGCACTGAGCAGTATAATTGGCACCACCACTGCCGGACATCCGGGTACAACAACGTGGGGACCCGGCTGCTTACCGTGGCCTGATCAGGCTGAGCATCTTCATTTCCCCTTCGAATTTCCCCGTCACTCTCTGCAAAGTGCTGTAAAGGAGCACGGCCCAGGTGACCCAATCTTGCTGATGCCTTCATCTCTATTAGTTTGTGCAGAGATGTTTTCCCTGACAGGAAAAGGACCGAAGCTGCCTCTCCCTGCGTCACTTTATGTCACGGTGTCATTTATTCTCCAATTCAGTGAGGACAGATCCGTGCAGGAACCATCACCGGTGCCAAACTGAAGATACAGCCAACGCAGGAGGGACCTGAGGTTCACCAGGAAGTCAGCTGGGAGATCATGAGTCATGTTTACACGTTCCCCAGATGTCCTGGGTGCTGGCATTACGCAGGTCTGTGAAGTTCCGCGGGTGAGAGTAACAGCACAGAGGACATTCCCGTTCCCCTCAGCACCTGTGAGTTTACCTTCAGCTTCAGATGAACACAGTATCTTATACACAACAGGCTCCTCCCTCCAGTGGCTGGATCTCTGAAAAAAGACTAAAATCCATTCAAATGCAATAATAAAAAAAATGTAGTGTCATCATTCAAACAGAAAAGGACGCATATTAAAAATACAAGGCGGGGCCGGCACTGTGGTGCAGTGGGCTAAGCCGCAGCCTGCAGGGCCAGCATCCCATATGGGTGCCAGTTCTAGACCTAGCTGCTCCACTTCTGATCCAGCTCCCTACTGATGTGCCTGGGAAAACTCCAGAAGATGGCCCAAGTCCTTGGGCCCCGCACCCATGCAGGAGACGTGGAAGAAGATCCTGGCTCCTGGCTTCGGATCAGTTTAGCTCCAGTTGTTGTGGCCATTTGAGGAGTGAACCAGCGGATGGAAGATCTCTCTCTCTCTCTCTCTTTCTCTCTCTCTTTCTCTCTGCCTCTCTGTAACTCTTTCAAATAAGTAAATCTTTTTTTTTTTAAATATTCCTTCTTGCATGAAGAAGTCTATATTAAATCCTTCAACTGATTGGATATGGCCCACCCCAAATCATAAAGGCTAATGTGCTTTACTCAAAGACCATTGATTTCAACGTTAATCTTATCCGAAAAATGCCTTTGCAGAAGCAGCCAAAATATTATCTGGCCAATTACAAAATCAACATGAAGGGAGCAGGCAGCAAGCCCTCTCCCTGTAGTTTCCAGGTTAACGGAGTTCAGAGGGAGATGATCAGTCTACACGTGCACAGCCGCTGTACCTGGGAAAGCCTGCAGAACACAGTGGATGGACACGCGTGCAGAGCTGGGAATCAATTCCAAGGCCGAAGCCTGCTGCTACCATCAAGCAGAATCCTATTCCGTCCCCAAATGTTATTGAGCTGACAACAGGAGACAGTGTGATGTGGGCTTAATAAAAGCTGGGTTGGAAGGCAAAGTGAATCTTACATTTGCCTGAATTCGGCTTTACTGCTACATAAACAAAAAGAACTACGCCGTAAAAGCTCCAGGCAATTCAGAGAAATGTTACTGGAAAAGTAATCAAGAAGAGTAAAAATCCTGTAATGCATGGTAGGACAGAAAGATACATGTCTTTTAAATTTAGGTAATAGTTGTTTAATTAGCCTGATTGTATTTATTTTCTTTTTCAAAGAAAATCTTTTTTTTAATATTTTTCATTTATTCATTTGAGAGGTAGAGTTACAGAGAGAGGGAGAGACAGAGAAAGGGCTTCCATCTGCTGGTTCACTCCCCAGATGGCCGCAATGACTGGAGCTGAACTGATCCAAAGCCAGGAGCCAGGAGCTTCTTCCGGGTCTCCCACATGGGTGCAGGGGCCCAAGGAGTTGGGCCATCTTCTACTGCTTTCCCAGGCCATAGCAGAGAGCTGGATCAGAAGTGGAGCAGCCAGGATTCAAACAGGTGTCCATATGAGATGCCAGCGCCAGCCCCTCAAGAAAAATCTAAAGACTACACAACACTATAGCCTATAATTGTATTTTTATTTTTTAAAGATTTATTTATTTACTTGAAAGTCAGAATTATACAGAGAGCAAAGGAGAGGCAGAGAGAGAGAGAGAGAGAGAGAAAGGTCTTCCATCCGCTGGTTCACTCCCCAGTTGGCCACAATGGCCGGAGCCACGCTGATCTGAAGCCAGGAGCCAGGAGCTTCTTCCAGGTCTCCCACGTGGGTGCAGGGGCCCAAGGACTTGGGCCATCTTCCTCTGCTTTCCCTAGCAGTGAGCTGGATTGGAAGTGGAGCAGCCGGGACTAGAACCGGCGTCCATATGGGATGCCGGCACTTCAGGCTAGGGCGTTAACCCGCTACGCCACAGCGTCGGCCCCTAGCCTATAATTTTAATATCTAATAAAAATTAAATCGCTTTATCAGAGGGCGGCTACATTTCCCTCACATGTTTAGTCTATTATTAGCAATACCAGGTTACTTTACGCCTATTAATATTTTATTGAATAATATAAGTTATTTTGAATAGCTACCATATTTTCACGTTAACGTCAGGACACATTTTAGTACCTATTACAGGATTTTTCGTTATCTCCCAGCTCCGGGTTCCACGGCCAGCGCTACCGGCGCTCCTGCGCCTGCGCACTCCCAGTCCCCGGGGCGCCGGGTGGGCAGTCCTTGCGCGGCCGTTTTACGCCTCTGGACTACATTTCCCAAAGGCCACTGAGGCCAGGCCAATTTAGCTTGGACTACATTTCCCAGAGGCCACCGGGGACAACTAGGACCCCGGATCCCACTGCCGGTTTTTCGTTACTGTAGCCGGGCAGCGAACTTAGGCTAAGGCAGTGCTTGTTCTCTGGGGAAGGGCTTTGCGGACTCCGACCAACCCCACGGGGTAACCAGGACTGGAGTGAAGAAGACAACAATAATGGGAGGAACTGGGGGACCTCTGCGGACGTGGGCCGGCGCGGGACCCGGACCCCAACAGGCGGCGAGCGCGAGGGCAGGGAGGCTCCGTGGGCTCTGGCGGGGTCTCAGGCGCGGGGGTCGTTGCGTGCGCTCGTGCGCGTGCCCGCGAGGACTGGGTGCCCCTGCGTCCGTTAGCTGTGGAGGTGCCGCCGTGACCTAGGCCTCGGGCTCGGCTTCCAGCCGCCGCGCGGGTCCGCACCGGGCAGTGGGCCCGCGCCAGGGCGGTTACCAAGCCTTCCGGTGATGTTCTCCCGCAGGAGACGCAGAACTACGATTGCACGAGTTCTCTGTCGTGTGTGTGTGTGTTTATCCAGTCACTCCTGTATTTGAGAGAGCGAGGGAGACAGACAGGTCCCCCTTCCGCGGGCGCGCTCCCCAGATGCCCTCAACGGCCAGGTGTGGGCCAGGCCGGAGCCTGGAGCCCGCGCTGCCTCCCAGGGGTGCGCCAGCAGGGAGCCGGTCTGGGTGGCCTCGGGCTGCGGGATGCGGTGTCCCGGCACCGTGCTGACCGCAGCTGACCTTTCTGAGCCAGAGGGGTCTTCAAGGGACCTCCCCCGCGGAGACTGCGCCTCCTGCCAGGCTGGGAGCTTGGGGAAGCAGCGCCCGGCTCCCTTTCTCTCCCGTTGGTTCTGGATGTGAGGCTGTGCTGGGAATGGCCGTGCGCACGATCAGAGCTCAAGACCGTGCAGCTGGCTAGGTCAGGGACGCTCACGTGATGGACTGGTGGGCGGGGAATAGGGTTAGTCCTGAGAAGGGGTACCCGTGTGAGCCCGAGATGTGCACAGTTACGGGCAGTGGTAGTCAAGAAGTGTTTAAGTTCTTTAGGAATCCCATCTAAATATGAGATTTTCTAAGATATTTTGCAAGGTTCTTGTGGGCAATATTTTGGTTATTTAGTGAAGGAGAACAGGGGTTTGGCAAGTTTGTGAGCATCTTTTCTGTAGGCAAGATTCCGTCCACTTTGCATTCATTCTCTTAGTCTTATAACCACCACTTAGCCAGAGTTATGTCTTCCAGAGAAGACTCTTGTTAGTGAATGAGCCTAATTATATTGATAAAGTACAATTAATGGATGTGCATATGAAATTTCTGAAGGCAGAGTTCATACAGACTTGTGAAAAAAATGAGTAACCTGAAGATAGAATAGTTATTTAGGGATGCATTCTCTCCCTCTTTCTTGCTAGCTTGTGACTAGGGTTCTGTTTTGTGTCTAGAATAGATTCACACTAACCACTTATGTTAGGAAGCAAAAGACTCTTAATTCTTAGTTTAAAAAGGAGGCTGTGGACTTCATACCATGCGCATGTGTGCTCCAGGAAGAGAAGAGCACGCCCTGAGCCTCCTGTAGTCTGAAAAAGACCCTCGAGGCTGGCGTGGCTCAGCAGGCTAGGCCACCACTTGCGATGCTGACGTCCTGTGTTGGAGTACCTGCTGCACCTGCAAAAGTAGCAGAAGATGGTCCGAGTGCTTGGGCCCCTGCCATCTGTATGGGAGACCCGGATGGATGGAATTCCTGGTTCCTGGCTTTGGTCTGGCTCAGACCTGGCTGTTGCCACCATTTGAAGAGTGAACCAATAGGTGGAAGATCTCTTTCTCTCTCTGCTTCTCCCTCTCCCTCTCTCTCTCCTTCTGACATTCTGCCTTTCAAATAAATAAATCATTGAAAAATTTTATTATCTCTTAAGGATTATAGCAGTGTTATGTAAAAGCTGTTAGTGCAGGTAAAAGGACTTCTAAAGACCTGTTGTACAAATTACTTTCCCAGTGACAAACTTTGATATTTCCAGCCATCATATCAGAGTGGGGCCTCTTTAGTGTGGGAGAAATTCAAGTGTCAATTCAAGTGTCAGTCTTTTCTGCTTTTTTTTAAGAATGATTTTTTTAAAAATTATTTATTTGAAAGGCAGAGTTAGAGAGAGGCAGAGAGAGAGAAAAAAAAAGGTCTTCCATCCACTGGTTCACTCCCCAAATGGCTGCAATGGCTGGAGCGGAGCCGATCCAAAGCCAGGAGCTTCTTTGGGGTCTCTGTGGGTGCAGGGGCCCAAGCACAGGGCCATCTTCCACTGCTTTCCCAGGCCATCGCAGAGAGCTGGATCGGAAGTGGAGCAGCTGGACTCAAACTGGCACCTTATACAAGATGCTGGCACTGCAGGAGGCGACTTTACCCACTACACCACAGTGTCAGCCCTGTAGAACGATATTCTTAAGGCTGCTTTCTAAATTTTGTGCTTAAAATTATAATAAAGCATGCCAGAGAGATGTGTCCACAAAGAATAGAAGCAACGTTCTTCTTTTGTAAAAATGAAATAAAGGGCATGTAATGTTCTTCATATAATAACTTCAATAATAACAGCTAGCTCATGTTATACAATTCTTCTATTAAGTGTTTTCTGTGGGTTTTCTTACTCTTCAAGAGAACCATATGTAGTGACTGGTGTTCTTAACCCTGTATTAGTGATGAGAAAATTGAGCCTGAGCGAGTTCTTCTATTTTCTCCACTTGTCCTGTCTTGGCTGACCTCACCCTCTCCTGGCACCATGAAAAAAGTTCTGGCTTGGGTGATATGAACTGTTTTTCAACATCCAGAGTGTGAGGGTGGAACGAGGAGAATCTGTCAAGGAGAGCCATGGAGCCCAGTGTCAGACGTAGATCAGCCTCCTCCAGGGGGACCTGGCCGGAACCCTGCAGGCGTCAGCCTCCTCCAGAGGGGCCTGGCAGGAACACTGCAGGCGTCAGCCTCCTCCAGAGGGGCCTGGCCGGAACACTGCAGGCGTTTGCAATTCTGCCTCCAGGAAGAGGTCTGCCCTGCGTGCAGCTGTGAGCAGCTGGGTTCCGTGGGCTTCGACCCCCCCACTCTTCCCAGATTTTGTCTGCAGGTGGTCGTAGCCTGTAAGGAGGCTGACAGGGAGGGACAAGGAGGTTTATTGGCTTTCGTCATCTGTGGACATCGAAGCCTCCTTTTCTTCTCCCAGCTTGGGTTTCCCAGAGTCTGATAGAACTCCAACAGAGACGGATTGGTTCTCACGTTCCTAAAGGCATGGCTCACGTAAGTCGGTGTTTCTCCTTGAAATGCTGGGATTTGTAGGTTACATAAGTATTTTTCATGAATTAGCCTGAAGTGTTCTGCCTAAGACGGCACCATCTAATCACCTACCTCTTGAATTCCTCCTGTTTGGAGGAATGATGCCAAGTACCTGTTTCCTCCTTATGAGACTGTTTTTTTCTAACTGGCGTTCATGCATTCATTGAGTAAATTACAGAGCAGGTACGATGCGGGATGTCTTGCCGGGGGGCTACCATAGGGCAGTGAAGGAGTGAAATGTCCTAGAAAATTGTTTAAGCTCCCCGGGCAGTCTGTGGCTGGGGAGTTAAGAGCCATGGGCTTCATCTGATGGCTTCATTGGACCACACGTCAGACGATTTGGAATTCCCCAGGGACCTGATAAGATGACTGATCACCTTGTTAATAAGATGAGATCTCATGTCAAAGTGCCAGTTTGCGTTCCAGCTGTTCTGCTTCTGATCTAGCTCCCTGCTGATGTGCCTGGGAAAGCAGTGGATCATAGTCCAAGTTTTTGGGCCCTGCCCCCTACATGGGAGACCCTGGATGGAGTTCCAAGTTCCAGGCTTTGGCCATTGTAGCCATCTGGGGAGTGAATCAGGGAATGAATGCTTTCTCTCTTTCCTCTCTCTATTACTGTGCCTTTCAAATAAATAAATAATCTTAAAAAAAAAAAAAAGCAGGGGCACCAGTTTGAGTCCCCACTAATCCATGTCCGATCCAGCTCTCTGCTATGGCCTGGGAAAGCAGTAGAAGATGGCCCAAGTCCTTGGGCCCCTGCACCCATGTGAAAGACCTGGCTCCTGGCTTCGGATTGGCGCAGCTCCAGCTGTTTCAGCCAACTGGGGAGTGAACCAGCGGATGGAAGACCTCTCTCTCTCTGCCTCTCCTCTCTCTGTGTAACTCTGACTTTCATATAAATAAATAAATAAATCTTTTTTAAAAAAAGCAGGAAGAAGTGTTGAGAAAGGGATACCAAATAACAATGTGAAAGTATTTTCTTAGATTGACAGAATTAGACCAAGCTGAGACATTTGGTTCAGTGTATATTTACAAAGATGAAATAATTCGCCAACTCGTACTCCCATTCTTAAGATGACTTTTAGGCCAGTTATGGAACTCCATCAGATTCCCAGCTCGGTGGCAGAGACCCAATGACTTGGGCCATCACCTGCTGCCTCCCACAGTGTACGTTAGCAAGAAGCTAGAATTGGAAGTGGAGCTGGTACTAGAACTCAGGTGTTCTGATACAGGGTGTAGACATTGCAAAGTGGTGTCTTACCGCTTCGCCAAATATCCATCCCAATTTTTTTACCCACTTTGTTGAGCTATGACTGACATACAAAAAGCTGTACATATTTAATTAATATAATTTGAAGAGTTTAGGAACCCATGAATCTGATATTTTCCTTCCTTTTTGGCACAAGATATCTGAACTTTACCTGTACCTTCTCTGTCTCACTCTAGACATTGTTTCAAGGATTCCCTCATTCATATTAGTGGATTGACAATGATTGCCCTTTAGTATCCTGATTTAACTTATTTTTGTCCAATGATTTTGTTTGTTGCTTGTTATCAGCCAATTCCTTCTGTATATCAATGGGTTATAGTTTTGTGCTGATTGACATGGGTTGGGCCCACTCTTGAAGAATGTATTAATGTGTACTGCTTGTAACAAACTGTGCTTGTAATAAACTATCATAGACTTAGTAGCTTAAAACCACCCTCAATTGTAGTTCTATAGAGTAGAAGTCCAGTGCAGCATAGCCAAGTCAAGATATCAACTACAGCTGGCATTGTGGCGTACATGTTGAGCTGCTGCTTGTTATACAAGCATCCCATATTGGAGCTTAAAGTCCCAGCTGCTCACTTCTGATTCAATTCCATTAATGTGCATAGGAAGGCAGCAGAGAGTGGCCCAATTGCTTGGGACCCTGCTACCCATGTGGGAAACCCAGCTGGAGTCACTAGCTCCTGTCTTTGGCCTGGCCCAGACCTGGCTGTAGCAGCCATTTAGGGAGTGAACCAGTGGATAGAAGATCTGTGTTCCTCCCCTTCTGCCTGTCACTCTGCCTTTCAAATAAGTTAATTAAGTAAATATGTGGAGAAAAAACTGATATCAACCATAGCTGCTGTTCTTTGGGGCTCAGGGTCCTCTTCCGAGCTCACCGGTTACTGGCAGAATTTATCTCTGTCTGGCAGGAGCCATCCTTCTCATGCTGTGACTATCCTGACTTCCCTTCTGCTAAATCTCTCTGACTTCTTGCACCCCCAGCAAGGAAAAAGCTCTGCTTTGAGGGCCCATCTGGAGTGATCTAGTCCCTATCATAAATCAACTGATAAGTATTTCTTTGCCATGTGATACAACATATTCACTGGCTTAGCAAGTGGGCAAAGGGCATGAGAGCCAAAATAATGTCTAGTACAGGGAGTTTGGGAGAAATAAATGAAGAATATATTGCTATTTATATACTGAAAGCCAGTGGGAAAGCAAAGAAATGAAGTAATAGGAACAGAAAATAAATGAATGTTCTTAGACAAAGCCAGCAGCTTACAACATTCTTGGTGCAATGACATTTTACCTTAAACATGTATAGGGTGAGAAAGATCTGGTCTGCAAAGAACCCATGCCAAAGGCTTTCTGGGAAATGACACCACCTACACAAAAGATGAGAAAGCTTGTGATACATTCTAGGTGTTGAAAGGGGAAGTGATGTGAATAGGAACCAAGATAAATGTGGCTTGGCATGAGGCCTTATAGGTAAGCAAGGACCACATTATTTATGAAAAGTTAGATGGATTTTAATTTAAGTACAAAGAGAAATGTGGAGGAGGGGATGAAGGGATGAAATACAGGTTACACAAGTGAGAATTTCATCTGTGTCAGAAGCATTTGTTACAGATGTTAAAAATTTGATGCACAGGTAGACCTGTAGACTAATGGAACAGAATAGAAACCCCAGACATGAATCCACGTATCTGTATCTACAACAAACTCATCTTTGGCAAACTAGCTAAAATCATTCCCTGTATAAAGGATAGTCTCTTCAATAAGTGGTGTTGGGAAAACTGGATTTCCACACGCAGAAGTTTGAAACAAGATCCCTACCTTAAACCACATACAAAATTCAACTCAATGGATCCAGGATCTAAACTTAAGACCTGAAACCATTAAATTACTAGAGGAAGACGTAGGTGAACTGCTCTAAGACATTGGCCTAGGCAAAGACTTCTTGGATAAGACTCCAGAAACACAGGCTGTGAAAACAGAAATTGACAAATGGGATTGCATCAAGCTAAAAAGCTTCTGCACAGCAAAGGAAACAAATAACAAAGTGAAGAGGCAACTGACAGAATGGGAGAAAATATTTGCAAACTATGCATTCAATAAAGGATTAAAAACATACAGATGACATAAGGAGCTCAAGAAGCTCAACAACAAAACAACCTGCTAAGAAATGGGCAAAGGATATGAGCAGGCATTTTTCAAAGGATAAAATGCAGATAGCAACAGACAAGTGACAAAATGCTCAGGATCTCTAGCCATCTAGGAAATGCAAATCAAAACCACAATGAAGTTTCACCTCACCCCAGTTAGAATGTCTTACATAGAGAAATTAACAAACAATAAGTGATGGTGAGGATGTAGAGAAAAAGGTACCCTAATACATTGATGGGAATGCCAGTTGAACAGTATGGAGATTCCTCAGAAAATAAAAATAAATCTTCCATATGACCCAGCTATTTCATTCTTTGGAATATATCCAAAAGAAATGAAATCAGCATATGAAAGAATTGCCTGCACTCTTGTGTTAATAGCAGTTCAACTCACAATAGCTAACATTTGGAATCAACCTAGATGTCCATCAGCTGATGGGCAGACATATCCACCCATACACACACACACGCACACACACACACATATACCTATATACCAAATGTATATATCCATGATGAAATATTACTTAGTATTAAAAAAATGAAATATATCTACAACAGAATGAATACAACTGGAAATCAGTGTGCTCAGTGAAATAAGCCAAACCCAAAAGATAAATATCACAGATTTTTTTCTTGTTTGTGATAGTTAATATAATAGTATAAAAATTATGTGGATGTCATATAATTTGGCAATAAGTTATAAATATTGTTTCACTTAATCATACCATGTGAATGACAATATACTCTTCTTTCCCACATTAAAAGAAAGATAGGACTCTTAGGGGTGCTAGTAATGTTTTGTTCTTGGGTGTTGGCTAGGAGTGTGATCAGAGAACAAAGAACTCATCTGTAAACTTACATGCATTTCTTGGTATGTTTATTATATTTCAGTAAAATGCTTTTTTAAAAAAAATAGATGCACAGAAACATTCATTCGCTGTGTATTCTGGTTCAGGGGGTCTGGGGGGTGCTTGAATGTCAATGTTTTAATTAGCTCTTCAAATAAAGTGACACCTGTTTCACTAATAACCAGCCTTAGTTCATATAAACTCTCATTAATCTCTTCATTCCTCCTTTTTTGACTATCACAACTATATTTTAGTATTATGGTATTTTGTCTTTTTTCTTCCATAGGAATCTATTTTTTCTACATAGGAAATCAAAACAATTTTTAATTTGCTTTCAGATTTGCAATTGAAATGTGAGATAACCAATTATGATGAAATGTCCACTTATAAAAAATGTACATCTTTTGCTGTACATCAGAGTATTCTTAACAGAGAGAGACCATTTGGATACAGGGATGTGGGAAGACTTTTTGTCAAGGCTCAGCATTTGTTCAACATGGCAGAACACATACCCAGGAAAAACAGGAAGAATGTGGGAGGGACTTCAGTAGTGACCATCAATGTGTTATACATCAGAAGTTGTATCTGGGTGAGAAACCATGTAAATGGAAGGCATGTGGGAAGGGCTTTAGTGCTTCTTCATATCTTGTTCAACATCAGAGAACTCACACTGTTAAGAAAAGTATGAATGTAAAGAATGTGGGAAGGCCTCTAGTCAAGGCTCAGCCTGTGTTAAACATGGGAGAAGGCATGCTGGTGAGTAACCACATGAACATAAGGGATGTTGGAAGGCCTTTCTCAGCAGCCATCAACGTATTGTACATCAAGAGTACTCATACTGGTAAGAAGCCACCTGTGTGTAGAAAATGTGAAAAAGCTTTGTAGTAGCTCATACTTTGTTCAACACCAAAGGATCCATATTGGTGAGAAACCCTATGAAGGTAAGAAATGTGGGAAAGCTCTTATAGCCTATGGGAGACTTATTCAGCATCAGAATACTGTGAAAACAGTTTGGATGTAAGGAATGCTCAAAGGCCTTTAGTACCTTTTCATATGGTGTTCAACATGAGAGAATTGACTCTGGTGAGAAGCCCTGTGAGTGTGAGGGATGTGGAAAGGCCTTTTCTGTGTCTGGACAACTTACTTACCAAAGTATCCATACTGGTGAGAAGCCATGTGAAGAGAATGTGGAAAAGCTTTTTGTAGTAGCTCATACCCTGTTCAACACCAAAGGATCCATAATGGTGAGAAACCCTGTGAATGTGAGGAATGTGGGAAAGCCATTAGCTGCTCTCCATACCTTGTTCAATACAAAAGACTTCGTACTGGTGAGAAACCCTATGAGGGTACGGAATGTGGCAAGGCCTTCAGCACTGGTGCATAGCTTGTTCAGCATCTGAGAATTCACACTGGAGAGAAACCATATGCAGGTGAGGAATGTGGAAAGACTTTCAGTCGTGGGAATGTGGAGTCTTTCATGTGCGGCTCATTGTTCAGCATCTGAGAACTCATGCTGGCAAGAAAAACTCAAAATGCAAAGATTGTTGGTAGATTTCCAGAAGATATTTTCATTTTTCTGATACAGATGCCCCTTGACTTGCAGTGGGATTCTGTCAGTATAAACCCATCTTGTGTTGAAAATGTCAGACATTGAAAATGCACTTAATACAACACACATAACCTGCTGAATATCATAACTTAGCCTAGTCTGTCTGAAGCATATTCAGAATATTTATAGTAGGCTACACCTGGGAAAAGTTATCTAACACAAAGTCCATTTTATAATAAAATATTGAATATCTCATGTAATTTACCGAAAAGATTAAAGTTTACAGTGCGGTTTCTACTGAATGCATATCAGTTCACACAATCATAAAGCCAAAGAATCAACACTCAAACTATTGTAAGTCAGGGCCTGTCTGAATTAGAGAATTTATAATGTAATTCAGAAAAAAAGGCTTCATTTGTCATTCTTGTGTTTAAAGTATTAGAATAATCATACCAGTGAACTTTTTGGGAAAGATAATAAACATTATTTAATGTTCACAAGGTTGAAAGCATGAAATTTTATACTTAGATATCAACAGGGGACCAGCATAGTTAACAAACAGGAGAGCCAGTGTGCTTACCACTATGGGGTATTGTTTTCTTTCTTTTTTTTTTTGATAGGCAGAGTGGACAGTGAGAGAGAGAGAGACAGAGAGAAAGGTCTTCCTTTGCCGTTGGTTCACCCTCCAATGGCCGCCGGGGCCGGCGCACTGCGCTGATCCGATGGCAGGAGCCAGGTACTTATCCTGGTCTCCCATGGGGTGCAGGGCCCAAGCACTTGGGCCATCCTCCACTGCACTTCCTGGCCACAGCAGAGAGCTGGCCTGGAAGAGGGGCAACCGGGACAGAATCCAGCGCCCTGACCGGGACTAGAACCCAGTGTGCCGGCCCCGCAAGGCGGAGAATTAGCCTAGTGAGCTGCAGCGCCAGCCAGGATATTGTTTTCAAAATGATGATTAATAGAACTTGCATTCTTTGCTCAGTAATCTTAGTTTCATTATTTTTTCCTACCTGTTAGCGAAACTTTGATCGTAAAACCCTACAGACGTAGTTAGTCTAGCAATGCCTCCATTCGTCCAGTTTAGAATTGTAGGTGAATCTTTCTGATAAAATTTTGTAGAAGGAAAGGAACAGGAGAGGATATTCGTGTGGAAATTACCTCTTAAACTGAATCAAGTTTTTGAAAGATACTCACTTTTAAAGTGTGTGAAAATGTCAACAGCCTGTGATCTACACTGTCCGAAGTTAAAAAGAAATTGGAAGTCAGTAATACAGTAGCAAAGCCAACTACTCCTTTAAACATTCCTTTCTTGACTTTTTTGCTATAAACATTTCAACAGAGGAAAGTGGAAAGGAGAGCAAAATTGCCACCGTCTTTGATAACATTTTACCTGATTCATTTTTATCTGCGTAGCTTTATGAAGAGAGATGTCGCCCTCTGCTCTTGAAAGGACACCAGTCTCCTTGTGGGGATTCTACCCTCACGACTTCATCTAAACCTAATTATCCCCCAAATGTCTCTCCTTCAAATGGCATCACGTTGAGGATTGGGGCTTCAGCGTATGCATCTGGAGGAGACATACTCAGTCTGTAACGTTCTTCCTTCAATAGCATTCTTCCCAAAATTAGCCAAGACTTTCTGGAGAAATTACTACTTCCAGGAATGGACAGAGGTGATTACAGGTGATTGTGGAACAGCTTGGGACAGAGAGCAATGATTCTTTTAAAAAATTAGGATCTTTTCAAAGACACAAAATAGCCAGAGATTCCCATGGGCATGGGTTGTGATGGTCTGAGTATGAAATGCAGGGTCTTAGTCCACCCGTACAGGATGGACTGGGTCGGAGGAAAGGTAAGTGCGCCGCTCGCCTGTTCCCCAGCCTCCTGATCCCAGAGACAATCAGACCCAGCGGGGAGCCAAGTCAAGCAGGGATTCGTTTGTTTCATGCATAACAGAGCCTTTTATAGCACAAAACTGCAGCGTCATTGGGGCAGGGCTACGGACCAACCAATCACTTAAACGGTCATTTTATGGGGCGATTTCTATAGAACCAGCCATATGTCTATACACTTGTTACTAGTTTTGTTACCTCCCCTGATGTTGCATGGCCAATTAGCTTTAGTGGTAAACAACTTTGGATTTCATCCACCTTACTTCCTCTGGGCACCATCTTTGAATTGCTTCATGTAACTAATTTCCCCACATGAAAATTGTGAGTTTTAGTACAGGGCTCAGAAAACTACAATATAGATTTTAAAAAAAGACAAGAGCAGACCAGTCAAGAGAAAATCATAGCAATATTTTGTTTGGGATATTCAAGGAATTTTACTTGTTGTCTTTCCAAAGAACCAAAGATAACATGTGCTTGCAAGAGTGATGAGAAAGCCAAAACTTTAGCCAAAAAAAAAAAAAAAAAGGCGAATAGCTAAAAAAACACCTGGTGAAGTCTTACCTTCACCACAACTGTGCTTCTGCTCATCCCAAGAATGAATAGACATTAAAAATCAGTTTAATACACGGTCTCTTAGCTGACCTCAACAGGATAAAGCTAGAAAAAAAAAAAAAAAGAACAGGCCGGCGCTGCGGCTTACTAGGCTAATCCTCTGCTTGCAGCGCCAGCACCCTAGGCTCTAGTCCTGGTTGAGGTGCCAGGTTCTAGTCCCGGTTGCTCCTCTTCCAGTCCAGCTCTCTGCTGTGGCCCAGGAAGGCAGTGGAGGGTGGCCCAAGTTCTTGGACCCCTGCACCTGCATGGGAGACCAGGAGGAAGCACCTGGCTCCTGGTTTCGGATCAGCGCAGCACTGGCTGTAGCGGCCATTTGGGGAGTGAAGCAACAGAAGGAAGACCTTTCTCTCTGTCTCTCTCTAACTCTGCCTGTCAAAAAAAAAAAAAGAGCAAAGGGAAAACTCATAACTTTGTAAAAATTAAATAACATAATCAATATATCAAAGAAAAACATCACTAAAGAAGCCATAAAATAGAGGTAAAATGAAAATACAACCTACCAAAATGTATGGGATGTGGTCAAAGCAGTCCTAAAAGGCAATTTTACAGCTATCAAGCTTGTATTAAGCAAGAAGACCTCAGATCAGAAATCTCACTCTGGGGCTGTTTGACATGGCAGTTAGGATCATGCTTGGGGCACCCACATCCCATTTTTGTGCACCTGGGTTGGGTTCCAGCCCCTCTCCTGATTCAACAGTCTGCTAATGCATAGCCCAGGACTTGGGGACCTGCCCTCCACGTGGGAGGCCTGGAAGGAGCTCCCAGCTCCCAGCTCTGACCTGACTCAGCTCTGCTTGTTGCGGGTATTTGGGGAATAAATCAGCAGACGGGCACTCTTGCTCTTTTTCTCTTTTTCAAATAATTTTTTAAAAAGTTGTATCTAACTTTACAACTTAAAGAACTAGTAAAAGAAAAACAAACTGAAACCCAAAACTAGGGCAGGCATTTAGCTTGGCAGCTAAGATACCATTTGGGCTGCCTGCATCCCATACTGGAGTACCTGATCTGCGTCTCAGTTCCACTTCTGATCCGGCTTCCTGCTAATGCACACCCTGGGAGGCAGCCAGGGATAGTTCAAGTAGTTGAGTCCCTGATATTCACGAGAGAGACATGGATTGAGCTCCCAAATGTTGGTGTTAGCCTGACCCAGGCCTGGCTGTTGCAGTCATTTGAGGAGTGAACAAGTAGATTGAAAATCTCTATCTCTTTTTCAAATAAAATTTTAAAAAAGCCAAAGCTAGTAGGAGGAAGGGAGGAATAAAGACATTAGAGATACCTAGAGAACAGAAAAACAACATAGAGTCAGCAAAACCAAAGTCAGTGGTTCAAAAAGATGAACAACGCCTGTGCCGCGGCTCACTAGGCTAATCCTCCACCTTGCAGCGCCTGCACAGCGGGTTCTAGTCCCGGTCGGGGCGCCGGATTCTGTCCCGGTTGCCCCTCTGCCAGGCCAGCTCTCTGCTGTGGCCAGGGAGTGCAGTGGAGGATGGCCCAAGTGCTTGGGCCCTGCACCCCATGGGAGACCAGGAGAAGTACCTGGCTCCTGCCATCGGATCAGCGCGGTGCGCCAGCCGCAGCGTGCCGGCCCCGGCGGCCATTGGAGGGTGAACCAACGGCAAAAGGAAAACCTTTCTCTCTGTCTTTCTCTCTCACTGTCCACTCTGCCTTTCAAAAAAAAAAAAAAAAAAAGATGAACAACTATAACTAAACTTTAGCTATTTTTACCAAGGAAAAAGAGAGAAAAACAAATTACTAAAACAATTAGAAACAAGAGCAGGGACTATTACTGATTTTACAGAAATAAAAACCATTACAAGAGGGGCCAGCATTGTGTTGTAGCAGGTAAAGTCACTGCACCTAGGAAAAGCAGCAGAAGTCGGAGCAACGGCTGAAGGCCTTCCCACATTCACTGCCCCCAAAAGGGCTGTTCGGGGAGAGTTTCCCACAATCATTGCCCTGGGAAGGCCTTTCTCCAGCGTGAACTCTCCGGTGTTTAATCAGGCTGGGGTTGCCGGCAAAGGGTTTCCCAGGAGACTCACACTCACAGCATCCATCGGGTTTTACTCTGTTATGAACACTCTGGTGTTGAATGAGATGAGTGGCATGGCTAAAACTATTCCACATCTCTGCGCGCGCGTAAGATCTTTCGTCTGATTCTCTGATGCCCAGCAGGTGTGAATCTGCGCCCAGAATCACGGCGCTCGTTTTGCCCTGTGCAGTGTGCAAATCTCCCCCGGCTTCAGTGCTCTTGTCCACACCGGGCGTGAAAGTCTCCCGTGGCCCCCAAGGCCTTCCCACCCTCCCCACCCTCCCTAGGTGTGCAAAGCTTCTCTGATGTGTTCTCTCTGTAGGTTCCCACCGGCCAGGCCTCGTCTCCTCCCTTCCAAGGGCTTGCTCACCTGCTGCTGCACCTGCTGCTGTGGCAGTTTTACACTGAACTCAGATCTGCTCCCAGATGCTTCAACACACACACGGTTTGTGCCCGGGATATGAGGCCTGATGTGCAGCCAAGTGTGAAATGTCTTTCACACACACGTCACAGGGGTAGGTTTCCTGGGTGGACACAGCTGCGTTGGGATTCCTGTCCTGTGACACTCCTTCTACAGAGACACTTGGCTGAGAAGGTAACTCCTCACCCTCTGATCCACAGTGACGACCTGAAAGCAGAGAAATGCCGGCCAAGTTCACGTAAACTCTGATAACAGCAAACGGCCCCATCGCATGTGCCCACCTGACCCAGGGATGACTTCACGGGATTGTTGGAAACATACGAAACCTTGGGTAATGGTAAGGAATGGTCCACATGGCAGTGCTGGCCTGGCTGGATCACAAACTGGGAAAGCCCAAGAACACAAGGATGGGGTTCAGTGCTGGGTGGTGAGACAGGATCTCCAGCTCATGTCCCTACCGAGACCTTTAAGCGGGGACTTGCCTACAGCAGGAGTGTCCAGACCCATGAAAATCTTGTTGCAGCCGAGCTCTATACCAGAACTTCTAGGCAACGTGTGCGTCTGATGACACCTGCAGCGTAGGCCGCCGTGGGCAAGTGCCACAGCAGAAGCTGTGGAGTCGGCCTGAGGCCACGAGGGTGGAGCACGGGCAGAGATGACCATGGGCAAGGCGTCACGGTGAGAGGGGCACACTTGGCGTTCTCTGGGTGGTCCTGAGCAGGAAGCTGGCGGTAATGAATCACAAGACTCCCACCTTTGTCGGGACAGAAAATGCAGCGACTATCTCAGGTGACGACTACAACTTTCACACGGTCACACACCCTTGCACCATTGGGCTCTTTTGTTTTATTTTATTTCATCTTCTTCAAAAATCAATGCAATTTATTTTTAATTTCTAATTGACAACATCACGTGAAGGGATCATGTACAACATGGTTTTGCAATACGTGCGGGTTGTGGAATGGCTAAAGCGATCTAGTTCATATATGTCTTATCTCACATAGTTACGGTCTTTGTGGTCAGAACACCTACAATCTACTTTCTTGACATGCTCCAAGAACACAGTGTGCTGTTGTTATCTATGGAAAACAGAGTTCTTCAAGTCCTTCACCTGCCTAACTGAAATTCTGGAGCCTTTGATCAGCACTTCCTCTCTCCGCCCGCTTCCCACCGCGGCCCCTGCACCTGCCCGGCCACCGTTCTGCACCCTGCCCCTGCCCGGCCAGCGTTTGCAGATTCCACCTGTTGTGGACGACAGCCCTTTATCAAATGTATTTTGCAAATATTTCTTTACGCTCTGAGGCTTGACTTCTTATCCTGTTGACGGTGTCTTTGGCAAAGTGGAAGTTTTTCATTTTAATGGAGTCCAATTTAGTAATCGTTTCTTTCTTGGATCATGCCTTTGTGTTAACTGGTAAAAAGTCCTAGCCAAACCCAAGGCCATCTAGATTTTTTTCTGTGCTATCTTCTGGGAGTTTTATAGATTTGCATTTTACATTTAGGTTTATAATGCACTGAGATAGTATTTTTTAAAAGATTTACTTATTTATTTGAGAGGCAGAGTTACAGACAGAGAGAGGGAGAAAGAGAAAGAGTGCGCATGAGCGATCTTCCATCCACTGGTTCACTCCCCAAATGGCTGAAATAGCTGAAGATGGGCTGACCTGAAGCCAGGAGCCAGGCGCTTCTTCTGGCTCTCCCACGTGGGTGCAGGGGCCCAAGCACTCGGGCCATCCTGTGCTGCTTTCCCAAGTCATTAACAGGGAGCTGGATGGGAAGAGGAGCAGCCAGGACACAAACCCGTGCCTATACGGTATGCTGGTGCTGCAGGCGGGTGGAGGCTTAACCTACTAAGCCACAGCGCCAGGCCCTCAGCTAATTTTTGTGAAGAGTGTAAGGTCTGTGTCCAGAGTATTTTGGTATTTTTTGTCCAGTAACTCCATCATTTCTTGAAAAGATGCTGCTTTTTCCATCAACCTGCCTTTGCTCATTTGTCAAAAATTAGTTGACTGCGGACGCATCCATGAAGGATCAGAGTGTTCTTGTCACTGGGTACAGGGCCGTCTAAGGATGGCAGATTCTCACCATGCACAGCTTCACTCTCCCTGATTCTAGCCACTCTTAGAAAACACTCTGCTATGTTCTGTTTCAAGGCTAAGTCCTTGGCTTCCCCTCTCCCCCATGCAAGCAGCTGGGGCCGAGCAAGCCAGTCAGAGAGAGGCTCATCTCTGCACCTGCAGCCTCTCCCGAGGGCCCAGCTGCAACGCCGTGGCAAGCTCGGCGCCTGGCTGAGCAGTCTGGGACTGTATCAGAGCCACCCGCAGATGCGCTGTCCTGCCGCATCTTCCGGGAAACCAGCCCCCTTCTCTGCACCGCTAACCCAGACGTCCTCAGCAAGCAGGCGGTCGGTCCTGCTTCAGGCTGCTGATCTGCTGTGGTCCTCGTCTATTAACAGATTAAACTGCCTCGCTCCTTCACCCCCAGACCTTGCCCTCGTTATTTTTTTTTCAGATTTATTTATTTTTATTTGAAAATCAGTTACAGAGAGGCAGAGGGGGAGGGGTGATTTTCCATTCACTGGTTCACTCCCCAAATGGCCAGGTCACCACCATGCACTCTTGAGTTTGTCCTTGAGTTAGGGGAGGAAGAGGAGTGGCAGAGTTAAGGTTTTGAACCACAGTGGAAAATAATGTGAGGACGAGGAAGCAGAGGACTCCCAGGAGAGGCAAGGTGAGAGGACAAGAAGTAGCGTTTCTCCTAGGAGAGAGGTTTAGACAGCGCGGGGGACGACCTTGAACCCAGCCTGCCGCTGCCTCCACAGCTCTCCAGCAAGGAACTTCAGGGTCAGCCCCTGGAGTGGGACTGGGACGGCTGTGGGCACTCTGGCCCCGCTGCATTTCTGAGACCGGAAGTCTGAAGGTGTCTCCGCTCGTGAAGGGATGGGGCAGGAAAAGGAAGAGTTTGCGAGCCCCAGGATAAGGGTGGAGCCAAAGGCATCCCGGAAATGAATTCCACCGCAGGGGAAGTGAAGGAGTAACCTCTGCTGAGTCAGCCTGTCCGGTGCTTCCTGCTGCAGTTGAGAAACGACCCACCATCCTGCCTGTAGTGAGCCGCTCCGACGCCTTTGAGAAAGATGGGAAAATACTCCTCATCTCCAGGGACTGGGGATTGATGCAGCAATGGATCGGTACAAATAAACCTACTAAAGCAATGTGTGTGTGTCGGGGACAGGAGGCAGAAGCTGGCCAAGATGCCTGGAGCCCTTGGTGGAGTGCCTGGGCGCCACGCCCTCCTCTGACTCCTGTGGCTCCAGCTTCCCATCAACGCAGAACTGGAAGGCAGCAGTGACGACTCAAGTGGCGGTGTTCCTGCCACCCGTGTGAGAGGCCTGAATTGAATTCCTGGCTCCCAGCTTCAGCCCCAGACTAGCCGCAGCCATTGTCGGCATCTGAGAAGTGAATCAGCAGATGGGTGGTATCTGTCCATCTATCCATCATCTACCAATCTATCCATCTATCTACCTATCTATCCATCTACCTATCTATCCATCTATCTACCTATCATCTATCCAAGGCCCCTTTTGTCGGAGACCACACATTGCCTCCAGTTTTGAAGAGCGTTGTGCCGGTTGAGGGAGAAGCATCTTCGAAATCACTGCTTCCCAAATGCGTCCCGTGCCCATCTCCCTTGACCCCAAAGTGTGTCAGGAATGGGAACAAATCTGTCCCAAGCATGAGGACTTTCAGTGACCTGGGGGGCCGTGAGAGGCCAGGGAAGCTTGGGTGACTTCCCAGAGCCGTCAGAGAGAGCACGGATGGGTGGGTGAGGGAAGCGGCTGGGGCTTCACAGGTTAGTCCTTTGCCCGAGTGTTAATACCTAAACTGGAAATGAAATCCCCGCCCTGTAGACTGAAAGACAGGGAAGCATAACCAAGAAAAGCTATGTTGGGTATTGCGGGGTTTGAGACGCATGAAAAGGGTTTTGAAAGGATGAATTGTATGGTGAATTATCTAACCCCCCATGGTGATCGTTTGTGTACCCCGTAGAATATAGTGGGTAGCAGGAGGTGAATCCCGGAGTTGGGAAAGCAGGCACAGGAAGTCATTGGTGCTCCTGTAGTTATTGTTTTTAATTCCTTCCAAGCCAGACACATGAGACCAGACCTCATCCCACTCCCTGGGATGCCCACATGCCGTGTCATAATGCCTGGTTCAAG
Source organism: Oryctolagus cuniculus (assembly GCF_964237555.1). Taxonomy (NCBI): domain Eukaryota; kingdom Metazoa; phylum Chordata; class Mammalia; order Lagomorpha; family Leporidae; genus Oryctolagus; species Oryctolagus cuniculus. Next base: position 20,871,602 of record NC_091449.1, on the reverse strand, counting down.
TGCTGGCTACTCCACTTCTGATTTAGCTCCCTACTGATGCACCTGGATGCAGCAGATCATGTGGGAGACCTGGCTGGAGTCCCAAGACCCTAGCTTCAGACTGGCCCAGACCCAGCTGTTGTGGGCCTTTAGGGAGTGAACCAGTGGATAGAAGATCTCTCTCTCCCTTTCAAATAAAATAAATCGTTTTTTTTAAAGTGGACATTCTTTGGGGATGATGCTGTGGAAGATGGCTCAAGTCCTTGGGCCCCTGCACCCAGGTGGGAGACCAGGAAGAAGCTCCTGGCTCCTGGCTTTGGACTGGCCCAGCCCCAGCCTTCACGGCCATTTGAGGATTGAACCAGTAGATGAAGACCTCTCTCTCTCTGTTTCTCTGTCTCTCTCTCTCTCCCTATTTCTATAACTCCGCCTTTCAAATAATTACGTAAATCTTAAACTAACTAAACAGATGTTGTCACCTTCAGAGCCGTCACTGTTAAAGCTGTCTGTTCCATTCTGGCTCATGCCTCAATTTTTGGTTTCAAGGTGAGGGGACACAGCTCAGTCCCAGTTGCCATCCATAGATCGGATTATTTTTGCACATCCATGGCACAGCTGGTCAGTCACTATCTAGCCGAAACCAGCTCAGGCCAGCTTGGTGGTGAAACCTCTGAAAACAACTTAAACAGTGGTTTACAGGTGGGCATTTTGCATAGCAATCAAGACACCCAGCTCCACTTCTGATTCCAGCCAATTCCAACTTCCCGCTAATGAACTCTGTGAGACAGCAGGGCCTGGTGAGCAGCTGGGTCTGCTCCACCCCCTTGAACGACCCAGGTCAGTTTCAGGCTCCTGGCTTGGCCCAGCCCTTGCATCTGGGGGGTAAGCCAGCCAACACATGGAAGATTTCGCTTTCTGTCTATCCCGGTCTCTCTGTCTTTCAAAATAAAATGAAAATAAATTAAAAAAAATTAATGTGAGATTTTATTTAAAAAGACAATTGCAGGGGCTGGCGCTGTGGCATAGCAGGTAAAGCCGCTGCCTGCAGTGCTGGCATCCCATACGGGTGCCAGTTCAAGTCCTGGCTGCTCCTCTTTCGATCTAGCTCTCTGCTGTGGCCTGAGAAAACGGTAGAAAATGACCCAAGTCCTTGGGCCCCTGCACCCACGTGGAGACCTGGAAGGAGCTCCTGGATCCTGGCTTTCAACCAGCCCAGCTCTGGCCGTTGTGGCTAGTTAGGGAGTGAACCAGTGGATGGAAGACTTCTCTCTTTCTGCCTCTGCCTCTCTGTAACTCTGCCTTTCAAATAAATAAATAAATAATTTTTAAAAGATTTTATTTATTTATTTGAGAGGTAGAGTTACAGACAGTGAGAGGGAGAGACAGAGAGAAAGGTCTTCCTTCTGTTGGTTCACTCCCCAAATGGCTGTTATGGCCAGCTGGGCTGGTTGAAAGCCAGGAGCCAGGAGCTTCTTCCAGGTCTCCACGTGGGTGCAGGGGCCCAAGCACTTGGGCCATCTTCTACTGCTTTCCCAGGCCACAGCAGAGAGCTGGATTGGAAGAGGAGCGGCCGAGACTAGAACTGGTGCCCATATGGGATGCCGGTGCCATAGGCAGAGGATTAACCCACTGTGCCACGGTGCCGGCCCCTAAATAAATCTTAAAAAAAAAAAAAGGCAATTTCAGTAGACAGGACATTCAAGTCATAAGATCTAGAAGCATCTGAAAAGGCTGGGGGTGGGGTGGAAGGCATTTCTCTTCCCGAGAGGAATAAATAAGGCCAGAAAGAACTGCTTTCGGGGTGGGGTGAGCAGGTGCGATCATCTGCACAGGAAGTGTTTCTCTTTGCAGTCCACTGCTCCTCAGAAGGGGACGTTGCCAAGGCTGTTCTGCATTCTGTATTGCTGAAGCTCAAGGATGCATTCAAGTTCAAGGGCCTGGAGGGAGGAGAGAAGCCTGAATAAACTTTGGTCAAATCATGTTAGCTCATTTTTTGGGGTTATATTCTTTTCTGTTAATTTGTAGATTCATATCATTATTTGTATTTCATTTATGGGTGGTTTATTTTGTGAGACCTTTGATATATGGGGAAAATATTCATAATACTACTAAGCATTAATTTCTTAATTAATTGTAATTTCCCACCAAATGTTGAAACTGTTGATTGTTTTCCCCTCATTGTTGGGGATGAAAGGTTTGACTGTAGGACTCCAAAAGCGGTGTCCTCTTGTGACGACCCCAGAAACACAGACTCCAGACCAGACGATGCAATAGAACAGGATGTAATTTTATTTCATTTGCGCAAATGGGCTCCCTACTGCTGCAAGCAGCAAGCAAGTGAGAGGAGCCCCGAGCAGCTATCTCACACAGCTTTTAAAGGGCAAAACCACAAAATTAACATATTATAGGCTGGCGTAAGTTCATTGGATAATTTTCAGTAGCGGGCCTTGCAGCTTTCTTTGTTAACCTTGAGCAAGCGTAGGGAAGGGGCTTATCTACAAGGCAGGTGTTCTGTGTATCTCTGGTTAGTAGCTGACTGCTTTCTCTGTGAACTGGTTTACTCCCCATTTCCCAAGGCCATCTCTGGAACAGTTTGTCTCAGGAGCCCCATTTTTTTTATGGTGGCTCTTGGCTCCTTTCATTCCCCCATTTTCTCTTTGAACTAATTTTAATCCTAAAATTGTGTGCCGTTAATGAGGGGTTTTAATACGGTCACTGGTGGCCAGGGCTTGATACTGTTGTGTGAGGACTAATGCCAATGATCAGCAAGCCAGGCCTTAGCATGTGGGCCCATGGCCAGCCATGGGTCTCCACATTTTTTTCTTTTTTTTTTATTAAATTGAGAATGGCCTCTGTCTTGGGTTGCCCTCAGTCATCTCTGTCCTTACCCGTCATTGGTAACTCTGGCAGCTTGGCCTAGAGCCCTGTCTTAGGTTGGTACAGGATGCTGAGCGTCTTACCCGTCTTTGAGTACCATTCCAGCCCAACATTAGGTGAGAGATGAAACATACAGCCAAATATTAATTATTTTGATTACAAAGGAGGCTTGGTACAAAGTTTTAAATGATGAATCTCAGTCCATTTATACTATAGGGAAGTCAGCATAAAATGCAGAACACACGGAAGACATCCCATACAAAGTGGGAAAAGCGGTAGCAGTCCAGCCAACATTAATAACCAATGAATTCATTGAAACCCTTCAAATGAATAGTGGGTTAGTAATAAACATATGTTGTATTTTACTCTTAAGTTTATCAATAACAGACTCTATATATGGCACATTGTTAGTAATGTTAAAGCAATATCCCCCAGGTACAGGTTTACAACTTATATGATTTTTTTAACAGCGAGTAATTGTTAGCTGCATGGCTTAAAAGCACTCCTGAGTGAACTTGATTTAATTCTTTGGCTATATTGGATAGCACAGTAGCAGTAAGATTGATTGCTTTGGTCACCAAACATGTAAGCCTTTATAGTCCATGATTATTTCCAAAAGCCAGTCCAGGAACACTTACTACTGATGCAGCCATGGCAAGGGCAGTGTCCTCTCCTATTAGGATGACGTTGTTATTGTAGTCTTTAAGTAAAGCACGCCACTGACGTGCTCTATCCGCTGCTGTAAATACAGATGTTAGCATCAGGGCCACACGGCCCAGGGAGCAATTGCAGAAAGGCATGTTGGTTACATGGAAAAACCCATCCCTTAGGAGCCCTTGTCCCATACCAGTACTGGATCAGGTCCATTCCATTGATTGGTGATAGGATCCCTTTATTTCACCACTGCTCTTTTTACAGCTGTTTTTAAGCAGTTAGAATTTAACAGAGACATCAAGAGAACATAATAGATTACTTTAACTCATTGCTTTAACAGAGGATCAGATTTTGATTTTATGTTAAAGAAAATAACCAAAGATTTTTTTTTGTAACATTTTGTGACTTTTTCACACCTTCTGTAACTTGCTCAAACTTTTCTCTTCTCCCCCCCCCTTTTTTATTCCAGTATAAACCAGCCATTAAGATAAACAATTTTTATAAATTATATTTTTTTTATTTAAAAGTATTTTTTTTAACTTTTTTTATTAAGAACACGCTTTTATGTTTGTGACCTTTTACATCAAAATGATGGTATCTGGGACTGTAGCAGTCAATGGGAGAGTAATTTTGTTTAATTTCCTGTAATCCACAGTCATTTTTCAGGTTTCATCTGATTTTTTAACATGTCAAATTAGATAATTCCTTTTAGTGATTATGGGAATTATCACTCCAGCACTAAGATAATTTTTTTATTGTTTTAAATTTTTTTTTTATGTCCACCTGGAATTTTGTATTGTTTACACTGAATAACCTTAGTTGGCCCTGGCAGCAGTACAGGAGCTTGATATAATTTTTTTACCACTACCTAGCAGTTTGACTCTAAAGGGCAGTATTTTTTTTTTAATTTATATTTATTCTGTACTTATTTTTTTTAATTGCTTACACATGTATCAGTATGCAGATAACAAAATCCATTTTCACCTCCCCAAAGCCTATAGTTCATCCCCCTTTTCCACCGGCACTGATAGCAAAACCTCAATAACTTGTGGAGGCTGTGCACTCCGTAACTTGCCATCCCAATTTTCACTCGATTCTGAGCAGAGAGCCCATTCCTTTACCAAAGAGGCGAACTGAAGGTCTTTTCAGCCAGGAACATCACAGGTTACGCATGCAACTTCAGTTTTTTTTTTAAAGAAAGGCATTGCTTTGCATACTTGCAGATCCTGCCAACTACGCCAATTTGTGACAGTAAATTACTTTTTAGCTGTCTGCTGTGCACAGACTTAGTTACTTTTAATCTGCAAGAAATACGCTGCAAGCCTTGTAGTGCACACTAAAATTATTTAGAGGAAAGATGGTAAAGGAGCATAGATGAACAGAATGTTGCAATAAACATGGCTCCATTGCTTTAATGGTACTATGGCAAGATGGTCCACTGATCCCTGTAGGGAGGGCCTGAGGCTGGCCCCGCTTCCAGTTTCCTGAACTCTGTTTTTTAATGAATTACCTTCTTTATCAGTTTTGGAGTGACATTTATTGGCCCAATGCCTTCCCCTTTAGCACTGGAAGCAAATCCCAGGAAGAGCCTTATTTTGATTTTTGACTTCTGGACAATTTTTGTACATGTCCCTGTTGCCCACATTTATAGCACCCTCATTTATCAGGCATAGCCCTCCTTGATGATTTTTGTAATGACATACCAAGCAGAGCGTCAGGTCCTGAATGTCCTGTTATTAATATATTTTGTTAATTTTTCATTAAAGGGACTGTCACAGAACACCTCAATCACAGTAGCCAATTGATCATGTAATCATTACGGGCACATTTAACATTCAGCTTGACTGCGTGTTCCCCCAGGATGAAACAGCAGCAACAGAGGCTTGCTCCGGCTCCCCCCTAAAGCCTCCAAGGACAAGGGTGGCTCATTGCCAAGATTTTAGGCAAGCAGTGCGTCCCATCTCGGGTCTTGGCCAGAGAGCCGAGACATGAAGCATGCCCACCTGTTTATCAGAAAACATTCCTTTATCCTCCTCCCCGGGAACTGGCCAGGCTCCCAAGGAGCAGGAGAAGGTCATTCAGCAGCAAAGTTTCTTGGTTACCAGAGCCAAATCTAGGTACAAGCCTCTCCATCCCAAAAATTTGTCCTTACATTTGGCCCTAGGGTTGCATTGAGAGGTAGACATAATTAACACATCATAAGAATACAATACACATTTTTTATACAAGTATACATCTATCAATCAAACACAACAATAAAAACAGATGGGGGAGACAGTAAGAGATAAAGGACAACAAAAACAGTGACACACAGAACACAAATCACAAGCCGCGCAGCAACAGACCGAGACAAAACCAAAACCAGAATTTCAGAAGGGAGCGGCCGTTTGGCCAGGCTCTCCCTTTGAAGAAGGGAAACGCTCTCTTTCCCTCCTTCCCAGACCACCACTGGAGCGTCCTCCAGGGTTGGACCAGGGGCCTCGCGACACGTCTGTCTCCCCTTTGGTCCAGTCAGCACTGAGCCTGTACAGGCACCCCAGGACGGATTCCACGTCGTCCTGGCAGACAAGGACAAACAGTACAAACCACAGTTACAATAATACACAAGTAAGCAAACTTACCTCCGTCTGGCCGATGGAGTGTGGGAGTCTGGGGTCCCCCAAATCCCGGACGAGCCCCCAACTGTAGGACCCCAAAAGCGGTGTCCTCTTGTGACGACCCCAGAAACACAGACTCCGGACCAGACGATGCAATAGAACAGGAGGTAATTTTATTTCATTTGTACAAATGGGCCCTCTACTGCTGCAAGCAGCAAGCAAGCGAGAGGAGCCCCGAGCAGCTATCTCACACAGCTTTTAAAGGGCAAAACCACAAAATTAACATATTATAGGCTGGTGTAAGTTCATTGGATAATTTTCAGTAGCGGGCCTTGTATGGCAGTCTAAAAGTGGTAATGTTGGTGGAAAAGTACTAGGTCAAAGGGATATATTAGGGGAGGGGGTTTCTAGGAGAGAGGAATAGGTTGCTACGTGCCTTGCAGCTTTCTTTCTTAACCTTGAGCAAGCATAGGGAAGGGGCTTATCTACAAGGCAGGTGTTCTGTGTATCTATGGTTAGTAGCTGACTGCTTTCTCTGTGAACCGGTTTACTCCCCATTTCCCAAGGCCGTCTCTGGAACGGTTTGTCTCAGGAGCCCCATTTTTTTATGGTGGCTCTTGGCTCCTTTCAGTACCTGTAACCTTCTCCCCCCTGCCCCAACTCTGATGCTAATGGGCAGATTTTTTGTTTGTTTTTTAAAAGACCTTGCACCATTGTTCTGGACATTTGGTGCAGCAGTTAAGACACAGCTTGGTATGCTGGTAGCCCATATCAGAGTGCCTGGATTTGAGTCCTGGCTCCACTTTGAATTCCAGCTTCCTGCTCACCTACACCATGGGAGGGAGTAAGTGATAGCCCAAATATTTGGATCCCTGTCACCCACACAGGAGACCCAAATTGAGTTTGGGGCTCCTGGCTTCAGCCTGGCCCAGCCCTGGCTGTTGCAGACATTTGGGGAATGGATCAATGGCCAGGAGATCTCTGTCTCTCTGCCTTTCAAATAAACAAATGTAAATAAAAATTTTAAACTTTACCACATAAAAAGGTAGAAAGAGAACAAGGTTGTGAGAAAAAGGAAGACAGAGTATGGTGCTGCCATATCATCCCCATTGGGTGTCTGGGCCACTTTGGAGCAGAGTAGCTGGGGTTCAGGCTCTGTGGTCTGTAGGAACCCCCAGAAGAGCCCAGGGAAGAGTTGGCCACGGTAAGTGGAAAAAGAAAGCAATGACTGATTACGATGACTTTGCATTTTGGGTCTGGACTTGCCACTCCTTTCCTGATGCGAAGACACCTAAAGCTTAAGAAACACACTGGGGGCAGGCCCTTGGTGCAGTGGTTAAGCCGCTGCAGCCACATCCTATATTAGAATACCTGAGTCCAGGTTCCAGCTCCTCCTCCAATCCCAGCTTCCTGCTGATGCCCACCTAGAAGACAGCAGATGATGGCTCGAGTGGCTGGGCCCTGGCCGCTACATGGGAAACCTGAATTGAGCTCCCCGCTCCTGGTCCAGCCCTAGCTATTGCAGACTTTAGAGTAGTCAACAAGCAGATGGAAGATCTCTATATGTCTGTCTCTGTCTCTCTGCCTTTCAAACAAAACATGAAATGTTTAAAAAATTTAATAAAAATCTAAAAAATGAGGATTCTTTCAGTCATCTACTCACTAGAAATGAAGAACAGTTCAAGAGGTATGATCTATTGATTGTGGATCAAACTCTTGAACTCATGTAGCATACTGGATATGTTTGTAAATAAACTCATGAGATAAATGCTTTAAAAATTTTTCTCAATTCATTTTTGTAAGATAGTTAAATTTCGGCTCTAAAATGTGACAAAGATAACACAAACATTGTAACTTCCCTTAATATTGCAGGTGGTGAAATTCCAAATAAAATGCTGCCAAGTAAAACCCAAGACAAATTAAAAAAAAAAAAAAAGAAGTTGAGCCATGGCCAATAAGGCAGTAAGGCTTCCTCAGGAATGCAGGAAGGTTTAATAGTGCCCAATCACAAATATTGCCAGTTAAACAGCTCTGCAAGCAACCAAAAGAAGTTACTGGAGCTGCCACGAACATGCTGGCTCTTCCAGGGATCATGGGATGAACAGAAGATATTGGAAAATTGTTTTAAAGATTGATTGATTGATTTGAAAGGCAGAAGGAGAGACAGAGAGAGAAAGAGAGAGAGAGATCTTCTATTCGCTTGTTCACTCCCCAAATGGTCTGGCTGGGCCAGGCAGAAGCCAGGAACCAAGAACTTCTTCCAGGTCTCCCACGTGAGTGCAGGGACCCAAGCATTTGGCCATCTTCCACTGCTTCCCCAGGCACATTAGCAGGGATCTGGCTCGGAAGTGGAGCAGCTGAGACTCAGGGCCGTATGGGAGAGATGCCAGCGTTGCAGGAGGCGGCTTTACCTGTTAGGCCACGATGCTGGCCCTGCTCATAGGAACTGAAAGGCTCTGCCGTGGTGGGAATGGTCTTTTGAATCTTCAGGGGGCCAGGGTGGAAAGAGTTCTGTTCTCTCCAGTGAGTTACTCCTTCAGTAAAGCCCATGATAATGAGACGGTTGACACCGGCAGTGATTACAGTTGAAGCTGGAACTCTGCACTGCCTAGTAAATTCAGCATACACTTAACTGTTTATAAAACACTGCCATTGACTTCTGTAAACAAGAGATCATAATAATTCACTCAAATTGGCCAGCTCCGCAGCTCACTAGGCTAATCCTCTGCCTGCGGCGCCGGCACACCGGGGCCGGCCTCTACCAGCTACTCTTGCACTGAAAAGCACTTGAACAGATATTTCTCTATTATCTCAGGTATTTACTCTGTCCTCTCATGTTTTTTCCTATTCTTTCTAGCACTACCCCTATATGTGAGAATATAGTCTGGAATAATTGAACAAAAACCACGTTATTTTTATCTTTAAAAGGTTGTTTTTAACAAAATAGGTTAAATTTTAATGTTTAACATTTGCAATGTCTTGTTTAAAAAAGATTTATTTATGGCTGGCGCCGCGGCTCACTAGGCTAATCCTCCGCCTTGCGGCGCCGGCACACCGGGTTCTAGTCCCGGTCGGGGTGCCGGATTCTTTCCCGGTTGCCCCTCTTCCAGGCCAGCTCTCTGCTGTGGCCAGGGAGTGCAGTGGAGGATGGCCCAGGTGCTTGGGCCCTGCACCCCATGGGAGACCAGGAAAAGCACCTGGTTCCTGGCTCCTGCCATCCAATCAGTGCGGTGCACTGGCCGCAGCGCGCCAGCCGTGGCGACCATTGGAGGGTGAACCAACGGCAAAGGAAGACCTTTCTCTCTGTCTCTCTCTCTCACTGTCCACTCTGCCTGTCAAAAAAAATAATAATAATTTAAAAAAGGATTTATTTATTTATTTGAAAGTCGGAGTTACACAGAGAAGAAGCAGAGGCAGGAAGAGAGAGAGGTCTTCCATCCGCTGGTTCACTCCCCAGTTGGCCGCAACAGCCAGAGCTGTGCCGATCTGAAGCCAGGAGCCAAGAGCTTCTTACTAGTCTCCCATGCGGGTGCAGGGGCCCAAGGGCTTGGACCATCTTCTGCTTTCCCAGGCCACAGCAGAGGTGCTGGTTCCAGTCCCGGCTGCTCCACTTCCAATCCAGCTCTCTGCATGTTTCCATGTGGGAAACCCGGAGGAAGCTCCTATCTCCTGGCTTTGGATTGGAATAGCTCCATCTGTTGCGGCCAGTTGGGGAGTAAACCAGCAGATGGAAGACTTCTCGCTCTTTCTCTCTCTCTCTCTCCTTATCTTTCTAGATAACTCTTTCAAATAAATAAATAAATCTTTAAAAGAGAGAGAGAGAGAGAGAGCGAGCTGGATTGGAACCAGTGCCCATATGGGAGGCCAGCACTGCAGGCAGCGGGTTTACTCAATATGCCACAGTGCCAGCCCCTACAGTGTCTTTATCTAGAGTAATTATCCAGGCCGGCACCGAGGCTCACTAGGCTAATCCTCTGCCTGCGGCGCCGGCACACCGGTTTCTAGTCCTGGTCAGGGCACCGGATTCTGTCCCAGTTGCTCCTCTTCCAGGCCAGCTCTCTGCTGTGGCCCGGGAGTGCAGTGGAGGATGGCCCAGGTGCTTGGGCCCTGCACCCCATGGGAGACCAGGAGAAGCACCTGGCTCCTGCCTTCAGATCAGCGCAGTGCACCAGCTGCAGCAGCCACTGGGGGGTGAACGAACAGCAAAGGAAGACGTTTCTCTCTCTCTCTCTCTCTGTCCACTCTGCCTGTCAAAGAAAAAAAAATAGAGTAATTACCCAGACTTACTTCCTATAATTAATTGACTTTGACACTTATCATCAGGACTTCTACCATGCACTGCTGATTCAAAATTCTTGAATCTGATTAATTTTTAGAAGTCTATAGTATTTCTTTACTGTTGGTTATTTTGTCTATAGTATTTTGAGCAGGACAATCTTCAGAGCCCATGATCAAGAAAATTCTTTCTGTGACTGTCACATATTTTTTTTTGTTTTGCTTTTTACATATTTATTTATTTATTTGAAAGGCGTAGTTACAGAGAGGCAGAGAGAGAAAGAGACAGAGAGAGAGAGAGAGAGGTCTCTTCCAACCACTGATTCACTCCCTAGATGGCTGCAACAGGCAGAGCTGAGCCAATCTGAAGCAAGGAACCAGGAGCTTCTTCTGTGCCTTCCACACGGGTGCAGGGGCCCAAGGACTTGGGCCATCTTCTACTGCTTTCCCAGGCCATAGCAGAGAGCTAGATCATAAGAGGAGCAGCTGGGTAGAACTGGTGCCCATATGGGACACCAGTGCCTCAGGCCAGGGTGTTAACCATGGGCCACTGCGCTGGCCCCAATAATTCCTTTTTAAACACAGGAAGCTGGGGCCGGTGCTGTGGCTGTGGTATAGTGAGATAAAGCCTCCACCTGCAGTGCTGGCATCCCATATGGGAGCCAGCTTGAGTCCCGGCTGCTCCACTTCCCATCCAGCTCTCTGCTATGGCCTGGGAAGGCAGTAGAAGATGGCCCAAGTCCTTGGAGCCAACACACTGTGCTCCTGCATCAGAGGCTGGGGGAGCTCTCTGGAGGGTCTAGGCAGAGCAGCACCGCCCCTGGCTGACCCCACACGCGGGCCTGTAGAGCTGCAGCCCTCGGGGGCCGGAAGGGCTCAGGACAGCTCAGTCTGGGGAGATGTCTCTCTCCCGCTTCCGCTTGCCGGTGCTGATGGAGGCACGGGGCATTTCAAACCACCCAGGGAGCCCTGAGAACTCTGACATAATGAGTTCATGAGGACTTCTCCCACTCAGCAGGCCCCATCTAAACACAGGTGAGGTTCAGTTCCTGATGCATACTTTCAATTTTGTTCCTTCAAGGCTCAAGTTCAGAAAAAACACTCCATTGCTGTGCTTATGTCAGTTTGCAGGTCATACTTCTGCTTGTTATGTGAGTTTCCCAAGGCAACGAAAAGGTCGATCATCTTATCTCCTGCAACATGGCTGCCATCAGACACCTAGAACAAGCCCCTATTCTACACCAAAAACTTCATATGGCAGAAAGCAACACAAAATCACTTTTCCCGGAGCTAACAATGAGCCAATGCAAACACCTAGTGCACTCTTGCAAGAATTGTGCCCCCTCGCCCCGTCAGGCCCACTGCTACAAGCAGGAGTCAACCCGCGAGGACTTGCTCCTTAGAAGCTCTGGCAAGTGGACGTCACCCACATTAACTCCTTTGGTCAACTTATGTTTGTCCATGTGGTGGGAGATACGTATTCAAAGGCTGTATTTGCAGCAGCCCAATCCGGAGAAAAGGCTAGAAATGTGATAAAGGCGGTTAAGTCAGCCCTGCTGGTCCTCGGTGTCCCCTGGACAATAAAGCCTGATAATGGGCCAGCATATACACCACAGGAATTTAATTCCTTCCTGAGGTCCTGGAACATACAGTCTGCCACAGGTATCCCATACAAGCCACAGGGGCAGGCAATCATTGAAAGAACTCATAGGACGATTAAAGATCTCTTACAAGGACAGAAAAACAACCGTATGTCCCCAGACCCACAGCTTGCTTTGACTGAGGTCCTTTTCACTATCAAGTTTCTTCCTTTTGATTCCAAGGGGTCAGCCCAGTTTATAAACACTGGGGATCCTTTCCATCCCAGACCCCGGCCCCTATGGTTAGGTGGAAATACCCCTGACAGGAGAATGGAAGGGGCCACACCCTCTCTAACCAAAGGTCGAGGATATGCTTGTGTCTTTCCAGAGAATGCAGCACAGCCCATTTGGGTACCAGCCAGAAACATCCAGCCTGCAACTGACAGCCAACCAGAACCAGCTGAACAAGACTGAGAGTCAGCCTTGTTAGCAGACGCACCTGCCCTATCATCCTACCCTGGGAAACTGCCCATAGCCACATCCAGTAATGCTTCATACCCCACTAGCTCTAGTCAGCCACTCAAATGGCCCACAGCCTGTGTGTGGTCACACAATTCCTGGTTATCATTCTTCCTCATTCCTACCCCATCTGAGCAAGCACACCAGTGGTCTCCTGTGTTGAGCACTGTTTAGTCAACGACAGGTAAGATCCCCTGGGGGACAACCTAAGACAGGCACAGCCGCGTACAGAGACCACATGGACACAGGGTCAACAATGGTATGGCCAAAAATCATGCCTCCCATTGCTCAAAAATAAATGAAAGGGGGAAATGTGGTGGAATGAGAAGGCCATGTCAAGATGGCCGCTGGCAAGCGAGCGTCAGTTATTCAGGAATGGCTTTGAATCCCACCTGGCAGTGGAGCCTGCCTGGCAACAGGCTGTGATTGGATGGCTTCCAATACTGCCTGACAACAGGCTGTGATTGGTTAGGGTATAAACCACCCCATGACCGGATTGGCTGTCTTGGCTATATAAGCTGTTGTACTAACTGAAATAAACGAGTCTGCGGGCTGCTTGCCTCAAGCCCACTTTCACCGACTCCCGGCGTCTGTGTGGTGACTCCATGCCTCTAGCCGCCACCAGGCTCCTCCTCTCAGAAACAACTCCACTGCAATATTGTTGAGAAATCAACGGCAACAGTGCACATGTGGAAGAAGCTGGACTCAGGGGCCGAGGCAGGGGATGGACCCCGGGTGGTCCAGGAGGGGATGCACGTGTCCCAGTGGTGTCTTCCCCACGTTGCCTGCCCTGGGGTTGTCATCAGGGACAGGGCCCAGTCCTCCTCCAGCCCCATCTCACTCGGGCTCCTGCTGGGGGATGCTGTCTGCCATGAGACCCTCACTAGAAGCTGATGCCGTGCCACGCTCTCGGGCTGGTCAAGCCACAGGCAAAGTGAACTTCTTTCATTTTCTAAGCAACGCGGCTTCAGGTATTTTGCTATTGCCACACAGAGTGGCCAGGACTCCCCTCCAACTTCAGCGAAATGCCCTCCAATGTCCCTGAAGGGTTTCTGAGAAAGCCTCTTCCCGAAGCATCAGGGGTTCCCCATTCCGGATTTTAGTTGAGGTCTCCCTAAACCAGCTCTGGCTTCCTGTGCCCCCTAAACCCCCAGGTTTGAGTCCTCTGTTAGGGGTGGCTGGGGGTACAGGCAGAGGCCAGCTCAGCAGCACTGCTCATGGCACCTGGGAGTCCGGCAGGACTTCGAGTCCCTCAGGTCAACCTTTAGAGACATCGCGGGGCCTCATCTGTGTCCTGGGAGACAGGAGCCGGGCAGGAGCTGGGAAATGCTGAGTCTGCGAATTCACCGCCAGTCCTTACAGGGCTCTGGAGCCGCCCCTGCGTTTCAGGTGAGCCGTGGCCCGCGTGCCTGGCTGAGAGCTGTGGCTACACGGCCACAGAGATCACCTCTGACAGTGGTGCTTGTGGGAGAGCAAGGTGACCTGCGTGCTAGGGCCCTTCCCGCCCACAGCACATGAGCTCAGCACACAGACCAGGCCCCTCCTGCGCGCTGCGGCAGCCCTTCCTGGAGAACCTCTCTGAGTCCCAGGGCCAAGGGCTCTGCTCCCGTGGTGTTCACACACAGGCACAGCCGAGAGCAAGTCCCTCTCACCTCCACCGAGAATCCATGCGATTCTATCAAATGTGCCTCCTGCCTACACTACCAACACCTGGTCAGTTGGGCAGTAGACGTACTCTGGCCACTGGTCGCCTCCCAGCCCACAGTGCACATCCTCTCCCACGTGGGAGAGCCATGTGGGGTCAAGCCAGGGATGCTGCAGCCACGGCCGCCCAGGTCTAGGGGAGAGCACAGAGGTGACACAGGCCCTCCAACCACAGCTGTTCCTATTGTGCTGATCTGTCCCAGAGGTCACGGGCACTCACGGCTGCTGCTCTCCCACCCTGGCCCAGTCCCCACAGGGCACAGCTGAATCTCAGGCATTGTCTGCAGGGTCCTGAGCGGGTCTCTGCCTGGGGCTGGGGGCTGTGGAACCACCCATCTCCCCAGGAACACGGGGAAGCTTGCTGTCGCTGGGCGCCGGGGTCACAAACTGGAGCAAACTCCTTTCCATGGAACAATTTAATACAGGCTCAGCACCACCTGAGGGTGGCGGTGGGGGAGGGGGCGGGGAGGAGAGTACAGTGGCTCCTGGCACGGCTGTTGTCTTCCAGTGTCAGGGTGTCCTGGCCCCAGGAAGAGCCTGGGCGGTGGGGGCTCAACCAAGTGCATAGGATGCCGTGAAGACACACGGAAGGCTGCTGCCCAGCCTGGGCAGGACAGATGCTGGACTCGGCCTCTCTTCTAGGAGGCACCCATCATCCAGGTGCCCCGTTGAATAAGAGGTAAGGAGGCCTCTGGCCAGGGAGGGCACGTGGGCCTGGTGTCCCAGCCCAGGGCTGGCTCTGGCTGGCTCCAGCCCGTGACTCTCCCCAGAGTGCGTGGGGCTGCCATGCCAGTAGTGGGGAGTCTTCAGCCGTGGCCCCCAGGCAGGGACAGCCTGCATGGGCCCTGGTTCCGGGGACTCTGAGGCCCGTGGAGGAGCCCACATCCACAGGCCCTCCCGGCTGCCAGCGTCGGAGGAGTCGTCCTCCCTGTGCTCTGGCCCGCTCAGGTTAGGGAGACTGGCGCACTGGCACAGGCCTCCCCACCTCGAGCACTTTGGAGACTCCGTGGGGCTGGCAGAACCTGGAGACTCTGCGGTCCCCACAGGGGAGCCCAGGCCGAGGGGCTCTGGGCTGCCTTCCCAGCTCTCCTCCTCCTCCATGCCTTCCCTCTCGGCGATGCGGAGGCCAAAGCTTTCTGGAGGACGGATCATCACTGCACGAGTAGCGGGACCCCTGGTCTGCTCCCACACTGCCACTGTGTCCTGAATGGTGATTTTGGCCTTCGGAGCAGTGGGGGCAGGAACGTGCATCTGGGGGACGCGTGCCTGCCCCAGGGGCCTGCTGCACTGTTCGATGGACTTGGCTGGAAGAAGAAGAGACGCGGTTTGCTTCTCCACAGCCCCCGTCTGGCCTGCAGGGTGCCTGCCCCGACCTCATCCTGGGGTCCCCATCACCACGTGTGACGCTGAGGACTCTTCCAGGCTGCTGGCCCCAGACGGGAGGGTGTGTGCAGCCTGGGCAAGGGGAGCCCTGGGACACCACCGGCTCCTCCTGCACAGCCATCACAGGGTGGATGGCCCTGAACTCCTTGCCTCACTCTCATCTCTGGGGACTAAAGCACCAACTCAGGACCCCGTCCCGTCCCCCACCTGACCTGCTGCGCCCTAACAGTGCATTGGCTGAATTTCCCGCATCTGAGTCCCTCCTACATGGCTGGAAAGGAACTGAGCCTAAGATGATGGGGTGAGAGCTGGGGCTGTGGGGCAGACATGGAGTCTGGTTCAGGCCCTTGGGGACAGGGAATGCAGTTTCTAAAGAGGTGGCAGGGGTGCCCTGTGTCCTCTGCCCCTGGGCCACTGTCTCTTTCCTGGTGAGACTGGGCTGTCACCGCTACTGTCCCATGAGCACCCAAGGAGGCAGCATCTGGAGGCACAGTGGGGCCTCCCCAGTGCCTGGACAGCCTGCACCTGGGCCCTCACTTAGAGCCTCTAGAGCTGGGACAAGCCCATCTCTGCTCTGCATGGGGACCCAGGCGCTCAGGTCCATGATGGCAGCAGCAGCAGGGGACGAGCACGGGGACCCCTCCCCACTAGAGCCCAGAAGCCAGCGATGCTCCGGGTCCCGCTGCCTTCTGTTGGCCCGAGGCTAGGGCTGCAGAGCCCACACTCTTGTGTTCTGCAGCAGGGGCCCCCAGCGCCTGCCTCTGTGCCCAGCCCTGCTCGCAGGAGTGCACTTGGCCCCCACAACTGGGCTCAGGGCACCTGGGCCTTCCAGGGGTTCTCAGATGGCTGAAGGGGATCCAGTGCCGGCAGGCTTTACATCACTGCACAGGGTCTCCCACAGCCCCACCTCCCTCTAGCCCTGCCCACATGCAGGTGGGAGCCCCGCCCACCCCTGTCTTGGAGGGTCCTGTGTGCAGACAGCTGTGGTCATCGGGCCAGGAGCCTGTGTGGGGTCAGGCAGGGCCACTTCTCATCTTGCTGGAGTGGGGGTCCAGCTGTGCTCCAGGCTCCTGGGGGCACTGAGCCAGGGCACCTGCTCCAGACCTGGGCAGGGTAGCTCAAGGCGGGTCCTCCAATCCACTCCAGAGTGGGGGTCAGCCAAGGAGCCAGAGCCACAAATGTCCTGAGGACAGCTCCACGGCCCGGCCCCAGAGTGGTGGGGGGAGAGCCGGCACCCACAGGAGGATTCTGGGAAGCTGCCCGAGGCCCCGCCAGGCCATGCTGACAGAGCTTCAGAAAGCAGAACTTCTGAGTCGGGAGGACAAGGAGGACCAGGAAGAGGTGAGGCCCTGGGCGGGGATGTCAGGGCCTGGCACTCCCACTACTGACTCCCCCAAGGGAGCATGGGACGGGGCCGTGTGCTGGACTCACCTTCGGGAGGCAGGAGGCACTGGAGCTTCCCCAGCTCACGCATGGAGGCCCGCAGCTGCCTGATGACCGCGTCCTCGCTCAGAGACCAGGCCTGCTTCAGGGTCACCTGCAGGAACTCCCGGAGGTGGTCCCGGGGCATCTTCAGCAGGCGCTCTAGACATGGGGGTGGGTGTCAGGCTGGGAGGGGCCCTAGGGATGGCGCAGCCACCATGGCTGCTCCAAGCCCTGTCCCAGCACCAGACATGGGCTGCAGACACCCTTGGACACCCTTGGGTGTCACGCCAACCACTAGAGGGACTGCTCAGGGGCCAATTTCCAGTGCGATGACCCTGGCCACTTCTCCTTGTGGTCTGTGGGGGCCTGGGATTGGGGATGCAACAGGGGGATTCTCAGTGCCCTCCTGAAGGGAACCCAGGCCTCCCAAACCCCCTCATCCCTCCCTCAAGCCCTGCTCCCGAGGGACAGGCAGGGGACCCCCAGATCCTCCATCCCCAGCACCCGGGCCTCTGTGGGCCCTGAGGACTCACTTTGATGGATCTTGAGGGCCGTGTATGCCATGGCCGGGAGCACGTGCTCGCCCTCCAGGATGTATATATCCCATATTCTCAGAGCCAGGGGGAACGGCACCTGCGGACAGAGGCATTGGAGGACCCGCCCGTCAGGGCCTCAGCAGGGCCCACAGGGGTGGGTGTGCAGTGTCACTCCCCTAGGACAGAGGGAGACTCCAGGAGGCTGATCACACAAGAAGGCCAGAGCTCCTCCTGGGAGGGGAGGGGAGGCCATGCCTCATGGCCACATCCCTGCCCACTCAGCGAACCAGACCCACAGAGGATGACCATGTCCTGTCCTGGACCCTGGGGGTCTGCACACTTTGGAAGCCACACTGGAGATGCCAGACACCCCAGGGACCTGGGGAGGGGTCAGCCCTTGGGCTGTGCTGCCACCAGCCTCTGCCTCGGGGGGTCTATGGATCTCCTGCCTCTCACTGTAGGGCTCTGGCCTTTGCCAGGCTCTCAGGATGGGTCCTGGTGGAACCTGTCCCCTCCTTGCTGGCTCTGAGGCTCAGCCTCAGCTTGGACCACCCTTAGCAGGGCTGGACAGGGCCTGCCTGGTCTGCACAGCAGGCTCCCTCCTGTGTCTGCTGGGGCTGGGGGAGCTCAGAGTCACAGGCCACCAGCACCAGAGAACCAGGCACTGGGGCAGGAGCTTCCCTGGGCAAGGGGTCCCCGGGGCACTTACCCCATCCAGGAAGCACTGGATGTACCAGTGGGTGGTGGAGTCCTCCAGGCACACACCCTCCTTCTCCTAAGAAGAGGCAGAGGCAGAGGGGGCTCAGGGCCCAGGGCCCAGGGCCCAGGCCTGACTCCCTCTAATCTGAGCCCTGGGGCAGAGCCCCTGGGTGCAGGAAGCCCAGCAGCAGGGGCATCCCCCCTCCCAGCCATGCAGGTTCCTGAAGGGACACAGGTCCCTCCTTCCACTCTGCTCTGGGGACAGCGTCTCCCTTCAATCTACGCCAACTCTGGGGGACCAAGTGCTGGACAACAAACCAACACCCAAGCTGCCGCGGACCCCAGTAACCAAGGAAAGTTTTTGTGAGGTCATGGCCTCCCCTGGCTCAGGAAGCAGTCCCATGAGCCCAGAGCCCCCAAGAGGAGAAAGGAGATGCTTAACTTACCAGGTGTTTCTCCAGGGAGGGGAGCACGCGATGCACAATGAGCCCCAGGTGTTGCTGGAATCGCTCCAGTTTGGGGGTGTTCGGTTTGTAGAAACCTGAGTAGAATCAGCCACACCCCCACGTGAGAGCCTCCTCCTAGGAAGGCTGGAGAGCCCCAGGCCTGGGGGGGGGGTGCTTCTGAGCACTGAGGGTCAGGGGAGGCTGGACCATGGGCAGGTGGGGATGAACGTGGCCAGGGCAGAGGATCTGCTTAGGAGGTGGGTGCAGGTGGGTGACTGTGTGCAGCCCAGGCCTGGCTGCCCCCTGGAGCCCGCTGGGGTGGGTGCAGTCAGACTGGGTGCCTCCTGACCATTCCAAGACTCAGGAGCGAGGAGGGGGTGACCCTACAGGGGATGCTGCCTTCCACAAGTTCCCTGGGTGTGGCTCTGTGCTTGAGAGTTGTGTACAGATGTGTGAGGCAGAAGAGCCAGAATCGACCTGAGTCACTGGACAAGGACAGGACCCCTTGTTCTGAAGGTTCCCACACCCAGGATGGCCATGGCCAAGCTGCAGGGACTTTGGGTGGTGGTAAAAGAAGGGGGCTGCCTCAGTCTGGGAGGCCTCTGCCAGCCCTGGCTTCTAGGGAGCCCCCCCACACACACACTGTGACACTGTCCCGCACATTCAGGAGCCAGTGAGGGCCGTGCACGGACTTGCATGCACTGGGCCCCACACGCCATCCACCTACCGTGCATCGCGTGCTTCCTGCTTTCCATGAGCTGCACCAGGGCCCAGAAAGAGTCCTCCTCGGGCATATACATGAGCAACAGCGCCACCACATGGCTCAGACCCTGGCTGTAGCCCACCTCCTGCAAGATCCCAGAATACCTTTAGGAGACCTCCCCTGGCAAGAATGATATCCTAGGATGGCCCACCTCTCAGGGAGATCAGGGTCACCCACTGAAGGGTCCAGGAAGATTTAGGCACAGGGAGCCCCTGTGCCTGAATCCTGCCACTTGGTGTCAGCTGCCCAAGAATTGGAGCCCAGAGAAGTTCTCCAAGTTCCTGGAGGGAATCCTGCAGGGCCTGAGCTTAGGCAACACAGGGGGAGAGCTCAAGTATGGACACCTGTTACCCCCAAGATGTCAGCATGGGCCAGGTTGCTGTGGGAATCCAGATCCATGCCCATGGAAGCTTCTGGACCCCTGAGCTCTGCAGGTGAGCCGGTGGCCCTTTCTCACATGAGGAAGAAGTAAGCCAGGAAGTGCTACCAGGACCGGAACAGGAGGAGTGCCTCTGGCATGGGTGCAGGCCTGGGCTTCCTGAGTGCCAGGCCCCCTGGGAACCAGGGCACCAGGCAGGGTTGGCCAGTGGCAGGTCAGGGGGGTGGGGATGTCCAGGCCTTGCTGGGTCACCCATGGAGCCCTGCGCCTGCTCCACTCATGGGAAATTCTGAGTGGGTGGTTGTGGCAGTGGCGCTGTACAGAGTGGGATTCAGGCCCATGGGTCCAACCACAGGGCTGGTGGGTGTAATGGCATCAGTGGGACCCAGAGCAAAGTCGTACACCTGATCTGCCCTGCCTTCGCCCCCCGCCCCACTGCGTGGAATGCTAGCCCTGGGAGGGGCTTCCCAACACGGCCAAGCTCCTGGGGTCTGGAGACCAGCCCAGGAGAAGGCTGCCTTTCTCCTCCCAGAACTTGAGGTTGGGTCCAAGAGGCTCAGAGCCTGGCCTCTACCGCTCTTCCTCAGATCTGTGGATGAGCGAGGCCCCCTCAACCCAGGCTGGGATCTCTGTGACCAGGGGTGCCCTGCAGGGACTGCCGGGATAGCACCTGCGCTATGATCCCAGAATACTCACGGGATTGTAGACGGAATAGGCCATCAGTATGTGGAATAAGGCCTGTTGGCTGGAAGAGAGAGGACAGAGGCCGTGTGTCTTGTGCTGCCGAGGCTCTCAGTGCAGCTCTGCCTAACAGAGCCTGACAGCCACACGCAGGGCCCGTGACACTCTGCTCATGCGCAGTGACGTCGTCAGGGCACCTGCGTGTTGTCCACCATGTGGGTGAGCGCCGCCTGCAGGGACACGCACACCTCCCAGGGCGCAGTCACGTGCACTTTCATTTCCCAGGTGGGTGTTCAGGGCACAGGTGAGCGTCCCACTGTGGGAGTGCAGTCCCGTGGGTCCAAGCTGTGCAGAGTCAGCCTCCCATGCACGTTCAGCCTTGTAGGGAGCAGCACCCGGCGTCCTCAGTGGTTTTAGTTCCCCCCTCCCACAGCTGTGCGCTGGTGCCCCTTTGTGGTGTAGGGAATAAGTGTGTGTTCATGCGCTGAGGAGGTGAATTGTGTGTGCTTTCATGAAGGGTCCCCCCGATCCTGTGTTCCCGGGGTACTAGGGGGCTGCCCACTGCTTCCTTGTGACTGAGTTGAAGGGCTCCTTGAATATTCTGGAAACAACACCTTTATTAGTTAGATTGCTACTATTGTCTCCCCTGGTGTTTCTTTTCATTTCAGTCTCTCCACAGTGTCTTGGGAAAGTTTGTGTACTATAGAAAAGGCAAGTTTGTTTTCTGTGCTCAATGAACTGTTTTAGGCTTGCACCCAATCTTCCCTAGGGACCCCATGTGCCCCAGGACCCTTGCTCCTCCCACCCGCGGGTCCTCCCCAGCCCAGAGGCCTCACTTCATTCCGTAACGTTCCCGGAACATGAGGTGGTTTCTGAAAGTCCATGCGATGGCGGAGTCGATGTGATGGAAGTGAGTGGCGCCCAGCCTGGCCAGCTCTTTCATCTCCTGCAGGGCAGGGACAAGGGGGAGGGGCAGCCTCAAGAACTGCACAAGCCCCATTGCCACACAAGGACCTCAAGTCCATGTCAGCTCTTCTGGCTGACATGGAGTTCCCTGCAAGCGCTCATTCCTTTCTGGGTCCCACCTTGAGGGAGGGTCATGGGCTCCCTACTTGCCTCAGTGCCCACGTAACCCTGACGGTCAGCAGCAGACAGGGGCTCTGAAAGGTCCCTGTGCACTCCCCCTGCCTGCCTCAGCTCTCAGCACAGACACGGTCTGCCCCCAGCCAGGCTTCTGAGCCTCCTAGCTGAAATCTCAGGCCCTGCCCTCCAGGAGTCAGCCACAGCCTAACCACTGCCCCATGCTGCCCCCTGCTGGAGGGGCCCATCTCCATCTTGACATTGCAAGCCACCCTTGGCTTGGAGCTGAGCCTGGGCAATGACTGTCTCCAGGCCCAGCTCCCAGGGCCAGCCCCAGACTGCAGACTTGGGGGAGGCAGGGTGGGAAACACAGCTGGGCCCTGCTCCCTGATGGCAGCCAGGGGCCATGAGAGCCAGCTGCAGTTGACTGCCCTCTGCTCACACCAGTCCTCACTCCCTCCTTTCCCAGAAGCATTGAGAGCTGTCTGACCATTGGAGCGGCCTCTCCAGGCAAGGGCAATGCCAGGGGCTGCAAGTCCATGTGAAGGCAGGGCCAGCTGTGGGCAGGCCTAGGTGAGGGCCGGCCAGCTGCGGGCAGGACATGTTAGCACAGAGCCTGTGGGGCTCCCTACCTCACACCATTGTGATCTCATCCTGGGAGACCCCCGCCCATCAGGGACCAGCAAGTCCTCTCTTCTGGCCGTATGCCAAGCTGCCCAGGTGAGCTCAGCAGAGAGCAGGTTAAAGCCTCTGGCACAAAACACACCTGTCCAGTCCCAGCTGGGTCTGAGGAGACGTGGAGGAGGCACTGACTAGGATCTAGGGAGAGGAAGGCAGGATGGGGAGGAGGCTCCCGAGGGCTCAGTGAGGGACGGTCCTCCACGGAGACTCAGGCTCCTGAGCAGGCCCGAGCAGGCCGGGCCCCCTTGGGCTGAGTGCAGAGCCGTACCGCGTATTTGCCCGCGTTCTGGGCCTTCCTCTTGTCCACCTCCAGCATCACGGCCCACACCTTCCCACGCACCTGGGCAGGGATGCCTTTGTAGATTCTGCGCTGAAACTACAGGAGAGAGGAGGCTCTGGTGAGTGGTGAACGTGGCCACTCGTGGAGGCAGCGCAGGGTGAGACAGCAGAGGGAGATGCCAGGGGCTCCCTGTGTATTGGCAGAGGGAGGATCTGCCCAGAGGGGGGCCTTATGACCCACAGTGACTGGAGGGCCAAGGGCTCAGGGGCACCGGCTCTGCCGTGTACGGACTGCCCCCTACAGGGCTCCTGGAACCACGCCTGCCCTGCATCCGGGATTGTCTTCAGCAGTGACTTCAGATTTTCTACCAGGACAGTGTCCTCTGTGTATGGGGAAGGTGTGCCCATGACCTGTGTCTCTAGGGACTGGACAGTTGCCCCTGGGCATCTGAGAGGCAGGCGGTGCCTGGCACAGGAATGGGCACTGCTCAAACCCCAATTCAGCTCTCAGTGTTCCCGAGGGGCCCTCATCGCCACGGTACCTTGTCACTGCCGCGGTATTTACTATGGTTCTTGATCATCTTTATCCACTTCTGGATCCTTCTTACCTCCTGTTTACGCTGGAAAACGAGACAGGATGGCGTGAGCCCAGCTTGGGGCTCTGAGAGGGGCCCTCGGATGCAGCTCAGGAGCTCTGTGGGTGCTCAAATGGAAGGAGCCAGAAAAGGCACAGACCGTGAGCCCCAGATCTTCTGTCTGGGGGAGCATCGGTGGCCTGGCCTCTGACCCGAGCTGCCCCGCCTTCAAGGAAGAGCCCCTGAGCTCCAGCCAGGTCACTCCCAACCATGCCAATGAGTCAGGGCGGCCGACAGCAGACGCCCCTGAGCTGCGGCTCACTTCTGGGACAGGTGAGTGTGGTAAGATGTCAGCAGGTGCCGTGTAAGTACCGCATCGCGGGACCTTATGGCGCTCCCACTCACCACTGCCGAGCCCCACGTGCCCCTCCGCCCAGCTCTGCTTCCAGATGACTGGCCCATGGCCAAGGACTTGTCCTTACCTTTGCCCCCGGGGTGCTGTCTTGGGGCAACTTCTGCTCACTGGAAAGCAAGGGAGGCGGAGAGGTGAGGACAGGACCACAACAAGCACCACGACCTCCCTAGTGGGCCAGGGAAGGACCAGCTTCATCCTCTCAGCCCAGGGGACTGAGATGGGGAGGGAGGGGCTGGTGACCATGAGCACAGGGAGCCTAGGGCCAGGCAGGGGCCCTTGCTGCCAGTGGGGGGCTCCAGGCCTGTCAGAGGTCCACCTTCGTGGGTGTGTGGCAGCCCCCCACAGCGGTTGTGGGGTGGCTGTCCTGAGCAGGGCCAGGCTGCCCAGGGCTGAGGCAGCTATATCCCCACATCAGCTCTGCCCAGGACGTCACCCTGGAACTGACCGAGTCTGGGTGACCTGCCTGAGAGATGCTCAGTGCTGTGAGTGTGCACCTGGGGCTCGAGGCACCTGGGACCCCCACACCCCTCAGGGTCCCCCACTGCCCACCCTCCCCCCGTGCCCTGGCCTCCTGAGGTCATGCGCCCCACCTCACGCCCTCCTCTGTCAGCCCAGACCCTGACCATCTCTCCACCACTCTGCTCCTACTTATTCTCCAGGTTCTGGCACAACATGGAGGCAGAAGCCCTTATCCCCGTGCTAAGGTGGGCTGCTGAGTCATGCCAGAGATGGCCCGAGATGGCTCCATCCCTCCAGGTTACCGGAGCCCACCCTCCAGCAACGGGGCCTCTCTCCCCGACATCTGTGGGAACAGCCTCCACGTCCGACTCCTGCCCCCAAATGCTGACCAGTGCCTGCCTGTGACCACAGCTGAGCTCAAGGTCGGGACCCGGGGACAGGTGTGCCGCCTCATGTTGGGGTTTCTGACCCCAGTCCCGCCCTGGGGTGAGCTGGGGTGCGGAGGACTCACTGCAGGAACCCAAGCCTGTCTGGGACGAGGCAGCCGCCCTCATCGTCCTCTTCTTCGGGCACCAACAGTGCCGCTCCTCGGCATCCCTGCAGCCGAGAGGGACCCGGATGAGAAGTCACTGGGGGAGCTGTCCACCTGCCCCCTCCCCCGTGTCCCCAGGGAGGCTGGGTCTGGCTCTCACAGGCACAGTCCTTGAGGCAGGGCCCCACCTCCTCCCCCAGCACCCTGGCCGGTACCTGCTCATATTGTCTGATGAGCGCTGCTCGCTCCTGGGCCCTCCGGGACCTCAGGGCATTCATATCCAATCTGTAAGACACACACGCACATGAGAGCCAGCACCGGGGAGCCCACAGGAATGCTGCCCTGAGGGCTGTCCCCCTGGTCAGAGGGGGGACAGCCACACAGCCAGGCAGGCGGGCACCTGGTGTCTGGGTCCCTGGAGGATGACTGTGCAGAGCACAGGGACTAGGGACGGTTGGGGAAGGACAGCCCCCACCTTGCCTCCCCTGCCCTTGGAAAGGAAGCTCCTCCCCCAGGCTGGCATCCATGTGTCCTCCAGGGAGCCCAAGTCTACGGGGCTCCCTGGCCTGCTACCAGCTCCCGCATCTCTGGGGCTCTCAGAGCCGGCCTCCCTGCCCACCTGATACCAGCTGACCCGACACCTAGTCTTGAACCCATGTCCAGACAGGGACTCACACCCAGGCCCATTCAACACTGGTGACCAGCAGAGCGGGAAGAATGAGAAAACTGTATACACGCTCTGCACACAGGGGCAGCACTCAGAGCTCCACCACATCACTCATGGAATCCAGTGTGGGAGACCAGGGCCACCCCCTGGCAGGACCTTCCCCACACCACAGCTCATGCAGAGAGCAAGTCCCACTCACCTCCATCGCGAATCCATGTGATTCTCTGAAATGCGCCTGCTGCCTACACTACCAACTGGTCAGTTGGGCAGTAGACGCACTACTGGCCTCTGGTCGCCTCCCAGCCCAGAGTGCGCATCTCAGTGACTATGACATCACAGAAGCCTGCCAGCCAATCCCTAGTGGCTCTGCTGTGGCAGGGCTCAGGGTCCTCAGGCCTGGCTTCATTAAAGGTCACCAGAAGTGGGGCCTGTGTTCTCCCCAGGGCCCAGGTGAAGAGGGCAGGGCTCTGGCAGAACTACCCCGGAACCAGGGGTGCCAGGGCCCTCTGCCACCTGCCGTAACGGTCTCAAGTCCCAGGCAACCGGCACCTCCCGCCAATCCTTTCTGCCTCTGCTATTGTATTACAGCCCAACTGTGAAGGCCTCTTTCTTTGAACACAAGGTCGCATAGGGAGCCCCACATAGACCTGTCCCCACACTCGGGGCTGCCCCTGCCATGACCTGAACTGAGACTCCCAGGGTGCAGCCTCCTGTCCTACCACAGGCCCCACCCCAGCACTGCCACCCTCTGCTGCCCCTCCTGCTCTGTTCCAGCCCTTCTTCCCTGGAGTTGTAGGAGGTGGACACAGGGGTCCTCTGGGATGGAGGCAGGGGAGCGTCCCGCTGAGCACCTCAAGCCAGCGTGGCCCAGCCTGTCCAGAGCGGGAACCAGGGCCCTGTCCTGGACACGGGCCAGGGCTTCAGGCACAGAGCACTGAGAACTCCTGGGCACCAGCACCTGAGCCGCATGCTGGTAACACCGGGCTGCTGCTGACCATAAGGACAGGGACAGCACCCTTCAGGCTGCAGGCAGGAGTAGCCACAGGCCCGCGGCTCCCCGGGGTGCTGATCGCAAGGTTGCTCCCCCTGGGAAAGTGGCTCAGCCCTCCCCCAGCACCTCCTTGGTCCTGGGCCCCACACTGCCCCTAAGCTGCCACCTTATGGCCACAGTCGGTTCTTTTCCCTTCAAGGGCACACTGCTCTGCCTCTCTGCCCACTTCCCTTGCCCTGGCATGGAGACCACAGGGTGCAGGGCCCTGGTCACCCACACACCTGCTGGCCTCCTCTGCGGAGTGTGAATGAGTGCACCGCTGTGTCGTGTCCAGCGATGCTGTCCAGCAACACTTGGGTTTTAACTGATTCTTATATTCCCCCCCCCAACTCAGCTTCTCAGCTTTAAATTGCATTGTAAACTCTTTGGAAGACTCACAAAGTGCTGTAAAATAACACAGCGAGTGCTGAATGGGGACCACTCAGCTTCAGCAGTCAGATGTTCCTAATTGGGTGGAAGACGCCCATTCGTTTTCCTTTCTCTGCCTGAGTTCAAACTCCAGATGCCTAGGCTTAGTGTTCTCCACATTGCATTTTCCTTCACTGGGGGGGAGGTTTTTTCCCCAGAGTCCATGTGCAGGGAGCATGGGTGCATGGGCCCCAAACCAGCTCCTGCATGGATGGGCGCTGGCCTCCTGGGGTGGCTTAGGGTGCACAGGGGTGAGTTCCTATTGTTGTTGCTACAAATGTTTCCTTATCATCAAGGTGTTGTTACATATGTTTAATTCGTGGATCTTGGGGTGTGGTTGCTTCCATCCACTGTTCCCCTCAGCATAGGCCTGCAGTGGCCAGTGGCTGAGGCCTTAAAATAAATAAATCTTTAAACAATAAAAATTAAAGTTCAAAATAAAAGCAAGTTCCTCTACTTCTCTCCCTCTTTCTCTCTACATCTTTGACTCTACCCGCCGCTCCCTGCACCCCCATGGGATGTTGGCCACCATGTTGGATGCAGCACGAAGGCCCTCCAGAGCCGTGAGCCAATCAGCTCGTGTGGCTTGGACATCGCCCCAGTCTGTGGGATTCTGTCACAGCAGCAGAGAGCGGACCGAGACACCTGGTGTCGCCTGTGTCCTCACTGCACATAGATTTGCATCTGTCAGACGGAGTGTGGTGGGACACAGCCCCAGGGTCCCACAAGTGGGGTAATGAGGGGGTCTCTGCTCCCCAAGCCCTCCCATCCCCTGGGCTCCCTTTCACTCCTGCAGAGGCAGGGGTCCCCCATTGCTCCTCTGTGGAGGGAGCTCAGTGAGCACAAAGAGCAGGTCTCCCCTGGGGTAAGTGCTTTAGACAGAGTTTGTGGCACCAAGAGGGCTGTGGGACCTTTAAGAGGTGGGCAGAGTAGGAGGTTGCTAGGTGAGATGGGGTGGGGCCCTGGGAAGGCATGAGTGCTGGGCTCCCAGAATCAGGGCTGGGCCAGCCAAAGGCAGGAAATGCATCTGGGTCTCCCTCCCTCCTGGGTGATGGAACCCCAGTACTTGGACCACCACCTGCAGGTGCCACCTGAACCCCCGAGTGTGCATTAGCGGGGAGCTGGAATGGCAGCCAAGGAGCTGGGAGTAGAACCAGGCCCTCTGACTGGGGATGTGGGCGCCCCAATCCGGGACTTCACCGCTGCCTGGAGCGCCCACCCCGACCTCTTCTCTCTGTGAAGCCAGCCCAGGTACAAGTGTGGGAGAAACAGGAAAAGAATCAGCCCACCCTGCCCCCCTCCAGCAAGCCACCGGTGACAGGAGCGGCTGCTATCTGGGCCTCCCAGCAGCTCCTTGGTCACCAGGATGACACAGATGTTCCTCCCGAGACAGCCCTGTGCCGAGTGCCCTCAGTGAGTTGTGACAGATCAGGGGGCAGGTAGCAGATCCAGGCCCAGAGGGCACAGACAGGAATGTGGGGGGCCTGAGACAGGCGGCAGCATCATGACCACAGGGCTGAGCCACCGCAGACACCCAGACCCTGGGCCCACTGTGCGGGAGACCCCATGCGGGGTGTGTTTGCGGGGTCACAGCTGCGTCCACAGTTGGGGGTTGGCACTGGGACCAGCTGAGGCACGAGAGAGGATTTCTGGATCATGGCCAGGGGCGTTCATGCCCCCTGACCTTTAGGTCCTTCTGTCTGGTCAGGGACCCCTTCCCACCCCTTATGTCCCTTGGGCCTGGAGGTGGGAGGTCTCATATCCATCTATAGGTGGGCACCACTGCTACCGTGCATGGCCTCACACTGAGCAGCCGAGCAGGTCTCCCTGCAGAGGGCGGGGCAGCAGAGTGGCTGCGGCTGTGCAGTTGGGCACGCGCCCCGGCTCTGAGCCGCAGTGTGCTCACGGTGACGCTGGGACTCTCCCTGCCGCTCTGAAGGAGGCTAGCTGGCTATGCCTGGTCAGTGACGCGTGTGTCCTGCGGATCTCGGCCATGGCGACGGAGACCACACACCCCCCCGCCCCGCCCCACACTGCACCCCTGCAGGAACAACACGGACAGCCCTGGATCCAGCCACCACTGGCAGTCACGGCAGCCGGCCCCGCTGCACCGCCCGCCTCCCACACCCTTGCCCGGTGTCTGGTCCAGCACTGAGCAGACTCTGTGCAATGTGGGCTTTTATTGTTGCCTCCTCCTTTGAGAGGCCGCCAGTGCGCGGGGCTGCACCTGCTGAGAACGTAGGCCCAGGGTGGCCCTGGGTCTTCTGGCTGGGAGGGCTCCCTTAACAAAGAGGATCTGAGAAGATTTTACTCTGCAAAGAGAAGTTGGGACACCTGGTGAGGCCGGGGACCATAGACACCTGCAGGGCGCAGGCACAGGGCACTTCCTGGGGAGGAGCTGCAGCCTGGCACTGGATCTGGGCAGCTGAAGTCAGATCCTCTCCTACACCCTGGGTGCCTGAGAAGCTCTCCTAAAAATCCTTCCATTGATGAGGAATGAGGGGGAGGTTCTCTGTGGGGGGTGCAGGCGAGGCTGGGACAGGCAGGGGCTACACAGAAGGCCTGGCAAGGTGGCAGTGGCACCGGGGGCCTCCAGGAATGCACAGACCCCAGTCCGCTGGCCCCTTCTGTCTCTGGCACACTTGCAGCCTAGCAGTGCCCATCCCTGCCTGTGCTCCACCTGCAGTCAGGGTTTGGTCTGCTTTTTCCCCAGCTGTCGCCAGGCCCGGGAGGACAGGAAGGGCTGTTGGAGGTCTAATTCCAGGCTCCGGAGCCCCAGATGGCCGTTTGGGGTCCAGGGAGAAGGAAACATGAGGTCTGGGGGTGGAGGAGGGCACCTGAGGGGTCAGGGTGAGTTAGTGAGATTTGAAGGCAGACAGCACCCAGTGGTCACCGCTTGGAGAAGATTCGGGCTCGGGCGCTGGAGAGGCTGTGGCCAGGGAGGCCAGAGCTGAGATTTTACAGAGGCAGGGCTGCCGTGGGGACAGCGGTCCTGGAGGGTCTTGGGCCTGCCTGGGGGAGCTGAACAGCCATGGAGCCCAGGGCTCCGGGTCCACACAGTCTCCCTCCCTGTACTTGCCCGCACCGTGGGGGGGGGGCGGCCCCCAACTCTGCGTCCTCATCTGGAGGTTCTTCCCACAGAGTCCCAGGCTGGGCTGTGGTGGGCACGAGCAGTGCCCCCTCCCCAGGGCCCCGGAAGGAGCCGGTGTTGGGCCAGGCCCAGCTGGACTCACCACGGCACTGATCGCGTGCCCCTTCTCCTCTGCTGTCAGTTGCCCATCTCGCACTGCTTCAGCGCAAGGGCTGCACTAGCGGGTCACTTTGGTAATTTTGCACATAGGAAATATACGCATCGGAGGGTCCTGACAGAAATTCATAAACAGCTGTCTGCACAGCCGGCAGATGTCACAATCTGAAGAGAAATGGAAGGCATGGGTCACGGCAGGTGCGTCCCTTCACCCGCCCTGGGAGCCAGCACTGCCCTGGAAAGCTGGCCCCTGCCCCCAGAGCACCCCCAGCCCAGGCGTCCGTGGCTGGCACCCACTGGCAAGAGAGAACAGGAGCCAGGCAGCGCTGAGCAGCACCAGGCAAGCAGCAGGCTTCATGGTGCAGGGACAGCCGCTGCCATCGCGGGGCCCTTTATACCTGCTCCGTGTCCCCAGTGGGGCAGGAGGGGCCTGTCCTCCCGGGAGTGGGGGGCTCCACGCCCAACCCAGGCCACAGCTTGCATGACCTGCAGTTGCAGAGGGCGCACGTGTGTGTGTGTTGATAGTGACCAAGTCCAGCCCTGGATTAACACAGGGCTTAGCTCCTTCTCCCTCTCTCTTCCCGGGGACCTGACCATGGGCCCATGCCTGGGTGCAGGGAAGGCGCAGAACCAGTGGAAACCCTGCCTGGGCAAGGGGAGAAAGCACCACACAGGGCCTCTGGAGCCCTGGGCCAGCTCAGCCTCTCGCACCTTGGCTGGGACCCTGATGACTGGCTGCTGTGACTATGGGATCTGCAGGACACCCAGTGCCAGTGTGGCGGGCAGGCTGGAGCACAGCTCCTCTGCTTCTCTCTTGCACTCACGGCCCTGAAGGCTAGGGGACACGGGGTAGACCAGTTGTCTCTAAACACCTACTTGGCATTTGACCACATTCTGCTCTTTGGGGCTCGAGGGCCCTGGCTGGGCTGGGAGAGACACCCAGGTCCTTGTCTTCCCATGGGGAGAACAGAACCAGGACACACAGAGAAGTGCAGCCTTGTCAAAAGGCAGGGGTCGTGCACGACTTCTCCATCTCTTCCCGCACCTGCGCTCCCCGAAAGACGCCCCAGGGGAGCCCAGCTCCCTTCTGTCCCTGGCTTCCCCGCACACACCCTCTCCCACCCTGCTGCCTCTGCCACCTCCTGCCCAGTCTCCCTCCCTCCATGGCCTCCTTCCATTTTTTTTTTTTTTAGATTTATTTGAAAGCCACAGTTACAGAGAAGCATTGACAGAGTCAGAGAGCAAGAGGTCTTCCACCCGCTGGTTCACTCCCCAGATGGCCACAACAGCCGGAGCTGCGTCGATCCGAAGCCAGGAGCTTCTTCAGGGTCTCCCATGTGGGTGCAGGGGCCCAAGGACCTGGGCCATCTTCTACTGCTCTCCCAGGCCATAGCAGAGAGCTAGATCAGAAGAGGAATGCCTGGGACTGGAACCACCACCCATATGGTGAGGGAAGTCTTGCAGCTGCAAGTTCACCTCCCCCACACAGGGGAGCACAGCTGGGGCTGGCCGGAAGCTGGCCAGGAAGCAGCAGTGGGACAGGACTCTAGGCGTTCTGACCTGTGATGCCCACATCCTAAGCAGCAGTGGAACCCGCTGTGCCCCAGCACCTGCCCTGCACGTGAGTTCTTGCTGTGGCAGGACTGGGCTGGTAGAGGGAAGCTTGTGCTAAGGCGAGTTCTGCTTCCTTGGCTTGCTCTGCTCTCGTCCACCTGCACACGCTTGCCTTCTGCTGTCCACTGTGGCCAGGAGCAGCAAGAGGGCCTGGTGGGGAGCGCTGATGTGCTTGGGGCTCCCCAGGGTGCAGCCCAGCAGGAGCTGGGAGCCCAGTAGGAGCGACAGCCAGGCTCAGCCCCAGTGCACACTCACCCCTGCGCGCTCGGGCTCGCCCTCCCGTCTTCAGTTCTCCATGCTTTCCCTCCCTTGTGGAGGGACGGGAGCTCCAGGAACATGAGGGCTGTCAGAGGAGCTGAGGGCGTGGCCTGCTTCTCCGAAGTCTCTAAACAAGGACACGTTCACATGGGTAGGAGAGGACTTCAGTAAGTTCATGGATATTAGCATTTAAAGTGCACGGGCCAGGGTGGTGCTAACTTGCAATGATGGCATCCCATAGTGGAGAGCTGGTTTGAGTCCCAGCTGCTCAGCTTCGGATCCAGCTCTCTGCCAACAGGCCTGGGAAAGCAGTGGAAGACGGCCCCAATATGTGGGCCGCTGCTCCCGCATGGGAGTCACAGTTGGAATTCTGGTTCCTGACCTTCGCTTGGCATAGAACTGGACCTCAAGGACTTCTGGGGAATCAACCAGTAGATGAAGGATTTGTCTCTCTTTCACTGTCACTCTACATTTTGAATACATAAATAATTCCATTTTTTAAAGATTTATTTATTTATTTGAAAGTCAGAGTTACACAGAGAGAGGAGAGGCAGAGACAGAGAGAGAGGTCTTCCATCTGCTCGTTCACTCCCCAGATGGCCACAACCGCCAGAGCTGTGCCGATCCAAAGCCAGGAGCCAGGAGTTTCTTCTGTGCCTGCAGGGTCCTGAGCGGGTCTCTGCCTGAGGATGGGGGCTGTGGAACCACCCATCTCCCCAGGAACACGGGGAAGCTTGCTGCCGCTGGGCACCGGGGTCACAAACTGGAGCAAACTCCTTTCCATGGAACAATTTAATACAGGCTCAGCACCACCTGAGGGTGGCGGTGGGGGAGGGGGGCGGGGAGGAGAGTACAGTGGCTCCTGGCACGGCTGTTGTCTTCCAGTGTCAGGGTGTCCTGGCCCCAGGAAGAGCCTGGGCGGTGGGGGCTCAACCAAGTGCATAGGATGCCGTGAAGACACACGGAAGGCTGCTGCCCAGCCTGGGCAGGACAGATGCTGGACTCGGCCTCTCTTCTAGGAGGCACCCATCATCCAGGTGTCCTGTGGAATAGGAGGTAAGGAGGCCTCTGGCCAGGGAGGGCACGCGGGTCTGGTCTCCCAGCCCAGGGCTGGCTCTGGCCGGCTCCAGCCCGTGACTGTCCCCAGAGTGCGTGGGGCTGCCATGCCAGTAGGGGGAAGTCTTCAGCCGTGGCCCCCAGGCGGGGACAGCCTGCATGGGCCCTGGTTCCGGGGGCTCCGAGGCCCGTGGAGGAGCCCACATCCACAGGCCCTCCTGGCTGCCAGCGTCGGAGAAGTCGTCCTCCCTGTGCTCTGGCCCGCTCAGGTTAGGGAGACTGGCGCACTGGCACAGGCCTCCCCACCTCGAGTACTCTGGAGACTCCGTGGGGCTGGCAGAACCTGGAGACTGTGGTCCCCACAGGGAAGCCCAGGCCGAGGGGCTCTGGGCTGCCTTCCCAGCTCTCCTCCTCCTCCAGGCCTTCCCTCTCGGCGATGCAGAGGCCAAAGCTTTCTGGAGGACGATCATCACTGCACGGGTAGCGGGACCCCTGGTCTGCTCCCACACTGCCACTGTGTCCTGAATGGTGATTTTGGCCTTCGGAGCAGTGGGGGCAGGAACGTGCATCTGGGGGACGCGTGCCTGCCCCAGGGGCCTGCTGCACCATTTTATAGCCTTGGCTGCAAGAAGAGACACGGTTTGTTTACCACAGCCCCCGTCTGGCCTGCTCGGTGCTTGCCCCGACCTCATCCTGGGGTCCCCATCACCACGTGTGACGCTGAGGACTCTTCCAGGCTGCTGGCCCCAGACGGGAGGGTGTGTGCAGCCCGGGCAAGGGGAGCCCTGGGACACCACCGGCTCCTCCTGCACAGCCCCACAGGGTGGATGGCCCTGAACTCCCCACCTCACTCTCATCTCTGGGGACCCAGGCACCAACTCAGGACCCCGTCACCTCCCCCACCTGACCTCCTGCG
Organism: Oryctolagus cuniculus; assembly: GCF_964237555.1. Taxonomy (NCBI): domain Eukaryota; kingdom Metazoa; phylum Chordata; class Mammalia; order Lagomorpha; family Leporidae; genus Oryctolagus; species Oryctolagus cuniculus. Next base: position 20,837,867 of record NC_091449.1, on the reverse strand, counting down.
CCCTAACAGTGCATTCGCTGAGTTACCCACATCTGAGTCCCTCCTACATGGCTGGAAAGGAACTGAGCCTAAGATGATGGGGGTGAGAGCTGGGGCTGTGGGGCAGACATGGAGATCGGTTTAGGCCCTTGGGAACAGGGAATGCAGTTTCTAAAGAGGTGGCAGGGGTGCCCTGTGTCCTCTGCCCCTGGGCCACTGTCTCTTTCCTGGTGAGACTGGGCTGTCACTGCTACTGTCCTACGAGCACCCAGGGGAGGCAGCACCTGGAGGCACAGTGGGGCCTCCCCAGTGCCTGGACAGCCTGCAACTGGGCCCCCACTTAGAGCCTCAGAGCTGGGACAAACCCATCTCTGCTCTGCATGGGGACCCAGGCGCTCAGGTCCTTGATGGCAGCTGCAGCAGGGGACGAGCACAGGGACCCCTCCCCACCGGAGCCCAGAGGCCAGCGATGCTCCGGGTCCCGCTGACTTCTGTTGGCCCGAGGCTAGAGCTGCGGAGCCCACACTCAGTTGCCCTTGAGTTCTGCCACAGGGGCCCCCAGCGCCTGCCTCTGTGCCCAACCCTGCTCACAGGAGTGCACTCGGCCCCCACAACTGGGCTCAGGGCACCTGGGCCTTCCGGGGGTTCTCAGATGGCTAAAGGGGATCCAGTGCTGGCTGGTTTCCCCTTCACTGCACAGGGTCTCCCACAGCCCCACCTCCCTCTAGCCCTGCCCACATCCAGGTGGGAACCCACCCACCTGTCCTAGGAGGGTCCTGTGTGCAGACAGCTGTGGTCATCGGGCCAGGATGTCTTGGGTGTCACGCCAAGCACTGGAGGGACTGCTCAGGGGCCAATTTCCAGTGCGATGACCCTGGCCACTTCTCCTTGTGGTCTGTGGGGGCCTGGGATTGGGGATGCAACAGGGGGATTCTCAGTGCCCTCCTGAAGGGAACCCAGGCATCCCAAACCCCCTCATGCCTCCCTCAAGTCCTGCTCACGAGGGACAGGCAGGGGGACCCCCAGCTCCGCCGTCCCAGCACCCGGGCCTCTGTGGGCCCTGAGGACTCACTGTGATGGATCTTGAGGGCCGTGTATGCCATGGCCGGGAGCACGTGCTCGCCCTCCAGGATGTAGATGTCCCGCATCCTCAGAGCCAGGGGGAACGGCACCTGGGGACAGAGGCATTGGAGGACCCGCCGTCAGGGCCTCAGCAGGGCCCACAGGGGTGGGTGTGCAGTGTCACTACAGGGGACAGGGGGAGACTGCAGGAGCAGTGACCCAGGATATTGAGGATCTCTGTCTCTCTGCCTTTCAAAGAAATAGAAAGATCAATAGGGGCCTGTGCTCTGTACAGTAGGCTAAGCCTCCACCTGCCACACCGGCATCCTGTATGGGGCCAGTTTGCATCCCAGCTGCTCCTCTTCCAAGCCAGCTCTCTGCTTATGGCCTTGGGAAGCAGTGGGAGATAGCCCAGGTGCTTGGGCCCCTGCACCCCTGTGAGAGAGCTGGAAGAAGCTCCTGGCTTCTGACTTCTGATCAGCTCAGCTCCTGCCACTGCAACCATTTGGGGAGTGAACCAGCAGAGGAAGACCTTTCTCTACGTCTTTCTCTGTCTATAACTCTACCTCTCAAATAAATAAAATATTTTTATTGAAGGACGGGGTGGAGCCAAGATGGTGGAATAGTGAGGGCACGCACCGATAGTCCAGGAAAATTTAGTTTAATAAAAGTGGAGTTATGGTAGCCTCAGAAAAAGGATCAGGAAAAAACTGCAGAGGAAACTCTTCCGGATCTAGTGGCTGTGACTCGGAGGACCTACTGGGAGAACAAGGTCGCCCACCGCGCGGAAGCCGAGCTGCGGGAGCTGCATGGTCTGCGCGCCAGTGCAGGAAGGGGAGTGGATGTCACACAGACACCAGCAGGGAGAGCAGGGACGCCCAGGGCTCCGAGTCCACACATCGGTGCTGGAAGGGGAGGTGAGCTCAGTAACCTGAGACATTGGCGGGGAAATGGCGGTCAGAATCTAGAGGGGAGCGGGAAAGTTCACCAGACTGACTACAGGAAAGAAGGAAAAAAGGTGGGGGGGTACTGGTACAGAGGAGTTTCTCTCTCTGCCAACCTTGCAAAGGCAAGCAAGAGACAAAGAGCAGGCCTTCACTCTGGATTTAGATAACAACTAGGGAGAGCTAAGGAACTGAGTCACTACAATTCAGTAGCCTAGGCAACCCAGTGGGAGTCCAGAGGAGAAACAGAGCCTGCACAGACTCTTTGGGTAGAAGCCAGAGATCGGAAGCTAAATACCATCAATTCTGCACAGCAGTGCGGTGCGGTATTACTTACCTCCTAAATAAATAAATAAATAAAAAGGAGAGATTTACCACGCATAACCTGAGGGTGTCACCTTTGCACACCCGTAACCCAGAAGAACCAAGCAGAGCTATCAGGCCACACCCATCTCAAGCCTCCAAGGCTCCTCCAACAGCAGGCAGTCCACTTAACACAGACATAGTATTAAAAAACACACACACACACACACAGTGACGAAACAAGAATTAACTATGCCAAGCAACAAACACAGAAATCGAGGGAACAAGATCAACGATGACACTATGATGCCTCCAAATAAACAAAACACCCCAAGCCAAGATTATGAAGATGATGAGATAGAAGAAATGCAAGATATGGATTTCAAAAAATTTATGATAAGAACATTTAGAAGTTTTCACAACACAACATATCAAAACTTATGGGATACAGCAAAAGCAGTATTGAGAGGCAAGTTAATAGCAATAGGTGCCTATATCAAGAAATTGGAAAGGTACCAAATAAATGAGCTTTCAGCACATCTCAAGGACCTAGAAAAACTGCAGCAAACCAAACCCAAATCTAGTAGGAGAATGAAATAATTAAAATCAGAGAAGAAATTAACAGGATTGAATCCAAAAAAACATTACAAAAAATCAGCCAAGCGAGAAGCTGGTTTTTTGAAAAAATAAACATAATGGACACCCCATTGGCCCAACTAACTAAAAAAAGAAGAGAAAAGACCCAAATCAATAAAATCAGAGATGAAAAAGGAAACGTAACAACAGACACCACAGAAATAAAAAGAATCATCAGAAATTACTACAAGGACCTGTATGCCAGCAAACAGGAAAATCTATCAGAAATGGATAGATTCCTGGACACATGCAATCTACCAAAATTGAACCATGAAGACATAGAAAACCTAAATAGACCGATAACTGAAACAGAAATCGAAACAGTAATAAAGGCCCTCCCAACAAAGAAAAGCCCAGGACCAGATGGATTCACTGCTGAATTCTACCAGACATTTAAAGAAGAACTAATCCCATTTCTTCTCAAACTATTCAGAACAATTGAAAAAGATGGAATCCTCCCAAATTCTTTCTATGAAGCCAGCATCACCTTAATCCCTAAGCCAGAGAAAGATGCAGCACTAAAAGAAAATTATAGACCAATATCCCTGATGAACATAGACGCAAAAATCCTCAATAAATTTCACACCAATAGAATACAACAACACATCAGAAAAATCATCCACCCAGACCAAGTGGGATTTATCCCTGGTATGCAGGGATGGTTCAACATTCGCAAATCAACCAATGTGATTCACCACATTAACAGACTGCAAAAGAAAAACCATATGATTATCTCAATTGATGCAGAGAAAGCATTCGATAAAATTCAACACCCTTTCATGATGAAAACTCTAAGCAAATTGGGTATAGAAGGAACATTCCTCAATATAATCAAAGCAATTCATGAAAAACCCATGGCCAGCATCCTATTGAATGGGGGAAAAGTTGGAAGCATTTCCACTGAGATCTGGCACCAGGCAGGGATGACCACTCTCACCACTGCTATTTAACATAGTTCTGGGAGTTTTAGCCAGAGCCATCAGACAAGAAAAAGAAATTAAAGGAATACAAATTGAGAAGGAAGAAGTCAAACTATCCCTCTTTGCAGACAATATGATTCTTTACTTAGGGGATCCAAAGAACTCTACTAAGAGACTATTGGAACTCATAGAGGAGTTTGGCAAAGTGGCAGGATATAAAATCAATGCACAAAAATCAACAGCCTTTGTATACACAAGCAATGCCATGGCTGAGAAAGAACTGCTAAGATCAATCCCATTCACAATAGCTACAAAAACAATCAAATACCTTGGAATAAACTTAACCAAGGACGTTAAAGATCTCTACGATGAGAATTACAAAGTCTTAAAGAAAGAAATAGAAGAGGATACCAAAAAATGGAACAATCTTCCATGCTCATGGATTGCGAGAATCAACATCATCAAAATGTCCATTCTCCCAAAAGCAATTTATAGATTCAATGCAATTCCAATCAGGATACCAAAGACATTCTTCTCAGATCTAGAAAAAATGATGCTGAAATTCATATGGAGGCAAAAGAGACCTCGAATAGCTAAAGCAATCTTGTACAACAAAAACAAAGCTGGAGGCATCACAATACCAGATTTCAGGACACACTACAGGGCAGTTGTAATCAAAACAGCATGGTACTGGTACAGAAATAGATGGATAGACCAATGGAACAGAATAGAAACACCAGAAATCAACCCAAACATCTACAGCCAACTTATATTTGATCAAGGATCTAAAACCAATTCCTGGAGCAAGGACAGTCTATTCACTAAATGGTGCTGGGAAAACTGGATTTCCACGTGCAGAAGCATGAAGCAAGACCCCTACCTTACACCTTACACAAAAATCCACTCAACATGGATTAAAGACCTAAATCTACGACCTGACACCATCAAGTTATTAGAGAACATTGGAGAAACCCTTCAAGATATTGGCACAAGCAAAGAGTTTCTGGAAAAGACCCGGGAGGCACAGACAGTCAAAGCCAAAATCAACTACTGGGATTGCATCAAATTGAGAAGTTTCTGTACTGCAAAAGAAACAGGAGAGTGAAGAGACAACCGACAGAATGGGATAAAATATTTGCAAACTATGCAACAGATAAAGGTTAATAACCAGAATCTACAAAGAGATCAAGAAACTCCACAACAACAAAACCAACAACCCACTTAAGAGATGGGCCAAGGACCTCAATAGACATTTTTCAAAAGAGGAAATCCAAATGGCCAACAGGCACATGAAAAAATGTTCAAGATCACTAGCAATCAGGGAAATGCAAATCAAAACCACAATGAGGTTTCACCTCACCCCGGTTAGAATGGCTCACATACAGAAATCTACCAACAACAGATGCTGGCGAGGATGTGGGGAAAAAGGGACACTAACCCACTATTGGTGGGAATCCAAACTGGTCAAGCCACTATGGAAGTCAGTCTGGAGATTCCTCAGAAACCTGAAGATAACCCTACTGTTCGACCCAGCCATCCCACTCCTTGGAATTTACCCAAAGGAATTTAAATTGGCAAACACAAAAGCAGTCTGCACCCTAATGTTTATTGCAGCACAATTCACAATAGCCAAGACCTGGAACCAACCTAAATGCCCATCAACGGTAGACTGGATAAAGAAATTATGGGATATGTACTCTTTAGAATACTATACCGCAGTAAGAAACAATGAAATCCAGTCATTTGCAACAAAATGGAGGAATCTGGAACACATCATGCTGAGTGAAATAAGCCAGTCCCAAAGGGACAAATATCATATGTTCTCCCTGATCAGTGACAACTGACTGAACACCAAAAAGGAAACCTGTTGAAGTGAAATGAACACTATGAGAAATGGTGACTTGATCAGCATAGCCCCGACTGTTAATGAACAACTTAATACATTATCCCTCTTAGTATTTTTTTTGTCTGTTCTACTTAATATGACTGGTTTAATTCTGTAATTAATACACAGTTATTCTTAAGTGTTGAAATTTAACTGAAATGTGATCCCTGTTAAACATAAGAGTGGGAATAAGAGAGGGAAGAGATGTACAATTTGGGACATGCTCAAGCTGACTTGCCCCTAATGGTAGAATTAGAAACATACCAGGGGATTCCAATTCAATCCCATCAAGGTGGCATATACCAATGCCATCTCACTAGTCCAAGTGATCAATTTCAGTTCACAATTGATCATAATGAAAGGACTAAGAGTCAAAGGGATCACATAACAAGTCTAGTACCTGCTAATACTAACCAATAGAATAAATAAAGGGGAGAGTGATCCAACATGGGAAGCGAGATACTCAGCAGACTCATAGAATGGCAGATGTCCTAAACAGCACTCTGGCCTCAGAATCAGCCCTAAAGGCATTCGGATCTGGCTGAAAAGCCCACGAGAGTATTTCAGGCATGGAAAGCCAAGACACTCTGGCAAAAAAAAACAAAAACAAAAACCCTAAATGAAAGATCTCTATGAGTGAGATCCCAGTGGAAAGAACAGGTCTTCAAAGAAGGAGGTACCTTTCTCTGAAGGGAGGAGAGAACCTCCACTTTGACTATGACCTTGTCTAAACAAGATAGGAGTTGGAGAACTCAAAAGGCTTCCATAGCCTTGGAAACTCATGACTGCAGCATAGGGAGATTACTGATGCCATAAACAGGAGTGTCAATTTGTAAAGTCAACAACAGGAGTCACTGTGCACTTACTCCTCATGTAGGATATCTCTGTCCTTAATGTGCTGTACAGTGAGATTTAATGCTATAACGAGTACTCACACAGTATATTTCACTTTGTGTTTCTATGGGGGTGCAAACTGTTGAAAGCTTTACTTAATGTATACTAAACTGATCTTCTGTAAAAAAAAGAAAAAAAGAAATTATCAATTCCCAACTTGACTCTCACTGGGATGAAACATGACAATAGGTCTGATCTGATTTCATCATCATTTAAAAAATCATCTATTATTTTTTACTTTATGTTTCTGTGTGAGAGCAAACTGTTGAAATCTTTACTTAATGTATGCTAAACTGATCTTCTGTACATAAAGAGGATCAAAAATGAATCTTGATGTGAATGGAAGGGGAGAGGGAGTGGGAAAGGGGAGGGCTGTGGGTGGGAGGGACATTATGGGGGGAAGCCATTGTAATCCATAAGCTGTACTTTGGAAATTTATATTCATTAAATAAAAGTTAAAAATAAATAAAATATTTTTATTTTATTTTTTTTGACAAGCAGAGTAGGAGAGAGAGAGAGAGAGAGAGAGAGAGAGAGAGAGAGAGAGAGAAAGGTCTTCCTTTTTCCGTTGGTTCACCCCCCAAGGGGCTGCCAGGGCCAGCACGTTGCAGCCGGCGCACTGTTCCAATCCGAAGCCAGGAGCCAGGTGCCTCCTCCTGTTCTGCCATGCAGGTGCAGGGGCCAAGCACCTGGGCCATCCTGCACTGCACTCCCAGGCCACAGCAGAGAGCTGGTCTGGAAGAGGAGCAACTGGGACAGAATCCGGCGCCCTGACTGGGACTAGAACCCAGGGTGCCGCCGCTGCAGGCAGAGGATTAGCCTAGTGAGCCACAGGGCTGGCCAATAAAACCTTTTTAAAAAAAGATAAATAAAGGACTAGTGCTGTGGTTCAACGGGTTAGGGCCTAGGCCTGTGGTGCCAGCATCCCGCATCCCATGTGGGTGCTAGTTCGGATCTTGGCTGCTCCACTTCCAATCCAGCTCTATGCAATGACCTGGGAAGGCACTGGAGAATGGCCCGGGTCCTTGGGCCCCTGTGCCCATGTGGGAGGCCCAGGGAAGGTTCCTGGCTCCTGGCTTCAGGTCAACTCAGCTCTGGCCATTTCAGCTGGTTGGGCAGTGGACCAGTAGATGAAAGACTTCTCTCTCTCTCTGTCTCTCCTTCTCTCTCTGACTTTCAAATAGATAAATAAATCTTTTTAAAAAAAGATAATTAAAGTTTTAAAACTGTATAAGGAATGATGGAAAAAGTGAACCTCACCGTAGCAAATTCAGAATGTCTTGATAGGGCCTGGCGCTGTGGTGTTGCAGGTAAAGCTGCTGCCTGCAGTGCTGGCATGGCATACAGGTGCCAGTTCTAGTCCCAGCTGCCCCACTTCCGATCCAGCTCTCTGCTATGGCCTGGGAAAGCAGAAAATGGCCCAAGTCCCTGGGCTCCTGCACCTGTGTGTGAAACCCAGAGGAAGCTCCTGGCTCCTGGCTTTGGATCGGCGTAGCTCCAGCCGTCGCAGCCAGTTGGGGAGTGAACCAGTGGATGGCAGACCTCTCTCTCTCTGCCAACACGCACAGCCTCAGTCTGATCATGAGAACATCAGGCCAAGTCAAACTGAACGTTCCTCTGCAGCATAACTGACCAGGACTCTTCAGAAGCGTCCAGGCCATGAAGGAAGACTGAAGAACTGTCCCAGACTCTGGGAGACTAACCAGACAGGACACTGGAGGCAAGCTGGAGGCCTGGCTCACACCCTGGACCAGAAAAAGGAAACCAGTGGGAACATTGCAACACTCCAGTGAGGGCCAAGGACACTTTAGTTAGTACACTATCTTGCTTTGTAAACCACACACAGGGCTCTTTCTGCATGACCAATCAAGCACACGATGCACACAACAGAGAGCATAGCTCTGGCCCTGCTCCGGGTGGGGATAAAGACCCCAGCTACTTCCTGTGACACACCTCTCTCCACACTGCTGCCTGCACCAACACAAACTCACATCCCAGGGCCCCAGTGAGGTGACCTGTGCTCACCACCTGGCACTGCCTGCTGCAACATCAGTTACCTGTGACAAATCAAAACACAAGCTCCCTGGGGCAGCGATTCTGAGATCACTGCGTCTCCACAGGCTGGCACAGAGAGGGATCAGTACATGTCGGCTAAGCCAACAGTGTAGGGGCAGCTGTGGGGAAGCGGCTGCTATGGTCCTCACTCTGCCCACTAGAGCACCCATTCGCCACCTCCCATTTGATCTCTATCAACTTAACCTTTCTACATCTCGCCTATGCTTTGGAAAGAAAATCATAGGACAAGGTATAGGCAGTAGAAAATCAGGAGAAACCAAAATTTAGAAGGAATAAAAATAAAATAAAAAGTCAAGATCAGAATAAAATATTTTACATTTCTCTTGTTTGGATCTATCACATATGCTACCACCATACTTCAAGAGTTATTTTAGTTTTTTAAATGTTTATTCATTTTTATTTATTTGAAAGGCAGAGCATCAGAGAGGGCAAGAGAGAGAGAGAAATCTTCTATCTACTGGTTCACTCTCCAAATGTCTTCAACAACTGGGCCTGGACCATGCCGAAACCAGGAGCCCGGAACTCCACTCAGGTCACCCTCACAGGTGGCAGGTACTCAGGATTCGATCTACCATTTGCTGTCTCCTAGGGCACTAGCAGGAAGCTGTCCTGGAAGTGGGCAGCCAGGACTTACATCAGGTACTCCAGTATGGAACCAAAGGTGCCCCAAGCAGTGGCTTAATCGGCTGTATCACAAGATCCATTCCTTCCGAGAGTTGTTTTAAAGATCAAATGGGGGGTGGCGTGCTGTTGTGCAGTGGGTTAAAGCCCAGCCTGCAGTGCTGGCATCCCATATGGGTACTGGTTCGTGTCCTGGCTGCTCCTCTTCTGATCCAGTTCTATGCTATGGCCTGGGAAAGCAGTAGAGGATGGCCCAAGTCCTTGGGTCCCTGCACCTGCGTGGAAGACCTGGAAGAAACTCTTGTCTCCTGGCTTTGGATCAGCTCAGCTCTGGCCACTGCGGATTTTTGGCGAGTGAACTAATGGAAGGAATGGAGTTGCTCTCTCGCTGACTATCTACTTCTAACTCTTACAAAAAAAAAAAACAAACAAACAAACAAAAAAAGATCAAATGAGGAAGTATATAGAGAATATTTACCCCACAGCCTAGACATAATCAATGTTCAAAAGTAGTAGTTATTTTTATTTTTACTAAGAAAGGTAGTATCTACACTACATCTAGATAATTACAGGGGGCAGGTGTTACGGGGTACCAGGTGGAGCCACCGTCTGTCTGTGAAGCCTCCATCCCATTATGGGCACCGGTTCATTTCCAGGCCGCTCTACTTCCAATCCAGCTCCCTGCTGATGGCCTAGGAAAAGCAGCAGAATGTAGCCCAAGTGCTTGGGCCACTGCTACCACCATGGGAGACCCAGATGGAGCTCCCAGATTCCACCTGGTCCAGAACCAGCCATTGTGGCCATCTGGGAAGTAAGCCAGCAGATAGAAGATATTTCTCTCTCTCTCGCTAACTCTGACTTTCAAATAAAAAAATTACAAGGATAAAGTACAATATAGCAGTTCTAAAACTATTCACATAAAAAATACTTAATGAGCTTTTCTTTTTTAAAAAATATTAGATTTCTAATAAGATAAAGTCAAATAACTGAAGAGAAATATCAATCTAAAATAACAGGTAAATCAGTCTCTCTCCACACACACACAATAAACACTAAAGAGATACCCAACTTTGCAAGTGAAAAAATGCAAGTTAAAACAAGAGATCATGTTCACCCAGCAAACAAGCAGAAATTAAAAAGCCTAGTAACAGGGCCGGTGCTGTGGTGCAGCAGGTAAAGCCACTGCCTGCAGTGCTGGCATCACATATGTGTGTCAGTTCAAGTCCCGGCTGCTCCTCTTCTGATCCAGCTCTCTGCTATGGTCTGGGAAAGCAGTAGAAGATGGCCCAAGTCCTTGGGCCCCTGCACCCATGTGGGAAGACCTGGGGAAGTTCCTGGCTCCTGGCTTCGGATCGGCACAGCTCTGGCCATTGCAGCCAACTGGGGAGTGAACCAGCGGATGGAAGACCTCTTTCTCTCTGCCTCTCCTCTGTGTAACTCCTTCAAGTAGATAAATAAAATCTTTTTTTTTAAAAAAAAAGCCTATTAATGAGGTTGTATAGGAAAAGAAACCCCAATAATGATAGTATAAATTGCTATAATCTTTCTGGAGGGAAATCTGACAAATCTGTCAAAAACTGTAATACACATTAAGAAAACTATTCTTAATAACATGTGAGTGCAAAGGCATCACCTGCCAAAGATGACGATGAAAACCCAGTAAGAAAAGTTCCTCTTGGGGCCGGCACCATGGCGTGGCTGGTTAAGCTGCTGCCTGCAACGCCAGCATCCCAAATGGGTGCCCGTTTAAGTCCTGGCTGCTCCACTTCCAATCCAGTTAATGCTCCTGGGAAAGCAGTGGAAGATGGACCAAATCCTTGGGCCCTGCCACCCGTTTGGGAAACTAGATGGAGGTCCAGGCTCCGGGCTTCAGCCTGGCTCAGTCTCAACCATCACAGCCATCTAAGGAGGAAACCAGCAAATGGAAGATCTCTCCCCCTTTCTTTTCAACTCTTCAAGAAAAATCCTTGGAAATTAAAAAAAAAAAACGAACTTACTCTTAAGTCCTCCACCTACCCCAGGGGTATCCTGAGGGTGGAAAAGACCCCAGTAGTCCTGGAAAGGGGGTCAGTAGGAAGGGGGTGAGAAGGACAGGAAACGGGTTGCCCAAGGGGTAGCTGGGGAGCACAAGCTGCTGCCCAAACCACACCTGGATGGCCTGCAGCTGGCTGCTCTGCGAGAGGAACAGCACAGGGGCTGCTCAGCGGGTCTCCTCACTGCAGAGCAGAAGTGCACAAGCACAGAGCAGGATGCCAGAGAGAAGCCGAGCAGGACACACGGACCCAAGCAGAGACAAGCTGGCTTACTGGAGCATACTACTCTGAGGCTGGTCCCAAGAGTGATGCACTCACCTCCCAAGGGAACTGTGGTGATGGGCATGGTGGGGCGTGGAGCACGAGGTCTCCAAAGGGGCCACAGAGCAGAGGTAACTTCCGAGTTCAGGGCGCACAGTGCACCAGTACCAGCTTATGCAAATAGAGACAGGACTGGGCTGCTCCCTATACAGCCTTTCTTCTGTTAACACCACAGTCTGGGAAGTGAGAGACAGAGGAGCTCCAGGTGAGAGTGGCTGCCCCACAGACTACAGAAACAGAAATCCAGCCCTCAGTAGTGCTCCTTAAAGAGCAGAGATCACAGGCACACCGTGCAGAATACAGCCTGGTGCAGGGGCCCACTCTAGGGAAACATCACACAGTAACCACACACCAGGAGGAAGGAGCCGTGACAGGGATGTAAGTTACGTGGATATACCCACATTCTTATGGGAACACACAGCACAAAATGGCTTGAAAATCTAGCTGGCTGTCAAGAAGAAACTGGTTAAATCCAATAACCATATCGGTCATAGTCACCCATGAAAAAGACTCAAAGTGGTTAGGAGAGGGATATGGATTGGCAAAGAACCTCCACAGCTACTCCTAAGTTAATTCTGCAAACAAGACAGCCTGTTCTCTTCCTAAGAAAGTCCATGCCCACAGAGGTGTCTAACCTCACGGACAGAGGGTAGGTGCCAGGCTCACAGGGGTGTGTAAGTGCACTAACAGAGGGCAGGATCCACGATCACATGGGTATGTAAGTGCACCAACGGAGGGTGAGAAGGTCACAGCCTGCACAGCCCACAGAGGCCTCCAGGAGGAAAGACGTAGGACAGAGGCAGGCATGTGGTCAACTTTTTTTTAATGCTCCAGCAGTTTTATTTCATGAAAGCTTTTCTTTAGAATTACTCTACTACTTTTTTTTTTTTTTGACAGGCAGAGTGGACAGTGAGAGAGAGAGAGAGAGAGAAAGGTCTTCCTTTGCCATTGGTTCACCCTCCAATGGCCACTGCGGCCGGCGCACTGCGCTGATTCGAAGGCAGGAGCCAGGTGCTTTTCCTGGTCTCCCATGGGGTGCAGGGCCCAAGCACTTGGGCCATCCTCCACTGCACTCCCTGGCCACAGCAGAGAGCTGGCCTGGAAGAGGGGCAACCGGGACAGAATCCAGGGCACAAACCGGGACTAGAACCCGGTGTCCCAGCGACACAAGGCGGATGATTAGCCTATTGAGCCACGGCGCCGGCCTCTACTACTTTTTATAAGTTGTTTTTTTAAGTCAAAAGACACAGAGCTCAGGCCCTGGGGTGGGTGCTTGAGAATTCTACTCACAGCTAGTTTGACCAGCACCAACTCAGAGGCTGCCTCCTGCAGAACTCAGACCTTCAAAACCTGTTCGCGGGTAACTGATGGCACATAAATGCAGACATGAACTGAAGGCGTTTACTCATGATTCCTGTGACTTCAGAACCTGTACTTACACAATCTCGGCGCTGTCTTCACAGAAGTCAATGTGCAATGTAACAGGCTTCATGCAGTACAACCGGAACTTTTTTGCTCTGTAGGGAAGCTGCATAAATGATTCCACTGCAACTCGGATGCTGACAAATGAAGCAGAGAGAGTTCCATTATAAAACACACAACACAGAACAGACTCCTTTATAGTTCACCTAGGTCAGTAACATGCTTGCCGTAAAACAAAGTAAAGGACATCCCTTTCTGATTCTAACACAGCCTCCAACAGATGCTTGGAGACATCTGGCCAAGGGGACAAAACTGCTTCTTGGAGGGTGGAAAAAAATCTTTCTGTAAAAGCAGAGAGATCCTACATAGTGATTCAGTGTATCTGTGGCATCAAAATTTCATGGCACAGGGGCAGGAATTCAGGGAGAGTGTATCTGGTGAGGCTCCTCAGGTTAAGACACACTGTGCAGCTGGCACTGTGGTGCAGGTGAAGGCGCCACCCACGGCGCCAGTGTCCTTGCGAGTGCCAGCTTGGGCCCAGATCCACTGCCGATCCAGCTCCTTGCTAATGCGCCTGGGACATCAGTGAAGACAATTCAAGTACTTGGGTCCCTGTGCCCACATGGGAAACTCAGATAGAGTTCTGGGTTCCTGGTTTCAGCTTGGCTGTTGTGGGAATTTGCAGAAGTAAACCAAAGGATGAAAGATACACTTCTCTTTCTTTCTCTCCTTTTCTGTCACTCTGCCTTTCATACCACAAATCAGAAGGAAGGAGGGAAGGAGGGAGGAAGAGAGGAAGGGAGGGAAAGAAGGAACAGAAATACTGCACAGGGGCAGGCATGCGGCCTACCTGCTGGGATGCTGCTTGGGATGCCCTGACCTCGTGTCAGAACACCCGGGCTCCAGTTCTTGTTCCACACCCAATCAGCCTCCTGCTGGTGCAGGCCCTGGGAGGCAGCAGGTGGCTGGGTCTCTGCCACCCACAGGAGAGACCACATTGAGTTTCCAGTTCCTGGCTCCAGCATGGCCTACCCAGGGCTGTTGTAGGTATTTTAGAAGTGAAACAAGAAGGCACGCGCTCTCTCTCCCGCTCTCGTCTCTGTCTCTGTCTCTCTCTCTGTCTCTCTGCCTTTCAAATACATAAAAAGTGAAAAATAAAAGGAAACACTGAATAACAATGAATAAGCCTGTGAAATAAATTCCATTTACTACGTGACCAGAATTACCCCAACATTGCTGTCTATGAACAGATGTTTTAAAAATTAGTATTTGCCAACTTTGCACAAAACAGCTGATGGACGGCAAGGTGACAAGGCAAGCAACAGACATGCCAACATATTTCCTCACCATCAAGCAGCTCTCTTCCCTGAAGCCCTACCCTTTGTCTTAGATAGGTTAGAGCTCTACTTAATCATTTGATTTTCTTGCCAAAAATAAACTCAAAACACCAAACACAAAAGGAAAAGCTCCCATGATGGCTAAACACAGTAAGTACTTAAAAACAAAATATTTATTTATTTGAAAGAGTTACACAGAGGGAGAGGGGGATGGAGAGGGGGAGGGGGAGGGGGAGAGGGGGAGAGAGAGAGAGAGAGGGAGGGAGGGAGGGGTCTTCCATCCACAGGTTCACTCTCCAATTGGTCACACTGGCTGGAGCTGTGCGGATCTACAGCCAGGAGCCAGGAACTTCTTCCAGGTCCTCCTGCACACGGGTGCAGGGCCCAAGGACTCAGCTTTCCCAGGCCATAGCAGAGAGCTGGGTCAGAAGTGAAGCAGCCTGGGCTTTTTAACCGGCACCTATATGGGATGCCGGCACTGCAGTTGGTGACTGTACCGCTATGCCACAGCGCTGACCCCAAGTACTTTTATAACAATTATGGTCACAGAGGTGCAAAATCCCAAGCTGGGGAGGCACCTACTTTTCCCTTAAGTATCTGCAAATCCTCCATGTCTGGTGAGCCCTTCTGCCACGAAACTCCTCTACGTGAGAGACACCTCTTACTGCACCGAAGGCTAGCTGGCTCTGCTCTTTTTGCACTGGAATAAGAGCCCTTGTGTTTGCCTATTAAATGGACATCCTCTGACTCTGGGACAAACGATGGGACAATTATCACTAAACACCAACAGTGACTTGTGCTAGCTTTTCCTTAACATTTATTTATTTGAGAGGTAAAGCTATAGACAGAGAGAGGGAAAGACAGAGAGCTTGGTCTTCCATTCTCTGGCTCACTCCCCAAATAGCTACAATGGCCAGAGCTGGGCCAATCCAAAGCCAGGAGCTACTTTGGGTCTCCCACATGGGTGCAAGGGCCCAAGCACTTGGGTCATCTTCTGCTGTTCTCCAAGGCCATGAGTAGGGAGCTGGATTCAAAGTGAACGGGTGCCCATAAAGGATGCTGGCACGGCAGGCAGCGACTTAACCTACTATACCACAGCACCAGCCTCGTGTGCTGGCATGTTCCCCCCACCCCCAGAAACCATTTATTAAAACTTCATGCATTTTATCAATACAACTTTAGGAACACAGTGATGTGCTAATGTTTTCTAGTGAGCTGTGACATGCAGTCCCACAGTCAATGAAGGTTACAGTCAGGACGAGCCTGAACCGTCTCCACACCCTACGTGATAGCCACACCTTTACTCTGTGACGCAGAACAACCAGGAATACGCACTTGAGTATATAATCTGCTCTCTGCAACCTGAGGGTGGCCATCAATTTCCTCCTCTGTGGAGACACGGAGAGTTTCTCTCTACCTCCTGGTGGTGAGGCAAACCGCACTGAAGGACCCACCCCATCCCACGTGCAAACTAAGAGGACAGGCCAGAGAGCAGCTGGCACAGGGCACCCAGGAGACGAGAAGGGAACAGCCTGAACCTGCCCTGCCCCACCCTAGGCAGGCAAGTGGAGAAAGGCCACAGTCACTCTCTCTGTCCTCATTAGGACCATTTGCTCCTCTAGTCATGCACGCAGAATGGAAACCTGCAGTCTTCCTTCATTATTTATCTGAAAGTCACAGACAGAGAGACAAACACAGATGCCTGTCCACTGGTTGATTCATTTCTCAAATGCGGCAACAGCCAGGCTGACACCAGGAGTCCAGAACTCAGTCTCCCGTGTGGGTGGCAGGGGTCAACTTGAGCCCTCATCTGCTGCCTCCCGGGGGTGCACTGGCAGAAAACCAGAGTGGAGAGTGGAGCTGAGATTCAAGTGCAGGCACTCTGATGTGACGCACAGGCATCCAAGTCGTGACTTCATCACCGCGCCAAATGCCTGGCCCAAGTTTTCATTTCTTAAGGCACAAAAACTCTCAATGTCTTCTTTTTGCAAAAGGTAATCCCCTTACTTTAAAAACTGACATTCTCCTTTAAAATTCATCATTATCTCCTTAAACAGAGTAAGGCAAACAGACATAAAACCACACATACGTCTAAACAAATTCAGAGTTGGTGAACTCAAGGGGCTTCCATAGCCTAGACAGCTCATAGCAAGAGGCTCGGGTGATTGCTGACAGCATAAATAAGTGTGCCAATTGTTAAATCAACAACGGGAGTCACTGGGTTCATGCTCCCCATGTAGGATCTCTGTCCTTAATGTGTTTTACTATGAAACTTAAAAACAACACTACTAGTCGAACAATACCCTATACCTGGTTCGGTTGTGTGAGTGCAGCCTGTGGAAATCCCTGCTTAGTATATACTAAGTTGATCTTCAGTATATGAAGGTAATTGAAAATGAAACGTGATGAAGGGCGGGATGGGAGAGGGAGTGGGGGAGGGGAGGGCCACGGGAGGGAGGGAGGTCAGGGTTGAGGGGAAGCCACAACAATACAAAAGATGCATTTTATATTCTACTTAAAACTATTGGTTGAACTCTGTAATTAATACACAATTACTCTTAGGTGTATAATTAATGCTGTAAGTAGTACTCAAATAGTATTTTACACTTTGTGTTTCTGTGTGGGAGCAAAATGTGGAAATCTTAACATATGCTAAATTGATCTTCTATATATAAAGATAATTGAAAATTAATCGTGATGTGAAGGGGAAGGGGAGAGGGAGTGGGAGAGGGGAGCGTTGTGGGTGGGAGGGAAGTTACGGGGGGGAGAAGCTCTTGTAATCCATAAGCTGTACTTTGGAAATTTATGTTCATTAAATAAAAAAAAAAAAACACACACATACGTACTTTTTAGATTTTACTGGAATGTACCTGGCGAAGTCTACAAGGAAACACTCTGCCAGGTAATGGTCTGCTGAAGACATGATTGACTTAATGACAGCCCTGCACCAGCACCGTAGCTCCAGACAATACACCACGCAGACCTGCAAAACAGAAGGCAGGCTTTATTACGTTCAGCAGTCAAACCTCTAGTCACGTGATGACAGCCCTAAAGGCTCCTCTCCACATCGTCTCAGCCTGTACCCCACTTACAGGAGATGACACAGGTGTAGGAGGCTGACCAAACTGAGCACTGTCTCCCAGGAAAAGGCCCCCCAGGAAACAGGGATCAGCTGAAAGGAAAGTGCTAAACAGGAAGAATTCCAGCTCACCAATACAGAAGGAGTGGGAGAAATCACCATATTGAAACAAATGAGGGGCCCGTGCTGTGGCATATCCTGTAAAGCCACTACCTGCAGTGCTGGCATCCTATATTGGCGCTGGTTCGAGCCCCGGCTGCTCCACTTCCAATCCAGCTCTCTGCTATGGATGGGAAAGCAGTAGAAGATCGGCCACGTCCCTGGACCCCTGCACCAGGAGCTTACTCCTGGTCCCTGGCATTGGATCGGCACAGCTCTGGTTGTCGCGGCCAACTGGGCAGTGTACCAGGGAGTAGAAGATCTCCTCTCTCTCTCTGCCTCTCCTCTCTGCGTAACTCTGACTTTCAAATAAATAAATCACTCTTTAAAAAAAAAGAAAACAAATGAAAGTGGATTCGGGCAGTGACAGCCACTGAATGGAGAGAGCATGAAGTGAAACACTCACAGCAGTGCCATGAAGGAGGGGTCACCCTAGCATGGCTTGCAAGTGGCGCTCTCTCCCATGTTAAACCCACGTGAAGGTAACAGCACGCCTGTTCTTCAAAACAAGTGACCCCGAATCTATTCACAGTGTCCTGTTTAACCACCTCTCCACAAAAGGACAGGGAGAAAGCGCTCACCTCCTGGGTAAATGCTCACTGTGAGGAGGCCATCATGCTTTCCCAAACAAGACTGCACTTAAAGGACCACTGACCCCGTTCCATCCCTCCAGTAAGTCACTGCTATGGAAAAATAACAAATTGGTCACTAAGGACATTTGTGGGCACGAGGGAAGGAAATCAGATGAGGTCTTGTCTCCCTCCTAACGAGTGTTCATGTCCTTCCCCTCCATGCTATTACCGAAGTTCACACTTGGAACGTGGCTGACCCAAGAGAAATCAGACCACAGCAATGGTGGCTGAGGCTGCACGAAAGCAAAGAAGCCCTGATGTGGAGCACAGAGCAGAAACAATCCCAAGTCGGTCAAAGCCATGAGCAACCAAAGAGGGAGGCACTGGCCCAGAACCGAAAACCCCAGGTCCTCTTTGCCAAGGTCCGTATACCTGCCCTGGCTCCCACCGCCAGGAAGACGGCCCTAACACCTGGATCTGGATGGCATCTATCCCAAGGCCCCACTTGGACCTACACAAGCACCACCCCCTGCCACCATCAGCCTGAGTCTCATGCAACCCAAAAACCTAACACAAGGCAACAGCCATGAACGTTAAAATACTCTAATCACATTCATCATTCTAAGCTCCTGAAATATTTTTAACAATTATCTGGTAGACAGAGCACTCCCACCCAATGATTCACTCCCCAAGGACCACAACAGCCGTGGGGGAGAGGGTGAAGGCTATGAGCTAGGAACTCAATCCAGGTCTCTCAGGTGGGTAACAGGGATCTAATTACTTGAGCTATCATCTGGTGCTTCCCAGGGTCTGTGTATTAGCAGGAAGCTAGAATCAGGAACCGAATGCAAACACTCTAACATGGTGGTGTTTCAACTACCTGGCCAAACACCCACCCCTACATCCTGATTAGTGTTTCAAGATAGGATAATTAAAGGCTGGTGCTGGTTCCAGTTCCGGCTGCTCCACTTCCAGTCTGGTTCCCTGCTAATGAGCCTGCGAAAGCAAAGGAAGATGGTCTGAGTCCTTGGGTCCCTGCACCCACGTGGGAGATCCTGATGGAACTCCTGACTCCTGGCTTCGGCCTGGCCCAGTCCTGGTCATTAAGGCCATTTGGGGATTGAACTAGAGGATGGAAGATCTATCTGTCCCTCTAACTTTGCCTTTCAACTAAATAAATCTTTAAATAATAATAAAGATACAATAAATAAAGTGCATTCAGATACATACCTGTCCTTCTTCCAACATTAATGGTTTTATTTCTATATCTTTACACATGCTGTTATAGAAGTCATTCATGGCGCTATTTAGTTTTTGATAGTCGACTTCATGATCCAAAAAGGGACTACATCCTTTTATAATAACCCAGAAGCAATCTGGATCTTCAACCTGCAGAATTTTTAAAAGATTATAAAATCATGCATGATTTCTTTTAAAACCAAATAAACCTTAGAACCATGTAACTTTCTAATTTAAGTGATCTATCATTTTTGACAACTACCTTTCTCTTAAATGGTCATACCAAAGAGCCAAAGATAAAATTTAAAACATGTGATCAATAATATGCAATTCTCAATTATGTAGTACAACTCAAAAAGCAATCAGTTCTATTTGGTCTCCTGTAGCTTAAAAATATAAATATTAAAAATATTCTTATTATTAAAATACCTATTAAAACATCCATATATATAAAAAGTTCAGAACATTTTTAGTATTCTTTTTGTGTAAGAAAAATAAGTATGAATATATATACAGCCTGCTCATATTTTTTTAAATGACAGCAGATGAACCAAAACAAATACAGATTACCTCCTACAGGAGAAAAGAATGGAGTAGAAAGAATAAGGATGAAACTTAGACTGACTTCTCTGAATGGGTCTTATCTACTATTGTTATTATTACCTACTATTGTTATCTACTATTGTTATTTTTATTGTTAGGGGAAAGAATTATAAAATGGAAAATTAAATTTTTTAAAGGATTTTATTTATTTGAGAGGTAGAGTTAGAGAGAGAGGGAGAGACAGAGAAAAAGGTCTTTCATCCGCTAGTTCACTCCCCAAATGCCCACAATGGCCAGAGCTGGGCAGATCCGAGACCAGGAGCCAGGAGCTCCTTCTGGGTCTCCCATGCAGGTGCAGGGGCCCAAATACTTGGGCCATCTTTTACTACTTTTCCAGCCCATACAATAGAGCTGGATAGAAGAGGAGTAGCTAAGACATGAACTGGTGCCCATAAGGGATGCCCGCACCACAGGCAAAGGCTTAGCCTATTATTCCACAGCACCAGCCCCCCAAAATTAAGTTTGATTGACAACATCACTAAAAACTCATGATTTGGGGCAGACGCTGTGGTGCAGAGGGTTAAAGCCCTGGCCTGAAGTGCCAGCATTCCATAGGGGTGCCGGTTCGGGTCCCGGCTGCTCCACTTCCAATCCAGCTCTCTGCTGTGGCCTGGGAAAGCAGCAGAAGATGGCCCAAGAACTTGGGTCCCTGCACCCATATGGGAGACCTGGAGGAAGCTCCTGGCTTCCGACTGGCACAGCTCCAGCTGTTGCAGCCATCTGGGGAGTGAACCAGCAGATGGAAGACCTCTCTTTCTGTCTCTACCTCTCTGTGTAACTCTTTCAAATAAATAAAATTAAATTTTAAAAAAGAACTCATGATTTGTTTTTTGACAGGGAGAGTTAAACAGTGAGAGAGAGAGAGAGAGAAAGGTCTTCCTTCTGCTGGCTCACCCCCCAAATGGCCGCTACAGCCAGCATGCTGCGCTGATCCGAAGCCAGGAGCCAGATGCTTCCTCCTGGTCTCCCATGGGGTGCAGGGCCCAAGCACTTGGGCCATCCTCCACTGCACTCCCTGGCCACAGCAGGGAGCTGGCCTGGAAGAGGGGCAACCGGGACAGAATCCGGCGCCGCGACCGGGACTAGAACCTGGTGTGCCGGCACCACAAGGCGGAGGATTACCCTAGTGAGCCGCGGCACTGGCCAATAAAATTAAATTTTAAAAAAGAACTCATGATTTTTTTCTTTTGACAGGCAGAGTTAGTGATAGAGAGAGAAAGGTCTTCCTTCTGTTGGCTCACCCCCCACATGGCCGCTACAGCCAGCGTGCTGCACTGATCTGAAGCCAGGAGCCAGGTGCTTCCTCCTGGTCTCCCATGGGGTGCAGGGCCCAAGGACATGGGCCATCCTCCACTGCCTTCCCGGGCCACAGCAGAGAGCTAGACTGGAAGAGGAGCAACTGGGACAGAATCCAGCGCCCCAACTGGGACTAGAACCTGGGGTGCCAGTGCCACAGGCGGAGGATTAGCTAAGTGAACCACAGAGCCAGCCAGAACGCACAATTTTTCAGAGGTTTTCCCTAACTCTGTCTACTGAAAAGGTATGGAAGCAGAAACACCCAGAGATACGGAGTCTAAGTTACCAGTGGCAGGAATAGAAGAGTTCATCTTAGTAATCGTATTATTTTTCTGAATGTTTGACTATTCTCATAATAAATAACTGGAAAATGAACAGCAGTCATTCTGGCAAGGACAAAATAGTGTATAAGTTACACACACAGCACAATTATGAACCTGAAAAAACACAAAATAAATGAAGAGCTAGCAAAAGCAACAGACACTGGAGAGCTGACCCTCCAAAGAAGGAACTTCACTGGGCACTATCCCAGAACACCTCCCAGTTGTACAGAGTGGCAACAACGCAACACAAAGTCATACTGTGGCTCGAGGAATCAGAGCTGTCAGTGCCAGTGAGGATTAGGGGGAGAAATTCTGAAACAGCCATAGAGGGAGCCCTGATGTCTGCACATCAACACCCCCACCATCCTTGCCAAGTCCTGAACGGCAATGGGCGAGACAGCAAGGAGTACGGAGTACGTGAACAGTGCAGGGCTCAGAGGAGCACGCAGTTACAGCTGCTGCCCCTAGAAACAGCACTCCGGGCATGTGGCTCCATTCAGTCCTTCGCACTCAGAGACAACCAGATTCCGGCTTCCAGCAGCACAAGGCCACAACCCTGGGATGACTGCAATTATTCATTAAAGTGCTCACTTGAGTGGTGAGCATGTGGCCTAACAGTCATGACACTCACTGAATCCCCCCGCCAGAGTGCTAAAGATTCAATATTCAGTTCCAGCTCCTGACTCCAGCTTCCTGCTAATGCAGAGCCTGGGAGGCAGCAGTGATGGCCCAACTGGGTTCCTGCTACCCATGCAGGAGACCTGGAATGGGTTCCCTACTGCCAGCTTTGGCTTCAGTCCAGTCCTGGCCATGGTAGGCATTTGGGAAGTGTATCAGTAGATAAGAGCTATTTCTCTCCCCCGACCCCTGTCACTCTTAAATAAAATTGATAAATAAGCAAGCCTGCCTGCCTGCCTGCCTGAATAAGCTCCACAATGCCAGAAGAACTGACTGTTCAGGCTATCATCTGAGGCAGGCCCCAACCTTCCGTTCTTAGAGACTTCACTCAAAAAAGCTTACAAATCTGGAAGTGTGTCCCTGCTCAGTAGCCACTCCTATGAGGCCAGGGCCGCCATGCCAGTTTCTGCAAGAAGACAGCGTGCTAACTTCCATAACTTCCAGCTAGCACACACAGCTGGGATCACCGCATTTACCCTGAATGACCTCTTCTCACTCTTCCCTTGAGCTGTGCCAACCCCAGCCCTCCCTTTAAAACACCCAGGCACCTCTGCACCACTGGTAATGGAGCTCAGCTCTCCTCAGGAGGTACTGAATAAAATCTGTTTTCACTGCTTTAACTAGTCTCTGGCCTCCAAACAAAAAACAAACAAACAAACAAACAAAAAAGCCTGGACACTCACCCCAAGGAAAGAGTGGAGCCCGCCAAGCAGAGGGCGGGAAGCAGCTCAGGGTTCAGTGCCGGAGCAGAGCCCTCCCTGCAGAACAAGAGCCTGTGCTCTCACGGCAACAGCCAAGCAGGGTGCAGGAACTGAGCCTCCCCAAGTGTGGCAGAGGCCTTTGTCTTTTACTTAAACTTGTTTCTAGCTGACACCACTGAGGTTGTGCTAGAGGCTTTCCCAAGGTCTAAAGAAGAAAGAGAAATCTGTCCTGGGAATGAAATGTGGCTGTCATCGGCTTACCTATGAAGGCTTCAACTGTAATCCCTATTGGCTTCTATGCAACCATTACAGGTTCTGCAATGATGCTAACCCTTGCCAGACAGCAGGTGACTAAATGAAAAATGGCCATTTAACAGATCTCAGGTTGATAAAACTGATTTCCAGTTTTATAAAAAATAAAATTCCATATAAATGTAATTCTGACATTAATTCAGACAAAGTATGATACAATGCCAGTATCTTCAGTCATCTGTAAAGGGCTCATCGCCCCTTCCCCATTCCTTCTGCCCTCAGCCCACCCCCTCCCCATTTCCTCCCTTCCTTCTGACAACCAGTGCAACCTCCTCTGGTTGGGGAACCAGGTGCAACCTCCCCCAGACTCCTTGCAAAACAACTAATTAAATAGATGAGCTGCACAGGGCAGCTTTCTAATTAGATTTGAGGAAAGTTCCCAAGGCTTCCCAGAGCCCCCTAGTTCCACTTTCCACCAGCTGCAAAGTCTTCTCCCTCCCCCACGGCGACAGTGGCAAACTCCCTCCTTAACCACATAAAACCCCAGCCCCAAGTGCACTCCAGACCAGACTTTTCTAGAACAGGATGCTTCTCCCTCTTTGCCTTAATGAAGTGACCTGTCTCCGTTGATGTCAGTTCTCTCATCCCAGGGCGGCAGGGGAGGGGGGTACAAAAGGCCAGAACCCCAGCTACTCCAACCCTAACAATCTGTGTAGTTGCTAAATGTAAATTGGGTAAAGGTAAATGAGATACATGTGTCCACAAGTAAACTTAGGTACTCTTAACACCTTACAGTCTATGAAAAACTCTGGATTTGTTGACAAATAGGTTTTCATAAGCTATCTATAAATAAAAATAATTCAAGACTGCTCAGAAGTAACTAAGGTTGAAATTCGGGATATTCTTTTAAATTGTGATTTTCAATGTAAATCAAGAAAATCAACAGATGGAAAAAAGGTTGCCAAGTCAAAGCTGTGCTTCTTAGTGAAATAATAAAGAAAGGACATGGATTGTAAGATTGGAATGGAAAAGATAAAACGGTTTAGGTAGTTGCAAAAGGTGTGTGGAAGTCTTAAATGGTTATACAATTTTTTTGTTAGCTACAAAAGTTATCAATCTGTTTTTTTTTTTTTTTTTGACGTAAGATTAAAATCTGATCCTCTGTAAAAGCAATGAGGTTGATGAAATACTTAAGTGTTAATAGATATTTGGGAAAATAGTCTTTTTGTATCCTACTGAGATAATCGTTGTCTCATTAAGTTCTACTTGTTTAAAAACAGCTGAGTTCTAAAAGTTTCAAAGTTTTAAAAGTCTGTTTAAATATGGACTTGTTTTACATGTCAAGCATAGAAAGCCAAGACACTGTGGCAAAAAATGTTCTACATGAAGGATCTCCGTGAGGCCCCAGTGGAAAGCAGCAGCCATCAAAAGAGGATGTACTTTTCTCTAAAGGGAGGAGAGAACTTCCACTTTGCTTCTGGCCTTGTCCAAATACTGAGAGTTGTGGACTCAAAAGGCTTCCTTAGTCTAGGCAGCTCATGTCAACAGCCTCGGGTGGTCACTGACATCATAGATTAAAAAAAAATTAACACTCTTAAGATTTCTTTATTTGAAAGTCAGAGTTAGAGAGGTCTTCCATCTGCTGGTTCACTCTCCAATTGGCCGCAATGGCCGGAGCTGTGCCAATCTGAAGCCAGGAGCCGGCGCCCACGTGAGATGTCGGCGCTTCAGGCCAGGGCGTTAACCTGTTGCACCAGAGCCAGCCCCATTAATTTTTTTTTTTTGTCTTTTCTTTTCTTTTTTTTTCTTCCAACAGGCAGAGTGGACAGTGAGAGAGAGAGAGAGAGAAAGGTCTTCCTTTTTGCCGTTGGTTCACCCTCCAATGGCCGCTGCAGCCGGCGCACCGGGCTGATCCGATGGCAGGAGCCAGATACTTATGTGCAGATTGTGTGTCTATATAAAAATTATTAAAAACTGCTAAATTAACACAAATTACCTTTCTGGTGCACCTGACTTAAATAAATATGATAAATAGGCTGTTCTCAATTTGTTGGTACAGAAAAACTAAAAAAAAATTTTTTTTAAGTTATTGACATGTTTGCATTTGGGTCTGCTGGTCAAACAAGTTGCACTTGTGTTAGGTATTTGCAACCATAAAGGTGTACTATTTATCTAAAAACAATATAGTTAGAGGTATAATACAGTGCTCATTGCTCCCTCTAAAGTCCAAGTTAAAGTTGTTCTTGGCAAATTAATAACAAAATTTATAGACAAATTAGTGAAACCATCTTCATGTTTTGATCTTACTTAAAGAACATAGCTCTCCTCATGGGCACTGCATTGTTTCAAAAAAAAAAAAAAACTGTCAAAACATGCCTGTGACTACAGACTTCTAGCTCAGCCACCAAAGATTAAGGACAGAACTCAACAACCCCTTAACTGACATCCTAGAGGATGCCTCTGTGGTCTGCTTTAGCAGGAGGAATGTAAAGATAGCTGTCAAGCCAACTAATAGCTACTTTACACAGTGTTCTGCCATCAACGAGACCCAGTGAGGCCAGTCCATCCCAAATGGCATCAGGCTTCAATTTGGAAAGCCAGGAGATGGGGCAAACAGCCATCCTGAAAAAAGCCAGCCTCTACCAAATTCTGTCAAGAGCTGGGTGAATGGAATTGCCTTGGGGCTGAAGGGATCCCAGGTTAGAACCACAGATCCTACTGGCTCCAAGCTCAAAGAGCCCTTTACTCTGCCCGGCTTCCAAGATAACTACTGCCATTGAGGGCAAGGCCTCGGGTCAGGACAGGCAGGACTGCAATCTTCCTTTCAGAAGTGCCGCCTCTTCTGTACTAACCTCCTGTTCAAGCCAGCTCTTCTCCCAGGCCGCCTAGGTAATGGAGTCAACAGGGGGTCTTCCCTCAAGAGGTTCACACCTTTCTTATGATGTCTCTTCCACTATCCCATGTAAAGACAGAGGTCGGGCCTCATACGTACCTGGCCAGGCCTACATGCCTCTCTCTGTGAGAAAACCTGCTCCTGGTTTAGAGAACACATTTCCTAGGTACTCTAATAACGATTCAATCTTTTTGTTTTAGATCCTGTTGTATCTAATTTGCTTGTTAGACCTGCAAATTCCAGACTTAGAAAGCCACAAAGTGGGGAAAAGTCCTCTATTGTAAAAAAGCCTTCTCGGGGCTGGCGCTATGGTGCAGCGGGTTAACACCCTGGCCTGAAGTGCTGGCATCCCAGATGGGCGCTGGTTCGAGTCCCAGCTGCTCCACTTCCGATCCAGCTCTCTGCTATGGCCTGGGAAAGCAATAGAAGATGGCCCAAGCCCTTGGGCCCCTGCACCTGCGTGGGAGACCAGGAAGAAGCTCATGGCTCCTGGCTTCAGATCGGCGTAGCTCTGGCCATTGTGGCAAATTGGGGAGTGAAACAACGGAAGGAATACCTTTATCTCTGTCTTTCCCTCTCACTGCCTAACTGTACCTCTCAAATAAATAAAATCTTTAAATCAAATAAAAAAGCCTTCAAACAGATAAAACAAACTCTTAGAAATAAACAGACCCTTGTTCCATCCACCCCTACTACAGTCAAAGTCCTCAAGATAGCTCCCTGGACCCACCACAACACAGACAGGCAGGTGGGCTGACACTGGAGTGCAGCTCAAATCCAGCAATACCGTACAAGCTGAGCCTCTGACACAGGAGGGTCAGCCCTAAAGAGACCAGCAGGGCCGGTGGCTGCAGAGAAACTCTGGAAGTGGACTGACTTACGCAGGGCCGAAGCTTGAGGGAACAGCTGCCCAGTTAAATAAATGCAGCGATCCTTTAGTTTTTGTCTCTTTAGATTGGTTTTAAAATTTTAAGCAACTTTTGTATACAAATAGGTGATGAGGACAAGATCATAAAAAAATTACTGATCAAACGAAAAAGGTCACCCTTGGGGCAGGGGTTGTCCATCCACCTCAGCGGAGGGCCCGACTGGACCCTCAGCACCATGGACTATGCGCCTTGAGGGGTGGCTGACAGTAATGGAGGCCGTTCATGCGATGCTGCGCAATGCTGGGGGTGGGATGCCCCCTAGCACCTGTGGGGGCCATAATTAAGAAACGGCTGTTTTCCCCTGAAGTGATCTAGAAATACAACACAATTCCAGCAGGTTTAATGATGGATTTTTGCAGGGAAGGGGTGGTTACAAATCAGCATGCTAATAATGAGATCCTCCTTGGAAAGACAAAGGAATGAGGGGCTGGTGCTGTGGTGCAGCGGGTTAAAGCCACAGCCTGCAGCGGCGGCAAAAAATATAGGCGTCGGTTGGAGTCCTGGCTGCTCCACTTCCGATCCAGCTCTCTGCTATGGCCTGGGAAAGCAGCAGAAGATGGCCCAAGTCCTTGGGGCCCGGCACCTGCGTGGGAGACCTGGAAGAAGCTCCTGGCTTCAGATCAGATAAGCTCTAGGTGTTGCAGTCATTTGGGGAGTGAACCAGCAGAGGGAAGACCTCTCTCTCTGGCTCTACCTCTCTCTGTAACTCTCACTTTCAAATAAATAAAAATAAATCTTTTATTTAAAAAAAAGACAAAGGAATTAGAACAGCCTAAATAATCATGAGAAAGAAGAACACAACTGGAGGACTCACTATCCGACCTCAAGTCCAAGTCTCAGCTGTGAGTCTACAGCCATCAGGTGAGGCTGGCGCTGGAGAAAGGGCGTGGGTTCCAGTCACAGCTGCTCTACTTCCAATCCACCTCCCTGTAATGTAATGTGCCTGGGACAGCAGTGGAGGATGGCCCAAGCGCTTGAGCCCCTGCACCCATAAAGGAGACCCAGATGGAGTCGGGGCTCCTGGCTTTGGCCTGGCCCAGCTCCCATCTTTGTGGCCAATTCAAGAGTGAACCAGCAGATGGAAGATCTCTAACTCTGTCAAAATCATCAATCTTTAAAAAACAAACAAACAAAAAACCTTACAATACTAACTGTATACAGGGATGAAGAGCAAATAGAACTCATACTTTTTTTTTATTATTAGATAGAGTTAGTGAGAGCAACAGAGAGAAAGGTCTTCCTTTCGTTGGTTCACAACCCAGATGGCTGCTATGGCCGGCGCATTGCGCCGATCCGAAGCCAGGAGCCAGGTGCTTCTCCTGGTCTCCCATGCGGGTGCAGGGCCCAAGCACTTGGGCCATCCTCCACTGCCTTCCCGGGCCACAGCAGAGAGCTGGACTGCAAGAGGAGCAACTGGGAGTAGAACCCAGAGCCCACATGGGATGCCGGCACTGCAGGTGCAGGATTAACCAAGTGAGCCACGGCGCTGCGCCCCCCCCCCCCTTTTATTAGACAGGCAAAGTCAGACAGTGAGAGAGAGAAAAAGGGAACTCAGACATTTTTGACAGAAATGCAAAAAGGCAGTTATGCTGGAACACAGTCCATCAGTTTCTCATAAAGTTAAAACACAAGCAATTCCATCCTAGTTATTCTCCCAAATGAAATGAACTCGAGTCCATACAACTACCTGTAGGCAAAGATTATAGCAGTGTTGTTCATCATCTCCCTAAACTGAAACAACTCAAGTGGCCTGTGAGTATAAACTGCTGTGTGTGCACACAATGGAATACTACTCTGCCACTGACCCTATGCAGCAACACAAAGCAGTATCCAATGTGTCGTCTTTGAAGAAGCCACAGTGAAAGGCCACTACTGCTCTGGGATTCTGCAGGCACCCATTTCTGTGACATTCTAGAAAAGAAAAACTAATAGCAGCAGAAAACAATCTTCTTTATAAAGCATTACAGGTAGAGAAAGATACAGCTACAAAGGAGCTTCATCATGGGAATATGGGGAAGTGAGGAAATGCTTCTGCATTTTGACTGTTGGGGTGATTTCACGATGCTATGCATTTTTCAAAATACAGAAGTCTACACAAAAAGGAATGAATTTTTCTGTAAATAAATTATACATCAATTAAAAAATAGGGGTGGGCTTTTGTCATAGCAGTGAATCCTCAGGCCGGGTCTGCGTTCCACATGGGAGTGCTTAGGTTTCCGTGCACGTTCTGATGCCGATTCCAGCTTGCTGCTAATCAGTGCACACTCTAGGAGGCCTCTTGACCATGGCTTGAGTGACTGGGTCCCTGTCCTCAGTGTGGGGGACTCAGGGTGAGTTCCCAGCTCCAAGCTTTGGCCTGGCCCCGCCTTGGCTACTGTGGGCATCTGGGGTGCGAACAAAGGGATGGGAGAGCTCTGTCTCTCCTTGTGTCTCTACCTTTCAAATAAATAAGAGTTTGGTGGGTGTCCCAATATTGATACTATTTTCCACACTTTTCTGCATCTCCAATGTATTTTCTAATAAAAAGTTAAAATTTTTAAATTAATCTGAATTTTTAAAAAAGATTTACTTATTTATTTCAAACGCAGAGTTAGAGAGGGAGGGAGGCAGAGAGGGGGGCAGAGAGAGATCTTCCACCCACCAATTCACTCACTCCCCAAATGGTTGCAATGACCAGGGCTGGACCAGGCTGAAGCCAAGAGCTTCATCTGGGTCTCCCACATGGGTGGCAGAGGCCCAAGCACTTGTGTCATCTTCTGTTGCTTTCCCAGGCACATTAGCAGGGAGCTAGATCTTAAGTGGAGCAGACGAGATTTGAACAGGTGCCCATATGGGGTCCTGACATCACAGGTGGTAGCTTACCTTGCTATACCACAATGCTGGCCCCAGCATCAATTTTTTTTTTTTAAAACATCTTGTCCTCTGACGTGGCATAACTTATGTAGCATTTTTACTAAAAGTGTCTAACCTAAATATATTAATATAGTTATAATTATTGAGGAATACTTTGCAAAGTGACTGCCCTTAGTCTTCAGAAATTTCAGTATCATCAAAGATAGACCAATGTACTGCCTGAATGAACTCTACAAGGCCATGACAATTAAATGCAGTGTGTAGTTCTGGGTTCTTTATCAGAAAAAACAAGCTACAGTAGACCTTATCAGGACAAAGGGAGTACAGACTGTGTATCAGGTAACAGACTTGCACCAACATTAAATTTCTCAAGTGTGATGATTACATTATAGTTCTATAAGAGGAAGGCTTTGTTCCTAGAAAAATCACTTAAGTGCTCTGAGTTCTAGACTCATTCTCAAATGGCTCAACCAAAAAAGAAAAAGTAATTTTTACATACACATATTTCTGAAGTGCAAACGCAGCAAAGCGTTACCAACCAGTTAGTGTGGGTGTAGTACACACAGGCATTCATGATGCTGTTTTTGTGTTTGGAAATTTTCCAAAGAGTAATTTAGGAAAGACGTTTACAAAGCATTCTTAGGGGTGGGCGTTTGGGGCAGCAGTCAGGTCACGGCTTGGGATACTCAGAGTACCTGGTTCACATCAAGGCCACACAACCACCAATCCAGCTTCCTGCCAACGTGCCTACTGGTCAGGCAGCAGATGATGGCTCGAGCACTGTGCCGCTATCACCCATGTGGGAGACCAGGACTGAGCTCTAGGCTCCCAGCTTTGGCCTGGCCCAGCTCTGGCTGCTGTGGGCATTCTGGAGTAAACCAGCAGATGGAAGAACTCTGCTGACCTGTTTTCCCAATGAAAATACATAAATAAATTTTTTAATGTTAAATGTTGAGGCTGCTAGAATGTTTCATTTAATAAAAAAATCTGCTTCTAAAACCTGTAAAATGCAAGCCGGGCCCGGTTTTTCCAGACAGCAACACACACAGTTCTAGTTGCCAGTTCCTCCAGGAGCTTCCCAGGGAAGGCCGAGGACTACTGCTTTCTGCCACTGCTCCAAGGCCACGTGCCCAGCCATCAGGGTGCTACGGCCTCCCAGATATCAAACACAGAAGTGTGTGGCCCGGGCTGCTTTCCTCATATATGCTGTGTGTACTTATGTATTTGAAAAGCAGAGTGACAGAGAGAGATGGACAGCAAGAGCAAGGTGGGGGATGGGAGAGAGCTCTTCCATCTGCTGGTTCACTCCCCAAATGCCCACAACAGCCAAGTCTGGGAGGAGGGAAGGAACTCCACTCTGACCTCCTACACAGGGGCAGGGGTCAAAGTACTTGGGCCATCATACGCTGCCTTCCCATGTGAGCACACGGGAAGCTGGACCAGAAGCTGAGTGGTCAGATCTGAACAGGCACCCTGATGTGCGATGCAGACATCACACGCGGCACCTAACCAGCTGGGGCGTGCGAGCCCTCCTCCCATTCCTGGCAGCCAACAGCTCTTCTCTGCCCTCCTTAGCCAGGAGAGGTCTCGGCCCCGCCAGATGTGGCAGAGTCTCCTGCAGGCCGGACTCTTCAGGAACAGCACAGCTGCCCTGCTACAGGGCTCCTGGTGATGCGGCTCTCCAGGTACAGCTCTCGCTTCTGTCTGCGTCACTCAGGGAGGCCGCTGTCTTCTGGGTCGCTGCTTCTCTTCTCTGCCGGGTTCCTGTCTCATGACCACCAAGAACCAGTTCGAGTCCCGCCTGTTCCACTTCTGATCCAGCTCCCTGGGAATGTGCCTCGGGGTCCCAGTGCTTGGTCCCCTGCCACCCACATGATAGGCCCGGATGGAGTTCCTGGTTCCTGGCTTCAGACTCTGCCAGATCTGGCTGTTGTGGCCATTTGAGGAATGAACCAGTGGATGGAAGACCTCCCTCTCTGTTGGTCTCTGTCATTCTGTTCTTCAAATAAGTAAATCTTTTGAAAAAGTCGTGGCAAACTCCAGATAAAATTCATCCTTTTGGGCAATTTTAAGTGTACAGTTCAGTAGCATTACGTAGACTGGCACTGTTGTGCAACCACGAGCACCAGCCATCTCCAGAATTCCTCACCTTGCAAAACTGAATCTCTGCCCTGTACACACAAACCCAACCTCTGGCAGCTGCCATTCAACTCGCCCACAGAATCATACAGCACGTGGGCCTTTCTGCTTGGCTCACCTCACTTCATATGACATCCTCATGTGTAAGAGGACACCTCCAAACTAACTAATGTGAAAGCTAAATAATTTCCCATCCTACATGCACACCACCCTGAGGGTACCCCATCACCTGTTGATGGGCACAGGGTGGGAGGGGGCACCGTATCCATGGAAATGCCACATCAATCTGCATCAGGACAGCCGGAACCTGGACCTCACTGGGGCACATACTCCTATAAGGGGCAGAAGATTTGCTCCAAGGGTGAGCCAGGTCGCAGTCATAAGTGGAGGCCGGGCAGAGCTGAGGGCAGACATAAGCAGGTTCCAGGGCCCAACACACAGACGGGCTCCCAAGCAGGAGGGCACGAGCCCAGCACTTCTTGCCCAAGTCCTGCACCCACGGGCGTGCACGTGGCACGATGGGTGAGAGCCCTTTCACAGGAAGGAGTTGGGACTAACATATTTAGGACTGATGGAGAACATCTGACTAGTGCAGAGGAGCCTCCCAGGGAGACCTGAAATCCCTTCAAAGTCTGAGAGCCGGGGCCGACGCCATGGCTCACTTGGTTCATCCTCTGCCTGGGGCGCCAGCGAACCATATGGGCGCCGGGTTCTAGTCCCAGTTGCTCCTCTTCTAGTTCAGCTCTCTGCTGTGGCCCGGGAGGGCAGTGGAGGATGGCCCAAGTGCTTGGGCCCTGCACCCGCAGGGGAGACCAGGAGGAAGCACCTGGGTCCTGGTTTCAGATCCGTGCAGCACGCCGGCCATGGCGGCCATTTGTGGGGTGAACAAAAGGAAGGAAGACCTTTCTGTCTGTCTGTCTGTGTCTCTCACTGTCTCTAACTCTGTCAAGTAAATAAAACAAATTGAAAAGTCTGAGAGCCAGGCCTCCTTGCAAGGAGTCAGCGGCTTCGGGGGTGTGTGACGCTCTGGTCGGGCGAATCCACAGAACACAAACACCACCCATCCCCCTCCTTCGCGGCGCCCCTCCCCATCCCACACCCTGGCTCCGGTTTGTAAACTCCCTCCTCCAGCGGTTCCCTCTGGCTTCCTCGGGAGCCCTCCCTGCACCTCAAGTCTCCAAGGTGGAGGCCCATGCCCGCCCCGGGGACCAGGACACCCGCGTGAGGAGAGGGCGTGGGGGGGGGGGTCCCAGAAGCCGAGCCCCGAGGGCGGCGGGGGAAGGGCGGGAGCCAGGTCCAGGGTTCCCCGCGAGGGCCCTAACCTAGGGCGGACGTGGGCTGGGGTGTGCGGGGCACCGACACACCTGCCAACGTGCCCGAGTCAGGAACGCACACCTAGTACGGGACAGCTCGCAGCAAATGCCCTCCGGGGTCGTCGGGAACAGCGCACTCGCCCCCTTCTGAAGCGACCCCCACCCGCACTCCAGCCTCCCCGCCTGCACCGACCCGGGCCCGACCGTCCGTGCGCGGGCCGCTCGCTCACCTGCAGCACCAGGACCTGGAGCATCTTCGCCGCGCCTCTGGCCCGCTCGCCCTGGACGACGCGCCCGGCGGCGGGCGTGGCGGGCGTGGCGAGCCGCGCGGCCCCTGCCATCGCGCCGGACGCCTCAGGCCTCTGCGGGGGCCGCGCCCACCAGCTCGACGGGGACTCCAGCTTCCTGCCCTGGACGCGCCCCCGCCTGCAGGCCGGCCGCCACGCCCCCCAGTGCCACGACTCGTCTTCCCACCCGACGCCGCGGCCGCGGGCGCGCTCTGGGCTCCTCGTCGGCTCCACACCGCGCCCCCGGCCTCTCGTAATGGCGCCCGCCCCCGCGCCGGCCTCCAGGCGTCCAGAAGCCACGTGGGCGCCCAACGGCCCGGACAACGGCCGGCCTTGCGCAGCGCCGCCGTGCGGCGGGGAGGGGCGTGGGGTCCCGCGGTCCTGGCGCGCGGCTCGCTTCCTGGGCCGCGGGGCGCCCGGGGGCTTGGGGACCTGGGCTGGCCTCCCCGCCGGGAGCGCGCGGGGCCTGCTGGGCTGTCCACCCCCAGCGTCCAGCGGGCCGCGCTCCCCAGGTCTCTGTGCTGGGCTTGCTTGTCTTAGCGGAAGTGTGCACGACCCCGTCCTCTGAGTGGGCCGGGGTCTGCAGCTCCTGTGGCTGAAGCAGCCACCAGAGTTCTCACTTGGAAGGCTCTGTCCCCGCACCCAGAAGAAGCTCCTGGCTTCTGATTGGCCCAGCTCTGGCCACCTGGGGAGTGAACCAGCTGATGGAAGACCTTTCTCTCTGTCTTTCCCACTCTCTCTAACTAGCACTCAAATAAATAAATAATATTTTTTTAAAAAATGAAAGAAACCTCGACACCCCCCCCCAAATCCTGGGCCAGGAAGCTTTTACAGCTGAATTCCTTAATATTTCAATGGGGGGTGGGGGTGGGCACAAGGTTTCTTAAGCTCTATGTGGAAATGTGTTAATTGATTGGGGCAACCAACAAAATAGTAGAAGACCAGATTAGAGAGAGCATGGGAATTGTTAGGTTCTGTACTTGGGGGAGCAAGATGTTCAGGTAAGCCTCTAGTTTTAAAAAATAAGCTCGACTCTCTCGGTAACTGACTTTCAAGTAAACCTTTAAAAAAAATAAAAATTCAAGGGAAAAAAAAAAAGCTTGATTCTACAGGCCCCACAGGTGTGTGCTTGACGTCCCCCAGGAGGACCTTGGGAAAGGACAGGTGTGTGCCTGCGAGTCAGGCAGGAAGCTGCTGGTGGGGAGCGTGGTGTTCACCTGGTGCTGGAGGGGGTGGCGAGGAAGCAGGCTACATACCTGGCAGGCCAACACGCCTGTCGACAGGTGAGAAGTGGAAGGTCCCAGGCCTGAAAGGAGGTGGAGAACACGGGCAGGCGATGTGCCAGCGCGGTGGCTGGAGCCCCTGCGTGGGGTGTCCGTCTGCATTTGCGTTCAGTTTCCTGCGATGTGCAGGAGAAGCAGCAGGGGAAGGCCCAGGTGCTGGGTTCCTGCCACCCACGTGGGAGATGCAGCTGTAGTTCCTGCTTTCAGCCCAACTCGGCCCTGCTACTGTGGGCAGTTGGGGAATGAACCAGTGGATGAAAGATCTCTCTCTCTCTCTCCCTGCCTCCCTCCCTCCCTTCCTCCCTCCTGCTCTCTCTCTCTCTCTCATTTTGCATTTCAAATATATAAAATTTTTTTAATGAAGAGTGCAAGGGACAACCTTTGTCTTTTTTTCTTTGATTAACTCATGCTGCAAAAGGTGATCCTGAAACATTGTCACAAACCTGCTTCCAGAAAGTGGAACTATTTGTACATCACAGTGGCCTTACCAAGCCCAGGGTCTTTGGCTCACTTGCAGATAGAAATTGACAAGGGGCCAGTATGCAACCCAGACAGGGTTTATGGGGCGCTCATGCTCCAACACACGGACAGCACTGCAGGGTGAGCTTCCATCAACTTGCTGTCCTATGGGAGCCGAACAGGTGCTTTCATGGGGGTGGGAAGGTGTGCCCGTTCCCCCAGTGCACACGGCACTTCAATCTGGCTCAAACCCCTGGGCACAGGACAGCATTTGGCACCCAGCTAGGTGATCTGCACAGGCACCGCTGATTTGGCTTTCACTTTTTTTGCACACGACACACCACAGCAATGGTGCTTGATACCATCACCCCGGAAAGTTCACATGAGGCCATTTTGGGCATGCTTGAACGTTCAGGAGTCCCTACCAGGGCAGCAGGGGTCACTGCCGGTGAGGATCTGACACTCCTCGCTCCTGATTGGTTTGGAGCTAGAAATGGACACGTGTCCAGTTGTGAGGAGCTTGATATTTTTATAAATGAGTCCTGTTTCTCTCCTGTTGCACTGGGATGGATACTCAAAATGAGGCTGCAGCCACCCAGTCTCTTAAGACTGCAGAGTTTCAGAATCTGTACCTGTAACCTGCTCTCCCCTCCCCCAACTCTGATGCTAATGGGGAGATTTTTTGTTTGTTTTTTAAAAGACCTTGCACCATTGTTTTGGACATTTGGTGCAGCAGTGAAGACACAGCTTGGTATGCTGGTAGCCCCTATCAGAGTGCCTGGATTTGAGTCCTGGCTCCACTTTGAATTCCAGCTTCCTGCTCGCCTACACCCTGGGAGGAAGTAAGTGATAGCCCAAATATTTGGATCCCTGTCACCCACACACGAGACCCAAATTGAGTTTGGGGCTCCTGGCTTCAGCCTGGCCCAGCCCTGGCTGTTGCAGACATTTGGGGAATGGATCAGTGGCCAGGAGATCTCTGTCTCTCTGCCTTTCAAATAAACAAATGTAAATAAAAATTCTAAAACTTTACAACATAAACAGGTACAAAGAGAACAAGGTTGTGGAAAAAAGGAAGACTTAGTATGGTGCTGCCATATCGTCCCCATTGGGTGTCTGGGCCACTTTGGAGCAGAGCAGCTGGGGTTCAGGCTCTGTGGTCTGTAGGAACCCCAGAAGAGCCCAGGGAAGAGTTGGCCACGTTAAGTGGAAAAAGAAAGCAATGACTGATTATGATGACTTTGCATTTTGGGTCTGGATTTGCCACTCCTTTCCTGATGCGAAGACACCTAAAGCTTAAGAAAAACATTGGGGGCAGGCTCTTGGTGCAGTGGTAAAGCCGCTGCAGCCAGGTCCTATATAAGAATACCTGAGTTCAGGCCGGCATCCTGGCTCACTAGGCTATTCCTCCGCCTTGCAGTGCCGGCACACCGGGTTCTAGTCCCTGTCGGGGCACCGGATTCTGTCCCGGTTGCCCCTCTTCCAGGCCAGCTCTCTGCTGTGGCCAGGGAGTGCAGTGGAGGATGGCCCAAGTGCTTGGGCCCTGCACCCCATGGGAGACCAGGACAATTACCTGGCTCCTGCCATCTGATCAGCGTGGTACGCCAGCTGCAGCAGTCACTGGAGGGTGAAGCAACGGCAAAGGAAGACCTTTCTCTCTCTCTCTCTCTCTCTCTCTCTCTCTCCACTCTGCCTGTCAAAAAAAAAAATTTACTCTGAGATTCTTATAATAAATTTAACCCATTTTTTGTGGTTGTGGTTGGTGTGTTCTAATTTCAGTCACTTTCCTCTAAGGTTTTGGCTTACGTTTCATGGCTACTTTCAGTGCTCTCCCATTTGCATGAGGAGTTACACTCTTGTTTCTGACTGATTTGTAACATCACACGCTGTCTTTAATTCTACCAGCTACTCTTGCACTGAAAAGCACTTGAACAGATATTTCTCTATTATCTCAGGTATTTACTCTGTCCTCTCATGTTTTTTCCTATTCTTTCTAGCACTACCCCATATGTGAGAATATAGTCTGGAATAATTGAACAAAAACCACGTTATTTTTATCTTTAAAAGGTTGTTTTTAACAAAACAGGTTAAATTTTAATTTTTAACATTTGCAATGTCTTTTTTAAAAAAGATTTATTTATTTATTTATTTGAGAGTCGGAGTTACACAGAGAAGAAGCAGAGGCAGGGAGAGAGAGGTCTTCCATCTGCTGGTTCGCTCCCCAGTTGGCCGCAACAGCCAGAGCTGTGCCAATCTGAAGCCAGGAGCCAAGAGCTTCTTACCAGTCTCCTGTCGCTGCCCCTCTTTGTGGAGGAACGACACAGGACCCTGCGCTGTTCTTTTGTCTGCTCGGCCCTCCCCGGGTTTGCTGCTGGTTCTTCCTGGGTTGGCTACCGTCCCTTCCACCTCCGTGGAAGGGCAGTTCCCCTGCCACCTTCCCCACTTCCGCAGGGGAGTGGCACACCGCCGGCCGGCTCTCTCGGGGGCTGCACAGGTGTTCCTTCAGATAGATGTTCCTGGTGCATGTTGTCTCTCTCCTCCTTCATAGTCCTTTTCCGCCAATCCCAACTCTGCTACCCACACGCCGAGTACGCTGCTCTCCTCCAATCAGGAGCAGGTCCTACAGTTTATTGGTTGAACTGGAGGCAGCTGCGTAGAAGCTGTTTCTCCCTTCTCAGCGCCATATTGTGGGAGAGCAGATGCATAGAATAAGTCTTAATTCCAGTAACAGTCTAGTCCGAGTTGCTCCCCACAGTCTCCCATGCGGTGCAGTTTCTCAAGGGCTTGGGCCATCTTCTGCTTTCCCAGGCCACAGCAGAGGTGCTGGTTCCAGTCCCGGCTGCTCCACTTCCAATCCAGCTCTCTGCATGTTTCCATGTGGGAAACCCAGAGGAAGCTCCTATCTCCTGGCTTCGGATTGGAATAGCTCACTCTGTTGTGGCCAGTTGGGGAGTAAACCAGCAGATGGAAGACCTCTCTCTCTTTCTCTCTCTCTCTCTCCTTATCTTTCTATATAACTCTTTCAAATAAATAAATAAATCTTAAAAAAAAAAAAAAAGAGAGGAGCTGGATTGGAACCAGTGCCCGTATGGGAGGCCGGCACTGCAGGCAGCGGGTTTACTCAATACGCCACAGTGCCAGCCCCTACAGTGTCTTTATCTAGAGCAATTATCCAGGCTGGCACCGCGGCTCACCAGGCTAATCCTCCACCTAGCGGCGCCGGCACACCAGGTTCTAGTCCCGGTCGGGGCACTGGATTCTGTCCCAGTTGCCCCTCTTCCAGGCCAGCTCTCTGCTGTGGCCCGGGAGGGCAGTGGAGGATGGCCCAAGTGCTTGGGCCCTGCACCCCATGGGAGACCAGGAGAAGCACCTGGCTCCTGCCTTCGGATCAGCGTGGTGCGCCAGCCACAGTGGCCATTGGAGGGTGAACGAACAGCAAAGGAAGACCTCTCTCTCTCTCTCTCTCTCTCTTTCTCTCTCACTCTCACTGTCCTGTCAAAGAAAAAAAAAATAGAGTAATTTTCCAGACTCTGTCTCTCTTTCTCTTTCTATCTCTGCCTCTCTGTAACTCTGCCTTTCAAATAAATAAATAAATATTTAAAAAGCAAAACAAAAAAACCAATATGTGATAGTCGCAGAAAGAATTCTCTGGATCATGGGCTCTGAAGATTCTCCTGCTCAAAATACTATAGATGAAAAAACAAATAAAAAAGAAATACTATAGGCTTCTAAAAATTAATCAGAATCAAATATTTTGAATTTGCAGTGCATGGTAGAAGTCCTGATGATAAGTGTCAAAGTCAATTAATTATAGGAAGTAAGTCTGGATAATTACTCTATTTTTTTTCTTTGACAGGCAGAGTGGACAGTGAGAGAGAGGTCTTCCATCCACTGATTCACTCCCCAGATGGCCACAACAGGCAGAGCTGAGCCGATCTGAAGCAAGGAACCAGGAGCTTCTTCTGTGCCTTCCACACGGGTGCAGGGGCCCAAGGACTTGGGCCATCTTCTACTGCTTTCCCAGGCCATAGCAGAGAGCTAGATCATAAGAGGAGCAGCTGGGACTAGAACCGCTGCCCATATGGGACACCGGTCCCTAAGGCCAGGGCATTAACCCACTGGGCCACTGTGCTGGCCCCAATAATTCCTTTTTAAACACAGTAAGCTGGGGCCGGTGCTGTGGCTGTGGCGTAGTGAGTTAAAGCCTCCTCCTGCAGTGCTGGCATCCCATATGGGAGCCAGCTTGAGTCCCGGCTGCTCCACTTCCCATCCAGCTCTCTGCTATGGCCTGGGAAAGCAGTGGAAGATGACCCAAGTGCTTGGGCCCCTGCACCCTAATGGGAGACCCAGAGGAGGCCCAGCTGCCATTGTAGCCATTTGGGGAGTGAACCTACGGACTGAAATTCTTCTCTCTCTCTCTCTCTCTCTTGCTCTCTCGCTCTCTTTCTCTCTGCCTCTCTGTGACTCTGCCTTCCAAATGAATTCAAGATTAAGCACTTTTGTTTTCTTTTGGCTGGAGGCACTCTATCACCAACAATGACAGAATACGGTTTGCTGGGCATCAGAGCAGAAAAGACACACAATTATTTTGAGCCCAGGGAGAACCCTGTGCCAAATAGGATTCACATCCGGCAACTGCTTTAGGCAAAGAAGCACCCAGAGCTGAGTGCCAGCTGCCCGTTGTCCACCTGTCCTCGGGCTGGGAGCTTTCTCAGCCTGTCCTGGGTTTTCTGACCTTGCCACTCTAGGGGAGGCCTGGCCAGGGATGACCCAATGTCCCCTACACAGAGCCTGTCAGGGGCTCTTCTTGTAGTTTGGATTGGGGTTGGAGAGTTTGGAAAGAAAACCAAAGAAATCAGGTCCCTTCTTGTCACCTGGCATCCAGGTGCATGACAGCTGTGACTGACCACGTGTTATCACCAGAGGACTGTCCACATCTGTCAGGGAGGGGCAGTAGCTCCGCCTGCTGGAGCGGAGTCAGCCATTGACCACTTGGGTTCTCTCTCAGGAGTATTTGTCTCTTCTCCATCTGTCCGCTTACCCGGTTATCTGTTTGTATGAGGATGCACTCACATGTGGGGTTTTATTCATGGTTAAAACTCGATATTAAGTTACTCATCTTGCTGCTCACCGGGTTCCAGATAAGCGCACAAGCAGCTGTCTCGGGCTCGCTTCTGCTAGCGTTTCCATGGACACCCTCGTCTTGTTGGAGCCAACACACTGTGCTCCTGCATCGGAGGCTGGGGGAGCTCTCTGGAGGGTCTAGGCAGAGCAGCACCGCCCCTTGGTGACCCGGCGTGTGGGCCTGCAGAGCTGCAGCCCTCGGGGGCTGGAAGGGCTCAGGACAACTCAGTCTGGGGAGATGCCTCTCTCCCGATACCACCTGCTGGTGCTGATGGAGGCACAGGGCCCTTTAAACCGCCCAGGGGATTCAAGGCTCAAGTTCAGAAAAAAAACTCCATTGCTGTGCTTAAGTTGGTTTGCAGGTCATACTTGCTGCTTGTTATGTAAGATTTCCAAGGCAATGAAAATGTTGATCGTCTTATCTCCTGCAACATGGCTTCCATCAGACACCTAGAACAAGCCCCTATTCTACACCAAAAACTTCATATGGCAGAAAGCAACACAAAATCACTTTTCCCGGAGCTAACAATGAGCCAATGCAAACACCTAGTGCACTCTTGCAAGAATTGTGCCCCCTCGCCCCGTCAGGCCCACTGCTACAAGCAGGAGTGAACCCGCGAGGCCTTGCTCCTTAGAAGCTCTGGCAAGTGGACGTCACCCACATGAACTCCTTTGGTCAACTTAAGTTTGTCCAAGTGGTGGGAGATACTTATTCAAAGGCTGTATTTGCAGCAGCCCAATCCGGAGAAAAGGCTAGAAATGTGATAAAGGCGGTTAAGTCAGCCCTGCTGGTCCTCGGTGTCCCCTGGACAATAAAGCCTGATAACGGGACAGTGTATACACCACAGGAATTTAATTCCTTCCTGAGGTCCTGGAACATACAGTCTGCCACAGGTATCCCATACAAGCCACAGGGGCAGGCAATCATTGAAAGAACTCATAGGATGATTAAGGATCTCTTACAAGGACAGAAAAACAACCGTATGCCCCCAGACCCACAGCTTGCTTTGACTGAGGTCCTTTTCACTATCAAGTTTCTTCCTTTTGATTCCAAGGGGTCAGCCTAGCTTATAAACACTGGGGATCCTTTCCATCCCAGACCCCGACTGGAGGATGTGGAGTTGAACGGACCTGGTGGTAGATTGGAGCTACTTTGGAGGAGGGGGCTTAACATACAACTGGAAGCCTCATCTGCCTTATATATGACATCTTTGAATTTCCTATCAGCCCCATGATGACATTTGGTAGACCAGAGACCCATGAATGTGAGTCACATAGATGGTAAAGTTGTCCTGAGCAACCACATTTTTTAAAAGTCCAGAAGAAACAGGTGAAGTTAATTTTGATAGTATGTTTTCATTAACTCAATATATTCCAATATTATCATATCAACCTGCAGTTCCTATAAAATTATTGAGGAGGTATTTTACTTTTATCCAAAAGAATTTAGTGTGTGGTTTTTTTTTTTTTTTTTTTTACTTATAGCACACCTCAATTCAAACTAACCACATTTCAAATACTCAGTAGCCACACGTGGCTAGTGGCTGCCCTATTGGTAGCACAGTTAGAGATGAGAGAGAGGCTCAGAAAGTGTAAGTTACTTCCATGAGGTTAGAGAATCGAAACTTGAACCCTCGCTTGGCCTTGGCTTGGGGCACTGTGTCTACGCTCTGCGGCTAAGGCCTTCTTTATGTAAGCAAGTCTTACCAGATGTTTCATAGATTTTGCCCATACCATATATGTACAGAAACCATGTACAGGAACTAGCATTTTCATATATTTCCATTTTTGTTTCCAAAGGAGACCAACCCCAACTTCCTTCCTTACCCCGATGTTTGCTCTTTGTGGCAAACAGCAATCACTTCACTAGACAGATGTGAGCATTCTCTCTGCTGCTCCTTCCAGGCTTCCTGGTTGACTGTCCCATTCCAAGCCCCTGGGCACTTGGTCATCCCCTCTCCTTCTGTGGGTTCTAAGTAGCTCTTTGGTTCAGGGGGGTCATTCATTAATTCAGCAAGTGTTGATGGTTGAAGGGATATGAAGGAGAAGGATTAGGTGCAGGGTCTTTGGGATTGGACAACCCTGGATTTGAATCTGAGGGTCAGTGGATGAATGACCATGGGGACAAAGTTATTTGAGAGTTTCCTCATCAGCACACTGAAGGTCATCACGATGCTGACCTTTCTGGATTTACTGTGAGATGACACGTGTGAAGTGTCACACGGGGAATCAGTATAGCAACAACAATAATGCATGTTGTTCATCGGAGCCCAGTGATATTAACCCTCCCTCCCTTTACTCTCATTATTTCTTTCTTTTTTTTTCTTTTTTTTGACAGGCAGAGTGGACAGTGATTGAGAGAGACAGAGAGAAAGGTCTTCCTTTGCCGTTGGTTCACCCTCCAATGGCCGCTGCGGCCGGTGCGCTGTGCTGATCCGAAGCCAGGAGCCAGGTGCTTCTCCTGGTCTCCCATGCAGGTGCAGGGCCGAAGCACTTGGGCCATCCTCCACTGCCCTCCCAGGCCACAGCAGAGAGCTGGCCTGGAAGAGGGGCAACCGGGACAGAATCCGGCGCCCCGACCGGGACTAGAACCTGATGTGCCGGCGCCGCAAGGCGGAGGATTAGCCTATTGAGCCATGGCGCCGGCTACTCTCATTATTTCTTTTGGAGTCAAATTAACTAACCATTATGCCTTTTAGAAAATAAGATTTATTTATTTGAAAGTCAGAGTGAGAGAGAGAAAGAGAGAGAGAGAGAGAGAGAGGTCTTCCATGCACTGGTTTACTCCCCCAAGTGGCTGCAATGGCCAGGGCTGAGCTGGACTGAAGCCAGGAGCCAGGAGCTTCATCCGGGTCTCCCATGTGTGTGGCAGGGGCCCAAACACTTGGACCATCTTCTGCTGCTTTTCTCAGGTCATTAGCAGAGAGCTGGGTTGGAAATGGAGCAGCCGGGACATGAACCAATGCCCAGTTGAGACGCCAGTGTCGTAGGCAGTGGTTTTACCTGCTATGCCAAGTACCAGTCCTGTGCTTGTGTTTATTTTTGTTTACTAACCCAGTCAGTTCTGTGTTTTTTGTGGAGCCAGGAGATCTTGAGGCTTTTTGCCACTTTCCACAGCTGCTGCTTTTAACTCTCCCTTCTCTGTGTCCCTTCTGGTTTGCTCTCAGTTCTTATTTCTGTGTTACCCTTTCCTTCCCCACAGTGTGAATGTGTAACTGCAGTGGATTTTTTAAAAAATGTTTATTTATCTGAGGAGGCAGAGAGAGACAGAGTGAAAGCAAGAGCAAGAGAGAGAGAGAGAGAGAGAGAGCGAGAGAGTGAGAGCGAGAGAGAGAGAGAGAGAGATGATCTACTGACTTACTCCCCGTATGCTTGCAGCAGCCAGGAGCCAGCAGCCAAGAACTCAGCCTTGGACTTCTATGTGGGTGGCAGAGACTCAACCATTTGAGCCATCACTTGCTGCCTCCCCAGGTGCACGTTAGTAGGAAGCTACTGGTAGGATCAAGGATGAAGCTGGGACTTGAACCTGGACACTTTGATAAGGGATACTTGCATCCCAAGTGGCCTCTTGGGGTGAGGCCAAATTCCTGCCCCTGATTTTTTTCCTTTTAAATGAGAAATGAGAGCCAATGTATTCTGGGAAATATGTGAGTATATTTAAGACACTAAGAAGCTAGTGAGGGAAATCTTTCTAGGATCCTTAAAATCCGATGAGCCACCACCAGATCGACTTGTAGTAAGGTGATCTGGTCTCTGCATTTATTTTGATTCCATCCTGGGCACCAGCGAGTCTGGGGAACCTGATACTGATAGCACTGACGGTAGCTGGCTCTCCATGTTCGATCACCATGTGCTGGAACTGTGCTACTATTGCATTTATTTTCTCTTTTCACCCTCAAGCCAACCTTTGAGGCAAGCATGTTATTGTTATCGTATTACAGTGGTGGAAGCTGAAGAGGTTGGCAGGTTTGTTTCAGGTCACAGAGGTGGGATTTGAATCCAGATTTTGTTCCTGGAGGGGTCCTCCAGCCACCGTCTTTGCTGTTGGTTGACATCAGCCAGGCTTTGCTGGGGGTTCACTTTGACTCGCCCATGGATCAGTGCCTGCTTTTGAGAAAGACTTTTCCTGCCCAGATTTCTCCCTTGCTTCTGTGACTCTAGGGAACTCAGCTGTGCGGTGGAACAGGTTCCAGGCCCAGCCTGTGTGATGTTGCACAAAG
The DNA here is from genome assembly GCF_964237555.1 of Oryctolagus cuniculus. Taxonomy (NCBI): domain Eukaryota; kingdom Metazoa; phylum Chordata; class Mammalia; order Lagomorpha; family Leporidae; genus Oryctolagus; species Oryctolagus cuniculus. The sequence continues at coordinate 20,793,032 of NC_091449.1, read as the reverse complement.
CCTTCTGCTTCCCCTCCTAGCATCACTGTGAGGGGTGGCGTGCAGGATGCGAGGAGGGGAACAGAGACTGTGGTCCCAGTAGGCGGTCAGTAAATGGTTATCATGATTGCTGCTGGCACCTGTCTCCCTTTGAGCCGCGTGTTCCGTGTGGTCCCTTCCTCTCTGACCGCAGCTCCCTGCAGATTGTTTCTCTCTGCATGCCTGTGCTGCCCGCAGGCCTCTCTGTAGCCTGACTCCATTCTCCACTGACCAACTTGGATGTTAGGAAAAGGAAGTCCTGTTTTCACCCTGGGGTCCCTGGGGCCGTGCACATCTTCCTACTCCATTCCCTTTCCAAGAGTAGCTCTGGGTCTCCAAACCCCCAGGCCCTGAGCATCTAGCAGGCAGTGCTTTGGGTGATCTCCCAGCTGGGAGTGCAGGACCTGAAGGCTAAGCACCTGTGTGTCCCTGATCTTTTTCTCTCCAGTGGGCTCCCAGCATACATTCCCATCTGGTCCTTACCTGGATCCTCCAGTTACTGCAAGAATCTGACTTGCTTTACTCTCATGTCTCCCTTTCTCTTTAAAGCATCAGGCCTTTCTTCTCCTTATTCCCAGCCTGGTTATGGCAAAGCCTAACTAGAGGACATGGACAGGCAGGTCCTTTCTGCTAAGTGGGCTACTGTGTCCTTGGCCAAGAACCAATGTTCTCTCTAGATTCGTCGGCCTCCCGGGGTGGGTGCAGAGCCTGGGGGACTTTTGAGGTTAGGTGTGATTGGCTCAGGTGAGGGGAGCTCAGGAAATCTCTTTTGAGGGGATCTGGTGGCTCCTGAGTTGTCAGAAGGGCCAGGCCAGGGGAGCAAACAGCCCTGTGCTAGAACATTCAGCACTGTCTTCCTTGCTGCCCCTCTGTGTTCTCCTTATGTAGTATGCTAACAGAGTGCTGTCAGCTAGCAAAACAGTGCTCAAGCGTGTGCTGGTGCCTGGGAAGAGGAAGTCCTCAGAACCCACAGCTTCTGACTCAGGCATCACTGGGTTTGCTGGAGCCGCTAGTCTGTCCTCCGTGCCTCCACCACCCTCGCTGTGTCTGCCGTCTCTACCACGGCCTGTCTGGGCCACCCTTGGTTGGCCTGGGCGTGGCTGTCTTTGTAAGGAGTCACTCCTTCCCCACCTGCCGAGAAGGTGCTTCTGTGTGGGATCTGGCAGTCCGTTTGAGATTACTGATGAGTGGAAGGGTCTCTCTGGTGCGTACCTCATGTCTGGTGCTGGTCTGTGGCCTTGTGCTGAAAGCCCTGGGACAGCTGTTCCACACTGGAGCTGTTGAGTGGTGGGTGACGCAGTTGGGGGGCTAAGGCTGCTGGGATGCATGCGAGACCTGCGAGTGTGTCAGTCCTTTCATACTGGCCGAGCAAGTCTAGCTCTCTTGTTTTTCTGATCAGTGCCATCATGACTGCTCATCCATCCATCCATCCATCTGTCCATCTGTCCATCCATGCACCCATGCATCCATCCATCTGTCCATCCGTCCACCCATGCACCCATGCATCCATCCATCCATCCATCCATCTGTCCATCCGTCCATCCATGCACCCATGCATCCATCCATCCATCCATGCACCCATGCATTCATGCATCCATCCATCCATCTGTCCATCCATCCACATTCCAGGGTTGATGGTTAAGAGAACAGATGTTGGAATGTTCACGGCTAGGCTTGAATTCCAGCTCTGCCACTCACTGAGTATGTGAGGTTGGTTACATTTTTAAACCTCTCCTTGCCTGAGACATGAACTGAGATTGAAGTAAAAAATAACAAAGCCTATCTCATAGTGTTTATAAAGGGCTCTGTGTCTTCCAACTTTTTCCCCTATTGAGTGTGTGTTAATAAATATTATTTCTGGAAGAAAGGAGATACTTATATGAGGGTCAGTGGCTCTCTTGGGCATTTCCCAAAATATTTTGCCCAATTTCCTACATCGATGATGCCTGCAAGAAGTGTAGGAATTTGTTAGGAGTTATTATTTTTCCACAATTGCCAGTTCAACAATGACACTTGAGTTTTATTTATTTATTATTTCAGCTTTATTTATTTGAGAGGGAGGGAGGGAGATGGAAGAGAAAGGAAGAGAGAGAGAGAAAGAGAGAGAGAGAGAGAGAGATAGAGATACATCTCCCATCTGCTGGTTTGCTCCCTAAACACCTGCAAGCAGCCTAGGAAGAGCCAGGCCAAAGCTAGGAGCCGAAAACTCAATCTGGGTCTCCCTGTGGGTGGCAGGTGCCCCAGCCCTTGAGCAATCACTTGCTGCCTGCGTTCCAGGGTATGAATTAGCAGGAAACTGGAATCCGGAGTGGAGCTGGGACTTGAGCCCAGGCGCTCCAGCATGGGATGTGGGCATCCCCAAATGGGTGGCTTCAGCATAGCACCAAATGCCCGCCCCAAGGCATGACTTTCTAACAGAAAGAACTGGCCTTTGGTGATTTCAGCTCTAGATGCCAAGGCCAGTTTTCAAGGAGCTCTGAGAGATTGGCTAGGTGATGAGCATCTTCATGAAGCCATTTGTCAAAGAGGACACTTGAGTCTGCCTATCCCATTGACCCAGGAAAGGAGATTTTATCCGAGCCAGCCCAGACAATTTGCAGGCTCAGACCAGAAAGGGATTTGTCAGTGTTTAACTTGACTAACATCCCACAGCCTACCTTCGTGTGCTGTTAGAATCCTTTCCAGTGTAATGTGTGAAGAAACTAGGCCCCCTGCCTACGCTGTCCCAGAGCTGCAGCACCAACAGCCTCCAAGTGTGTGCAAATTGGGAGACAGCTGGATCCCACATCTCCCCATGACATTTGCTGAAGCAAATGCCTGTTAATAGGTGCGTGGTTCCCCTGGTCTCAGTGATAAAGATGTACCTGTTCCTGGGAGCCCTTGGGAGCAGATCTTTGGGGAGGGCCTTCGCACTCATTTTAATTGGTGGTAGACAGATGTGTTGGAAAAGCTTACAGTGTCCCCGACACCATGTATCTCAGAAGAGCATTGCGAAGTAACAGTCCCTTTGCCCTACTGTGCCTTATGTCCTGGACTTTAAAGACTGGCAACATGGTTTGTTATCAAAGCTCTGTCGCTTTGGGATGCAGTGTCCGCTGATTCGGTGGATGAAATGGTTTTAAGGTCATGAGCTTCACTTCAGTAATTCTCAAACCTTGCTTTGCAAAGCCTCAGAGCTTTTATCTCAAGGGATGAGGGTGTTATTTCCAAGACAACATTATTTCTACTTCATATTAATACAAATTGCAATGTACATTGTCGTTGTAAAGTGACTTATACATTCAATGCACTCCCGTTCCCATTTATCTGGTCTTCATAGGAAACTCTGGGTGAGTGAGTAGGCAGGTTGTTTTGTTCATTAGTTTGTTCAACATGCGTTTGCTGAATGATTCAGAGAGGTAGGGTAAACTCTGACGTTTGACATCAACTTAGAGTTGGAGATAGACCATTGCCTGAGTCTTCTGATCTCAGCCAGGCATCTGTGTCAGGTCTTATCTGCTCAATACCCTGTGGATGGAGCCAGATTATTAACCTTAGAATGTGTCAGTGAGGGGCCGGCGCCGCGGCTCACTAGCCTAATCCTCCGCCTTGTGGCGCCAGCACACCGGGTTCTAGTCTCGGTCGGGGAGCTGGATTCTGTCCCGGTTGCCCCTCTTCCAGGCCAGCTCTCTGCAGTGGCCAGGGAGTGCAGTGGAGGATGGCCCAAGTACTTGGGCCCTGCACCCCATGGGAGACCAGGAGAAGTACCTGGCTCCTGCCATCAGATCAGTGCGGTGTGCTGGCCGCAGTGCGCTGGCCGCGGCGGCCATTGGAGGGTGAACCAACAGCAAAGGAAGACCTTTCTCTCTGTCTCTCTCACTGTCCACTCGACCTGTCAAATAAATAAATAAATAAATAATTAAAAAAAAAAAAAGAATGTGTCAGTGAGCATCCTTTTAGCAGGATGGGAAATCCGCATCGTGTGGTCACTTAGTCTGCGGGGTGAAGAGGGGATGGGCTTGGTGCTTGTTCTCGGAGAGCAGGACTGGGCTGCTGGAGTCTCATGGAGACCTTGGATGCTCTTCATCTTTGGACGCTCCCCAGATGGTCCCCTTCCTGGATCCTTTCTCTTCTCTAAATGATTCTGGGAATACCCACGTGGAGAGCCAGTAACAGGAAAAGAAGGAAGGGTACGTGAGAAGGAGAGGCTGGAGGCGCAGCCTGAGGCTGGAGCGGAAGGCAGAAGCCAGGAGCCCCTCCTGGACTTGGAGCCCATGAATTGGCCGTGGCGTGAAGGCCTTTGCCAGCAATATGGCGGCATGTTCCAGTTCCTCTTCCTTCGGCTTTTCCCAGCTGCTCTGACGAACACCAAGCTTAGACTGGTTTAACAGTGATTATGTTAGGAGGATTTTCTAACATCCACGCCTGGATTACTCCTTCTCTGATTTCTTAGCAGTGGTCTTCTGTGGACTCCGAGGGTTCCAGGCTCAGCTTCCTGACCAGTTCAGTGACTGTTTATAAGCTCTGACTTTCAATCAATGCAGAAAATACAAAAAGCACAGGAAAGAAAGAGAAAGTAATCATCTGGCACTGAGAACACTTTTGTCATTCCAGTATTTTCCTGTGCATATAAATATGTGTGTTTCTCTTTGTTTTTGTTTTACAAAAATAGTCTCACACTGTAATATTGTTTTATAGCCTTCTCTTTTTGCACTGATACACTGTAAACATTTTATCATATCACATCTTTTTCTACAAGAGAATTTTTAATAGCAGCATAAATTTTCATTGAATATGCCAAAAACAACCCAAGCCAGCTTCTATTATTTAAACAGTGGTTATTGAATCATTGTTATAAATAACATATTTATATATTTATTTTAAAAGCTTTCAATTTATTTATTTGAAAGGGAGAGAAAGAGAAATAGATATTTTATCCTCTGGTTTACTCCTCAAATGCCCATAACAACTGGTACTTGGCCAGGCTGAAGCCCGGAGCTTGGAACTGAATCTGGGTCTCACACATGGGTGGCAGGGAACCAAGTATTTGAGACATCACCTGCTGCCCCCTAAGGTGCGCATTAGTAAGAAGCTGAAATTGGAAGGGGAGCCAGAACTCAAATCCAGGTATTTTGATATGGGATGTGGGCATTCCAAGTGGCGTCTTGCCTCTGTGTCAAATGCTATTCCTTTTTATCTTTATGGATGGCTCTTGATAAATACTTCCTTTTTAATTAAGGGTTTATTATTTTTACTTATTTGAAAGGCAGTGTGTTGAGAGAGAGGGAGAACAAGAGTGAGAGTGAGAGCAAGAGAGAAAGAGAGAGAGAGTGAGAGAGAGAGAGAGAGATCTTCCATCTGTTGGTTCACTCCCTAAATGGCTGCAACAGCCAGGGTTGGGCAAGGCTGAAGTCAGGAACTTGGAACTCTATCCAGCTCTTCCATGTAAGTGACAGGTACCCAAGTACTTGAATCATCATCCACTGTTTTCCCAGGTGCATTAGCAGGGAGCTGGGTTGGAAGTAGAGCAGCCAGAACTTGAACTGGTGCTCATATGGGATGCTGGCATTGTAGGTGGAAGTTTAATCTTGTACCAAAACGCCAGCCCCAATAAATATTTTCTATAGTTAACTTCATTTGTTAGTTAGCTTTTGCTGTGTAACAAAATATCCTACAGCTTAGTGGTGTCAGACACCAACTATTTATTTAGCTCTGCAGGTCTTCATGGTCTTCATGGTCTTCATTTTGGGCTCAGCAGTTCCTTTGGTCTGGGTTGAGATTAGTGGCTTTAGGTTTGGCTGGCTCATGCATTTGCAGCTGACTGGTGAATTGCTTGGGGAAATGTGTTATCTCATCTCCTAGCAGGCTTGGTTTGTTTCCACAGCAGCCATGGAGTTGCAAAAGCAGCAAAAAGCTAAGTCCTGATGTACAAATTTTTCCAAGTTTTTGCTTTCATCAAGTTTGCTTCTGTCCCTCCGGCCAGAGCATGTGACATGGTCAAGCCTGGAACAAGTTGGAGAGAGAATTGCTGAGGGGCATGGCTACAGAAGGCACGAAAATATAGAGCCCGTTTTTTTTTGAAGATTTATTTATTTATTTGAAAGTAAGAGTTACACAGTGGGAGGAGAGGCAGGGAGAGGCAGAGAGAGGGAGAAAGAGAGAAAGAGAGGGAGAGAGAGAGAGGTCTTTCCATCCCCTGGTTCACTCCCCAGTTGGCTGCAACGGCCAGAACTGTGCCGATCCGAAGCCAGGAGCCAGGAGCCTCCTCCAGGTCTTCTCAGGCGAGTGCAGGGGCCCAAGGACTTAGGCCATCTTCTACTGCTTTCCCAGGCTATGGCAGAGAGCTGGATCGGAAGTGGAGCAGCTGGGACTTGAACCAGTGTAGAGACCAGTATTGTAGTCGACACATGAAGATTTCTAAAATTGGAATTTCTGGGTGTGGCCATTGTTAAAATTTACAAATTCAGCTGGAGTACATGTATTTTCATATCATCTTGGTCACTGGATCTAATCATTATTTCAATGATTAGATCTAATCTAATCATTATTTTAATCTACCCCACCCCCTGAAAATGACATTGTTGCTTTTGACAGATGCGTGCATTAGGAGGGAAGCCATCACGTATGTTCTAGATTTCAGGTGAAAGCCCCTGCAGGTGTGCCCCAGCTGATACCATGTAGAACCGAAGAACTGCCTGGCTGAGCTTAGCTAATTCATAGAATAGTTTTTGTTTTCCACTTACAAAGTAAAAGAACAGGGCTGGCTTTGTGGCACAGTAGGTTAAGCCATCACCTGCAAGGATGGCATCCCATATGGTGCCTGTTCATGTCCTGGCTGCTCCATTTCCTGTCCAGCTCCCTACTAATGGCCTAGGAAAAGCAGCAGATGATGGTCCAATTCCTGGGGCCCCTGCCACCCGCATGTGAGACCCAGATGAAGCTCCTGGCTTCTGGCTTTGGCCTGGCTGTTGTGGTCATTTGGCAAGTGAACCAGTGGATAGAAGATCTCTCTCTCTCTCTCTCTCCTCTGTCTCTGTAACTCTGCCTTTCAAATAAATAAATAAATAAATCAATCCTTAAAAAGTACAAGAACAGTACCTGCTCAATGTAAAAAACCAGAAACAATGCATGTGCCTAATCATTAATGTTTTCCCAATAGTTAATTTATTCGGGCACTTTTCTTGTTGTTGGGTTATCTGTGTATTTATAATATATGTAGAACCTGCGACTCTGCATTCATTAGTGAAATTTGTCCATAGTTAACTTTTTTGGTCTGCTATCTTTGACGAGTTTTTACTATTTTCATAGAAACATCTGTGAAATTCTCATATTTTGTTGTTTTCCAATGCTTAGAAAGAATCCAATTGGTAAATGACTTAAACAATGTTTTTTAAAAGTTTGAGCAGATTTGCCATACCTCCCAAATAAAACAACATTTTGTACCTAGTACTTTTCCTTGGATTAGTTACTTGATGATTTTTTTTTCATTGTATTTCATAAATCGTCATGATATACTTTCAAGTATGTTTTCCTAAGAATAATCATTTAATTGAATTTCTAATTTATCATCCAAGGACTTTATACACATTTGTTACTTTGTAGTGATTTGAAAAATTGCTTTGCCATCTGTGCATCTCTTTTCTCATTCTTCGTGAGAAGATCCTATTTTTAATTCTTGAAGTTTTTCTTGATGAACTCTGCCAGAGCGTTACTGTTTCATTTTTCCCCACAAATATCCACCTCTGGGGCGAGCGTTTGGCCTGGCAGTTAAGATGCCTGAATCTCACCGCACAGTACCTGGGTTCAAGCCCTGGCTCCAGTTCCCACAGGTGCAGAACCTAAGTGGCAATGGCTTGGGTAATCGGGTGCCTGCTTCTGCCCAGATGGGAGACCTGGATTGAGTTCCTGGCTCCCAGTTTTGGCCCTGGCCTAGATCCAGCTGTGACGAGGTTTTAAGGACTGAACCAGTAGATGAGAATTCCATCTCTGCCTCTTAACAACAAACAAAAAACCCAAACAAGCAACAAATAAACAGCAACAACCAAAAGAAGCGTAAATCACCTCTTACATTTACCCTTCAATTCTGTTCATTTTGTTCTGTTTCCTGGTACATAAATTTCTACTTTATTCTTCATTTTTTCTGAGTTTAATTGATCCTTCCTAGTTTCTTGAGCTACATCCCTCTCTATATTTTTAATTTTATTTACTGGTTTGTCAAAGATTGGAAAATATGCTGGTCTACCTCTATGATGGTGATTTTTTCACCACCATTGTATGTTAAACAAATTGTGCTTTAGATTTTTTTTTTTTTTTTTTGACAGGCAGAGTTAGACAGTGAGAGAAAGAGACAGAGAGAAAGGTCTTTCTTCCATTGGTTCACCCCCTAAATGGCCGCTACGGCCGGCGTGCTGTGCTGATCCGAAGCCAGGAGCCAGGCGCTTCCTCCTGGTCTCCCATGTGGGTGCAGGGCCCAAGCACTTGGGCCATCCTCCACTGCCTTCCCGGGCCACAGCAGAGAGCTGGCCTGGAAGAGGGCAACCGGGACAGAATCCTGCGCCCCAACCGGGACTCGAACCCTGGGTGCAGGCGCCACAGGTGGAGGATTAGTCTAGTGAGCCGCGGCGCCGGCCTCTGCTTTAGATTTTTAAATGTGTTTTTATGTTATAGGAATAAGTTTCATGATTCTCTTGTCTTCATTGTGAAGGCAGACAGATCTGAACTCTGCTGCTTAACTAAACAATTAAACAGTCTTAAATTCTCTTAAAAGCTTAGTGATCATAGTAATGTCAGTGTTACGTTTTTGGTATTTAATAGAAATGAGATAATCAATGCAAAGTGCTCAGCGTAATGCCAGGTGTATGGAATGGCCTTCATGATTGATTTCATTATTATTGATGTACATTTTATGAATATGGAAGGCCCATCTTTGTCCTGTGTAGTGTTTTTTTGACTTAAATTTTATCCAATATTGACATTTCCACTCGTGACAGTTCCCATTTCTTAATTTTCATTTTATGCCATTTATTTCAGCAAGTCTCTTGCAAATCACATATGTTTGAATCCTGATTTTTTTTCTTCCAAATTGTGAATCTTCATCTTTTAATGAGATAACAGTCCATTCCCATTTTTGCCAAAAAAGGCATTTGGCAAGTTTTTTTCCCTTCTTCCTTCGGCCAGCCCACTCTCCTGCCTGGGAGGATTTTAGAGCTAGAATTTATGAAAAAATGTAAATATATTTGATTTCCTATGAACTGTTATTGATGTATACATTATTTCACATGATTCCAGACTTTTTGAGATGTGACTACCAAAGTTCACTTGTTTCATTTTTCACCTCTTACTTTATGGACCCATTTTCCTCTTGTCAAATTAATTGATTAATTCATTATTCCAATCATTAAATATTAATTTTTTAATCAAATATTTATTAAACACATACTTTTGGTTAGAGTTAGAGTTCAATGCAGGCATCAGCATGTGCTGGGGGCAGAGTACGTGACAAAGAACCTGGTCTGTGTCTTCACTGGATCTACATTTAGAGGACGAGAGAGGCGAAGAAGGAAGCAAATGCACAAACAGGGTGCCCGGTAGAACAAATACAAAGTCCATACGTAGGGGTCCCAAGGGGAGAGTGGTGCATGTGTGTGGCACCTGGCTAGAACACTGAATGTGAGAGCTTCCTGTGAAGGTCATGTCTGTGCTGGCGCCGTCAGGAAGAGGTGGCATTGGCTGTGCGACCAGAGGAAGAAGGGCATGCGGGGGAAAAAGACCAGCGTGTGCAGAGACACCGAGAGCAAGTAGTTTTATTCCAAAGTTGCTTTCATATAAATTCATTTTTATGATCCACAGTTAAAAGGATTAATTTAAAAAAATAACTGCCAAGGCAGGCTAATCCAATTGGAGCGTTTGAGAATGGGTCTGAAGACCAATTGGAAGGCCCTCCATTCATTCCCTGCCCCCTCCCTCCCTCCATCCGTCCAACCGTCTGTCTGCCTTTCTGTCTGTCCGTCTATGCGTCCATCCACCCAATAAGCATCTACTGAGTGCCTATTGTGTGTCAGGCCCTGGGCTGGTTGTTGACCGTGTAATAACACAAGCACATGCCCGAGTGTAGAGGCTGGCTGTGCGAACAGCCTGCCGGGGCCATGTGGGTAAAATTTAGCACTTCTCATGGAGTGGGCTGGACCATGGGGCTGGGGGGAGCCACGTGTAATGTAATGTACTCTGCAGAGCCCAGAGCAAGGAGGAGGCTGGCGGGAAAGAGCTGAGAGCAACTCCTGCCAGATGGCTTCTCTCTTCCCCCAAGGAAGTGCAGACTTCATGCTGTGATATGATACACAGAACAGTGCTTCCTGTGGGGTGGCAAGGGCATTTTGAATCTAAAGACTACAGCTTGTTGATGTGTGAAAGAATTCTTTTTTACTTCTTCAGACTTTGTGAAGGGATAATCAGACCCAATTTTATAAGCCAGGGAGGAGATACTTGGGGTGAATTTAAATGCACCCATCCTAGTGGCTGGACCCCTAATGAAATGAGCTGTCACCTGTTGGGGGCTTCTCGGATGCACCCACTTGGTATCCTCTAGCTGTCACAAAGTAGCTCAGGTCCTCTTCTAAGTGGCCAATTATCTGCAGTTGATCAGATTCTGATACTGAGTCTTGTTTTATTCGACCCTCACTTCCAGAAACCTTACAGTTTCCTTAAAAAAAAATTTATTTATTGATTTGGAAGGCAGAGTTACAGAGATAGAGAGGGAGAGACAGAGAGAGAGAGAGAGAGAGAGAGAGAGAGAGAGAGAGATCTTCCACCTGCTGGTTCCCCAAACGGCTGCAAAGGCTAGGGCTGGGCCAGGCCAGAGCCAGGAGCCAGGAGCCAGGAGCCAGGAGCTAGGAGCTGCTTCCAGGTTTCCCACATGGGTGCAGGGACCCAAGCACTTGGGCCGTCTTGAGCTGCTTTCCTAGGTGCATTTGCAGGAAGCTGGATTGGAAGTGGAGCAGTGCTGGCGTTGCAGGTGGCGTCTTAACTCATTGTGCCGCAGTGCTGGTCCTAAACCTTATTGTTTTCAACAGTGAACTAGGGAGAGATTTAGACTACTTGATCTGTGTACACCTCTCAAGTTCAATCATTTGCTTATTTATTTATGCCCCTCTCTAGCCTTTTTCCCTCCCACCTTGCTTCCTTGCTGGCTCCCTTCCATCCATCCATCCTCCCGTCCACCTAGTATTTAATTGAGTACCCGCCGTGTGCCAGGCACTGTACGAGCTGCTCAATCAATGACAGCAGAAGAGACAGACTCTACACTTGGAGCTTATCATCTATGAGGGGAGACAGAACAGCAAACGATGACACAGATAATGTCATTGTCAGTATAAGTGCCGTAAGTGAGAAGATATATGGTGGGTGAGACTGTGTATCAAAACAGCCTCTCTTACTTCGAGACTCAGAGAAGTCTTTCTGGACAAACACTTGGTGAAGATGGTCAGGAAACCATTCCCAGCAGAGGGCACAGCAAGTGCAGTGGCTCTGAGATAGGACAGGGCGTGGTGACATTAAAGAAGCTCATGAATTCGCCGTCAACTCACAATACCAGTAGGAATAGCAGCTACTGCTTCCTAAGAGCCGCTGTTTTCTGGGCGCTGTGCAGTCCTCAGCTGTGTGTTCTTAACTGAATTGCTTCCATCTGTGTCTCTGTAGGACAGGATGACAATGGTCGTACCTAATGTCACTGGGTTGTTGTGTGGATCCAGGGTGATGTCCAAGTCCTTAGCACTGTGTCTGGGCCACGGTATGTGCCTAGGAGAAATACCATGCAATTGCTGGAGTGTTTATGAATGGTGTTGGGTGGGAAGGCGTTCTTGTTGGGGCCCAGGGCTTGTCTGGCTCTTTGTTGGGGTCACTCTCAGAGCTTCTGCAGACCTGGAAGTCGGCCACTCAGCACAGCCAAGCAGGTGAAGCACCTGCTTCTCCATCTGCTCACACAGAACGAGGGGAGGGAGAGGCCAGCGCAGCGTGGCCTTCGGGCAGCAGGCACATTGGAGGTTGGCGGCTGGTGTTTGCAACATTGGTTGGCGCTGTGGAGGACACAGAGGGTCAAGGGCAATCATTATCACAGGACGGCTTAGTGGAAACCGTGCGTTCCGTTCCTTATCTGTTTTTGAGGCCAGTGCCTTCCTTGTTCTTGAACTGTGGGGAAAACATCTCCTACAAGTCCCTCTCCTGAGAGCCAGAGCCATTTCCCTGCTACAAACAACAAATAGCAACATAGCCAGTGTGAACAGCGCCTTCTCAGCCAGGGGAAACCCTCATTTGTGATTATTTATCCATAAGAACTCTTTGCATATTACTAGGCTTGGAGAGAGAAGGAAGCCAAGAATGCCCAGGTACTCCTGTCCAGGACCCGTATCTTTCACTTGAGTGAGTGGCCCCCTTGGGTGACTGGGATATTTGGCAATATCTGGAAACATTGTGTTTGTGACAGTCTGGGAAAACAAGGTTGCTGCTGGAATCCGGTGAGTAGAGACAAGGGATGGTGTTGAAGGAAGACTCCCAGGACAGCTGTCAAAAATGCCCCTGATGCTATGGGTGAGACACCCTCATCTACTACTGCCTGTCAAGTATTGTTTTTGTAAAGCCAGTTGTGGGGAGGGTCCTGATTCTTGTGCAAAATTGTGTGTGTGTGTGCATGCGTGTTTGTGTTCATCTAAACTGATGCGCTCTCTTGGATCATTTTCCCTAAGAAGTTTTAGTTATCTGCCATCAATTAAAATACTTTGTTTTTGAATATACAATGTGAAGTTTGAAATCCTATGGTTGTGATAAGGTACCCCGCGAGCAGTCACTCTCCCCACCTCCACTCCTGTCCTCAGGCCTTCAGTTCCCGCGTCTGGGGGAAAACCATGCTCTGGTTATTTAGGTATTCATAGAGAGAGATTCCACATCTGCTTCTTGCATCCTTCCTAGTACCTTATGCACAGTTTTTCCTTGCTGCTTGCGTTTCACTTGATGACCTGTCTTAGCGATGTGTCCATATTGTCCCATCCTGAATGGCTTCATTCATTCTGAGAGCTGCACAGTGTTCCTTTAAGGACAGGGATAGGAGATGTGTGGCCCACGGGCGGATAAGACCTGCAAGTCATTTGATCTGGTGCTTCCAAGGCAACCGCCAGGCTGGACTTGAAAGTCGATGAATCTTAGGCTCATTTTTAAAAAAGATTTATTTATTTGAGAGGCAGAGTTACAGAGAGAGAGAGAGAGGGAGTGAGAGAGATCTTCCATCTGCTGGTTCACTCCCCAAAAGGCCACAACAGTCAGGGCTGGGCCAGGCTGAAGCCAGGAGTGAAGAGCTTCATCCGGGTCTTCCATGTGGGCAGCAGGGGTCCAAGCACTTGGACCATTTTCTGCTGCTTTCCCAGATGCATTAACAGGGAACTGGATTGGAAGTAGAGCAGCCGGGACTTGAAACGATGGTCTGATATGGGATGCTGGAATCACAGGTGGCAGTTTAAGCCGCTGCATCACAGCGCCAGCTCTAGCAGGCTACTTTTTTTTTTTTATCTTTTATTTAATGAATATAAATTTCCAAAGTACGACTCATGGGTTACAATGGCTTCCCCCCCCATACCGTCCCTCCCACCCACAACCCTCCCCTTTCCCACTCCCTCTCCCCTTCCATTCACATCAAGATTCATTTTCGATTATCTTAATATACAGAAGATCAGCTTAGTATACCTTAAGTAAGGATTTCAACAGTTTGCTCCCACACAGAAACATAAAGTGAAAAATAATAGATGATTTTTTTTTAAATGATGATGAAATCAGATCAGACCTATTGTCATGTTTAATCCCAGTGAGAGTCAAGTTGGGAATTGATAATTTCTTTTTTTTTTTTTTTTACAGAAGATCAGTTTAGTGTACATTAAGTAAAGATTTCAATCGTTTGCACCCCCATAGAAACACAAAGTGAAATATACTGTTTGAGTACTCGTTATAGCATTAAGCCTCAGTGTACAGCACATTAAGGACAGAGATCCTACATGAGGAGTAAGTGCACAGTGACTCCTGTTGTTGACTTTACAAATTGACACTCCTGTTTATGGCATCAGTAATCTCCCTATGCACCAGTCATGAGTTTCCAAGGCTATGGAAGCCCCTTGAGTTTTCCGACTCTTACCTTGTTTAGACACGGTCATAGTCAAAGTGGAGGTTCTCTCCTCCCTTCAGAGAAAGGCACCTCCCTCTATGAAGACCTGTTCTTTCCACTGGGATCTCACTCACAGAGATCTTTTTGCCAGAGTGTCTTGGCTTTCCATGCCTGAAATGCTCTCATGGGCTTTTCAGCCAGATCCGAGTGTAGCAGGCTACTTTTTAAGTTGATAATCTTGCATGGCCTGTGAATTATGCTATAAATATGCAAATCGTCTTTGCCAGGGAAAAAAAATGGGTTCCCCAGCCCAGCAGCATGGCCATACAGTCTCCTGCAGATCAGCACTAGGTCATTTCAAGTCTTTAGCTGTCCCAGACTGTGCTGCAGTGGACCTGCTGGGTCCTAACTGTGGACACACATGTGTGAGCACATCTCTAATGCAAGGTCTTGTGAGTGGAACTTCTGGGTTCAGCACACGTGCATGTTAAATGTGGGTAACGATTCTTGGCAGCAGTGGTTTGCTCCTGTGTGCTGTGCATGCTTTGTGTGCCCCACTTGATTGATTATACCCACTTTGGGTTATAGTCTTTGCAACTCACTCATGGTCCATACGGCACAGCAAGAGCCTCTGTCTGCAGCCAGTTCTTCAAGACCAGCTGCACCTGCCCCCCTTCCCCCATGGGCTTTCTCCTAAGGGAAAGTAGGAGGCATGGGTTCTCTTGCTTAAAGAAATTTGTTAACTCCCCAGGGGTGCCTGCTGCTGGATTGGGAGTGAGGTGGCATTTAGAGCCTGCTGGCTGTGGTCTCCCTGTGCAGACTGGAAGTTGTGGGGTGTCTTTATCTGCAGGAAGCAGCTCTGAGAGCGGAAGAGGAGTGAAAGTAGATGGAGAGCTGGGGGAATTAGAAGGGGAGGAAGTCGTGGGAGAAATGCCTTTTTTTTTTTTTAAGGACAGACACGGCAGATTTCTCCTGCCCATCTCGTTGGAATGCCAAGCAGGAATTAAATGGGAAGTCGGGCTGCTTCTGCCAGACCGGCTCAGCAGCCAGCCCTACCAGGCTCCTGGAGTTGCAGGCTGTTGTCTGAGCTGGCGAGGGTCCCCTCCCTGGAGTCTCTTGCAGGAACTGGCTGGAAGCAGCATCTTCTTTGAAGGAAGATGTAAGAAGCCACAAAGACACCATGCACTGGCTGAAGCCATGCAAGCAACTCTGGCCTGGCAAATCCATCCCCTAAGTTTGTACCAGGGCTGGTGCAAAAAGCTAAGGTACCTGGATATGTGTGTCTCACGTGCTGAGGTCTCCCAGCTCCTGGAGCAGTACCTGGTACACAGAAGGCACTCAAAGAACATTCACTGAAAATAAGGAACAATGCTTGGCAGATGTAGCTCTGTGTCTGCTAGGCTTCTTCGCCCTGGGGACAGACTTGATGTTTAACTCATAGTCAGTTGACAAACACCTTCACCAAGCAGAGCAAATGCTGGCTGAGAAAACTGGGATGTGTATGGGGTGGGGCGGGGCTCTTTTATCTGGTGTGCATGATGTTAGATCTCTGAAACTTGGATTTCTCTGCAGATCAGGGAGAAGACCCAAAGAGGCAGGGAGGAAGGATTTGCCCCTGCATTTACCAAAAGTAACCTTTTTATTTTGGAATTATCCTGGACCTTCAGAAAAGTTGTGAAGTGTGTCCAGACAGTTCCCCCTGAATACCTCTCTCCTGGTTTCCCCCAATATTAACATCTTAGGTAACCACAGTACATTTGCTCCTGCTCTTCTGGCAAACGGCGGTGAGCCTGTGCTGGAGAGAGAGCGAGCAGTCACATCTCAAACAGGAGCAAAGAAAAGAAAGGGTGGCTTGGGACCAAGCTTATTCCTTTTTCAACAGCCCTCATGCACAAACTACCAAAGAGGTGCAGAAGAACTATCACCCAGGGGTTAGCAGCCCATGAAGCTCTCACAAAGCCCCAGCTCTCAGCACTACCCTGAGGTTGAAGCCTTTAATCATGGGTCTTTGGGGGACACCAAACCATGTCTAAGCTGTACCATAGGGTCATCAGAAATCCTGAGAATCCATGATGGTGATAACAGAATGGAAATACCAGCTGTGGTAATGATAGGAGTAAGTGATTAAGGTGGTGCTTATTCTGTGCTAAGTCCTTCTCCTGGAGTAACTTATTTGATGCTTTCAGTGTCCTGTGCAGTGCAGGTACAGTTGGAACAATTCCCATTTTACAGATGAGTAAGCTGAGGCAGAGCAGTTGAGGCGGAGAGGTCACACTGCTAGCCTCTAGCTCTTACTCGAGGTCCGAGTTGTCTGGCTCCAGTCTCCCACTCTTCACGACTTTCTGCACAGTGATGGTAATAGCTGTCATCCCTTGATGATAATGTGTTTTGGACATGAAGTTTTACATAGAATATTTCTAAACCTTCCCCCTGACTCAGAGAGCTGTGAAGAGCCCTGATTTTGTTGTCCTGCTTCAGGACAAAAATGCATGACCTCAAGATTTGTGAGCAAGAGCGGGAGGGGAGCGTGCATGTGTGTGTGTGTGTGTGTGTGTGTGTGTGTTGCTGGAGGGAGCACTTCCACTGCCTTCTGTCCTAGTTCTTTTCCCGATATATCTAGCCAGGTCTGCTCTGTGCACCTGGGCATGGTACTGCTAGGTCTTTTCTCTCCCAGCAGTGGCGAAGATTCGCGAAGCTTGGTCAGAACAAGAACAATCAGGAGTGCCTTGATTCTGAGAGCCAAACAAGATAATACTTCAGTTAATCAGCAAGCACAAGCCTTGGGCTCCAAGAGGCTAAGTGGTTTCTGCCTAGATCTTGCAGATAGCTGGCAGGCAGGGTCCATATAAAAGCAAGGTTTGAGCGGCATGTTTTGGGTTGGGAAGAGGAGGAGCATGGCAGGGCCAACACAGCCATGGAAGGGTTCTTGGAGGTGGGGAAAGCACCTCATTTTCTTTAAAAATTTGGGGCTATTTTTAATTGTTTGAAAGGGGGAGGAGGAGGGAGGGAGAGAAAGAGAAAGAGAAAGAGAGAGAGAGAGAGAGAGAGAGAGAGAGAATATTCCATCTGCTGGTTTACTCTCCAAATATCGACAGCATCAGGGCTGGGCTGCACTGATGCTGGGAGCCAGGAACTCGATCCGGTCTCCACCGTGGGTGGCAGGGACCCAGAAGCTTGAGCCATCATCTGCTGCCTCCCAGAGTGAGCATTAGCAGGAAGCTGGAGTCAAGAGTGGAGCCAGGACTTGAACCCGAGCACTCTGATAGGGGCTGCTGGCGTCCCAAGTGGTGTCTTAACCACGGCACCAAACACCTGCGTCTTGAACTCATTTTCCACCCAGGGTCTCTTTCTGTGTCCTATGAGTCCTGTTGCCTGGGATGCGTCCCCCTCTCCCTTCCAATGGTGGGCTCTGGGTCTTCGGTTTAAAGGTCCCCTTGCTGACAAGGTCTACCTTGCTGGCGGCCTGCCTGAAGCCCCTCTGGAAATTTCCCAGGCTTGTGAGCTTCATGAAGTCCAGGACCTCTGCTTTGTTCACTGCTGTGTCCTCTGGGGCCTGGAACAGTGTTAGGAACACATCGTCTCTCATGAACTGTTTTGCCGAGTAATTGAATGAGCGGTTCATGTCATGTCCTGATGTGTGTCTGTCCTAGAACATAGCATTTTTGTCGTTAGCTTGACTGCTTCCTGGTGTGTGGTCAGATTCCCTTACGAGCCATCAGCTTGGGGAGGATGGAGAGTACCTCTGTCTCATTCACCTTCCAGCAGCCAAGGGCAGGCCTGGCGTGTGGTTAAAAGGAAGTGAGTTTTGGGGCCCGATGACCAGGATTCAAATCCCAGGTCTCCTGCTCACCTGCTAAGCCTCTCTATGCCTCAGTTTCCACATATGCACAAAGGGACAATAATAGCCTCTAAGTGTTAATATTGGTTAAAATGTTTAGGAGAGGGCCCGGGTGAGAATGTACCTTGTAAATGTCAGTGTTGTTAGTGCTGGGAAAATGTTTGGGATTTCAAGCTTGGGGGAATCTGTACGTAGAATGCAGATTTTCTCTCTGAGTGGCAAAATCCTTGCTAAGGACAGGTGGAGATGATCGGAGAGGCCCAGGAGATCTTAGAACCAGGCTGCTGAAGAAACCCGACCCCTCCTTCCCCTCTCTGTTCTCTTGGAAAAGGCCAGTTGCTAGCATGCCTAGCATTTCTGCTCTTCACAGCTTTCCACCTTTCTTTCTCTGCATTGGCCCTATTTTTTTTTTCCCCACAGCACGGCTTGGAATCTCGCGGGCTAACTTGCAGCTGGGGTGTGGGAGCCAGCGCTTCCATTTAGAGAAGCAGCCGGTCCTGGAATGCCGTGGCGGGGCTGCCAGGCTCGCTCCTGGGCCGAGCCAGCCAGGAATGCACTTTGCAGCTTACACAAGGCCAGGCCTTGGGTCCATGGAATTTCTCCTTTCTGCTGGCTCATTCGTGTCTGTTAAAAAAAAAAATATTGCAAGCAGTGCATGCTCCTGGTGATAATCCCAAACAGTACAAGGGGTCTTCCCAAAGTTCATGGGAAATGTATATTATGGATGCGCTGTGCACAGATTTAAAAGAAAATTTGCACCAAAAGAAACATAAATATTTCTAAAACCGTAGGTCCCCTTCTACGATGCTTTGTCACACACGGTAGCTTGAAGAGGGAGTCTCTTCCGAGCGTAGAGGCTTCATTCCCCAGTCCTGTCTTCCCATCCCCCATTATTGGTGCCAAGTTAAGCCTGAAGTTTGGTTAAATAAGACACAAATTTTTAGTGGATGTATGTCCCAAATATTGCAGGGTACAAACTTGTACTAAAAATTGTTTGTTTAAATGATATTCAGATTTATCTGGGTGTTCTGTAGTTGTTTTTTTTTTTCTTTAAAGATTTGTTTGAAAGGCAGACAACAGAGGGAGGGGGAGACAAAGAGAGATCTTCCATGCGCTGGTTCAATCCCCAAATGGCTACAACAGCCAGGGCTGGGCCAGGCCAAAGCCAGGAGCTAGGGGCTCCATCTCCCAGGTGGGTGCAGGGGCCCAAGTACCTGGCCATCTTCTGCTGCTTTCCCAGGCACATTGGCAGGAAGTTGGCTTGGAAGTGGAGTGGCTGAGATGCTGGTGTTGCAGGTGGTGGCTTAATTGGTCTGTGCCACAATGCTGGACCCGTCCTGTAGTTTGATTTGCTAAGTTTGATAGCCGAGAGCCTCTCCTATAGTCAGTTTTCTCTGTTTTTCTCCAGTAATTGTCCAAGCATGTGCAACACGTGGGTACCTTGACAGCTTTACTCCTGGTGGAATTCCCAGCACCTAGAACAGTGCAGGTGCCTGATCAATATTGACTGAATGAGTGATCAAATCTGCACCCACCCCTTTTCCTTCACACAGTTGGAAATACACTCGACTTCCATTCATACTTAGCATTTTCTTTTACTAATGTCTCCTGGAGATTGATGCACAGAGCTGCCTCATTCACGAGTTTGGGAACTTATACAGATTCATGGGGGAGTAGAATTAAAAGACAAGTTAGTAATTGATGCAAAAAATTTTGAGATTGTCTTTGAAAAGTTAATGGAAAATGTATGATATGATATGCATGGATTTTAAATTTCCTTTGCACCAAAATAAACCTATTTTTTAATTTCATTTTCCCACCCTTGTATTTCTAATGGTTTCATAATATTCTCCTTTTTTTTAAAAAAAGCTTATTTATTTATTTGAAAGGTAGACACACACACAGAGAGAGAGAGAGAGAGAGAGAGAGATATTGTACATTCACTAGTTCACTCCCTAAATGGCTGTAACATCCAGGGTGTGACCAGGCCAAAGCCAGGAGCTAGGAACTCCATCTGAGTCTCTTGTATGGGTGGCAGGGACTCAAATACTTGGGCATTTTCTGTTGCTTTCCCAGGTGCACCGGCAGGAAGCTGAGTGGGAAGTAGAGCAGCCAGAACTTGAACCAGCTCTCTGATGTGGGATGCTGATGTTGCAGGTCGTGGCTTAGCCCGCTGTGCCACAATACCTACACATCCTTGTAGTATTCCATTTTCTGAGTACATGATAATGTATTTAGCCAGTCCTCTGACAGTGGGCCTTGGTGCTGTTGAGAGTCTTTTGCTATTACAAGCAATACGGTACTCGGCCTTCTTGTGGGTTTGGCTCTGTGTGAAGGACAGAGGTAGCAGGAATCCCTTGGGCAGAGGGTACCTGCTTTGCACTGTGGATTCCTGTGCCTGAGTTATTTTTCCAGGGGATCTGTTCACACTTCCCTTGGACAACTTGCTCCAAAGATGATCTGACTTTTCCTTTTTGCCCACTCCATTGAAAAAAAGTGGCTTGTGAGAACCTCTTTCTGTTTGAAAGTTCTCCCTCTCTCTCTGAACTGCCTCTACTTCTCTTTTGCCTATGTTTCTACTTTCTAATCGATTTTAAGAAGTTTGTATTTATTAAAGAGCATGCCTCGGGGCTGGGGCTGGGGCCTAGCAGGTAAAGCTGTTGCCTGCAATGCAGGCTCTCATATAAGCAACAGTTCAAGTCCCGGCTGCTCCACTTAAGATCCAGCTCCCCGCTAATATGCCTGGGAAAGCAGTGAAAGATGGCCCAAGGGCTCGGGCCCCTGCCTCCCACATGGGAGACTTGGAAGCAGCTCCTGGCTCCTGGTCTGGCCTCGCCCAGCCCTGGCCATTGCAGCCATTTGGGGAACGAACCAGCAGATGGAAGATCTCTCTCTGTCTCTTCCTCTGTAACTATGCCTTTCAAATAAATAAAATAAATCTCTTTAAAAAAAGAACATGCCTTTTAGCCTGGCCTTTATTTTATATCTCAGCTGTTAGTATAGAAAACTGGTTTTGCACTTTGAAAAAATTGGTTGAGTATGAATTTTTCACTCTGCAGATATTTAAAACTTCTAAGTCAAATTTCAGCATCTACTTTTTGTGTCTTGTTCAGAAAGTCCTCCTCCTCCATGAGATTAGGAGAAATTCTTCCACATTTTACTACATTAACTCTTTTTTTTTTTTGCGTTTAAATCTTTAATCCATCTGGAATTTATTTTGATTTTAGGAGAGAGGTGAGGATCCAGCTTTATTTTTTACCAGATGGCCAGCCCGTTGTCCCAATACCCTTTATTGAGTAATCCATTGCTTCCCACACAATTGAAATGCTGCCATTACCATAGATTAGATAGAGGAGGGGGATTTTGTGGTCATTTCCTGAGGGGATCCAGGGCCAGCTAGTCAGAAGGATTTTAGGGGAAACACACCAGAAGTGCTGTGTGTGGCAGCCGTGGGTTTCCTGGCTTTGGGGTGGAGTGAGTGAGTGTCTGGTGCTCAGAGGAATTTTAAGTTTCTCTTATTTATTTGAAAGGTAGAGAGAGGGGGGAAGGGAAGGAAGGAGGGAGGGGGAGAGGGAAATAGAGAGAGATCATTCCGGTGGTTTGCTTTCCAAATGCCCATAGCAGTCCTGGGCCAGGCCAAAGCCAAGAGCCAGAAACCCAATCTGATCTCCCACATGAGTGGTAGGGACCCAAGTACTTGAGCCATCACCTGCTGTCCCCCAGGGTGCACGTTAGCAGGAAGTTGGATCAGAAGTAGAGGTGAGACTTGAACCCAGGCACGCGGGTATGGGATGTGGGTGTGCTAAGCGATGACCAAACCTGCTGCATCTAGCCCCTGCCGCTGGAAGGAGATTAGAGCACCATGGTTTCTCAGCCTCAGCACTACGACATTTTGGGTTCCACCTGTCTTCGCTGGGGGCTGTCCTGTGTATTTTAGAATGTTTAGCAGCGTCCTTGGCCTCTGCCTAGTAGATGCCCAGGTCAGCTCTTGCCCTGAATTGTGACAGTGAGTCCAGGGGTGACCAAAATGTCCCCTGGGTGGGTGGGCAAAATTATCTCTGGCTGAGAACCAAGACTTTATGGGGCCTGGGTTGAACAGACCCTCGATTAGACGCTCATGAGGCCTTTTGTTGGTCTGCGATTCTGTCTTCAGTATTATCAGCGGCTCCAGCTGTCTGGGAGCCAGAGAGGAAGGTGCCTATCTATCTTGGAGCCCAGAGCCAGAGATTTGGTGGTGTGAGAGCGGAGTTTTGAGGGAGGAAGGGTGGGGAGCATGTGAGTTGATAGTTGACTCCAAGAGGTTCCCTCCCACATTGGCAGGAGAGAATCTTCCAGAACCCCATGGATTCCCGAGCCATTCTCCCTGCCAACAGCACCCCACCTCCCCCAACAAAGGGGCCCCGCCTGATCATGGAGGCAGAGCCATGACTGTGCGAGTCCAAAGCAGTAGAAGTTTCGTGACTGAGTGGTGTGACAGTTTATCTTCCACTTAGGACTGAAAGGGTCCAGGGGCTTATCTTTGGGGACAGCAGGAAGCACATGTGTTTGGGAGGTTGGGGTGTGGTGGCGAGTGGGGAGGGAAATTCCATATAGAATACAGAGTTGTGGGAGAGAATCAGAGGAGGAGAAAGAAGTGGGTGAGATGCCAGGGGTCTGGAGGGAAACCTGCTGAGGGCTGAGCACCTGGCCCAGAGATTACCCAGCGACAGCTGGAGGCAGCTTCTCCCTGACACCGCTGCAGGGGGAGAGGATTGGTGCTGAGTGTGCTGGAGGTGCGTAGCAGTGATCTGAGGGAGGTAATCCCACTGGGAAGCTGTCTTAATGGGCAAACTGGGGTCTGATTGGTCAGGCAGGGACTCGGGGCGGGAGGGGGGCTTTAGCAAAGGCGTCCATGTGAAGCACTTAGTCCTCACTAGGTGTGGCTCTGATGTAGAGTGTGGATGATGGTGACAGACACACCAGTGCCTTGGAGACCTGCTAAGGGGTTTGGGCTTTCTTTTTAACCCAGAACAGCCCTCACCTGTGCAATTTAGATGAACCATAGAGTAGAGGTTAGCAAAAGGAAGGTAGGGAACATCAGCGTAGAGTCACTCCCCAGCCCATGGCCCCGCCCAGTGACAACCTTCTACTCCCCCTGCTGCACATCCTCAGGACATACCGCCCCCCAAGGTCAGGAGTTTGCTCTACTGGTATACAGTTGGTGCTAAATAACTGCTCATGGAATGGGCAAATCCACACTGCAGCCCTGATGGCACTTGCTTTTTTCATACCATACGTCACAACCCACTTTCCTCAAAGCTCTATCCTGACAAAGACGGTGCAGGTCTCAGGCTTAGGACATTAGGCAATGACTTAAAGTCAAAAGGGGCTAACATGACTTTGTTCTTGATGTTTATTCTTAGGATGAACTTGTAGTTAGATTCATAGATGCTGCTTTTTCATTCTCTTTCTTAAAAATAATTTTTATCGAGACAAAAATTCACATCACACAGAATTCACCATTTATATTTGAGAGGCAGAGAGACAGGGACACACACACACACACACACTCACACACACAGCGAGAGGAAGAAACAGCAACTCAAACTGGGTCTCCCGCATGGGTTACTACTTGAGCTGCTATCTCTTGCTGTTCCAGAGTGCACATTAGCAGGAAGCTGGAATTAGAAACTGAGTTGAGAATAGAATTTAGGTACTCTGATATGCGATGTGAGTGTGCTGTCTTTTTTTTTTTAAGATTTTATTTATTTATTTGAGAGGTAGAGTTAGAGACAGGGAGAGACGGAGAGAAAGGTCTTCCATCCGTTGATTCACTTCCCAGATGGCTTCTTCCCTGTCTCCCTTGTGGTGCAGGGGCCCAAGGACTTGGGCCATCTTTTACTGCTTTCCCAAGTCGTAAGTAGAGAGCTGGATTGGAAGAGGAGCATCTGGAACACAAATCGGCGATCTTCCATTCTGCTGGTTCACTTCCCAGATGGCTGCAACCACCAGGGCTGGGCCAGGCAGAAGTCAGGAGCCAGGAGCTTCATCCTGGTCTCCAATGTGGGTGACAGGGATCCAAACACTTGGGCCACTCTCTGGTTACTTTTCCCAGGCCATTAGCAGGGAGCTGAATCAGAAGTGGAGCAGTGGGGACTTGAACCAGCACCTGTATGGGATGCCAGTGTTGCAGGTAGCAGCTTTACCCACCATGCCACAATGCCAGGTCCAGGCTATTTACTTTTTAAAAACACTTTAAATTCAATGTAAGTCAATTGAAGGAGAACGATCAGTAGTTGCAGATGATGTGTGGACATGGCAGATAGCATGAAGGTTGCACAAGTAGGGACCCTGCCTGGTAGTGCACAGTGGACTCTTTCCTAGCCATCTCCTCAGCCTCTGTCCCTCCATTCCGGAAGCCTCAGTGTAGCTGATCTGGCCTCCTCACCAGCCTCCAGGAGCTGTCCAGCCTCAAAGATATTGCAAAGATAGTGCACTGGCAGGAGGGGCGAGATCATCAGTACCAGTGCTATGGGCGACAGAGGCAGCCACGGTGGAGGTCCCCAGGAGCCGAGCCATCAGGGTGTTCGTTCTTTGGTGAAGTGGTAGATCTGGAGCTGTGGACTTCAGCTTCCCCTCCCGAAGGCTGTGCAAGAGTGGGAGCTGAGCCAGTCATCTGTGAGTGTGGGAAAAGAGAGTGATGTGACAAAAACAGTTACCATCAGACTTGCTAACCTCGAAAGCTTGAAATAGTGATATCGTTGGAGAGGGAGATGTAAGCATGACACGGCTGATCTGCTCCCCATCTGGGCAAGGAAGCTCTTCTAACTTCTCTGGCTCGGTGCCGGGAGGTTTGCAGCATCTTCTGGTTCTTTTCCCTTTGTCTTTGAGATCAGCATTCCTGCTCCGGTGATGTGTGGCTTTGGGCTCTGCCAAAGGAAAGAAGCACTTTGCTTCCTGTTTCTGGGGACTGTTGTCACTCTTCCAGGTTGTCTTAGCTTTGCTCCTTTGCTGGGAGGGCAGAGGATGGTTCTAGTCTCTGTTCCCATGGAAGGGGTGAGTATGCACCTCTCTCTGTGTGTAGAAACGTCTCCAAGCTCTCAAGCCTCAGGTACTGTACAGTGGGCTGAATGTAACTCCCCGCCCCCATTGGCATCCGTGGATGTGACGGAGGTGGGTCCTGCTCCCATGAGTTACCCTGAAGATCCACGGCATGGGGTTGTCTGTCACAGGCTCTCTAGATGGATTCAGATGCTCGGCAAGATTTGGGAGGGGCACACGGCCTTGCGAGCAAGACTGTGGTCCATCTATGGAGGGGGACTTGAGTCCCAGGCTGGACACCCCCACCTGGTTGGGTGGCCGTGGGGAAATCATCGAGTGGCTCAGTGCTTCACTTTCATTCCCCTTGCATGGGGGGGTGGGTGCCAGTGTACTCGCCTCCCAGGGTTGTGGGGAGGTTTCCAGGGGTGGAGATGTGTGCAGCCCACCAGTCTCCTACCCCACTGATGTACTCCTGTAGGTGGTGCCTGGCCTCTCTCTCAGGGAATAGAAAGGGGCAGGCTGGAGTGTCTTGTTTGTGGTCCAGCCCAGCTGTGCACAGAGACCATGCTGGTGATGCCCACCAGGCTCAACTTCTGAACGTGCATTTTCCTGGAGGACCATTTAGCAGGGCAGGTTGGGCCCATGCCAGTCCATGCCAGATGTTGGGGTGCTGGGTGCTTCTCTTTTCTCAATCCCTGTTTACCTTTAACAAGACGGACGGGAGCTGGGAAGGCCCTCCAGGTGGCCCCTCTCTGGCTGTGACATGCACCAGAAACCCGCTTTCAGCCTGTTTGCCTTGTGTTAGAAAACAGCAGGTGTGGTTGGCAGGCTCTGTCCCACCACCCCTCCCGCCAGCCCTGGTCCCTGGGGACTCCTTAGACTAATGCAGTTTTAATGACTACACATCACTGTTTGCATGGCTGAAATGAGAGCCCGGCTGCTGCTTTTATGTTGAGGCTTATGGCTCTGCCTTTTAGAACCCTGTCTCGCTCACTCTGCTCCGGCTATGGGATGTCTCCTGGCGGCTCAGGCTCTGCCCCTCCAAATAAGGTGCTCACTGAGAAACCCTGCTCTCATGGCAGAGCCGCTGCCCTGCCCAGGCAGGAGTGCACTGTGTAGAACAAATGCATAAAGACAGATCCCTTGTTGTTTTAGTTTAAAGAGATTTTTAAAAATTCTAAATTGAGTGCCTGCTATAGAACAATTAGAACATGCAGATAGACTAAGAGAAGAAAAGAAAGTCACCCCTAATCCCAGTACTCAGAAAAAATACCCAATAGTCAACATTTTTGTTTTATGTCCTTGGAGATTTTAATCAACAACATATATTTTAAGCTAAAATTAGAAATAGAACTGGAAACACATTATTCTGAAATCTCCCCATGATGATTGTACGAGGAATGGCTTTCCAAGTCAAGAAATGTATTGATTTGCAGTATCTTTTTTCCCCCAGCATCATTGTATCCTCTTACATGTCTGGTCTCCTTTATAGAAAGCTTTAATTGCCTTCAGTTTTGAGTAGTTAGATACACTCACAAAATTCAAAATTAAAAAGGTACAAAAGGGCTACCTTGAAGATCTCTCTCTCTCCTCCTTGGCCTTCAGCCACTCCGTTTACCTCCCTGTAGTTAGCCAGTGTTGCCATTTTCTTATGTATGCTTTTGGAAATAGTCCATAGTAGGCACAGAGATAATAGACATTTAGTTTTCTCTGTCCCCAAAGCAAGCAGTCAGATGTTAGCTTGCCTTGATTTTTCCACTTGACGATGTAACCTGGTACGCAAAGAATACACTTTTTCTACTTTATGACTGCATTGTGGTCCATGGTGTGGGCAACCTTAATGTCTTTTTAAAATGGAGATGAGGTGGGCATTGGCACAGTGGTTAAGATGCTGCTTGGGATGCCTGCATCCAATATTTGAGTGTCTAGATTTGAGTCCCAGCTCTGCTTGCAATTCCAGCTTCCTGTTAATGTGTACCCTGTGAGACAACAGGGACCCTGATATTATGTGGGTCCCTGATACCCACGTAGGAGACTTGAATGGAGTTCTGGGCTCGTGGGCTTTGGCCTGGCCTAGCCCAGGCTGTTGCAAGCATTTGGAGAGTGACCTGCAGGATAGAAAATCTGTGTTTCTGACTCTTCTTGCCTCCTTTCTCTGTCTTTCTGCATTTCAAATTAATTCTATAATTTAAAATATTGGGATATATTGATTCAGTAATGTCTCCTGTGGCTCCTTTCAAACTCCATGTCCGTATGGCCTGGCTGGTGACAGCTAAAAAAAAAACATACCATTCAGAGCTTAGGAGAGACTGTGGCTCAGATTATGAATGGGATCGGCCTTGGCCCTGACAGGTCTGAGTGACAAAGGCAAAGCAAAGCCGGCGAGCCTCACGCCAGGTGGTGGTGGCTGGCGCAAGGCCCTTTGTGCTGGGCCACGTTTGGAGCGGGCACTGCCCTTCATCTGTTCTTAGTGGAGAAGGCATTTCATCAGAGGCCCAGAGGGAGGATCGGGTGCTTCCTGGCAAGACACATTGTGGGGAATCGAGGATAAGTGACCTCCTAACCCTGGCTCACGGCGAGAAGGGTCTCCACGTCTGCCTTGGAAGCGTGCACCTGTCGTCACGTGGAAGGTAGGGGCTGGAGGGTGAGTTGGAGCGTTTCTCATTTGATGTCCTTGACTGCAGCTACTATCCCAGGGTATCTTGAGTATGTCGAGGTGACATTTCCACTTAGTGGGATGAAAGGAAAATGTGGGATGCAAAGGAAGTGAGGATTCTTTGCAAGGATGGTGGAGAACTTCCAGAGCTGAGTGAGGGCTGTGAGTCTCCAGACAAGGGGCACGAGCTGGCTTTGGAGTGGGGTGTTTCCTTACCTTTCAAGGATGGAGGGAACCAGCAAGGATAACTGGAAGTGTCTGCAGTAACTGGAATGAATGGTGCTGACGGAGAAGCTGAGTGGATCCTATGTGCAGACACAGGGAGTAGTGGTCTGTCCCTGGTGGGTTAGGTAAGGCCCATCACAAGAGACTTAGGTGTTCCCTAAATTTCAAGGTCACACGACGGTGTTTTCATTATTGGTTAGTGTCAGATCAAGAATAGAGACTCACTCTTTTATTGTGCTGTTTTCTGAGAGATGACGTGAAACTAATAATCAACCAAACCTAACCACAAGCAATTAAAAAATACCTTCTCCAATGACCATAGGTTCAAGTAAAACTCAAAACTGCCACTGCAGAGAGACTTTAAGTGAGAAAAAATGGAGTGCTAGATACACACAGGCAATGCTGAGCTTATGTTCATGACCTTGATACTTTTCTGATTAAAGATCCGCCATACTTCGCCTTGAACGTGATTTGTTATTCTGATGAACGTGTCATGTCAGGTCTGTTTCTGGTGTTCCATTCAGATCTAGTTTTTCTTATCAAGTCTTTTAAGATGCCGTTTTTGAAGGTGAAACATTCATTTTGTTGTTTAAATTCATATGTATTCGTTCAAAGAGTCACAGAACTGTGTCTTCCATCAAATATGTTCTTATGTTTTTTTAAAAAGATTTATTTTATTTATTCGAAAGGCAAAGTTACAGAGAGAGAGAGTGGGCGGGGGGAGACAGAGGAGAGATATCTTCCAACTACTGGTTCAATCCCTAAATGACCACCATGTCTGGAGCTGGGCCAGTCCGAAGCCAGGAGCCAGGAGCTTCCTCCAGGTCTCCCATGCGGGTGCAGGGGCCCAAGCACTTGGGCCATCTTCTACTGCTTTCCCAGGCCATAGCAGGGAGCTGGATCTGAAGTGGAGCAGCCAAGACGTGAGCTGGCATCCGTATGTGAATCCATTACGCGAGAACACTGGCCTCCCTCTATTTTTCTGTTTTGCTCATAGTGTGACATAAAGGATGGAAATCGTTGAGGATCCAGTAGGAAAGTTGTTTTTGAAAGAAACTTTAATGCTTTTGGAATCTTCCTAGGATGCATCCCAAACCAAAGATAATTGAATTATGATACAGCATGTTTTGGGAGCTCTAATGTGAAGATACTTTGAATACTGATGTTCATATTAGAACAATGTCATGGAAAAATCTGGAAAAAATAGCCTCCAAAATTTCCTGGAGTCTGACAAAAGTATTGGACAGAATTCCTGAATATATTTTCATGATCTCTGCTATGTAACCGATACCTATATATTTCAAAATGAAGTCTATGTTCTTAATTTTTTTCTAATTTCCTAAGGCATATATCATCATTGCAGAAATCAGAAAGTAGGATAAGGCATAAAAAGAAAAAAGGCAGATGAGCGCAAGGCAACTGGAACTTATGGGCGGGTAAGTGTTGGCATTAAGGATTCACAGTCCTTTGGCCTTCCTGCTTTCCCAGCCTTCGTAAATAGTTTTCCCTCTCCTGATCACAGAGTGGCTGCTGAACCTCCAAGAACTCGTCTTCTATTCCAGGCATGAAGAATGTGGGATAGGCACACTCTCTTCCTTGCAAGGCTTTGGCTTTTTCTCTGGAAAACATAGCAATGATCTTCTCAGGGAATCCATCTGTAAGGGACTGGCCAGGGCAGAAAGTGAGGCTGGGAGTTAGACGATTTTTATTTGGGAGCATTGTGGCTCCAGTTACTGCTCAGGTTCTGTTAATAAGGAAGGGGTGAGGTGAACGTCGGGTGTGCAACCGACAAACCTGCCACAGAAGGCTGGCCCTGCGTGTTCGCCTTTGGGACGCTTTGTTCCGTGCAAACCACATGTTGTCGTTTTAGGATAACGATTTTAAACTGGTGTATGGTGTCCTCTCGATCAGACAGGGAGCGCCTCTGGCCGGCAACAGTAAACGATGAGTACTTGAGTCGATGCACGCTGACAGGGCTTTTCTGTTTCCTGTCTTTGCAAGGAGAGCCGGTGGCCACACGGTCCATTCGGGTGGATTTTGCTACCGTCTGGGTGTTGTTCTCCACTTTTTTCTGGAAGAAGAAGGAAAAGTTTAGATCTCTTTGCTTCGACAGCTTCGATACCCAGAAGCAGCAGGGGGTAGCAGGAGCTCAGATGGAGGGGGCAGCCTTAGCTTCCTGCCCCCCCATCTCCCATAAATGACACTGGAGCAGCTGGCCCCCCTCCTGTGGCTGGGCCTCTGCTCTGTCAGCACCCCTCCTCTACCATGTGCCGTGGGGGAGCTCAGGGCCTTCGCTGACATGTCTGGCCTCTTGGCTTTTGGTATCTGGTGCAGAGGCTCATTGGCAATTTTCTGCCGACAGCTTGTCATCCGCTGGCCCTCAGCTCCAGCCCAAACCCCTCTGCTCTACAGGGCACTGAACTTCTCTCCGAGGTCCAGAAAGGCTGTAACACTTTACCAGGGTGCATGTTAACTTCCATGATGGTTAAACATTGTGGCACAATGCACATGGCATCAAATTTACCTGCACCCTTTTAAGTGTACAGTACTGTAAAAACTGTAGTTTAAAGTCTATTCACGGCCGGCGCTGTGGCTCACTAGGCTAATCCTCCGCCTAGCGGTGCCGGCACACCGGGTTCTAGTCCCGGTCGGGGTGCCAGATTCTGTCCGGGTTGCCCCTCTTCCAGGCCAGCTCTCTGCTGTGGCCAGGGAGTGCAGTGGAGGATGGCCCAAGTGCTCAGGCCCTGCACCCCATGGGAGACCAGGAGAAGCACCTGGCTCCTGCCATCGGATCAGCGCGGTGTGCCGGCTGCAGCGCGCCACCGGAGTGGCCATTGGAGGGTGAACCAACGGCAAAGGAAGACCTTTCTCTCTGTCTCTCTCTCTCACTGTCCACTCTGCCTGTCAAAAAAAAAAAAAAAAGTCTATTCACGTTGTACAGCGGATCTTCAGAAATTACTTGTCTTGCAAAGGTTACACTCTGTACTCATTCAACAACAGTTCTACATCGGCTTCTCCTCCAGTTCCTAGAAAACTCTGTTTTACTTTCCTGTCTCATATGAGTGGAATAATATAGTATTTGTACTTCATGATCTGTTTATTCCACTTAATATCTTCAAAGTTCATCCTTGTGTGGGCATTTCCTTCATTTTTGTTTTTTCAAAAGATTTATTTTTATTTATTTAGAAGGCAGAGTAACAGAGAGAGGGAGACACAGAGAGGGAGAAAGAGATCTTCCAAATACTGGTTCACTCCCCAAATGGCTGCTACGGCCAGGTCTGAGCAAGGCTAAAGCCAGGAGCCAGGAGCTTCATCTGGGTCTCCCAGGTGGGTGGCAGGGTCCCAGATATTTGGGCCAACTTCTGCTTTCTCAGGTGCATTAGCAGGGAGCTGGATTGGAAGCAGAGAAGCTGGGACTTGAACAGGTACACTGATGTGGGATGCTGGTGTCACAAGCAGTGGTTTAACCTGCGGAGCCAAAGCACCCACTTCAGAATTTTCCTTTTTTTAAAATTTTTATTTATTTGAAAGTGTTACACAGAGAGAGGAGAGGCAGAGAGTGAGAGAGAGAGAGAGAGAGAGAGAGGTCTTCCATCCATTGGTTCACTCCCCAGTTACCAAAACCCCTGGAGCTGCGTCAATCCAGGAGCCAGGAGCTTCTTTTGGGTCTCCAATGCAAGTGCAGGGGCCCAAGGACTTGGGCCATCTTCTCCTGCTTTCCCAGGCCATAGCAGAGAGCTGGATGGGAAGTGGAGCAGCTGGGACTTGAACCGGTGCCTAGTGGGATGCTAGCATTGCAAGTGGTGGCTTTACCCTTTATGCCACAGCGCCAGCCCTGAATTTTCCTCATTTTTAAAGGCTGAATAGTATTGCACTGCGTGTACAGACCACATTTTGTTCACTGATGCATCTGTCAGGGGACAGTCGGGTCTCTCCAACCTCTGGACTTCTGGGAGTCCAAATATCTCCTCTAAAGCTTGCTTTCAGTTCTTTTGGGTATAATATTCAGAAATGGAATGACTGGGATTTCTTCTTTCCATTCTTCGAGGAACCACCATAGTGTTTTCTACAGCAGCTGCAGCATTTTGTGTCCCTACCTATGGTGATCAAGGGTTCTGGTTTTTCCACATTCTCACCCACACTTGCTATTTTTTTTTTTTTTTTTGGCAGTAACCATCCAATGGGTGTGAGGTGGCACCTCACTGTGGTTTTGATTTGCATTTCCTTAATGATGAGTGATGTGGGGCATCTTTTCATGTGCTCATTGGCCATTTGTGTGTCTTTTTTGGAGAGATGTCTATTCAAGTTGACTTCCATGATTTTGCGTGATCACATCTGTATTGATTCAAGCAAACCAACCGGAATAAATCCTGTCATTTAGACTGATTTTGTGGCTTTCTGCAAATAAATTTTGCCCCCAAATAACCTCCAACTTTCTGGAAGCAGTCAGCGTGGGTACAGTTCTGAAGATAACTTTCTTTTAAAAAGGGAAATTCATAAAAGTATCATGCATCTTCCTTTTTTTTTTTTTTTTGACACTAATGGAACGATTTAATGTAATTTCAGAGGGAAGCAGAGCCTCTGGGAAGAGTCGTGTGATAAGAGAAGGTTACCCAGCTCCCTTGTCAGGCAGCGTGTGGGAGTCGACAGCAGCTTTCTCTGTGGGCGCTTGTGGAGGGGAGTGGGTAAGCAGCCCAGGGCTGGCTGCTGAGGGCTAGAGGCAGAGCCCAGGGAGGGGAAGGAGGACGGGAGAGGCAGTCCCTCAGTTCTGCAGGAATCCTGGCAAGTTACCTAGCAGAAGTACCCTGCTCCGCCCAGCAGACTCTGTGGCCCCCTTCAGTACAAGTGATGGAAGCAGGGAGCCCAGTAGCACAGTGATTCAGAACACTTCTCTTGGGCGTGGCATCTTTCTGGGGCTCAGTTTTCTCATCTGTCAGATGGAGATATTATTAGGATCCACCTCATAGAGATTTCGATGAGATTTAAAGGGGAAAAAGGCAGGCAAAATGCTGGTAGTTTGTGAGCGGTTAAATTACTATGAAGGTGCAGGGACTTAATAGCTTCTGTGAAAGTGTTTTAGAAAAATTATTTGGAAAGAGGGAAGGCGCGGGGGGAGAGAGAGATTTTACATCTGCTGGTTCACTCTGCAAATGGGTATAATAGCCAGGGCTGGGTTATGAGTATTAAGGGCCCAAGCACTTGGGTCATTTTCTAATGTTTTCCCAGGTGCATTAGCAAGGAGCTGGATCAGAAATGGAGCAGCTGGAACACAAACTGGTGCTGCAGTATAGGATGTCAGCGTCAAAGCAGTGGCTTAACGTGCTGTTGGCCCTGGGACTTAGTTCTTTTTTTTTTTTTTTTTTTTTTTTTTTGTTTGTTTGTTTGTTTGACAGGCAGAGTGGACAGTGAGAGAGAGAGACAGAGAGAAAGGTCTTCCTTTGCCGTTGGTTCACCCTCCAATGGCTGCCACGGCCGGCGCGCTGCGGCCGGCGCACCGCGCTGATCCGATGGCAGGAGCCAGGAGCCAGGTGCTTTTCCTGGTCTCCCATGGGGTGCAGGACCCAAGCACCTGGGCCATCCTCCACTGCACTCCCTGGCCACAGCAGAGGGCTGGCCTGGAAGAGGGGCAACCGGGACAGAATCCGGCGCCCCGACCGGGACTAGAACCCGGTGTGCCGGCGCCGCTAGGCGGAGGATTAGCCTAGTGAGCCGCGGCGCCGGCCCTGGGACTTAGTTCTTAACCTTGGAGAGCTGTTGGTCTCTTGAGTAGACAGCCTGGTTCCTACAAAACGATAATGCAGAGTGGAAAGAAAGAAGGGTTAGTGCAAGCATGCCCAGAAATGAACCGTTAGCACTATCGTGGACACCATGGCTGGCTGCATGAGAAGATGTCTGAGTTGAATCTTGCAGGCTTTGCTGGGTCCCAATTAGCACATAGGAAGGGAATGGGCATGGCTGGCAGAGGAATGGTTTAACCAAGGAGAGGAGACTGTGGGGATAAGGGAAGAGGGTTTTGGGGAGAGGGAACAGTATCCGCAAGGGAGAATTACGGAGCCGAAATCAGTTTGGTTTACAGGTGGAGAATGTGAACCCAGAAGGCAAGAGCTTGATCAGAAAGGGCTCATACATCCCATCGAAGCGCACAGAATCTTTTCTGGTTTTGAAAGCATTGACGGATTAGATTCGTCTTTTACAAACCACTCTGTGGTTGAAAATGAATTTCATGGTGGCAAGGCTGGGGGCAGGAGGGGAGAGCAAGGAACCTGGGTTGGGAGGTGGTTGTAGCCATCCAGCCAGGACTTGAGGATGTCTGGTTGGAAGAGCTGAGAGGCGTTTGGAGAGTGCTATTGGGAGAACTTGGTGGTTGATTTGATGTGCATAAGGCAGGCATGACCCCTGGGTTTCTGGCTTGGGTCCTGGGTGGTACTGGGTGGTGCTTTTGATAGATGTGGGACCATAGGGGAGGAACATGTTTGGAGGGAAGGCTGAGTTCCTTGTTGATGTCCAAATCGTACGTGGATCTCCAGGCCCAGAGTTTAGGGCGCAGGTCTGGGTTTGGACATGGCTGGGTGTCAAGGGTAATTCCATCATGGAGCATGATGAGGTTCCCCAAGGGCTCGGGGGACTCAGGGGAGAGAAGTGCGTGCTGGCCTGGGAACTCTGACTTTGCAGATATTGTTGACATGTGCAGAATGGAGAGAACCTACAGAGGTATTTCAGGAAATGTTTATTGAGCAAGAACCTGTGAAAGGCACTGGGGTGTGCATGTTGTGCAAGGAATCCTCAGATGAATGGAACACAGGCCTTGCACAAGGAAGTGGCTGGTCTGTGCAGAAAGACTATAAATGCCCCTAATGTAGAAGAGGCTGTGCTAGGGGTGGGGTGGGGTGGGGAGGGACAAGGGAGCAAAAGGAATGCAGTGGACAACGTGGGATGGATAGGGCACCTCTGTCGGGAGATGGGAGGGCTTCCCGGAGAAGGTGTGACTTTTGTAGCTAATGTTTAAAGGAGTAGATGGAGCCGGAGTTCTGCAATGGGGGGGAAAGAGGGAAAGATGGTTCAGTTTAAGAGGGTGCTGCCCAAGGGATGGCCCAGCAGAGGAACTTTGGGGAAGATGCTTCTAGAAAAGTTAGCCTCCCGCCATGGCAGGTGCCCAGGGGAGCCTGGAAGACATTGGTGGAAAGTTGTAGCAGCAAATAGTAGGTGGGCTTGACTGCCATGTAGCAGGACTTGGGGCCCTTTAGAGAGGCACAGGGAGCTGTCGAACACCCAGCAACTGGAGGCTGACATGGCCTGCAGAACCCACGAAGGCTCGAACCAGGCAGACCCTGGTTTGCGTTTGGACTGCTGTTTCCTAGCTGTGCGCTCTTGGGCAGATTGTGAAGTTAAATCAGCAGTGCCTGGACTACAGTTTCTCGCTGTATGTTAACATAGTTGTACTTCATGCACAGCCATCCTTGCAAGAATGCTAACCGCTGCATCATCTCCACTGCTTGCTTGCTTCTGTGTCTGCGTACGGTGTGTAGAAGATGCCCAGTGAGTGTTTCTTGGGTAAAACATGAATTGCACTGGCTTCTTTTTGGAAGAGACTTATTTTCTTTTTCGGCTTGGGAAAATACTTTGATAAAACCATAGGGAGAAAGTAAAATCTGCCCCCCTCCCTTTTTTCTGGTACTCAGGTTTCAAAAGGGAGAGGTTGACTGTTCTGCAGAGTAGAAGCAGGAGGATGGGGGGTTCCTGAGGCCCTCCAGGAGAGAGGCAGTGAGGAGCAGAGGACTGATCCAGTGTGGGGAGAGGGTGTCCTGTGAAATGGGGCTCCCCCACCCCATGGGACCCCTGAAACTCTCCTACCACATTTTGCATACGTGATGCTTCTGTCTCCCATCTGGTATGGTTGAAATGGGATTAATAGACTCATGTGACTGTCAGACTTCCTAGTAACTTTGCTTGCATGGAAAGACAGCTGTCTCCTGGCTAGCTGGTGTGGCTGGGATGTGGGAAGCTCTCATCTGGGGGAAGCTGACACCTTGAGAAAAGATCTCAAGACTGGAGAGGGCTGTGGATAGGCCTGGTCTTGCTAATGCCCCGAGGCAGACACACTTTTTATGGACAGGCCGATGCTCAGGGTGAGCTGTTTTTTCTCCTACCTGAATTTATGGAGTTGCTTTTTCAAGAGCATTACGATGTCATATCTGTAGATTCTAGGAGAGAAGTGAAATCTAGCTTTCAACATTGGCCTTTCTGTATTTCTTCCTTTGAACTTACTTCTGTTGTTCTGTCTCCAGAAAAAAAAAAAAAAACAAGCCATGTAGTGCTTATTGTTAGCCTCAGAGCGATGTTGTGGATTAATACATGAAAGCTCTTAGCTTGGTGCTTGTTGCATAGGCTGCTTTTCTATATTATTGTTATTGTTGGTTAGCACTGAGTTCATTGAATTTTTACAACAATGCTGCCTGGAAACTACTCTTCCCATGTCACTATCGTGAACCCCACAGAGGTGGAAGACTTGCTTAGGATCACTCAGAAAGCAGAGCTTGTTGCCATAGCAACCATTTCCCAAGCATCAGTGTCCAAAGAGGGACCCAGCCTGGCACTGACTGGCCCCTCAGAACACTGCGATGTCTGGTCAGAGAAGTCCAGGAGGTCAGAGACAATGCCCAGCTCCAGTCAGGTGCCAGCAAGGATGCCCTCAAGGATCTGAATGCCCACTCTCTGACCCTTTCATCTCCACCAATGCTCCTGACAGCAATGGGAGCTAACCAAAGCGGAGTCTTCTCTGTTGACTCCAGCAGGGGCGCCATGCTTGTCCCCAGGTTCTGGAGCCAAGATAAGACTTCAGTTCCGTGTTTCCAAATTCAGTTCTATTCTCTCGGGAGACCACGAGGCCTCCAGACGAGACAGATGGCAGACAGATAGAGGCGTTTAAAATAGACTGAGCTCACTTCTGAGGTAGACGGGCGTGGAGAGTGAGCTGGAAGACAGGGACCCCTGTGTGGAATAGCATTTGGCAGAGTGGAGCTTTGAACGCTAGGATGATTGTAGTGAGGTGGGTGTGAGGGTGTGAGCAGGCCCTGGGCTGGAGCCAACCTGAGGCTGAGCAGGGAGGAAAGGAGGGAGAGGGCAGCTGCCTGGGAAAGTGTGGACCTGGGAATCAGAATAGGCTTCTCCCGTCCTCTCCAGATGCGACCTGCTAGCTGCGCCCCCTAGGGGCGGGAGGTCAGGTGGTTGTTCTGGGATGGCTGCTGCCTCTTGGATGCTGCTATTCAAGGAGCAGGTTGAGCTTGCTGCAAAGAGAGCTTGTGGAGACCTTTCTAGGGTGACTTATGAGGCCCATGCCTTCACTATTTTTTTTTGGTGAAAAGGCCCCCATGAGACAGACGAGTGATGGGTGCTCAGAGGTCACGTGGACCAGGGAGATGATGAGACAGTGGCTGCCTTGGTTCCTGATGATCCTACACTGAAGCCAAACTGCTGTTCCTGCCCCTGGTTTCTGTGAGATTGTTTTATTTCCTTACAACAGCTTGTTCTTTGCTTGAGCCAATTTTAGTGGGGTCTTCTACTTGAAAGTTGTTAAGTGCTATGAATAAGAGTCCAAGGAGATGAAGGTGCAAGATTTGGGACATCCAGGTAGTGAGGTTATTGAACTCTCTCTGGAAGACACATCATGGGAATTAGTAAGGTGGAATTCTGTTTGAAGGGGGTTTTGTAAGCATCTGGGGATTATTTAGAAGTGAGGGCAGATGCTTTAGCAGATGCTGTTGGCTGCCCATCCAACAGCCAGTCCTCCTTTGTTGCTAGTTTTCCTTGGTGGCCACAAGCCCAGAGGGCAGCATTTGAGTGATCTGTAGTAAACTCATTTCCCTTTCCAGTGATTAGTGTAGAGGTGGGCTTGGACCCAGTTCTGGTTGCATAAGAGAGGAAAACCCTTTCTTTCATTCCAACCCCTTCTTCCTGCCTTGGAGGTTGTGAATGAGGATGTGATGGTTGGAGCCAATGTATTCACCCTGTGATTAAGAACAGAGGCAGAGAATTCCAGTAACACCTGCCCAGAGTGCTGGCATCTCTGAGTCACTCATGCAGCCCCAGAAGAAGCCTCTTTCTTCTAGACTTTTGTTTAAAAAAGAGATGTATTGGTAAATCTCTTTTGTTTGAGTTGAATGCAGTTGCATGTTCTGTTAATAAGCCTGAAACAGCTTAACTGATATAGTGAAGCTTCATGACATGGTGATTTAGGAGGAGAATGAGGTGAAAGATACAGTTGTGACAAATGATCTTTATAAACAGAAAATCAACATTTTGTATAGGATGACCTTTAGCTTTGGTATTATAGCTTGATTTGTAGAGCTGTTTGAGAGATGTGTGAACTAAAACCCATCCGTCAGCCATCCAACCCTCTGTCCGTCCGTCCATCCATTCATCCATCACCCATCCATCATCCATCACCCATCCATCCATCCATCACCCATCCATCTATCCATCACCCATCCATCCATCCATCACCCATCCATCTATCCATCACCCATCCATCCATCCA
Organism: Oryctolagus cuniculus; assembly: GCF_964237555.1. Lineage (NCBI taxonomy): Eukaryota > Metazoa > Chordata > Mammalia > Lagomorpha > Leporidae > Oryctolagus > Oryctolagus cuniculus. The sequence continues at coordinate 20,754,622 of NC_091449.1, read as the reverse complement.
TCACCCATCCATCTATCCATCCGTACGTCTGTCCATCCATTCTTCTACCCATCCATCCATCCATCCACCTGCCCATCCACCCATCCATCCATCTTTACATCCACCCACTTCCATGACTTTCTTTTTATGGAACTTTCCTTTTGAGCAGTGGAGGATTTCCTTCCTGTGCTGGCTTGGTTCTCTGTGTTATCATCTGGGTATTGGTGCTCTCCTTGTCCAATTAGGGAAATGGGATTAGGTGGTTGCTGTGAGGAGTGAAGGAAATTTTGCCTCAGCTTCCCTCTAGGGACACTTTGCCTTCTGCAGTGTCTGGCATTTTAAAGAGACGTGTTGATTTTTAGGCACTGGGGAAAAAGTGCTTCTTTTGTTTTTAGGACACTGAAAGCTCTTATTTCCCCTTCTTTTATTCCCCAGAGCTTTCACCAACAGCAGGCTAGCCATTATTGACTAGACAAGGCCAACAGGACACATCTTTGGAGAAATCTTGTGGCATTAGCAGCTCTTCCTCCAGGGGAAAATGACTATCGTAATAGGAAGAGGTATTCTTTAGTGTTTGGTTCCTAGGAATTGTTATTTTTTTCTCAAGTCAATGGGCTTGTCTCTGTGACAGTATTCAATTCCATAGAATATTTTCAGTTTACAAAATTTACGTATCTAGAGTGCTGTCCATTTCAGGTTAGGCATGGTCAGTATTTACGTGTGTGCCTGTGTCTCTTGGTCTGTTCCTTACTGGGGTGGTGATGATGGGGATAGTACAGGGTGAGGTTGGTGCTCTTGTAGATGGAAGATGGAGCATGACGATGTGGTTTCCAGTAGAGGCCCTTGTGGGTGGTAAGGAAGTGAAAGTAGAAGAAACCAGGATGGTGGGAGTATGATCCCTGCTCTCAGGAATAACCGGAATTGATTTCATTTAGAAAACTGAGTTCTTCCTTCTTGGACAAAATTGGCCTTTCTTCTTAGAACCTTATCTTTGAAAATACATGAGTCTTTGTTTGCAATGGGAGTCACTGAGTACAGTGTCTGTCCTTACTGTGTTTTACTATGAAACTTAAAAAACAACACTACTAGTCGAACAATGCCCTATACCTTGTGCGGTTGTGTGAGTACATGCAGCCTGTTGAAATCCTTGCTTAGCGTATACCAAGTTGGTCTTCTGTATATGAAGGTGATTGAAAATGAAACTCGATGAAGGGCGGGATGGGAGAGGGAGTGGGAGAGGGGAGGGTCGTGGGAGGGAGGGAGGTTGGGGGGGAGCCACAACAATACTAAGGTTGCGCTTTGTAAATTCACATTTATTAAATAAAAAAAAGAACTTAAAAAAAGAAATAAAATTTAAGTGAAAAATAATATTTTAAAGTCTATAAACACATTATAACCAAAGCAAATGCCTTTTGTGCATTGACAAAGATTGGAAGAAAATTACAAGTAATAAAAACATAATTTAATGTTAAAAAAAAGAAAATACATGAGTCTTTGTTTGAGCATGGTGATAGCTGAGGACAAGGAGGAACGTGCCTTGGCCAGGAGGCGCATCTATAACCATTGGTGGCAGAAGTGGCTGGCTGAAGAGTCACCTGGAGAATGAGCCTGTGTGTCTGGGTTTGGAAGCTGACTCAGACCTGCCAGATCAGGAGGTTGTCGCTGGTGGCTGTACATTAGAGTGACCTGGAGAGCTTCCAAAAGACTCAGTCTCTGACCCTACCTCCAACTAATTAAAGTAGAATTTCTGGGGGTGGAGCCAGAGCAGCAGGGCTGATTAACAGCTCCCCAGGTGACTGTAATCAGCATCCAGGTTTGAGAGCCTCTGGGGGAGATAATCTCTATTTTCAATGAAGCCTGATGCATTCAGACCTTTTTTTTTTCTTTGCAAAAATGTTCTAAAATTCTTAATTGACACATAATTATTGTATATAATTATAGAGTCTAGTGTGATAGTTTCATACACATATACAGTGTGTGATAAGCTCCTGATAATTAGCATATTCATCACCTGAAACAGTTATCATTTCTTTGTGTTAGAAACATTCAAAGTCCTTTCTATTAGCTATTTTGAAATACACAATTAAATGTTAATGATAGTTATCCTACTGTGCCACAGAGCATCACAGGTATTTCTCCTTTCCAAATGTGCCCTTGTGCCTGTGAGCCGTCCTCTCTCCATCTTCCTCCCCGCCCTTCACGGCCTCTGAGAACCACTATTCTGCGCCCTTGTGTGAGATCAGCTTTTTCAGCTTCCATCTGTAGCTGAGAGCAGGTAGCATTTGTCTCTCTGAGCCTGAATTACTTCGTTTAGCATAATGTCCTCCAGTTCAATCCATGCCAAGCAAAGGACAGAATTTCACTCCTTTTTATGGTTGAATACTATTCCATTGCGCCTACAAACCGTATTCTCTTTACCCATTCATCTATCAGTGGACACTTCAGTGGATTCTGTGTCTTTGCTGTTGTGAATGGTGCACACCGTCAGCTTTTTACATAGGGCCATCTACCAGCAGAGTCTGAGTGAGCTCACCTTACCTTCAGTATGGCCGTAAATGGCTTCCTGATGGATCCACTTCAAGAACTACCAAAGCACAGGGCCTCAATAGGAGCGTAAACTTAAAATTTAATCACACTATCCTTGGGCATCATATCCCTCCTCCACCTGAAAAATCTTAAAAAGTGTTTTTATTGAAAACATTTTTTTTCGACAGGCAGAGTGGACAGTGAGAGAGAGAGAGACAGAGAGAAAGGTCTTCCTTTGCCGTTGGTTCACCCTCCAATGGCTGCCACGGCCGGCGCGCTGTGGCAGGTGCACTGTGCTGATCCGAAGGCAGGAGCCAGGTGCTTCTCCTGGTCTACCATGGGGTGCAGGGCCCAAGCACTTGGGCCATCCTCTGCTGCACTCCCTGGCCACAGCAGAGAGCTGGCCTGGAAGAGGGGCAACCGGGACAGAATCCGGCGCCCCGACTGGGACTAGAACCCTATGTGCCGGCACCGCTAGGTGGAGGATTAGCCTATTGAGCTGCGGCGCCAGCCTATTGAAAACATTTTTAACATACACACCTACAAGAAGCTATGCATATTTCTGGGGTACAATGTGATGTTTTGATACACGTATGCATTGTATTATGTCCAATCTGGATAAATATATCTATTTCTTCAAACATTTTTCATTCCTTTATCTCAAAAACATCCCAAATTTTGTGATCTAGTTTAAAATAGAAAAATACAGACTGCAACAACATTATCTATAGTCACTCTGCTATGCAACAGAGCCCCATAACTTCCTACTCCCATCCTGTTGTAACTTAGTCCCTGCCCATCAGCCTTTCCCCATATCTTCCTCCCCACTTCCCTCTCTTGCCTCTAGTGGTCACCATTATATTTCCAGCTTCAGTGAGATAACATTTTTTTTTTTTAAAGACTCTACATGTGAGATCATGGGATACTTATCCTTCCATTCAAAATTCTTTCAAATAAAAATAATGCTTTAATGTAACTAATGTATTTGTAAAACACGCACATGGTTCACAAATACAGAAAGGACCTAACTTTAAAGTCTCTTCTTCATCTTTCTCCTCTACTCACCCACCTCCAAGTCCTTCTTTGGCTGTTCTTTTCCCTCCTGCATGCTGTAACCCTTGTTCTCCACCTGATTTTTTTTTTTCTGCTGCTATTTGGTCTGTAGGCTCCCTTGTGATGGAGGGGTTGTTATTTGTTCTGATTTGTTGGGCGCCCTTGTTGACTGGCAGGGGCTCACACAGTCTCAATCTTTAGACAGTTGATTTATGTTCCTCGCTTCCCCACCTCCCACATCTTGGAGGCCTTTCTAAGTCAGCACAGAGACCTTCCTTGTACTTTTTAAATAGATGCAACGTATCCCATTATATGGATAATCCATAATTTATGAAACTAGTTCTCCAGTGATGACATTTAGGTTTTTTTTTTTTTTAACTTAAGGCCATTACAAACAATGCCACCAAGAACAATGTGGTAAATGCACCATTTCAAATGCATAGAAATCCAGCTTTAAAGCTCCCGTAAGTGCTATTTCTTGGTCAAAGGACATTTGCTGGAGTCTGTTTGACTAGCAATGAGAATTTTTGAGGAGATATTCCTTTATCCAGTCTTGCTACACCAGGCAACTCTGTTTCAGTGATTGCAGGAGGTGCAGAATTTCATTTGCTTCTTTCTATGAGTGGCATTGAGAAATTATCAGGTGGAACAGCTGGAAAATTTATGACCGGGGTTTTAGAGAAGATGTGCCTGATGCTGCAGTTCTCTGAGGGCTCTTTTAGATCACTACCTGCATCACCTGGTATTTGTGAAAAATGCAGATCCCGGATCCCATCAGAGTCTTTGAGATGGAGCCTGGTACATTTTTAATGAACTCCCCAGTTGATTCCTCTATACCCCTAAGTGTGAGAGAATCACCACTTTAGGAACTTCGTTGTAGAAAAAAGTCCTGGGAGTTGATCTCGCCCATAAAATTACCATACCAAGGCCACACTGTTCATTCAGGACATGGTCTGTAGTTGCTATGAATGTTGTAAGCTCCGCAGTTCCAAGCCAAGACTGAGTCTTGGTATAAGGTTGAAAAATAACATTTGGTTTTCGACCCCTAATGTGAAATTTCCAACTTTGTCCTCACATGTGCGTGAGAATGTAAACCACGAGGACCATTGTCCAGGACACTGGAAATAGATGGTCAGACAACCAGTCGCCTGCCTCTTTGTGAAGTCTCTGTTCACGAGGCAGATGAAGCTGGCTTGGGTCCACCCTCCCCAGAGGAAGCAAAGAGCAACTGGAGGTAGTAGCTTGTCTTTTTCCACTGTCGTATTCTTAGGCTAAGAGATCCAAGTTGTACCAAATGAAAAGTCACCTTCTTTTGCTGAAACACAACTTTCTGAGATGTCTAGAGGCCTCTTACAACTCCAGCTTTTCCTGTCTTCATTCAGGGAGAGCAGGAAGATGAGAGAGGCAGCTTACTTGTGCACTGGTTTGTGTAGGATACTGTTGCTGGCGAGTCGAGCTTTGAGTGGCTTCCGTAGGCAAGGCACATAGGAGGGACTATGGTGTGCATACATCCTGGGAGCACAGAACCAGGTCACAGAGACAGAGGAAGACTCTATGTCAGGAAAAGGATGCAGTAGATGCATGCTTGCCAGAAACCCGGTGTTGTGTATATTGCTTGCTCTCCAGCCTTACCTAGAAGTAGAATGACCATAGCCAAGGCAGGCAGAAAGCAGGACCCAGGGGAACCTACACAATCAATCTCTTGGCAAACACAGCACCTAGATATGTACAATGAATGATATAGAGCTGTATCCTCGGTGTATTGATTACGGGACTCCTGTGAATTCTGAATTCTATGGATGCCCAAGTCCTTTATATGAAATGGCATAGTATTTGCCTATAATTGATGCAATCCTCACATATACTTTAAATCATCTCTAGATTATTTGATACCCAATACAATATGCATGTTGTATGAATAGGTGTCATACTATATTGCTTAGGAAATAATGATGAGAAAAAACCCTTGTATGATTAGTACAGAAAAAAGCCTTTTCTGAATATTTTTGATCTGTGGTTGGTTGAATCTATGGAGGCAGAACCTGCAGATTGGAGAGCCAGCTATTCTTGTGTTTGATACAATGCCATGGTGCCTACAGGGTTTTCAAGAGAAATCTTAATAGTCTGCATATTTGATTCTCAGTCAAGTTGTCATTTATGTGTGAAGGCAGTGGAAAGACAGTTTTCAGATATAAAGAGACTCGAGCTAAATCACAAATGAAGAAGTTATTTGAGGCTGCGCCTTGGGAAAAGATCCAAAGTTAGGAACTTAAGGATGGAGAAGCAATTGTTCTGAGAAGTGAGGTGGACATGCAACTAATTAAACATAACACCACGTCCAAATAATTTCTGTGTGTCTTATAGTACATTAAGTGCCAGACATCAAAAGTTATCTGAGAATGCAAGACTACGTGGTGTGAAAAATAGCTTTGATGTCAAATCCCAGCTTGTGCTAACGAAGAATGGGAGGTAGGCAGCTGCAGAGTGAGGATGAGGGAATTTCACTGGATTTATTACCTTTTATATGGAAGACTTCATCAGAAAATGTCGCAGATTTTCTCTGATCACAAAGAAATGAAACTAAAACTTAATAATAAAGGTTATAGAACTCAGGAACTTAAAAGTAAGATACTTTTCTTAATGACCCAGGGACATACTCAACATAGAACTCAATATCGTAGGGGCTGGCGCTGTGGTGTAGCAGGTGAATCAGCTGTAGGCAGTGCCAGCATCCCATTTGGAAGTCATTTCTAGTCCTGGCTGCTGCACTTCTGATCCAGCTCCCTGTTAAATGCACCTGGGAGGGTAGTGGAGGATGGCCCAAATGCTTGGGCTCTTGGAACCACATGGGAGACCTAGATGAAGCTCCTGGCTCCTGGCTTTGGCCTAGCCCATTGTGGCCATTTGGGGGAAAGAACTAGCAGATGAATGATCTCTCTCCTCCCTCTCTCTCCATCTCTCCCTCTCTTCCTATAACTCTGATTTTCAAGTAAAATAAATAAATCTCTTTTTTTTTAAAAGAACTAGATGTTGTAGCCAATTCTCTCCATTGCTGTAAGGCGAGAAAAGGAAATAAAGAACCACACAAATAAGAAAGAAAGAAAAACTGCCCTATTTTCAGATAATATGATTGTCTATGCAGAAAAATCTCAAGGAACAATAATTTTAAAAGCCTCTCTTTTTATAACTAATAAAAGAATTCAGCAAGGTTGCAGGATAGAGGATAAAGAAATAAAAATCAATTGGATTTCTGTTTACTGGAATTTGCAATTGCTGGAAAAAATAACTTCAGAGTAAATATAACAAAACATATATAGTACTTATGTATTTACTTATATATTTAAAACTGTAAAATTCTGATGAAAGAAATCAAAGATCTAAATAAAGGGAGTGACACACTGTGTTCCTGAATCAAAAGACAACATAATAAAGCTCTTCCCAAACTGGTATATGGGTTTAATGCAGTTCCTACCAAAATTCCACAAAATGATTTTGTGGATATAAGCAAGATATTCCATAACATATATGAAAAGAGAAAAGAACTAGAATAACTAAAAGAGCTCCAAAAAAAGAAGAAGTGGGGCCAGTATTGTGGCACAGCAGGTAAAGCTGCTACCTGCAATGCTGGCATCCCTTATGGGCAGCCAATATCTGTCCCAGCTTCTCCAGTTCCAATCCAGCTTCCTGCTAATGTGCCTGGGAAAAGCAGTGAAAGATGGTCCAAGTGTTTGAGCCCCTGCACCCATGTGGGATGAAGCTCCTGGCTCCTGGCTCAGCTCTGGCCATCGCAGCCACTGGGGAATGAACCAGCAAATGGAAGACCTTTCACTCTCTGTCTCTCCCCTTTCTCTGTTAACTCTGACTTTCAAATAAATAAGTCTTTTTTTTTTTTTAATAAAAAGAAGAACCGAGTAGGAGGAATCCATTTTATATAGCTTTGGCAATCAACTCTGTGTGATGTTGATGGGGGGAAGGGTTAGACACACAGATCAGTAAAACAGAATAGAGAATCCAGAAATAGACCCACACAAGTATGCCCAATTTACTTTTAAGAATTTATTTAATTTATTTGCCGGCGCCGCGGCTCACTAGGCTAATCCTCCGCCTTGCGGTGCCGGCACACCGGGTTCTAGTCCTGGTCGGGGCGCCGGATTCTGTCCCAGTTGCCCCTCTTCCAGGCCAGCTCTCTGCTGTGGCCAGGGAGTGCAGTGGAGGATGGCCCAAGTGCTTGGGCCCTGCACCCCATGGGAGACCTGGAGAAGCACCTGGCTCCTGCCATCGGATCAGCGCGGTGTGCTGGCCGCAGCGCGCCAGCCACGGTAGCCATTGTAGGGTGAACCAACGGCAAAGGAAGACCTTTCTCTCTGTCTCTCTCTCTCACTGTCCACTCTGCCTGTCAAAAAAAAAAAAAAAAGAATTTATTTAATTTATTTGAAAGGGGACAGGTAGAGGGAGACGGAGAGAGAAAGGGGGAGGCAGGAGAAGCAGCAGCAGATGTCCAAGTGTTTGGACCCCTGCACCCATGTGGGAGACCCAGATACAGCTCCTGGCTCCTGGCTTCAGATCAGCTAAGCTCTGGCCATTGCGGCCATTTGGGCAGTGAATCAACAGATGGAAGACCTCTCTCTCTCTCTCTCTCTCTCTGTCTCTGCCTCTCCTCTCTCTGTGTAACTCTGACTTTCAAATAAATAAATAAATCTTTAAAAAAAAGGGGGGGGGAATTATTTATTTATTCAAAAGGTAGAGTGACAGTGAAAGAGAGAGACAAATCCTTCATCTACCGGTTGATTCCCCAAAAGTCCTTGAGGTCCAGTTCTATGCCAAGCCAAGGTCAGGAACCAGAATTCCAACTGTGGCTCCGATGCGGGAGCAGGGGCCCACATATTGAGGCCGTCTTCCACTGCTTTCCCAGGCCTGCTGGCAGAGAGCTGGATCCGAAGCTGAGCAGCCAGGACTCAAACCGGCTCTCCACTATGGGATGCCATCATTGCAAGTGGCTGCTTACCCTGCTGTAGCACCACCCTGGCCCCTGCACTTTAAATGCTAGTTTCCATGAACTTATTGAAGTCCTCTCCTACCCATGTGAACGTGTCCTTGTTTAGAGACTTCAGAGAAGCCGGCCACGCCCTCAGCTCCTCTGACAGCCCTCATGTTCCTGGAACTCCCATCCCTCCACAAGGGAGGGAAACCACGGAGAACTGAAGACAGGGGAGGGCAAGCCCGAACGCGCAGGGGCGAGTGTGCTCTGGGCTGAGCCTTGCTGTCGCTCCTACAGAATGTCTGCGACCAGGGAATTCACAGGGGGAAGAGTCTGACTTGGGCTCCTGGGCTGCACCCTGGGGAGCCCCAAGCACATCAGCGCTCCCCACCAGGCCCTCTTGCTGCTCGTGGCCACAGTGGACAGCAGAAGGCAAGCGTGTGCAGGTGGACGAGAGCAGAGCAAGCCAAGGAAGCGGAACTCGCCTTAGCACAAGCTTCCCTCTACCAGCCCAGTCCTGCCACAGCAAGAACTCACGTGCGGGGCAGGCGCTAGGGCACAGCGGGTTCCACTGCTGCTTAGGATGTGGGCATCCCAGATCAGAACGCCTAGAGTCCTGTCCCACTGCTGCTTCCTGGCCAGCTTCCGGCCAGCCCCAGCTGTGCTGCTCCTGTGTGGGGGAGGTGGACTTGCAGCTGCAAGACATCCCTCACCATATGGGCACCGGTTCTAGACCCAGCCATTCCTCTTCTGATCTAGCTCTCTGCTATGGCCTGGGAGAGCAGTAGAAGATGGCCCAGGTCCTTGGGCCCCTGCACCCACATGCGAGACCCTGAAGAAGCTCCTGGCTTCGGATCAACGCAGCTCCGGCTGTTGTGGCCATCTGGGGAGTGAACCAGCAGGTGGAAGACCTCTTGCTCTCTGACTCTGTCAATGCTTCTCTGTAACTCTGGTTTTCAAATAAATTAAAAAAAAATAAATGGAAGGAGGCCCTCGAGGGAGGGACACTGGGGCAGGAGGTGGCAGAGGCAGCAGGGTGGGAGAGGATGTGTGCGGGGAAGCCAGGGACAGAAGGGAGCTGGGCTCCCCTGGGGCGTCTTTCGGGGAGCACAGGCGCTGGAAGAGATGGAGAAGTCGTGCACGACCCCTGCCTTTTGACAAGGCTGCACTTCTTTGTGTGTCCCAGTTCTGTTCTCCCCACGGGAAGACAAGGACCTGGGCATCTGTCCCAGTCCAGCCAGGGCCCTCAACCCCCAAACAGCAGAATGTGGTCAAATGCCAAGTAGGTCTTTAGAGACAACTGGTCTACCCCGTGCCCCCTAGCCTTCAGGGCCATGAGTGCAAGAGAGAAGCAGAGGACTTGCGCTCTGGCCTGCCCGCCACACTGGCACTGGGTGTCCTGCAGTTCCCATAGTCACAGCAGCCGGTCGTCAAGGTCCCAGCAAGGTGCAAGAGGCTGAGCTGGCCCAGGGCTCCAGAGGCCCTGTGTGGCACTTTCTCCCCTTGCCCAGGCAGGGTTTCCACTGGTTCTGCTCCTTCCCTGCACCCAGGCATGGGCCCATGGTCAGGTCCCCAGAAAGAGAGGGAAAAGGAGCCAAGCCCTGTGTTAACCCAGGGCTGGACTCGGCCAACATCAACACACACACACGTGTACCCTCTGCAACTGCAGGTCATGCAAGCTGTGGCCTGGGGGGGCGGGGAGGGAACACACCCACGCTGGGGGAGGACAGGCCCCTCCTGCCCTACTGGCGGCCCAGAGCAGGTATAAAGGGGCCCCGCGGTCAGAGCGGCTGTCCCTGCACCATGAAGCCTGCTGCTTGCCTGGCACTGCTCGGCGCTGCTTGGCTCCTGATCTCTGTTGCCAGTGGGTGCCAGCCACGGACGCCTGGGCTGGGGGTGCTCTGGGGGCAGGGGCCAGCTTTCCAGGGCAGTGCTGGCTCCCAGGGCGGGTGAAGGGACGCACCTGCCGTGACCCATGCCTTCCATTTCTCTTCAGGTTGTGACATCTGCCGGCTGTGCAGACAGCTGTTTATGAATTTCTGTCAGGACCCTCCGATGAGTATATTTCCTATGTGCAAAATTACTAAAGTGACCCGCTAGTGCTGTAAAACGCCCTGGCGCTGAAGCAGTGCATTGATGGGAAACTGACAGTGGAGGATAAGGGGCACGAGATCAGTGCCGTGGTGAGTCCAGCCGGGCCTGGCCCAACACCGGCTCCTTCCGTGCCCCTGGGGAGGGGGCACTCCTCGTGCCCACCACAGCCTGGCCTGGGACTCTGTGGGAAGAACCTCCAGATGAGGACACAGAGTTGCGGGCCGCCACCCCCGTGGTGCGGGCAAGTACAGGGAGGGAGACTGCGTGCACCTGGATCCCTGGGCTCCATGGCCGTTCAGCTCCCCCAGGCAGGCCTGAGGCCCTCCAGGGCCGCTGTCCCCACGGCAGCCCTGCCTCTTGTGTCAGACCTCAGCTCTGGCCTCCCTGATCAGAGCCTCTCCAGCGCCAGAGCCTGAAACTTCTTCAAGCCGTGGGCGCTGGGTGCTGCCTGCCTTCAAATCTCACTAACTCACCCTGACCCCTCGGGTGCCCTCCTCCACCCCCAGACCTCATGTTTCCTTCTCCCTGTACCCCATGGGCCATCTGGGGCTCCTGAGCATAGAACCAGGCCTCCAACAGCCCTTCCTGTCCTCCCGGGCCTGGCGACAGCTGGGGAAAAAGCAGACCGAACCCTGACTGCAGGTGAGCACAGGCGGGGACGGGCACTGCTAGGCTGCAAGTGTGCCAGAGACAGAAGGGGCCAGCGGACTGGGGTCTGTGTGTTCCTGGAGGCCTCCGGTGCCCCTGCCACCTTGCCAGGCCTTCCGTGTAGCCCCTGCCTGTCCCAGCCTCACCTGCACCCCCCACAGAGAACCTCCCCCTCATTCCTCATCAAGGGAGGGATTTTTACGAGAGATTCTCAGGCACCCGGGTGCAGGAGAGGATCTGCCTTTAGCTGCCCAGATCCAGTGCCAGGCTGCAGCTCCTCCCCAGGAAGTGCCCTGTGCCTGCGCCCTGCAGGTGTCTCTTGGCCCCGGACTCACCAGGTGTCCCGACTTCTCTTTGCAGAATAAAATCTTCTCAGATCCTCTTTGTTAAGGGAGCGCTCCCAGCCAGAAACCCAGGGCCACCCTGGGCCTACGTGCTCAGCAGGTGCAGCCCCACCTGCTGCCTGCCGGCCTCTCACTGGAGGAGGCAACAATAAAAACTCACATTGCACAGAGTCTGCTCAGTGCTGGACCGGACACCGGGCGTGGGTGTGGGAGGCGGGCAGTGCAACGGGGCCGGCTGCCGTGACTGCCAGTGGTGGCTGGATCCAGGGCTGTCCGTGTTGTTCCTGCAGGGGTGCAGTGTGGGGCGGGGTGGGTGGGGGTGTGATCTCCGTCGCCGTGGCCGAGATCCACAGGGCACACGCGTCACCAACCAGGCGTAGCCGGCCAGCCAGCTTCAGAGCGGCAGGGAGAGTCCCAGCGTCACCGTGAGCACACTGCGGCTCAGAGCCGGGGCGCGTGCCCAACACTGCACAGCAGCAGCCACTCTGCTGCCCCGCCCTCTGCAGGGAGACCAGCTCGGCTGCTCAGTGTGAGGCCATGCACGGTGGCAGTGGTGCCCACCTATAGATGGATATGAGACCTCCCACCTCCAGGCCCAAGGGACATAAGGGGTGGGAAGGGGTCCCTGACCGGACAGGAAGACCTAAAGGTCAGGGGGCATGAACGCCCCTGGCCATGATCCAGAAATCCTCTCTCGTGCCTCAGCTGGTCCCAGTGCCAACCCCCAACTGTGGACGCAGCTGTGACCCCGCAAACACACTCCGTGTGGGGTCTCCCGCACAGTGGGCCCAGGATCTGGGTGTCTGTGGTGGCTCAGCCCTGTGGTCATGATGCTGCCTCCTGTCTCAGGCCCCCCGCACGCCTGTCTGTGCCCTCTGGGCCTGGATCTGCCACCTGCCCCCTGCTCTGTCACAACTCACTGAGGGCACTCGGCACAGGGCTGTCTGGGGAGGAGCATCTGTGACATCCTGGTGACCAATGAGCTGCTGGGAGGCCCAGACAGGGTGGAGTGGCCGCTCCTGTCCCTGGGGGCTTGCTGGGGGGGTGGGGCAGGGTGGGCTGATCCTTTTCCTGTTTCTCCCACACTTGTACCTGGGCTGCCTTCACAGAAAGAATGCGTCAGGGTGGGCGCTCCAGGCAGCGGTGAAGTCCCGGATTGGGGTGCCAACATCCCCAGTCAGGAGGCCTGGTTCTATTCCAAGCTCCTTGGCTGCCATTCAAGCTCCCCGCTAATTCACACTCGGGGGTTCAGGTGGCGCCTGTAGGTGGTGGTCCAAGCACTGGGGTTCCATCACCCACGAGGGAGGGAGACCCAGATGCATTTCCTGCCTTTGGCTGGCCCAGCCCTGATTCTGGGAGCCCAGCACTCATCCCTTCCCAGGGCCCCACCCCATCTCAGCTAGCAACCTCCTACTCTGCCCACCTCTTAAAGGTCCCACACCCCTCTTGGTGCCACAAACTCTGTCTAAAGCACTTACCCCAGGGGAGACCTGCTCTTTGTGCTCACTGAGCTCTCTCCACAGAGGAGCAATGGGGGACCCCTGCCTCTGCAGGAGTGAAAGGGAGCCCAGGGGATGTGAGGGCTTGGGGAGCAGAGACCCCCTCGTTACCCCACCTGTGGGACCCTGGGGCTGTGTCCCACCACACCCCATCCGACAGATGCAAATCTATGGGCAGTGAGGGCACAGGAGACACCAGGTGTCTCGGTCCGCTCTCTGCTGCAGTGACAGAATCCCACAGACTGGGGCGATGTGCAAGCCACACGAGCTGATTGGCTCACGGCTCTGGAGGGCCTTCCTGCTGCATGCAACATGGTGGCCAACATCCCATGGGGGTGCAGGGAGAGGCGGGTAGAGTCAAAGATGTAGAGAGAAAGAGGGAGAGAAGTAGAGGAACTTGCTTTTATTTTGAACTTTAATTTTTATTGTTTAAAGATTTATTTATTTTAAGGCCTCAGCCACTGGCTTCTGCAGGCCTCTAGTGAGGGGAACAGTGGATGGAAGCAACCACCCCCCCAGATCCACGAATTAAACATTTGTAGCAACACCTTGATAGTAAGGAAACATTTGTAGCAACAACAATGGGAACTCACTCCTGTGCATCCAAAGCCACCCCAGGAGGCCAGCGTCAGTCCATGCAGGAGCTGGGTTGGGGCCCATGCACCCATGCTCCCTGCACACGGACTCTGGGGAACAAACCTCTCCCCCAGTGAAGGAAAGTGCAATGTGGAGAACACTAAGCCTAGGCATCTGGAGTTTGAACTCAGGCAGAGAAAGGAAAACGAATGAGATTCCTCCACCCAATTAGGAACATCTGACTGCTGAAGCTGAGTGGTCCCCATTCAGCACTCGCTGTGTTATTTTACAGCACTTTGTGAGTCTTCCAAAGAGTTTACAATGCAATTTAAAGCTGAGAAGCTGAGTGGGGAGGGGGAATAAAAGAATCAGTTAAAACCCAAGTGTTGCTGGACAGCATCTCTGGACACGACACAGTGGTGCACTCATTCACACTCCACAGAGGAGGCCAGCAGGTGTGTGGGTGACCAGGGCCCTGCACCCTGTGGTCTCCATGCCAGGGCAGGGGAAGTGGGCAGAGAGGCAGAGCAGTGTGCCCTTGAAGGGAAAAGAACCGACTGTGGCCCCAAGGTGGCAGCCTAGGGGCAGTGTGAGGCCCAGGACCAAGGAGGTGCTGAGCCACTTTCCCAGGGGGAGCAACCTTGTGATCAGCACCCCGGGGAGCCACGGGCCTGTGGCTACTCCTGCCTGCGGCCTGATGCGTGCTGTCCTTGTCCTTATGGTCAGCAGCAGCCCGGTGTTACCAGCATGCGGCTCAGGTGCTGGTGCCCCAGAGTGAGTAGCGCTCATCAGCAAATATGAGCAGGTACGGGCCAGGGTGCTGGGGGAGGAGGTGGGGCCCTGCCTCAAGGACTGTGCCTGTGAGAGCCAGACCCCGCCTCCCTGAGGACACGGGGGAGGGGGCGGGCGGACAGCTCCCCCAGTGACTTCTCATCCCGGGTCCCTCTCGGCTGCAGGGACGCCGAGGAGCGGCACTGTTAGAGCCTGAAGAAGAGGACGATGAGGGCGGCTGCCTCGTCCCAGACAGGCTTGGGTTCCTGCAGTGAGCCCTCCACACCCCAGCTCACCCCAGGGAGGGACTGGGGTCAGAAACCCCAACATGAGGCATCACACCTGTCCCCGGGCCCCAACCTTGAGCCCAGCTGTGGTCACAGGCAGGCACTGGTCAGCATTTGGCCAGAGCCGAGTGACCCTGAGACTCAGGACTGCAGGCAGGGACAGAGCTGGATGTGGGGCAAGCACTGGGCACTCTTACTCTGAGGCCTCTGTTTCTGTTAAGTAGAGGGGGTGGCTTGCGGGTCCCCATGCTCCGAGGGACACCGCCTGGCCATCGCCACCCCAGAGCTGTGTCTACAGGGTTGGGGCACCAGCCTAGCAGGTAGGCAGTTGTCCAGCAGGTGCCTGGCTTCAGGGGCCAGGCTCAAGGCTTACAAAGACCTAGTCTGAAGGATGGCCAGGGATGTGGTCTCTGTGGCTCTGAACTTGTTTGTGGGCTGCCGCAGTACAGACCGTGGGGAGGGTGCAGCTGAGGGCCCTGCCCCCGGGTCTGTGCTGCCAGGAGTGGGGCCTGGGGCAGGAGTTAGATTTGGAGGCTGCTCCCACAGATGTCAGGGAGAGAGGCCCCGTGGCTGGAGGGTGGGCTCCAGTGACCTGGAAGGATGGAGCCATCTTGGGCTGTCTCTGGCATGACTCAGCAGCCCACCTGAGCACGGGGATAAGGACTTCTGTCTCCATGTTGTGCCAGAACCTGGAGAATAAGCAAGAGCAGAGTGGTAGAGAGATGGCCAGGGTCCGGGCTGACAGAGGAGGGGTGAGGTGGGGCGCATGACCTCAGGAGGCCAGGGCACGGTGGGGAGGGTGGGCGGTGGGGGACCCTGAGGGGTGTGGGGGTCCCAGGTGCCTCGAGCCCCAGGTGCACACTCACAGCACTGAGCATCTCTCAGGCAGGCCACCCGGACTCGTCAGTTCCAGGGTGACGTCCTGGGCAGAGCTGATGTGGGGATATAGCTGCCTCAGCCCTGGGCAGCCTGGCCCTGCTCAGCACAGCCACCCCACAACCGCTGTGGGGGGCTGCCCCACACCCACGAAGGTGGACCTCTGACAGGCCTGGAGCCCGCCACTGGCAGCAAGAGCCCCTGCCTGGCCCTGGGCTCCCTGTGCTCATGGTCACCAGCCCCTCCCTTCCCGTCTCCGTTCCCTGGGCTGAGAGGATGAAGCTGGTCCTTCCCTGGCCCACTAGGGAGGTCGCGGTGCTTGTTGTGGTCCTGTCCTCACCTCTCCGCCTCCCTTGCTTTCCAGTGAGCAGAAGTTGCCCCAAGACAGCACCCCGGGGGCAAAGGGGCACCACAGATGGCTGCAGTGGCCGGAGCTGTGCTGACCTGAAGCCAGGAGACAGGAGCTTCATCCGTTTCTCTCACACGGGTGCAGGAGCCCAAGGGCTTGGGCATCGTCCACAGCTTTCCCAGACCACAGCAGAGAGCTGGATCAGAAGTGGAGCAGCTGGGAGTTGAACTGATCTCCATATGAGATGCTGGCACTGCAGACAGCTGCTTAGCCGCTACACCACAGCGCCAGCCCATGCTCCACTTCTAATCCAGATTCCTGCTAATGTGCCTGGGAAAGCAGCAGATGGCCAAGTCCCTGGGCCCCTGCACCCATGTGGGAGACCTGGAAGAAGCTCCTGGCTCTGGAAGAGCCCACCTCTGGCAGTTGTGGCCATTTGGGGAGTGAACCAGCAGATGGAAGACCGCTCTCTCTCTCTACCTCTGCCTCTCTGTAACTCTGCCTTTCAAATAAATAAAATACAACTTGAAAGAAAAAAATAAGTCATCTGTGTCAAGCTGTCATCAAGGGGGCTGAGAGCGTCTAACAAGTGGTGTGTGATCAGAGGGAGCACAGCCATCCACGTGGGAAACGGCAGACACACTGCTCTGGGTTTCTCATGTCATTTTCCATCTGAATGATCTGGAACTCGAAACTCCCCCAATACATGGGAACTCATCAGAGCTTACAAATGTGGAATCCATAGTTTTGTCTATGGGGAAAATCATTGTGGACAAGGTTAAAAACCAAAGGGCATGAAGATGCAAACCAGGTGTGTCAGGGCACGCAGCCTGCTAATCACAGTATGCCTTCTCCCGGAGGTCTGCTGCCCGCTGATGGGGTGACACCTCCCAACGCCCAGGCCTACCTTAAAGCTGGTCGGGCATCAGTCCACAAACTGGATGGTGAGCTTGGTCTTGATGGTGGCAATGGCCGCGTTGACGTCCATCGGGACCATGTCACCCCTGTACAGCATGCAGCAGGCCATGTACTTGCCATGACAAGGGTCACACTTCACCATCTGATTGGCCGGCTCAAAACAGGCATTGGTGATCTTGGCCACGGACAGCTGCTCGTGGTAGGCCTTCTCCGCCAAGATGACCGGGGCGTAGGTGGCTAGCGGGAAGTGGATGCGGGGGTACAGCACCAGGCTGGTCTGGAACTCCGTCAAGTCCACGTTCAGGGCCCCGTCGAATCTCAGGGAGGCCGTGATGGATGACACGATCTGCCTGATCAGGCGGTTGAGGTTGGTGTACGTGGGACGCTCGATGTCCAGGTTGCGCCGACAGATGTCATAGATAGCTTCATTGTCCACCATGAAGACACAATCAGAATATTCCAGGGTCGTGTGGGTGGTCAGGATGGAGTTGTACGGCTCCACCACGGCCGTGGAAACCTGCGGCGCTGGGTGGATGGCAAACTCCAGCTTGGACTTCTTGCCATAGTGCACCAACAGCTGCTCCATGAGCAGAGATGCGAACCCGGAGCCGGTGCCACCCCCAAAGCTGTGGAAGATGAAGAAGCCCTGCAGCCCCGTACACAGGTCCGCCTGCGAGAAACCACACAGCGTGAGCCGGGTCCGGGCAGGCCGTGCCGCCCACCTGCCCCCCGCCAGGCTCACTTCTCTCGGCCTCTGCAAGTTAACACAGACTCAGACCGTCTGCGGTGAACACGTGTTAGAGCAGAAGCAAAGAAGCACACGATAAGACCCACAGTGAGTCGCACACGCACCCTCCGCAGAGGCCTCTGCAGACCAGGTCGGGCTCCTGATCCTGGCCTGAGTGTTGTGGAGCCACCTCCCCTGCCAACCCAAGGCTATGCGGGATGAGGGCGCCCCTTACCAGTTTGCGGATGTGGTCCAGCACCAGGTCCACGATCTCCTTGCCGATGGTGTAATGGCCCCTGGCGTAATTGTTGGCCGCGTCTTCCTTCCCAGTGATCAGCTGCTCCGGGTGGAACAGCTGCCTGTACGTGCCCGTGCGCACTTTGTCTGCAGAGAGACCAGGGAGGCGGGGCCTGCTGTACTCACCGAGACGGCGCGGCCGGCCCTGCTCAGTTCCACAAAGCATACGGTGTGCCCTGTAGCCCCCACGGGCGCAAGTGTCTCAGAAAACATCTGTGATGCAAAACCACCCATGCAATTCGTGGATTTTAGCGGGTGAGGTCAACTCACCGAAGGAATCCCAGAGTTCCCTGCTGCGGTGAAGGGAGAGCAGCTCTCACCCCTCACACGGGGACCAATTTGTTTCAAGGAATAATTTTTTTTTTTTTTTTGACAGGCAGAGTGGACAGTGAGAGAGAGAGACAGAGAGAAAGGTCTTCCTTTCCCGTTGGTTCACCCTCCAATGGCCGCCGCGGCTGGCGCACTGTGGCCGGCGCACCGTGCTGATCCGATGGCAGGAGCCAGGAGCCAGGTGCTTTTCCTGGTCTCCCATGGGGTGCAGGGCCCAAGCACCTGGGCCATCCTCCACTGCACTCCCTGGCCACAGCAGAGAGCTGGCCTGGAAGAGGGGCAACCGGGACAGAATCCGGCACCCCAACCGGGACTAGAACCCGGTATGCTGGTGCCGCTAGGCGGAGCATTAGCCTAGTGAGCCGCGGCGCCGGCCTCAAGGAATAATTTAAAACTGGGCAGTGCCTAGGTCAGTGTGGCTTTGGCTGGGCAGTCCTGTCGGGGTTGCCCAGGTGCTCTGGGCCTCCCAGGCTGTGACACTGTTGTCCCCTGGCACACCCATCTCTCTGCAGCTCTCCTTCACACGACCTTGGGCTCTAAGCTGGGAGAACCACACGAATGCTCTACGCTGACCTTGTCATGTGGGAGTTGCACCAGCACACAGAGCACGGCGGCAGGGAGGGAACCAGCACACACGGGGTCTGCAGAAGCCACCCGACCAAGGCCGAGGCAGCCCCCGGCACATCTCTCCGCAGCCCACCGTGTGCCGGCAGAGCAGCTGTGGGTCAGGGGTTGCCGAGTCGCAGTCAGACTGTGCATCGTGAACCTTTCAGTTCTCACTCGACAACAGCATGGGCTCCTACAGCTGTTCTCTCTGCAGGGGAGCCCACACCGGGCATCCCACCCTCTGGTACCCGAGCACCTACCAACCACCGTGGGCTCCAGGTCCACAAACACGGCTCTGGGCACGTGCTTGCCCACCCCTGTCTCACTGAAGAACGTGTTGAACGAGTCATCACCGCCACCGCCACCGATGGTTTTGTCACTTGGCATCTGACTGTCGGGCTGAATGCCATGTTCAAGGCAGTACAACTCCCAGCAGGCATTGCCGATCTGGACGCCCGCCTGCGCCACGTGGATAGAGATACACTCGCGCTGGGAACTAGAACATAAACGTGAAACTCGCTCATTGTCAGGCAAGCTGCAGCTACAGGGCATGTGAAACACTTTCACAGTGTATAACGCTTCAGTTTCTAGGGCTTTTTCAACTTTCATTTTCTACAATGGTTAGGTCACCCTTGTATCCTTGCTCACCCTACCTATTAAGTGCCACAGTTAGCCCTAGAACCTAAATGTTTGCCATCACACAAAAATTACATTATTGTAAAAGTTGGTGGCCAATGAATTCCCGGGGCCAGCACTGTGGCATAGCAGGTAAAGCCGCTGCCTGCAACATCATCTCCCATCCCAGCTGCTCCATTTCCGATTCTGCTCCTTGCTAACAGCCTGGGAAAAGCAGTGGAAGATGACCCAAGTTTGGGCTCCTGTCTCCCTCATAGGAGACCTGGATGAAGCTACTGTCCTGGCTTCAGCCTTGGCTGTTGCAGCCATCTGGGGAAGGAACCAGCAAATAGAAAATCTCCCTCCCTCTCTCTCTTTCTCTCAAATAAATGATCTGTCAAAAAAAATAGATGAATTCATTCTTATGGCCAGCCACAGTAATTCTCTGAATACACAGCATTTGTGAACTGTGCCTGATCAAAAGATAATGTGAATTGGGAGAGAAAGAATGGGCAAGGTCCCACGTGGTCACTATGTGTCTGCCACCTGCCCTCCCACATCCAGTCTGCCGTTTCAATCCCATTGTGTGCTTCGGGAGGCTGACATATGTGGTCAGCATCAGAGGGAGTCCCTGGCCTCTGGCCTCATACAGGCAGCAGCAGCTGACTAGACAGTGTGGTCAGGGGCCTGGTCCCTGGCTCCCCCCCTACATACTGGCTGGGACTCACTGAGAACCTTCATCAAAGCCCCAGTCCTCAGCATTTGGCACTCTTCATACAGCTGCCTTCTCAACTGCTAGTAACTACTTCCTCCTCCGACCTCTTCAAGCCCAGGAGCACAACAGCTCCAGGCATAAGGCATGCTGGGACCCAGAACTGTCCTTTGATGCTTTCTTATTTTATGACTCTTAATTAACATTTTTATTTATTTGAAAGGCAGAGATGAGAAACATCTTCCATCCACTGGTTCATCCCCCAAAAGCCTCCAATAGCCAGGGCTGGGCCAGGTGGAATCCAGGATCCAGGACCTCCATTTGGATCTCCTCATGCTGGCCAGAAACCCAAGCATCTGGGCATCACCTACAGCTTCCCAGGTGTAGTAGCAGGAAGCTGGATCAGAAGCACAGACCAGCTTGGACTCAAGCCAGGCACTCCAGCGTGGGACATGAATGTCCTAACTGGTATCTTCAGCCCAAGAATAAACGCCTACCCTCATGGTTTAACCCTATCCATATCTATGCTGCTTAGCTTCTCCTCAAGGCACCCATTTTGAATGGACCATCTGTTTCCTGCCAGGAGCCTGCCTGGACATACACTAGCGATTTATTCAATTTTATTTTATTTTTAAAATGCTTTTATTTATTTGAAAGAGAGAAAGTTACACAGAGAGAGGAGAGGCAGAGATAAAGAGAGGTCTTCTATCCACTGGTTCACCCCCCAGATGGCTGCAACGGCCAGAACTAGGCTGATCCGAAGCCAGGAGCTTCTTCTGGGTCTGGATTTGGGCCATCTTCTACTGCTTTCCTAGGGCATTGCAGAGAGCTGGATCAGAAGTAGAGCAGCCAGGTCTCGAACTAGCACCCATACAGGATGTTGGCACTGAAGAGAGTGGCTGGTTACCCGCCACACCACAGTGCCGGCCCCATTTTAAAAAATCTTTATTTGGAAGGCAGAAGAGGGACAGAAACAGAGAACAGAGGTAGATCTTCCATCCACTTGTTCACTCTCCAAATGCCTGCAACAGCCAGGGCTGGGAGGCAGGCAAAGCCAGGAGCCCAGAACTCAATTCACATCTCCCTTGTGCAAGGCACTGATGGAAGAACTTGAGACATCTGCTGCCTCCAGTGAGTGCATTAGCACGAAGCTGGAATTGGAAGCTCAGGCAGGACTCAAACCCAGACACTAATATGGAATGTGGGTGTCCCAAGTAACATCTTAATTGCTGGATCAAATATCCACCCCGACTTGTGGATATTGTAAACCACAAATACTCATAGAGATCACATCAAATTTGAGGTGCTCACCCATTCAATTCTAATCTACAATCCTAAGAACTTGAAGTCCTATTTCCTACTGTATTTGCAACAAATATCAGAGTCTGCAGAGGCATTCAAACATAAACATAATGCAATACTCTCAGTAGGAAGCATTTTTTTAAAGTAGAAAGAATTTTTTTAAAAAACAATGTCTATCTACCTGAAAGACACGGAGAACAAAGAGAGATCTTCCATTCACTTGTTCACTCCCCAAATGGCTGCAACAGCCAGGGCAGGGCCAGGCCAAAGCCAGGAGCCAGGAACTGCAAGCTGGTCTCCCACATGGGTGGCAGCGGCCCAAGTACTTGGACCATCTTCCACTGGTTTCCCAGGCTGATTAGCAGACAGCTGAGCAGCCAGAACTTGAACTGGTGGCTCCAGTATGGGGTGCTGGGGTTATTAGTGGAAACTGAACCCACTGTGCCATGCCAGCCCACAGAAAGCTCTCCAATACAAAGGAACTCACTCCTCCAAGGGAGGAATCCACCAACATTCAGGGAAAAACCCTTTTGAGTCTACTTAACGACACCATTTTGAATCCATATTACTTTTTAAATAACTTACTCATTTATCTCTAAGGCAGAGTTAAGAGAGAGAGGAAAAGACAGATTATTTTGCCTTACACTTAAATCCAGGTACCGTGTATTTCACAAGGTGCCTTATTTGGCATTCTACTCAGCTTGCCCCAGTAACATCCAAGTAAGATCTGTGACATCCATAAATCCCCAATTTCTTCATTTATAAAATGGGGATGGAGAACAGCCATTTCCATCTCTAATCAGAGCATCCGAGAAAATTATTCTTTGCTTTCAAGACAGTCACTATAAATTACCATCGCGACCCTCACCTGGGTCAATTTTAGATTTTACTTTATAGTTTTTATTTGTTAGAGATTTATTTATTTATTTGAAAGGCACAGCCGAGAGAGAGAGGGAGAAAAAGAAAGTGAGCTTCCATCTGCTGGCATACTCCCCAAAATGCCTGAAATGGCCAGGGGTGGGTCAGACTAAAGCCAGGAGCTTCATCCAGGTGCCCCACGTGGGTGCAGGGGCCAAGCACTTGGGCCATCTTCTACTGCCTTCCCAGGCCATTACCAGGGAGGTGGATCAGAAGTGGAGCAGCCGGGACTAGATGGTGCCAGTGTTGGCTTCTTTATTTTTAAAAAAAGTATTTATTTGAAAAGGCAGACAGAAAGATATAGGTATTTATTTGAAAGGCAGTTAGAGAGAAGGATTTGGTTCACACCCCAAATGGCTGCCACATCTAAGACTGAGCTAAGCCAAAGCCAGGAGCCAGGAACTTTATTCCAGGTATCCCACATGGGTAGCTGGAATACTTGGGCCATCCTCTGCAGCCTTCCCAGGGGGGCGCCAGTTTGAGTCCCAGCTGCTCCACTTCCAATCCGGCTCTCTGCTGCGGCCTGGGAGGGCGGTGAAAGATGGCCCAAGTGCTTTGGCCCCTGCACTTGTGTGGGAGACCCGGAGGAGGCTCCTGGCTCTGGATTGGCGCAGCTCCAGCCATTGTGGCCATCTGGGGAGTGAACCAGCGGATGGAAGACCTCTCTCTCTCTGCCTCTCTTTCAAATAAATAAATAAATCTTTAAAAAGAATTTACTGAAGGGGCCAGGATTGTGGCATAATGCGTAAGCTACCGCCTGAAATTCCAGCATCCCATCTGGGCACTGGTTCGAGTCCCAGCTGCTCCACTGTTGATTAGCTCCCTGCTAATGCGCCTGGGAAAGCAGTGAAGATGGCCCAAGTCCTTAGGCCCCTGCTACCCATGTAGGAGACTCGGATGAAGCTCCTGGTTCCTGGCTTCCGCCTGGCCCAGCCATGGCTGTTGCGGCCTTTTGGGGAGCAAACCAGTGGATGGAAGATCTCTATCTTTCCCTTTCTCTCCCTGTAAGTCTGTGTTTCAACTAAATAACTCTTTTTTTAAAATTTATTTGAAATTAGACCCAAGAGACAGTGAACTCCCATATCCTGGTTCACTCCACAACTGCCTAGGAGCCAGAAACTCAATCCAGATCTCCCATGTGGGCAGCAGGAGTCCAGTTACCTCTCAGGGTTTGCATGAGTCAGGATTCAGCAGTCAGAAGCCAGAACTGGGTATAGAACCTGTATACTCTGATGTGGGACACGAGCTTGTTAACCGGCATCTTAACTGCTAAACACTCACCCCCCAATTGTACATTTCTTTAGTAAGCTCTCATCTCAATAAAACCATTTCCAGGGCACGCATCTGGCACAGTGCTACTAAAAGGGATGCTCACATCCCATTATCCGAGTTCCTGGTTTGAGTCCCCGCGACACTGCTTCCGATTCAGCTTCCTACCACTCTGCACCCTGGGAGGCTGCCAAGTGACAGCTCAAGTACCTGGGTCCCTGCCACCCATGTGGCAGTTCCCGACTGAGTTCCAGGCTCTGGGGCTTGGCCTGCCCCATCCCTGGCTGTCGCTGCGATTTGGGAGTGAACTAACAGAGGGAACGTTTCTCTCTTCTCTGCTATGGAGAGAACACTGCTGGGACTGTTTGAGTGCAAGCTGACAAACCAGGATTATTCAGACTTGGGTATTTATTTAGGATCCCGTGTGCTGCTTTTAAATGAGTAGCTTTTTACTTTAAAGATTTATTTATTTATACAGAGAGGTAGATGCGAAGAGAGAGGTCTTCCATCTGCTGGTTCACTCCCCAAATGGCCCAAACAGCTGGAACTGGGCCAATCCAAAGCCAGGAGCTTCTTCTGGGTCACCCAGTGGGTGCAGGGGCCCAAGGACTTGGGCCATCTTCTGCTTTCCCAGCCATAGCAGAGAGCTGGATCGGAACTGGAACAGCCAGGACTAGAACCAGCACCCATATGGAATGCCAGCACTGCAGGAGGAGGCTTTACCTGCTATGCTCAGTGCCGCCCAATGAATAAGCTTTTTAAAAGCTTCTCAAGGGCCGGCGCTGTGGCTCACTTGGCTAATCCTCCGCCTTCGGTGCCGGAATCCCATATGGGCGCCGGGTTCTGTCCTGGTTGCTCCTCTTCCAGTCCAGCTCTCTGCTGTGGCCCAGGAGAGCAGGGGAGGATGGCCCAGGTGCTTGGGCGCCTACACCCGTATCGGAGACCAGGAAGAAGCACCTGGCTCCTGGCTTCAGATCGGCATAGCTCCGGCCGTAGCGGCCATTTGGGGGGTGAATCAATGGAAGGAAGACCTTTCTCTCTGTCTCTCCCTCTCACTGTCTCTAACTCTACCTGTCAAATAAATAAATAAAAAATCTTAAAAAAAAAAAAAAAGCATCTCAACGGTGGGCATTTGACACTGGTTAAGATGCCACTTGGCTTCCCATATCCAAATGTCTGGGTTTGAGTTTTGGCTCTGCTCCCAACTCCAGCTTCCTGGGAGGCCGCAGGGGACGGCTCAAGTACTCTGTCTCCTGATGCACACGTGGGAGACCGGCTGCCACCAAGGCTCCAACTTCAGGCTTCAGGCATGGCCCAGCAGCCTTGTTGTGGCCATTTGGGGAGTGAACCAGCAAACGGAAGATCTTTTGTCTTTCAAACAAAATGGAGAATACAACTTTTTAGAACTTCTCAGTTGAATTTTTGTTTTAAAAGACCTGGAAAAGGGCAGAATTAGAGCGAGATTTTGCATCTGCTGCTTCACTCTCAAAATGGCTGCAATGGCCAGGCTGGGCCAGGCCGAAGCCAGGGGCCTGGAACTACCTGGGCAGGACTTGGGCCACCTTCCACTGTCTTCCCAGCACATGGGCAGGGAGCTGGATCGGCAGTGGAGCAGCCACGACCAGAAGCGGCGCTCACCGAGGCTGCCAGTCCCAAGGCGGGGCGGCCTACCCGCCGGCGCCACCACAGCAGCCGCTCAGTGGAAATTTCCAATAGGAGAAACAGCCATGGCTACATGCACAAAGGCACTGCGGGCCCCTCTAGGAGCAGGGACAAGCGCCCTCCAGGCTTCAGAGCCCACCGCTACTTCCAGAGACTGACAACCCTGATCCTGCCTAACTCCATCAGCGTCACGGGCATCACTTTTTTTTTTTTTTTTTTTTTTTTTTTTGACAGGCAGAGTGGACAGTGAGACAGAGAGACAGAGAGAAAGGTCTTCCTTTGCCGTTGGTTTACCCTCCAGTGGCCGCTGCGGCCGGCGCTCCGCGCTGATCCGATGGCAGGAACCAGGTGCTTATCCTGGTCTCCCATGGGGTGCAGGGCCCAAGCACCTGGGCCATCCTCCACTGCACTCCCTGGCCACAGCAGAGAGCTGGCCTGGAAGAGGGGCAACCGGGACAGAATCCGGCGCCCTGACAGGGACTAGAACCCGGTGTGCCGGCGCCGCAAGGCGGAGGATTAGCCTAGTGAGCCGCGGCGCCGGCTGGGCATCACTTTTAAAAAATAAAAAATTCCCTCCCTCTCCCCACCCGGCTGCGTCGGGCGCTTAGCCACCGACTCCCAGGGCAATCCGCCTTCATCCTGTCACCGCTGCCCTCAGACCCGAGAGCACCATGGACGCCCTGGGCCGCCCGCGTCCCGCCCCGGCCTCCTCTCCCACCCTCCTCTCTGGCTGCCCCAAGTGGCGGGCTGTTCCGCCCGCCGGCCTGGGCCCGTCCCCGGGACCCTACCGCGGTGAACTTCACCGCTGCCGCCTGGCGCCGCTACTGGACTTGAACTGCCGCCGGAGCCAGCAGCCACCACGGCGCACGCGCGCCCAACAGCCCATAGCTGCCTCGCGCTGCCCCGGATTCGCTGGGGGGCAGTCATTGGTCCGGAGTCCCTCAAGGCGGGCCAAGGCTCCAGATCCTGCTTCCTATTGGCTGATGCTCAGCCAGCGGATCTGGGGCGCCTTCTGATTGGGTGTGGGTTTGGTGGGAAGGGCGCGGAGTGGCCGACGGCTGCACAGACCCGACGGTGAGGGCGGAAGCGCTGTGGTGGAGCTTGGGGCATTGCCGGGCACCCAAGCCCCAGGTGTGCGAATGACTGCAGTAGGAGGAAGTGGGCTGTCCACCCGCTCCCCAGGCACCCTAGGGCTGTTCGCCTCCACGCTCCTCGTTCGGTCTTTGCAGACATGGCCGCCTCCAAGAGGTCTACTTCCCTGTCGACCCAGTCCTGGCACCCTGCTCTGTTTTCTCCCAGCAGGAAAGCCATTCCCATTCAGCACTCAGGAGACCGGCAGGGTTTGATTGCTGCTTTAGTGTGAAGGAATGAGTTTCCCGGCCACAGGAGCGGGAGGGTACCCCCTACTCCCAGAAGATGGGATGGGGTGGGATCGAGTGCCCGCTTTGGTGGACTTTGGAAAAATTGTCAGGTTTTTTCGAATCTTAAGATCACTTAAATTTATTTATTTTTCTTTTTAATTTGACAGAGTTAGACAGTGAGAGAGAGAAAGGTCTTCTTTCCGTTGGTTCATTCCCCAAATGGCCGCCACGGCTGGCGCTGCGCCGATCCAAAGCCAGGAGCTTCCTCTGGGTCTCCCATGTGGGTGCAGGGGCCCAAGGAGCTGGGCCATCCTCCACTGCACTCCCGGGCCACAGCAGAGAGCTTGACCAGACGAGGAGCAACCAGGACTAGAACCCGGCAGCCATATGGGATGCCGGCACTGCAGGCGGAGGATTAACCAAGTGAGCCACGGCGCCGGCCCCAGGCAGAGACTTAACTACTTGAGCCATAACCTACTGCATCCCAGGATCACATTAGCAGGCAGCTGGATTGGAAGCAGAGTACCACGGCGGCCACTGGAGGGTGAACCAACGGCAAAGGAAGACCTTTCCCTCTGCCTCTCTCTCTCACTGTCCACTCTGCCTGTCAAAAAAAAAAAAAAAAAAAAAAGGAAAACTCTCTTTGAATAATGTGTCTCTTCCATTTGTCCTGAACTTTTCTTTCAGTTATGCCACTAATCCACATATTAGGTGGCATCCTCCATCTTTCACCTGTTTTTCTCAGGCTGCAGTGACAGAGAACCAGGAACTAAAGTTATTCCGAGGTCGAGTTTTGTCTCCAGGCAGCAGTCAGTGTAAAGGGTTCTGAAGCGGGAAGGAGCTTTGAGAAGAGAAGGAAGAGAAGACATTGCTGGTGGGAGGACAGACGCAGAGGGGTGCGTGATGAGAGCAGAGGGAACGGCAAGGCCTTGTCGGCGTGGTATATGTACATTTGAAGTGTGAAGAGAAGCCATTAGGCATTTTTTTTTATTATGGTTCATCTTATTGTTTTATTGAGACCCCTCATCTGTGGGTTCACTCCCCAAATGCCTGCACTGGCTGGCACTAGATCAGGCCAAAACAGGAGCCAGACTCCAGCTGCATCTCCTGCACAGGTGGCTGACACTCAACTGTTTGGGCCATCATCACCTGCTGCCTCCCTGGGTGTGTGCATTAGCAGGAAGCTGAAATCAGGAGCTGAGCCCGGGCTGGAGCCCAGCACTCTAACACGGGACACAGTTGTCCCAAGCGGCATTTAACCACTATGCCAAATGTTCACCCTCAACTGGTGACTTTTAATGAGGGCAGTGACTTGACATTGACTTACATTTCAATTGCAAGGTCATTTTTCCAGCTCAATGGAGAATCTATTGTGAGGGAAAGCATAGAAGTGGAGAGGCAAGAGATAATTAACTGGCTTGGCCTAAGTCAGGGGTGGGGAACTTTTTTTTTTCTTTTTTGCCAAGGGCAAAATGTAGATATGTAGAACATCGTTTGCAAGCCATACAAAGTTATCAACTTAAAAATTAGCCTGCTGGGGACAGCATCATGGCGCGTCGAGGGTAAGGCCACTGTATACGGTGTGGCATCCCATGTGGGCACTGGTTTGAGTTCCAGCATAGGTTGTCCCACACAAAGAAATACCCCTCATGAGTAGGCAATGGCCAGGAGAGAAAAGGGTGGGAGAGGGAAAGCACAGAGCTCCCCAGCGCCTCCTCCAGTCCTGGTCTGTGGTGACAGAGGGAGAATGTATCCCAGCACCTGCTTTTGGGTGGAGTGTGGGTTGGGGTGGTGTAGCCTCTGCAGATATGAAACTACCTGGGCATTATATGTTACCTCCATAAAATCCTAAAATGGAGCCTTATAGACATGTTTCCATGGCAAACTCCCCCCTCAGGTCCTGCATGCTGAAGCAGATGCATCTGGGAAAGGGGGAAGTAGAATAGATTTCATTGACAAGTAGGCTAGAATTACACAGGGGGTGGGGGCTTGTGGCTCCCAGGTACCTCCAGCTCCAGCTATCCTAATTAGCTGCCTGCCTAATCCTATGTCAGGTTACATTCCTGTCTCCTGGCTTCGGGCCAGCCTAGTTCTGGCCATTGCAGGTATATGGGAATGAACCAGCAGGTGGGACCTCCACCTCTCTGCCTCTCAAATAAATTATCCTAATACAAAAATATTGTGAGACCTGGGGGCCAGTGCTGTGGCACAGTGGGTTAAAGCCCTGGCCTGAGGCCGGCGCCGCAGCTCACTAGGCTAATCCTCCGCCTTGCGGCGCCGGCACACTGGGTTCTAGTCCCTGTCAGGGCACCGGATTCTGTCCCGGTTGCCCCTCTTCCAGGCCAGCTCTCTGCTGTGGCCAGGGAGTGCAGTGGAGGATGGCCCAAGTGCTTGGGCCCTGCACCCCATGGGAGACCAGGAGAAGTACCTGGCTCCTGCCATTGGATCAGCGCAGTGCGCTGGCTGCAGCGGCCACTGGAGGGTGAACCAATGGCAAAAAGGAAGACCTTTCTCTCTGTCTCTCTCTCTCACTGTCCACTCTGCCTGTCAAAAAAAAAAAAAAAAAAAAAGCCCTGGCCTGAAGCGCCGGCATCCCATATGGGTGCCAGTTATAGTCGCGGCTACTCCTCTTCTAATCCAGCTCTCTGCTATGGCCTGGGAAAGCAGTAAGAAGATGGCCCGAGTCCTTGGGCCCCTGCACCCGTGTGAGATGTGGAAGAGGCTCCTGGCTCCTGGCTTTGGTTCAGCACAGCTCCGGCCATTGCAGCCATCTGTGGAGTGAACCAGCAGATGGAAGACCTCTCTCCCTGTCTCTACCTCTCTCTGTAACTCTTTCAAATAAATAAATCTTTTTGAAAAATTATGGTGAACCTATTATTTAACTGGTATCGGACTGCTTATTCATAATTTTCTTTTTTTTAAAATTTTTCTTTCTCTATTTTCTTTTTTTGGACAGGCAGAGTGGACAGTGAGAGAGAGAGAGAGAAAGGTCTTCCTTTTTGCCGTTGGTTCACCCTCCAATGGCCGCTGCAGCCAGCGCACTGCGCTGATCCGAAGCCAGGAGCCAGGTGCTTCTCCTGGTCTCCCATGGGGTGCAGGGCCCAAGCACTTGGGCCATCCTCCACTGCACTCCCTGGTCACAGCAGAGAGCTGGCCTGGAAGAGGGGCAACCGGGACAGAATCTGGCGCCCCGACCGGGACTAGAACCTGGTGTGCCGGCGCCGCAAGGTGGAGGATTAGTCTATTGAGCCACAGCGCCGGCCATGCTTATTCATAATTTTCAATATTAATAAGCCTGCGGGCTCTTGCCACATATTCAGAGAAGAATTCTGAATACTGGCTCAAATAGACCAGATAACATGGTAAGTTTTTAAGCTTTTTATTCAGTGAGAATAATGTGCAGGAGAGTGAGGGCTTTATTTAGAGGAGAAAGAGAAGTCTAGAAGACAAATTGGGTCCATACCAGGCAGAGCAGACCAGCAGCAAGCGTACAGGCAGGAGAGCAGAGAGCCAAGGCCAAGGGCAACAAGGCGAACAAGGGCAAACTAGGGAGGGGCCCGCTGTGTCCCAAAGGGGAGTGGTTACATAGTCTGATTGGCAGGCGGGCATACAGGTGGGGTCAGGTAGGGGCTTGAGCTCACCCAGGGCATGGTGAAGGCATGGTCTTCCAGCTCACAAATCGAATCGATTTTTATCCTATCTGCCTGCTTACACTAAAATCTCTCCAACCAGTGAGAGGGGAAACAACAAGGTAAAAGGCAAACAATTCCCTCCTTAAAGCATGTGACCCGGAAGCACTTACCTCCTTCAAAGAGAGAAGAGGGTCTGAGGGCATGCAGTGAGGGACTTGGGTGTCTACAGGTCAGTTAGAGGGGAAGCAACCAACAGAGCTGTGACCACAGAAGGGGCAAGGAGGAGTGGAATAACCGTACGGTGTGGAGAGGGAAAACTCAGAAATAATGACAGATGCCAAGGCCAGCCTAGTTCTGGGTGTTTCCGGAGGTCATCACCCAAGAGGCTCAGAACAGACAGAGGCCATGATAATGTGAAACAACGTCATTGTTCCTGAGGTTACAGACGGCATCCTAGGCATGGGGCAGGGACACCTGTGCGCTTCCTGCTTCTGCACCTGCGGCCCAGGTAGCTGGAATGCATCAGGTAAGACAGCTGCTGTGAGCACTAGCTGGGCTCTGAAACAATCTAATTTTTTCCATGCGTGAGGACACCCCTCTTATTCGGGGCTGGGGAGCAGGCCATCACAAGTGGGAAGTCAGGTGAGAATCTCCCAGAAGGGATTCCTAGGGGCAGCTTTACTCGGATTAACGACAAAACTGTAGCTCTTCCACGGAGAAAGACCGGTCACATAACTACCGGGACATCTGAACCACCCGTTTAGCCCTTAACCCGTTACAGGGAGCAGGGCCGGGAGGCAGGTTCTGCTCTTGGCTCTGGCGCTGACGAGTGGCGTGGGTCTGTTTCCCGGTGTCCTCACTGGCAAAGCCACAGTGTACGCTGATGGACTTCAGCTCGGAGCACTCACTCCTGGCCAGGTAACGCTATCTGTGTTGGGCACCTTTCCCAACTAGACGGCAGCAGCAGACCCCTGTCCCCTGGAGAGGTGACCACCAAAACGGCTTCCAGTCATCAGCAAATGTCCTCTGAGAGTGAAATGCCCGGGGTTGAAAACCACTTCCTATAATCAGGATTAAATAACACACACTTCATTTGTATTTATCATTGTTTTTATTTTACTGGTAGGGAATGGAGACATTTCATGAAAAATGAAATCAATTGTATGATACAGTCAAGATCTTGAAAAAGAATGATCATTTCTCACCTTTAATCAGTAAACATTCCTCTCCAAAGGAGGTGAAAAAATACTTATATTAAATGTACCAAAAATAAAACGCATTAATTAAATACCACATCTCTCTAACTTCTTTGCATTCATTAACTACCACTCTAGAGTAAAAACAGTGATGGCTTTTGTTATGGCTTCATATTTCTTTAAAATACTAACTACAATAGATTTCCTTGTACAACTGTATTATTGAATGTTAATTGACAAGATAAAATGCAGGGAGAAAACAGTGACATCGTCATTTTAACCTTTTAGTTAATTTCTAGCAGCAAGTGTGAGAAACCCATGGGTTACTCTGTACAGCACCTTGGGAAAGAAAGTGCAAATATAGTGGACCAGCAGAACCACAGCAGTCGAACATCTTATTTAAACTTCTGAGATGAGAAATCGCCATGGAATTCTTGGTAGCAAGATCATTAATACTTTATAAACTTTATACTTGTGGTGGCATACTGTAAAGTTTACAGAAAAAAAAAATAAGCAAGAGAGCTAAGAATCACTGCATCAGAACTTTTACAGGTTTCTTACATTTCAAGTAAGTTTAATCAGCTCTCACTGTTATGAGCACCACCTCGGGCAGGCCAGCGTACCATCGAGCGGCGCCCTACAAGTGGCTCTTACTCGCCACATAGTTCTTGGGATAAATGTGCTTGTACTGTGGCTGAACGGTCACGTGAAGGCTACAGTGATGGCGGCTGTGGATCACTATTCGGTGAAACTTCTTGCCTTCCCTCATGACTTATTCTATACCTTTTTCAGTAGACAAAACTTTTTCTAAAAAGTCTGAATCTTTCAAGTATAGCTCATCCCCTGAAAAACAATAAAATTTTCATTTCATTGAGTATTATTTTACAAGTAATTCCAATAGGTTGCTGGCACATGAATCACTGTTTGTTTGGGACTAAGATAGTTGCTAAATGGTCCTAACCATATGAGCTTCTCTCAATTTCTTTCTTATATTTCCCTTTGTCAGTCTGAGAGGCAGAAGGCAGAGAGAGAAAGAGGAAGTGCACATCCGGGTCTCCCAGCGGCTGGCTCATTCCCCAGATGCCTGCAATGGTCTCACTCACGGGGCAAAGCTGTGAGCCAGGAACTCTGTCCCAGTGTCCCAGGCAGGTGGCAGGAACCTAATCACTGGAGCCTGCACCATGGGCCCCCGGACCTCCAGTGGGAAGCTGGAATCAAGAGCCAGGGCACTCTGATATGGGACATGAACGCTTTAACCACTATCTCCAAAGCCTGCCTCCCTTCTTAATTTTGAATACCTCACCACCTTCATCCCCCAGCGAAGATTTTCTCTGCATGCATAAGCATTTATGACTGGTACACTGTTCGTGCATCTAACTTGTATATTAGTTCATGACTCTTTGTATATTTTGCTATTTCATTGTATTCTGATAAACTAAAGGAATTACCATTGGAGCCGGTGCTGTGGCTTAGTGGGTAAAGCCACCACCTGCAGTGCCGGCATCCCATATGGGCCCTGGTTTGGGTCCCGGCTGCTTCACTTCCAATCTAGCTCTCTGCTATGGCCTGGGAAAGGAGTGGAAGATGGCCCAAATCCTTGGGCCCCTGTACCTGCGTGGAAGACTCAAAAGAAGCTCCTAGCTCCTGGCTTCGGATTGGCTCAGCTCCAGGAGTTGTGGCCATTTGGGGAGTGAACCAGCAGATGGAAGACCTCTCTCTCTCTGCCTGTGCCTCTCTGAGAGGTAACTCTGCCTTACAAAAAAATAAATAAACCTTCGAAAAAGACAAAAACTACCACTGATAGAAAGGTTGCTGAATCGTGGCCCTGCAGGTTGCAATACAAACGTTACCACTATTCTCAGGAACTGAGCCGGCAGCCATGAAGGGAGACAGGTCACAAGGCCCCAGTGTGGAGCACCAGCAGCTCTCCTGACGTGCACCAGGCCAGCAGCAACCAGCCACTAACAACTGCCCCAGCTCAAACACGCTGCCAGCTTCCCAGTGCTCACAATTCAGAATTAAAGTGATACAGATGAAAAAGAACTTTTCCAATGTCTAGGAAATGTTTTTATATAAAAGTAAATGTGTATGGGGCTATGTATGTAGTTGTGGCTCAGTGGGTTAAGCTGCTGCCTGCAACAGTGGCATCCCATATCAGAGTGGGGGTTTGAGTCCTGGCTGCTTTGCTTCTGATCCAGCTTCCTGCTAATGAGCCCGGGAAAGCAGCAGAGGATGGTCTAAGCACTTGGGCCACTGCACCCACACAGGAGACCTGGAAGAAGCTCCTGGCTCCTGGTTTTGGTCTGGCCCAGCCCCAGTCATTGTAGCCATCTAGGGAGTGAACCAACGGATGGAAGATCTCTGTCTCTCTCAAATAAATGAAATAAATCCTTTAAAAAAAGAAAAGAAAAAGCAAATGAGCACAATATATGTGTATAACATATTATCCAGAATTCTCATTATAACAAGTACTAGGGCTATTTTATAGGCATTGACCTTATTGGATACATACCTTGTAGCCTCTAAAACCCAGACTGAAATTCATGTCTCTGTGTTGGCATTCCTGTGCTGCACAGCCCAGCGTACCGAAGTGAGTCCCAACAAAAGCACCGCGGCATCACGACTTACCAGGTAAAAGCTGGACCACCCCATCAGCAGTGAACAAGGTGATGGGCAGCCATCTTTCCACTCCTTCCGACGCACGATCCAAACAAAAGATGTGCAGGTCAGACAGGGAGGCAAAGTTCTCAAGTCTTCTGATTTCGTAGAACTGTGGTGGGGGCAGCCAAATTTCCTTCGAGATTAAACTTCTGGTTGCCTCTGAAGGAGAGGACCACTGTGGAAGACAAAGGGAGGGTTTCCTAAGGTTCATTCCATATATACTGTGAGCTCTGAGGTTGTTGGGTCAGTGCCCAAGATCTCATTGAGATTTAAACTTGATGCCCGCATGCGTTCTTCCAGATCCCTCTGAGACTACACGAGATCTGTGAAGAGAGCTGACTTGGTCCTCTTCAGAGGCTGCTTGCTGGGCCACTGACCCTGAGAGCTCGCAACTATGAGGGTGTTCCACAAGGGCCATGGGGGATGGAAGGAAGAGGCCAGCGTGGTTGCACAGCAGGTGGAGCCGCTGCCTGTGATGCCAGCTTCCCATATTGGGGCAACAGCTGGAGTCCCAGCTGCTCTGCTTCCGATTCAGTTCCTTGCTAATGGGCCCGGGGAAGGCAGCAGATGATGGCCCAGGTACTCGGGCCTTTGCCACCTATGATGGGGTTCCAGGATCCTGGCTTACGCCTGGCGCAGCCCCAGCCCTTGTTACTTGGGAGTAAACCAGCATATGGGAAAAGCTCTCTGTATTTCCCTCTTTCTGTCAGTCTGCCTTTCAAATAAATAAAAGTTTTTTTTAAAGATTTAATTAATTAATTAATTTATTTATTTGAGAGGCAGAGTTACAGAGAGAGAG
Organism: Oryctolagus cuniculus; assembly: GCF_964237555.1. Taxonomy (NCBI): domain Eukaryota; kingdom Metazoa; phylum Chordata; class Mammalia; order Lagomorpha; family Leporidae; genus Oryctolagus; species Oryctolagus cuniculus. Next base: position 20,719,637 of record NC_091449.1, on the reverse strand, counting down.
GGAGAGACACAGAGAGGTCTTCCATGTGCTGGTTCACTTCCCAAATGGCCACAATGGCTGGAGCTGAGCTCATCTGAAGCCAGAAGCCAGGAGCTTCCTCCGGGTCTCCCACGCTGGTGCAGGGGCCCAAGCACCTGGGCCATCTTCCACCACTTTCCCAGGCCACAGAAGAGAGCTGGATCGGAAGAGAAGCAGCATCCATAGGAATGCTGGTGCCACAGGCAGAGACTTAGCCTACTATACCACAGCGCCAGCCCTGATAAAACAAAACTTAAAAAAAAAAAAAGAAAATGGAATTAAAAGATTTTTTAAATGTTTAAATCGATGCATATGAAAGGTCTTTGGAAAAAGTTCACAAAAATTATGTATGACAAAGAACTACACATGGATTCAGCTATTTTTTTCATCAAAAGAAACTGATCTTTTAATTCCATTTTCTGTGGACTTTCTGAAATATCCTCATAAGCCAGGAGAGAGGATCAAAGCTGACCTGAGAGAGCTGTTCAGCCTGAGAGCAGGAGATGCTGAGAGAGCGAGCCTTCTGGTCTGGACAAGGACAGGAAGATTAGACTGACAAGGCAGTGCCTGTGCGTCCCTGAGGATGTCACGATGGACAACACAAAGCTTTCTTGAGCCGTATGGTGCCTTCAGCCACAGAAATGTGGTGTGACGCGGGCCACACGTTACCATGAGGGTGAGGAATCGGGAACAACAGTTACTTCCAGCGAGGTCAAGAGGCACTGGGCAGTAACCCTATAGGGTGGCAACCAGCCCCTGTCAGCCCATTAACATTAAGCGGCCTCACTGCTGCAACCTGCCCTCCTTCCCAAGAATTGTGGGGTGGGGAGAGGGACACAGACATGATGAAAAAGAGCTATTTCAATGAGCACAGAATTCTTTAATCAGCTTACTGAATCTTCCCTTACACCAGGGCAAACTGATTCTCATGCCTAAGCCCCTGCAGTTGAAAATGTTTTGGACCTTGCACAAGATGGGTCAAAGGTTTGCCAGCTTCAACATGGGAAACCTGTTACACCTTTACACACCTAGGGCCCTGGCAGAGGGCCCAGCAAACTACAAGTTTAACAAGCACCCTAGATCACTCTTAAGTTGGCCAAGACTACATCTTGAGAAACAAAGCTCTGGGTTTCAAAGGACTGCCCCCACCTCTCTAACTTGTTTCCAAGTCAGTCTGTTTTTACGGTTTTGTTTGAGTTCAGTGATAATCAAGACGAATGGCAAATGACAGGCATCGAACCACCAAGTCCAACCCACAGGTCTCAATAAGTTATCAGTTATTAGATACTTGTTTCTTTGCTTTTAGATTTATTTATTTATTTGAAAGGCAGAGTTACAGAGAGGCAGAGGCAGAAGCAGAGAGAGGCCTTCCATCTGCTGGTTCACTCCCCAAATGACCACAATGGCCGGAGCTGAACAGATCCGAAGCCAGGAGCTAGGAGCTTCTACCAGGTCTCCCATGTGGGTGCAGGGGCCCAAGGACCTGGACCACCCTCTATTGCTTTCCCAGGCCATAGCAGAGAGCTGGATTGGAAGTGGAGCAGCTGGGACGCGAACCAGCGCCCATGTGAGATGCCAGCACCACAGGCGGCAGCTTCACCCACTATACCACAGTGCTGGCCCCTGCTTTTTAAATTTTTTAAAAACATTTTTGAAAAGTAGAGAGGCAGGCACGCACACACACACACGCACACACACACGGAGCTCTCCACTGATTTACTTTCTGGATGTCTACAATGGCCAGGGCTGGAGCAGGCCAAAGCTGGGACCCAGTAAGGGTCTCACCCAGGTCTCCCATGTGGGTGGCAGGGATCCAAGTACTCAAGCCATCATCCCCACTGCCAGGGTGCACACCAGCAAGAAGCTGGAATAGGAGTGGAGCTGGGACGTGAACCCTGGCACTCTGAGATGCAGACATCCCATGTGGTGGTTTAACTGCTGCACCAAACCTAAAATGTTTCACGTCAGATGTTTCCACTTCTCGGGGTCATGCTGCATATTCTCATTTTATAGACAGGGAAATTGAGGCAGCTCCTCTGACTAGAGTCTCAGCATAAAACTCTGGAGGTGCCTGGCTCCAAAGTCTACTTTTTTTTTTTTAAAGTATTTATTTATTTGAAATGCAGAGTGAGAGAGAGAGAGAGAGAGAGAGAGAGAGAGAGAGAGAGAGAGAAAGAGGAAGAGAAAGAGACAGAAAGAGATTTTCCACTCGCTGGTTCTGGAGCTCCATCCAGGTCTCCCACATGGGTGACAGGGGCTCTAGTCCTTTGGCCATCTCCTGCTGCTTTCCCAGGTGCATCAGCAGGGAGCCAGATTGGAAGTGGAGCAGTAGCCAGGAATTGAACTGTGCTCATACGGGAGGCAGGGGCTTATCCCACAATACCAGCCCCCCAAATTCTACTCTTTCCGCTAAGCTTTTGAACCTCAGCACTAAGGATTCTAGCCGCATAATTCCTTGTTGTATTATGCACCGAAACAGGGGTGTTGAGAAGCATTCCTTGGCTCTACCCAGCAGATGACAATAGCAATTCCCCAGCAGTGACAACCAAAACCATCTCCAGACGTTGCCAAATGTACCTGGGGACCGGGAGGGCCTCCTGTGGAGAACCACTGGTCTAAACCGGGTGAAGAACTGTTCACTGGAACCTCCTCTCCCAGTCGGGAGAGAATGCCCACTCCCTCCCCTCCCCGCTGCAATGTAAGAAACAGAGAACTGGATAAAAGCTCTGAAACAGCCATTTCCAGACACTGAACACTGCAGAGCTGTGATCTCTGAGAAAGGACAAACAAGGCGAGCCCTAACATTGCCTGTGGCTTCGCCTGAAGTCATTCCAGGGCTGCACCACAAGGAGGCAGAGTCTGGTCAGTATCTAGGACTCTCACTGGCCCCAGGGGGCAGAATGTGCAGTTGGGGAGGCCCTGCGAGGAGGGACCCACGGCTAATAGAACTCAGATCTGTGTCCTAGAATCTTTGCTAGGCACTTATCTGTAGATACATAACACGAAACCACGGAGCCAGGAAAAGACGATTCCCGAGAAAATAAGTTACCCTCTAACTACCATGTAGGGGCCCTGTAGAATATAAGCAGTATTCTAGCAGACACCACAAAGGTCACAGTGAGAAGTGCGGCTACATCAGCACTAGAATAAAGGCTACTGTACACCCTCCCTAAGCCAGCTACACTCGCACTTCAAAAGCATCAAGGCAGGAGCAGAGGTGTAGCATTGTAACACTGGAGCAAGCCAGGACTCCAGCTACAGCCCTCTGGGCGGTGCTGGGTTCCTGCAGCCTGTGAAGACGGTATTGCTTACACTGGCTGCCCAAAGGGCGGATGGGCTCCACTGGCTGCCTCGTTCCAGCAGGACAGACAGTATGGGCAGGACCCACAACGGCACCAGAGGTGAGCTAAGCCACTTTGCACAGGAAGAAGGTGCCCACTCTGTCTAGACCTGGCTCCTATATTGAATCTGAAACTTGCGTTAAGAGAATCAAGAAGGTCTGCATGTACAGCCACGCTCAGAGGAACCCGGGCTCCAGCAAGTGCATCACTGCGGCCAATACGGAAGCTTCCTTGGGGACGCGCACTCTCAGCATGGGGCTTCCATACTAACAGTCTGTCCAGTCTGTCCAAGAAACACCGCCAGGATGACAGCACTCCACCATGGGCTTCACTAATGCCAATTTGCAGCAGTAGTTAGCTGTCTGTTTCATCACGTTAGTGGTGGATGTGCAATGCTGGCAGCTGTGAGGCAGCGAATAAGTCACTGGAGAGGGAGAACCCAGAACCCAGCAGGTGTGTGTTTCCAGGAAGCTGAGCTCATCAGGAGGTGTATTAGGAACTGTTGCCTCTAAGGACCGTGCAAGAAAACACATACCGTGAAAATGAAAGGCTATCCCTGGTTTAACGAAGCGTAATCCTATGTAGGAAGCTTAATCCTATCTTTTGGGGACAGAGGTTTTCTTTGTGTGCTAAACTATGTAAGTTAGAGAAGACCAGCTTGTTTTGTTTTTAATTTCCCTCCCAGATCATTAAAAAGACTTTTCTTAGTTATGTATTTTTATTCAATTGAAAGGCAGAGAGAGAGAGAGAGAGAGAGAGAGACAGACAGACAGAGACAGGCAGACAGATTTTCCACCTGCTGGTCCACTCCCCAGACACTTGCATTAGCCAGGGTTGGGGCAGGTCAGAGCCATGAGCTTGGAACTCAACCTACAACTCCCCCATGGATGGCATGGACCCAGGTATTTGAGCTGTCACCCGCTGCCTCCCAGAATGCAGATTAGCAGAAAGCTGGGAGGGGAAGCAGAGCTGGGACTTGAACCTAGGCACTTCAAAATGGTGTGTAGGCATCCCAAGAAGAGACGCAAGGACTGTGCTAAGTGGCAGCCACCCAACACACCTTGAAAACAGGGCTGACCGGGGCATTCTCATTCTCTCAGGGGGCCATCCATCAATGACATTTAGCACAGCCAATCTATGCTAGCAACACTCTGCAATTCCTTCAAAGAAGGCAGCCCTTTGAGAAGTCTCTTGAACCTAACCAACAGTCCCTTCGTGGGTGATATTTGTGATTTTCAGTAATCCGAGTTTCCGGGGGTCTTTGAACAAGACTCCAGGATGTGAAGGTTAATTGCTGTGCTGCACAGATCTCATGTATTAGCGTCTGTAGGAAGTTCACTTTTCTTTTTCTTTTATGATATGTTGTGCATTTCACAACTTTAAGGTTAAATGAATTATACATTTATTTATTTTATTCTTAAAGATTTATTTATGTATTTGAAATGTGGGGTTACAGAGAGGCAGAGGCAGAGGCCGAGGCAGAGAGAGAGAGAGAGAGAGAGGTCTTCTATCTGCTGGTTCGCTCCCTAAATGGTCGCGCTGTGCTGATCTGAAGCCAGGAGCCAGGAGCTTCTTCTGGATCTCCCACATGGGTCCAGGGGCCCAGGGACTTCAACCATCTTCCACTGCTTTCCCAGGCCATAGCACAGAGCTGCATCGGAAGTGGAGCACCCGGGTCTTGAACCAGCGCCCACATGGGATGCCAGCACTGCAGGCAGTGGCTTTACCCACTATGCCACAGTGATGGCCCTTATTATTTTTATTTACTTATTTTGTTTTATTTTTTCATAGGCAGAGTTAGTGAGAGAGAGAGAGAGAGAGAGAGACAGAGAGAAAGGTCTTCCTTTTTCCTTTGGTTCACCCCCACCCCAGGTGGCTGCGCAGCTGGCGCGCTGTGCTGATCTGAAGCCAGGAGCCAGGGCACAGGGCCCAAGGACCTGGGCCATCCTCCACTGCACTCCCGGGCCACAGCAGAGAGCTGGACTGGAAGAAGAGCAACTGGGACAGAATCCGGCGCCCCAACCAGGACTAGAACCCGGGGTGCCAGCACCGCAGGCAGAGGATTAGCCTAGTGAGCCGTGGCGCTGGCCCCTAATATATATTTATTTATATACATTTTTTAAATGATTAGGGGCCAGCATTGTAGCACAGCAGGTTAAGCTGCTGCCAACACTGCATATCAGAGTGCCAGTTCCCCATTTCTGATCTAGCTCCAATAATGTGCCTGGGAAAGCAGCGGAAGATGGCCCAAATGACTCGGGCCCCTACCACTCACATGGGAGACCAGGCAGAGTTACAGGCTCCTGGCTTTGGCCTGGCCCAGTCTTGGCCATTGCAGTCATTTGGGGAGTGAACCATCAAAGAGATCATCTCTCCCCTTCTCTTTATCACTCTGCTTTTCAAATCAATCTTTAAACAAATAAAGGGTTAACTAAATAAAAATAAGGTTGTGCCATTAGTTCAGAGATGTAAAGGCAAGTATCATCATGATGAGAGAAAACAGAGTATTTATGAATTAAAAGGAACTTCCAGGGGAAAGCGTTGTGGTATAATGAATTCAGTCACCACTTCCAATGCCAGCATCCCCTATCGGTGCTGGTTCTAGCCTTGGCTGCTCCACTTCCGATCCAGCTCCCTGTTTATGTGCCTGGGAAGGCAGCAGAGGATGGCCCAAGTGCTTCGCCCCTGCAACTGCACGGGAGACCCAGATGAAGCCTGTGGCTCCTGGCTTTGGCCTGGCCCAGCTCCGGCCATTGCAGCTATCTGGGGAATGAACCAGTGGATGGAAGCTCTCTCTAACTTTCCTTTTCTCTCTCTGTAACTCTGCCTTTCAAATACATAGAATAAATTTTGTTTTCTTTTTTTTATTTTTCCTTCCAGAGAGGAAAAATAACTGAAGTGAAAAACACTCTGGCTGCCATTTACAGCAGGTTAGGTGCTTTATAAACAGAGCGCTAACTTGAAAACAGCAAATAGAACAAAGTAAAACAGAGGAAAAGAGAAAGATCGAGAAAAACTGAATCAGGCATCAATGTACTGTAAGACATTATGAAGTAGTCTAACACACGTGTGACTGGAATCCCGCACAATAGGGATAGAGAAAGAGATGAAATAGTTAAGGAAATAATAAAACGAGCAAATCAGTGTACACCATAATCAAGTTGTTAAACACAATCATTAAGAGAAAGTATTAAAAAGACACATACACCAAAAAAATGCACATATATTAAGTACACAGAAAAAAAGATAAAATTGATAGCAGATTTCTCATTGAACATTTCATTAGCAAAAGGGGAGGGGGAGGGCTGCTGTGGCCCAGCGGATTAAGCTGTTACTTGGGCTGACAGCAGGCCATATTAAGAGTGTCTGGTTCGCATCCTGGCTACTCTGCTTCCAGTCCAGGTTCCTGATAGTGCGCATCCTGGGAGGAAGCAGATGGCTCAAGCACTTCAGGCCTGCGACCCATGGGAATATCCAGCTGGAGCTCCAGGCTCCTGGCTTCAGCCTGGCCTAGTCCTGGCCGCCCCAGGTGTCTGGGGCAATGAACCACCAAAAAAATGCTCAAAAAAAAAAAAAAAATGAACCACCAGCTGGAAGATCTTTCTCTCTAAAAAAAAAAAAAAAAAAAAAAAAAGTAGGAGAGGACTTCAATAAGTTCATGGAAATTAGAATTTAAAGTGCAGGGGCCAGGGTGGTGCTACAGCAGGGTAAGCAGCCACTTGCAATAATGGCATCCCATAGTGGAGAGCCGGTTCGAGTCCCGGCTGCACAGCTTCGGATCCAGCTCTCTGCTAATTGCATCCTAGTTATTCTCCCAAATGAAATGAACTCGAGTCCATACAACTACCTGTATGCAAAGATGATAGCAGTGTTGTTCATCATCTCCCTAAACTAAAACAACTCAAGTGGCCTGTGAGTATAAACTGCTGTGTGTGCACACAACGGAATACTACTCTGCCACTGACCCTATGCAGCAACACAAAGCAGTATCCAATGTGCCGTCTTTGAAGAAGCCACAGTGAAAGGCCACTACTGCTCTGGGATTCTGCAGGCACCCATTTCTGTGACATTCTAGAAAAGGAAAAACTAATAGCAGAAAACAATCTTTTCTTTATAAAGCATTACAGGTAGAGAAAGATACAGCTACAAAGGAGCTTCCTCATGGGAATATGGGGAAGTGAGGAAATGCTTCTGCATTTTGACTGTGGGGGTGATTACACGATGCTATGCATTTTTCAAAATACAGAAGTCTACACAAAAAGGAATGAATTTTTCTGTAAATAAATTATACATCAATTAAAAAATAGGGGTGGGCTTTTGTCATAGCAGTGAATCCTCAGGCCGGGTCTGCATTCCACATGGGAGTGCTTAGGTTTCCGTGCACGTTCTGATGCAGATTCCAGCTTGCTGCTAATCAGTGCACACTCTAGGAGGCCTCTTGACCATGGCTTGAGTGACTGGGTCCCTGTCCTCAGTGTGGGGGACTCAGGTTGAGTTCCCAGCTCCAAGCTTTGGCCTGGCCCCACCTTGGCTACTGTGGGCATCTGGGGTGCGAACAAAGGGATGGGAGAGCTCTGTCTCTCCTTGTGTCTCTACCTTTCAAATAAATAAGAGTTTGGTGGGTGTCCCAATATTGATACTATTTTCCACACTTTTCTGCATCTCCAATGTATTTTCTAATAAAAAGTTAAAATTTTTAAATTAATCTGAATTTTTAAAAAAGATTTACTTATCTATTTCAAACGCAGAGTTAGAGAGGGAGGGAGGCAGAGAGGGGGACAGAGAGAGATCTTCCACCCACCAATTCACTCCCCAAATGGTTGCAATGACCAGGGCTGGACCAGGCTGAAGCCAAGAGCTTCATCTGGGTCTCCCACATGGTGGCAGAGGCCCAAGCACTTGTGTCATCTTCTGTTGCTTTCCCAGGCACATTAGCAGGGAGCTAGATCTTAAGTGGAGCAGACGAGATTTGAACAGGTGCCCATATGGGGTCCTGACATCACAGGTGGTAGCTTACCTTGCTATACCACAATGCTGGCCCAGCATCAAATTTTTTTTTTAAACATCTTGTCCTCTGACGTGGCATATCTTATGTAGCATTTTTATTAAAAATGTCTAACCTAAATATATTAATATAGTTATAATTATTGAGGAATATTTTGCAAAGTGACTGCCCTTATTCTTCAGAAATTTCAGTATCATCAAAGATAGACCAATGTACTGCCTGAATGAACTCTACAAGGCCATGACAATTAAATGCAGTGTGTAGTTCTGGGTTCTTTATCAGAAAAAACAAGCTACAGTAGACCTTATCAGGACAAAGGGAGTACAGACTGTGTATCAGGTAACAGACTTGCACCAACATTAAATTTCTCAAGTGTGATGATTACATTACAGTTCTATAAGAGGAAGTCTTTGTTCCTAGAAAAATCACTTAAGTGCTCTGAGTTCTAGACTCATTCTCAAATGGCTCAACCAAAAAAGAAAAAGTAATTTTTACATACACATATTTCTGAAGTGCAAACGCAGCAAAGCGTTACCAACCAGTTAGTGTGGGTGTAGTACACACAGGCATTCATGATGCTGTTTTTGTGTTTGAAAATTTTCCAAAGAGTAATTTAGGAAAGACGTTTACAAAGCATTCTTAGGGGTGGGCGTTTGGGGCAGCAGTCAGGTCATCACGGCTTGGGACACTCAGAGTACCTGGTTCACATCAAGGCCACACAACCACCAATCCAGCTTCCTGCCAACGTGCCTACTGGTCAGACAGCAGATGATGGCTCGAGCACTGTGCCGCTGTCACCCATGTGGGAGACCAGGACTGAGCTCTAGGCTCCCAGCTTTGGCCTGGCCCAGCCCTGGCTGCTGTGGGCATTCTGGAGTAAACCAGCAGATGGAAGAACTCTGCTGACCTGTTTTCCCAATGAAAATACATAAATAATTTTTTTTAATGTTAAATGATGAAGCTGCTAGAATGTTTCATTAAAAAAAAAAAATCTGCTTCTAAAACCTAAAAATGCAAGCCAGGCCCAGTTTTTGCAGACAGCAACACACACAGTTCTAGTTGCCAGTTCCTCCAGGAGCTTCCCAGGGAAGGCCGAGGACTACTGCTTTCTGCCACTCTCCAAGGCCACGTGCCCAGCCATCAGTGTGCTACGGCCTCCCAGATTTCAAACACAGAAGTGTGCGGCCCGGGCTGCTTTCCTCATATATGCTGTGTGTACTTATGTATTTGAAAAGCAGAGTGACAGAGAGAGATGGACAGCAAGAGCAAGGTGGGGGATGGGGAGAGAGCTCTTCCATCTGCTGGTTCACTCCCCAAATGCCCACAACAGCCAAGTCTGGGAGGAGGGAAGGAACTCCACTCTGACCTCCTACACAGGGGCAGGGGTCAAAGTACTTGGGCCATCACACGCTGCCTTCCCATGTGAGCACACAGGAAGCTGGACCAGAAGCTGAGCGGTCAGATCTGAACAGGCACCCTGATGTGCGATGCAGACATCACACGCGGCACCTAACCAGCTGGGGCGTGCGAGCCCCCCTCACATTCCTGGCAGCCAACAGCTCTTCTCTGCCCTCCTTAGCCAGGAGAGGTCTCGTCCCTGCCAGATGTGGCAGAGTCTCCTGCAGGCCGGACTCTTCAGGAACAGCACAGCTGCCCTGCTACAGGGCTCCTGGTGATGCGGCTCTCCAGGTACAGCTCTCGCCTCTGTCTGCGTCACTCAGGGAGGCCGCTGTCTTCTGGGTCGCTGCTTCTCTTCTCTGCCGGGTTCCTGTCTCATGACCACCAAGAACCAGTTCGAGTCCCGCCTGTTCCACTTCTGATCCAGCTCCCTGGGAATGTGCCTCGGGGTCCCAGTGCTTGGTCCCCTGCCACCCACATGATAGGCCCGGATGGAGTTCCTGGTTCCTGGCTTCAGACTCTCCCAGATCTGGCTGTTGCGGCCATTTGAGGAATGAACCAGTGGATGGAAGACCTCCCTCTCTGTTGGTCTCTGTCATTCTGTTCTTCAAATAAGTAAATCTTTTTAAAAAGTCGTGGCAAACTCCAGATAAAATTCATCCTTTTGGGCAATTTTAACTGTACAGTTCAGTAGCATTATGTAGACCGGCACTATTATGCAACCACGAGCACCAGCCATCTCCAGAATTCCTCACCTTACAAAACTGAATCTCTGCCCTGTACGCACAAACCCAACCTCTGGCAGCTGCCATTCAACTCGCCCACAGAATCATACAGCACATGGGCCTTTCTGCTTGGCTCACCTCACTTCATATGACATCCTCATGTGTAAGAGGACACCTCCAAACTAACTAATGTGAAAGCTAAATAATTTCCCATCCTACATGCACACCACCCTGAGGGTACCCCATCACCTGTTGATGGGCACAGGGTGGGAGGGGGCACCGTATCCATGGAAATGCCACATCAATCTGGATCAGGACAGCCGGAACCTGGACCTCACTGGGGCAAATACTCCTATAAGGGGCAGAAGATTTGCTCCAAGGGTGAGCCAGGTCGCAGTCATAAGTGGAGGCCGGGCAGAGCTGAGGGGAGACACAAGCAGGTTCCAGGGCCCAACACACACACGGGTTCCCAAGCAGGAGGGCACGAGCCCAGCACTTCTTGCCCAAGTCCTGCACCCACGGGCGTGCACGTGGCACGATGGGTGAGAGCCCTTTCACAGGAAGGAATTGGGACTAACATATTTAGGACTGATGGAGAACATTGACTAGTGCAGAGGAGCCTCCCAGGGAGACCTGAAATCCCTTCAAAGTCTGAGAGCCGGGGCCGACGCCATGGCTCACTTGGTTCATCCTCTGCCTGGGGCGCCAGCGAACCATATGGGCGCCGGGTTCTAGTCCCAGTTGCTCTTCTTCTAGTCTAGCTCTCTGCTGTGGCCCGGGAGTACAGTGGAGGATGGCCCAAGTGCTTGGGCCCTGCACCCGCATGGGAGACCAGGAGGAAGCACCTGGCTCCTGGTTTCAGATCGGCACAGCGCGCTGGCCGTGGCGGCCATTTGTGGGGTGAACAAAAGGAAGGAAGACCTTTCTGTCTGTCTGTGTCTCTCACTGTCTCTAACTCTGTCAAGTAAATAAAACAAATTGAAAAGTCTGAGAGCCAGGCCTCCTTGCAAGGAGTCAGCGGCTTCGGGGGTGTGTGACGCTCTGGTCGGGTGAATCCACAGAACACAAACACCACCCATCCCCCTCCTTCGCGGCGCCCCTCCCCATCCCACACCCTGGCTCCGGTTTGTAAACTCCCTCCTCCAGCGCCTCCCCTCAGTCTTCCTCGGGAGCCCTCCCTGCACCTCAAGTCTCCCAGGTGGCGGCCCATGCCCGCCCCGGGGACCAGGACACCCGCGTGAGGAGAGGGCGGCGTGGGGGGGGGGGGGCGGGGGGGGTCCCAGAAGCCGAGCCCTGAGGGCTGCGGGCGGCGGGGGAAGGGCGGGAGCCAGGTCCACGGTTCCCCGCGAGGGCCCTAACCTAGGGCGGACGTGGGCTGGGGTGTGCGGGGCACCGACACACCTGCCAACGTGCCCGAGTCAGGCACGCACACCTAGTGCGAGACAGCTCGCAGCAACCGCCCTCCGGGGTCGTCGGGAACAGCGCACGCGCCCCCTTCTGAAGCGACCCCCACCCGCACTCCAGCCTCCCGCCTGCACCGACCCGGGCCCGACCGTCCGTGCGCGGGCCGCTCGCTCACCTGGAGCACCAGGACCTGGAGCATCTTCGCCGCGCCTCTGGCCCGCTCGCCCTGGACGACGCGCCCGGCGGCGAGCATGGCGGGCGTGGCGAGCCGCGCGGCCACCGCCGCCGCCCCGGGGGCGGCCCCTGCCATCGCGCCGGACGCCTCAGGCCTCTGCGGGGGCCGCGCCCACCAGCTCGACGGGGACTCCAGCTTCCTGCCCTGGACGCGCCCCCGCCTGCAGGCCGGCCGCCACGCCCCCCAGTGCCGCGCCTCGTCTTCCCACCCGACGCCGCCGCCGCGGGCGCGCTCTGGGCTCCTCGTCGGCTCCACCCCGCGCCCCCGGCCTCTCGTAATGGCGCCCGCCCCCGCGCCGGCCTCCAGGCGTCCAGAAGCCACGTGGGCGCCCAACGGCCCCGGACAACGGCCGGCCTTGCGCAGCGCCGCCGTGCGGCGGGGAGGGGCGTGGGGGCCCGCGGTCCTGGCGCGCGGCTCGCTTCCTGGGCCGCGGGGCGCCCGGGGGCTTGGGGACCTGGGCTGGCCTCCCCGCCGGGAGCGCGCGGGGCCTGCTGGGCTGTCCACCCCCAGCGTCCAGCGGGCCGCGCTCCCCAGGTCTCTGTGCGGGCCTTGCCGTCTTAGCGGAAGTGTGCACGACCCCGTCCTCTGAGTGGGCCGGGGTCTGCAGCTCCTGTGACTGAAGCAGCCACCAGAGTTCTCACTTGGAAGGCTCTGTCCCCGCACCCAGAAGAAGCTCCTGGCTTCTGATTGGCCCAGCTCTGGCCATCTGGGGAGTGAACCAGCTGATGGAAGACCTTTCTCTCTGTCTTTCCCTCTCTCTCTAACTAGCACTCAAATAAATAAATAATATTTTTTTAAAAAATGAAAGAAACCTCGACACCCCCCCCCCCAAATGCTGGGCCAGGAAGCTTTTACAGCTGAATTCCTTAATATTTCAATGGGGGGTGGGGGTGGGCGCAAGGTTTCTTAAGCTCTATGTGGAAATGTGTTAATTGATTGGGGCAACCAACAAAATAGTAGAAGACCAGATTAGAGAGAGCATGGGAATTGTTAGGTTCTGTGCTTGGGGGAGCAAGATGTTCAGGTAAGCCTCTAGTTTTAAAAAATAAGCTCGACTCTCTCGGTAACTGACTTTCAAGTAAACCTTTAAAAAAAATAAAAATTCAAGGAAAAAAAAAAAGCTTGATTCTACAGGCCCCACAGGTGTGTGCTTGACGTCCCCCAGGAGGACCTTGGGAAAGGACAGGTGTGTGCCTGCGAGTCAGGCAGGAAGCTGCTGATGGGGAGCATGGTGTTCACCTGGTGCTGGGGGGGGGGGCGAGGAAGCAGGCTACATACCTGGCAGGCCAGCACACCAGTCGACAGGTGAGACGTGGAAGGTCCCGAGCCTGAAAGGAGGTGGAGAACACGGGCAGGCGATGTGCCAGCGCGGTGGCTGGAGCCCCTGCGTGCGGTGTCCCTCTGCACTTGCATTCAGTTTCCTGCGATGTGCAGGAGAAGCAGCAGGGGAAGGCCCAGGTGCTGGGTTCCTGCCACCCACGTGGGAGATGCAGCTGTATTTCCTGCTTTCAGCCCGACTCGGCCCTGCTACTGAGGGCAGTTGGGGAATGAACCAGTGGATGAAAGATCTCTCTCTCTCTCTCCCTCCCTGCCTCCCTCCCTTCCTCCTTCCTGCTCTCTCTCTCTCTCTCATTTTGCATTTCAAATATATAAAATTTTTTTAATGAAGAATGCAAGGGACAACCTTTGTCTTTTTTTCTTTGATTAACTCATGCTGCAAAAGGTGATCCTGAAACATTGTCACAAACCTGCTTCCAGAAAGTGGAACTATTTGTACATCACAGTGGCCTTACCAAGCCCAGGGTCTTTGGCTCACTTGCAGATAGAAATTGACAAGGGGCCAATATGCAGCCCAGAAGGGTTTATGGGGCGCTCATGCTCCAACACAGGGACAGCACAGCAGGGTGAGCTTCCATCAACTTGCTGTCCTGTGGGAGCCGAACAGGTGCTTTCATGGGGGTGGGAAGGCATGCCCGTTCCCCCAGTACACACGGCACTTCAATCTGGCTCAAACCCCCCGGGCACAGGACAGCATTTGGCACCCAGCTAGGTGATCTGCACAGGCACCGCTGATTTGGCTTTCACTCTTTTTGCACACGACACACCACAGCAATGGTGCTTGATACCATCACCCCGGAAAGTTCACATGAGGCCATTTTGGGCATGCTTGAACGTTCAGGAGTCCCTACCAGGGCAGCAGGGGTCACTGCCGGTGAGGATCTGACACTCCTCGCTCCTGATTGGTTTGGAGCTAGAAATGGACACGTGTCCAGTTGTGAGGAGCTTGATATTTTTCTAAATGAGTCCTGTTTCTCTCCTGTTGCACTGGGATGGATACTCAAAATGAGGCTGCAGCCACCCAGTCTCTTAAGACTGCAGAGTTTCAGAATCTGTACCTGTAACCTGCTCCCCCCTCCCCCAACTCTGATGCTAATGGGCAGATTTTTTGTTTGTTTTTTAAAAGACCTTGCACCATTGTTTTGGACATTTGGTGCAGCAGTTAAGACACAGCTTGGTATGCTGGTAGCCCCTATCAGAGTGCCTGGATTTGAGGCCTGGCTCCACTTTGAATTCCAGCTTCCTGCTGGCCTAGACCCTGGGAGGGAGTAAGTGACAGCCCAAATATTTGGATCCCTGTCACCCACACAGGAGACCCAAATTGAGTTTGGGGCTCCTGGCTTCAGCCTGGCCCAGCCCTGGCTGTTGCAGACATTTGGGGAATGGATCAGTGGCCAGGAGATCTCTGTCTCTCTGCCTTTCAAATAAACAAATGTAAATAAAAATTCTAAAACTTTACAACATAAACAGGTAGAAAGAGAACAAGGTTGTGGAAAAAAGGAAGACGTAGTATGGTGCTGCCATATCGTCCCCATTGGGTGTCTGGGCCACTTTGGAGCAGAGCAGCTGGGGTTCAGGCTCTGTGGTCTGTAGGAACCCCCAGAAGAGCCCAGGGAAGAGTTGGCCACGTTAAGTGGAAAAAGAAAGCAATGACTGATTACGATGACTTTGCATTTTGGGTCTGGATTTGCCACTCCTTTCTTGATGCGAAGACACCTAAAGCTTAAGAAAAACATTGGGGGCAGGCCCTTGGTGCAGTGGTAAAGCCGCTGCAGCCAGGTCCTATATAAGAATACCTGAGTTCAGGCCGGCATCCTGGCTCACTAGGCTATTCCTCCGCCTTGCGGTGCCGGCACACTGGGTTCTAGTCCCTGTCGGGGCACCGGATTCTGTCCCGGTTGCCCCTCTGCCAGGCCAGCTCTCTGCTGTGGCCAGGGAGTGCAGTGGAGGATGGCCCAGGTGCTTGGGCCCTGCACCCCATGGGAGACCAGGACAATTACCTGGCTCCTGCCATCTGATCAGCGTGGTACGCCAGCCGCAGCAGTCACTGGAGGGTGAACCAACGGCAAAGGAAGATCTCTCTCTCTCTCTCTCTCTCTCTCTCTCTCTCTCCACTCTGCCTGTCAAAAAAAAAATTTTACTCTGAGATTCTTATAATAAATTTAACCCATTTTTTGTGGTTGTGGTTGGTGTGTTCTAATTTCAGTCACTCTCTTCTAAGGTTTTGGCTTACGTTTCATGGCTACTTTCAGTGCTCTCCCTTTTGCATGAGGAGTTACACTCTTGTTTCTGACTGATTTGTAACATCACACGCTGTCTTTAATTCTACCAGCTACTCTTGCACTGAAAAGCACTTGAACAGATATTTCTCTATTATCTCAGGTATTTACTCTGTCCTCTCATGTTTTTTCCTATTCTTTCTAGCACTACCCCTATATGTGAGAATATAGTCTGGAATAATTGAACAAAAACCACGTTATTTTTATCTTTAAAAGGTTGTTTTTAACAAAACAGGTTAAATTTTAATTTTTAACATTTGCAATGTCTTGTTTAAAAAAGATTTATTTATTTATTTGAGAGTCGGAGTTACACAGAGAAGAAGCAGAGGCAGGGAGAGAGAGGTCTTCCATCTGCTGGTTCGCTCCCCAGTTGGCCGCAACAGCCAGAGCTGTGCCAATCTGAAGCCAGGAGCCAAGAGCTTCTTACCAGTCTCCTGTCGCTGCCCCTCTTTGTGGAGGAACGACACAGGACCCTGCGCTGTTCTTTTGTCTGCTCGGCCCTCCCCGGGTTTGCTGCTGGTTCTTCCCAGGTTGGCTACCATCCCTTCCACCTCTGTGGAAGGGCAGTTCCCCCTGCCACCTTCCCCACTTCCGCGGGGGAGCGGCACACCGCCGGCCGGCTCTCTCGGGGGCTGCACAGGTGTTCCTTCAGATAGATGTTCCTGGTGCATGTTGTCTCTCTCCTCCTTCATAGTCCTTTTCCGCCAATCCCAACTCTGCTACCCACACGCCGAGTACGCTGCTCTCCTCCAATCAGGAGCAGGTCCTACAGTTTATTGGTTGAACTGGAGGCAGCTGCGTAGAAGCTGTTTCTCCCTTCTCAGCGCCATATTGTGGGAGAGCAGATGCATAGAATAAGTCTTAATTCCAGTAACAGTCTAGTCCGAGTTGCTCCCCACAGTCTCCCATGCGGTGCAGTTTCTCAAGGGCTTGGGCCATCTTCTGCTTTCCCAGGCCACAGCAGAGGTGCTGGTTCCAGTCCCGGCTGCTCCACTTCCAATCCAGCTCTCTGCATGTTTCCATGTGGGAAACCCAGAGGAAGCTCCTATCTCCTAGCTTCGGATTGGAATAGCTCACTCTGTTGCGGCCAGTTGGGGAGTAAACCAGCAGATGGAAGACCTCTCTCTCTTTCTCTCTCTCTCTCTCCTTATCTTTCTATATAACTCTTTCAAATAAATAAATAAATCTTTAAAAAAAAAAAAGAGAGAGGGGCTGGATTGGAACCAGTGCCCGTATGGGAGGCCGGCACTGCAGGCAGCGGGTTTACTCAATACGCCACAGTGCCAGCCCCTACAGTGTCTTTATCTAGAGCAATTATCCAGGCTGGCACCGCGGCTCACCAGGCTAATCCTCCACCTAGCGGTGCCGGCACACTGGGTTCTAGTCCCGGTCGGGGCACCGGATTCTGTCCCAGTTGCCCCTCTTCCAGGCCAGCTCTCTGCTGTGGCCCGGGAGTGCAGTGGAGGATGGCCCAAGTGCTTGGGCCCTGCACCCCACGGGAGACCAGGAGAAGCACCTGGCTCCTGCCATCGGATCAGCGTGGTGCGCCAGCCGCAGTGGCCATTGGAGAGTGAACCAACGGCAAAGGAAGACCTTTATCTCTCTCTCTCTCTTTCTCTCTCACTCTCACTGTCCACTCTGCCTGTCAAAGAAAAAAAAAGTAATTTTGCAGACTCTCTCTCTCTCTCTCTTTCTCTTTCTATCTCTGCCTCTCTGTAACTACGCCTTTCAAATAAATAAATAAATAAATAAATATTTAAAAAGGAAAACAAAAAAACCAATATGTGATAGTCACAGAAAGAATTCTCTGGATCATGGGCTCTGAAGATTCTCCTGCTCAAAATACTATAGATGAAAAAACAAACAAAAAAGAAATACTATAGGCTTCTAAAAATGAATCAGAATCAAATATTTTGAATGAGCAGTGCATGGTAGAAGTCCTGATAATAAGTGTCAAAGTCAATTAATTATAGGAAGTAAGTCTGGATAATTACTCTATTTTTTTTTTCTTTGACAGGCAGAGTGGACAGTGAGAGAGAGAGAGAGAGAGGTCTTCCATCCACTGATTCACTCCCCAGATGGCCGCAACAGGCAGAGCTGAGCCGATCTGAAGCAAGGAACCAGGAGCTTCTTCTGTGCCTTCCACACGGGTGCAGGGGCCCAAGGACTTGGGCCATCTTCTACTGCTTTCCCAGGCCATAGCAGAGAGCTAGATCATAAGAGGAGCAGCTGGGACTAGAACCGGTGCCCATATGGGGCACCGGTCCCTAAGGCCAGGGCGTTAACCCACTGGGCCACTGTGCTGGCCCCAATAATTCCTTTTTAAACACAGTAAGCTGGGGCTGGTGCTGTGGCTCTGGCGTAGTGAGTTAAAGCCTCCTCCTGCAGTGCTGGCATCCCATATGGGAGCCAGCTTGAGTCCCAGCTGCTCCACTTCCCATCCAGCTCTCTGCTATGGCCTGGGAAGGCAGTAGAAGATAGCCCAAGTCCTTGGGCCCCTGCACCTGCGTGGGAGACCAGGAAGAAGCTCTGGCTCCTGGCTTCGGATCGGCACACCTGTGGCTATGGGGGCCAGTTGAGGAGTGAACCAGCAGATCGAAGACCTCTGTCTCTCTTTCTCTCTCTGCCTCTCCTCTCTGTGTGTAATTCTGACTTTCAAATAAATAAACGAATCTTAAAAAAAAAAAAAAAACAGTAAGCTTATTTCAGTGCAAAAATTTCGAAAGTCACATGACTTTTTCATAAAATGCAGCTTCCACTACGTTTTTGAAGGTCTTTTGTGAATGTGTAGATATTGCCTCACATTAATTTTTTTAAAAAAAAAGACTTATTTTATTTATTTGAAAGACAGAGTTAGAGAGATAGAGAAAGAGAGAGAGAGAAATGTCTTCCATCTGCTGATTCACTCCCCAAATGACCAAAATGGCCGGAGCTGTGCTGATTAGAAGCCAGAAGCCGAGAGCTTCTTCTGGGTCCCCCACGCAGGTGCAGAGGCCCAAGGACTTGGGCCATCTTCTACTGCTTTCCCAGGCCATGGCAGGGAGCTGGATTGGAAGCAGAACAGCCAGACTTGGCCAGCATCCATATGGGATGCCAACACCAAGGCCTGGGCTTTAAACCCACTGAGCCACAAGCCAGCCCCTCACATTTTTAAAAGTGCAGGTTTTACATGTCACAATATGTCAAAATTAGGGTCCATGTTGTGGCTTAATGGGTAAAGCTGCTGCCTGCTGTGCCGGTATCCCATGTGGGCTCCAGTTCCAGTCCCGGCTGCTCCACTTCCCATCCAGCTCTCTGCTAATGGCCTGGGAAAGCAGTGGAAGATGACCCAAGTGCTTGGGCCCCTGCACCCAAATGGGAGACCCAGAGGAGGCCCAGCTGCCATTGCAGCCATTTGGGGAGTGAACCAACGGACTGAAATTCTTGCTCTCTCTCTCTCTCGCTCGCTCTCTCTCTCTCTCTGCCTCTCTGTGACTCTGCCTTCCAAGTGAATTCAAGATTAAGCACTTTTGTTTTGTTTTGGCTGGAGGCACTCTATCACCAACAATGACAGAATACGGTTTGCTGGGCATCAGAGCAGAAAAGACACACAATTATTTCGAGCCCAGGGAGAACCCTGTGCCAAACAGGATTCACATCCGGCAACTGCTTTAGGCAAAGAAGCACCCAGAGCTGAGTGCCAGCTGCCCGTTGTCCACCTGTCCTCGGGGCTGGGAGCTTTCTCAGCCTGTCCTGGGTTTTCTGACCTTGCCACTCTAGGGGAGGCCTGGCCAGGGATGACCCAATGTCCCCTACACTGTGCTCTCTTTGGAGTTTGGACTAGGGTTGGGGAGTTTGGAAAGAAAACCAAAGAAATCAGGTCCCTTCTTGTCACCTGGCATCCAGGTGCATGACAGCTGTGGCTGACCACGGGTTATCACCAGAGGACTGTCCACATCTGTCAGGGAGGGGCAGTAGCTCCCCCTGCTGGAGCGGAGTCAGCCATTGACTACTTAGGGTCTCTCTCAGGAGTATTTGTCTCTTCTCCATCCGTCTGCTTATGCAGTTATCTGTTTGTATCAGGATGCACTCACATGTGGGGTTTTATTCATGGTTATAACCCGATATTAAGTTACTCCTCTTGCTGCTCACCGGGTTCCAGATAAGCGCACAAGCAGCTGTCTTGGGCTCGCTTCTGCTAGCGTTTCCATGGACACCCTCGTCTTGTTGGAGCCAACACACTGTGCTCCTGCATCGGAGGCTGGGGGAGCTCTCTGGAAGGTCTAGGCAGAGCAGCACCGCCCCTTGGTGACCCGGCGTGTGGGCCTGTAGGGCTGCAGCCTCAGGGGCTGGAAGGGCTCGGGACAACTCAGTCTGGGGAGATGCCTCTCTCCCGATACCACCTGCTGGTGCTGATGGAGGCACAGGGCCCTTTAAACCGCCCAGGGGGTTCAAGGCTCAAGTTCAGAAAAAAAACTCCATTGCTGTGCTTACGCTGGTTTGCAGGTCATACTTGCTGCTTGTTATGTGAGTTTCCCAAGGCAATGAAAAGGTCGATCATCTTATCTCCTGCAACTTGGCTGCCATCAGACACCTAGAACAAGCCCCTATTCTACACCAAAAACTTCATATGGCAGAAAGCAACACAAAATCACTTTTCCCGGAGCTAACAATGAGCCAATGCAAACACCTAGTGCACTCTTGCAAGAATTGTGCCCCCTCGCCCCGTCAGCCCCACTGCTACAAACAGGAGTGAACCCGCGAGGCCTTGCTCCTAAGAAGCTCTGGCAAGTGGACTTCACCCACATGAACTCCTTGGGTCAACTTAAGTTTGTCCAAGTGGTGGGAGATACTTATTCAAAGGCTGTATTTGCAGCAGCCCAATCCGGAGAAAAGGCTAGAAATGTGATAAAGGCGGTTAAGTCAGCCCTGCTGGTCCTCGGTGTCCCCTGGAAAATAAAGACTGATAACGGGCCAGCGTATACACCACAGGAATTTAATTCCTTCCTGAGGTCCTGGAACATACAGTGTGACACAGGTATCCCATACCTGTGAGAGACATGTGGGGTCAAGCCAGGGATGCTGCAGCCACGGCCGCCCAGGTCTAGGGGAGAGCACAGAGGTGACACAGGCCCTCCAACCACGGCTGTTCCTATTGTGCTGATCTGTCCCAGAGGTCACGGGCACTCACAGCTGCTGCTCTCCCACCCTGACCCAGTTCCCACAGGGCACAGCTGAATCTCAGGCATTGCCTGCAGGGTCCTGAGTGGGTCTCTGCCTGGGGCTGGGGGCTGTGGAGCTGCCTACGCTCTCCAGGAACACGGGGAAGCTTGCTGCCGCTGGGCGCCGGGGTCACAAACTGGAGCAAACTCCTTTCCATGGAACAATTTAATACAGACTCAGCACCACCTGAGGGTGGCGGTGGGGGAGGGGGCGGGGAGGAGAGTACAGTGGCTCCTGGCACAGCTGTTGTCTTCCAGTGTCAGGGTGTCCTGGCCCCAGGAAGAGCCTGGGTGGTGGGGGCTCAACCAAGTGCATAGGATGCCGTGAAGACACACGGAAGGCTGCTGCCCAGCCTGGGCAGGACAGATGCTGGACTCGGCCTCTCTTCTAGGAGGCACCCATCATCCAGGTGCCCCACAGAATAAGAGGTAAGGAGGCCTCTGGCCAGGGAGGGCACGCGGGCCTGGTCTCCCATCCCAGGGCTGGCTCTGGCCGGCTCCAGCCCGTGACTGTCCCCAGAGTGCGTGGGGCTGCCATGCCAGTAGGGGGGAGTCTTCAGCTGTGGCCCCCAGGCGGGGACAGCCTGCATGGGCCCTGGTTCTGGGGGCTCTGAGGCCTGTGGAGGAGCCCACATCCACAGGCCCTCCCGGCTGCCAGCGTCGGAGGAGTCGTCCTCCCTGTGCTCTGGCCCGCTCAGGTTAGGGAGACTGGCGCACTGGCACAGGCCTCCCCACCTCGAGCACTTTGGAGACTCCGTGGGGCTGGCAGAACCTGGAGACTCTGCGGTCCCCACAGGGGAGCCCAGGCCGAGGGGCTCTGGGCTGCCTTCCCAGCTCTCCTCCTCCTCCATGCCTTCCCTCTTGGTGATGCGGAGGCCAAAGATTCCTGGAGGACGGATCATCACTGCACGGGTAGCGGGACCCCTGGTCTGCTCCCACACTGCCACTGTGTCCTGAATGGTGATTTTGGCCTTCGGAGCAGTGGGGGCAGGAACGTGCATCTGGGGGACGCGTGCCTGCCCCAGGGGCCTGCTGCACTGTTCGATGGCCTTGGCTGGAAGAAGAAGAGACGCGGTTTGCTTCTCCACAGCCCCCGTCTGGCCTGCTCGGTGCCTGCCCCGACCTCATCCTGGGGTCCCCATCACCACGTGTGACGCTGAGGACTCTTCCAGGCTGCTGGCCCCAGACGGGAGGGTGTGTGCAGCCCGGGCAAGGGGAGCCCTGGGACACCACCGGCTCCTCCTGCACAGCCCCACAGGGTGGATGGCCCTGAACTCCTTGCCTCACTCTCATCTCTGGGGACCCAGGCACCAACTCAGGACCCCATCACCTACCCCACCTGACCTGCTGCGCCCTAACAGTGCATTGGCTGATTTCCCGCATCTGAGTCCCTCCTACATGGCTGGAAAGGAACTGAGCCTAAGATGATGGGGGTGAGAGCTGGGGCTGTGGGGCAGACATGGAGTCCGGTTCAGGACTTGGGGACAGGGAATGCAGTTTCTAAAGAGGTGGCAGGGGTGCCCTGTGTCCTCTGCCCCTGGGCCACTGTCTCTTTCCTGGTGAGACTGGGCTGTCACCGCTACTGTCCCAGGAGCACCCAAGGAGGCAGCACCTGGAGGCACAGTGGGGCCTCCCCAGTGCCTGGACAGCCTGCACCTGGGCCCCCACTTAGAGCCTCTAGAGCTGGGACAAGCCCATCTCTGCTCTGCATGGGGACCCAGGCGCTCAGGTCCATGATGGCAGCAGCAGCAGGGGATGAGCACGGGGACCCCTCCCCACTAGAGCCCAGAAGCCAGCGATGCTCCCGGTCCCGCTGCCTTCTGTTGGCCCGAGGATAGAGCTGCAGAGCCCACACTCTTGTTTTCTGCCGTGGGGCCCCCAGCCCTGCCTCTGTGCCCAGCCCTGCTCGCAGGAGTGCACTCAGCCCCCACAACTGGGCTCAGGGCACCTGGGCCTTCCAGGGGTTCTCAGATGGCTGAAGGGGATCCAGTGCCGGTAGCCTTTACATCACTGCACAGGGTCTCCCACAGCCCCACCTCCCTCTAGCCCTGCCCACATGCAGGTGGGAGCCCCGCCCACCCCTGTCCTAGGAGGGTCCTGTGTGCAGACAGCTGTGGTCATCGGGCCAGGAGCCTGTGTGGGGTCAGTTGGGGAGGGGCCCCCTGGGCAGGCAGGGCCACTTCTCATCTTGCTGGAGTGGGGGTCCAGCTGTGCTCCAGGCTCCTGGGGGCACTGAGCCAGGGCACCTGCTCCAGACCTGGGCAGGGTAGCTCAAGGCGGGGCCTCCAATCCACTCCAGAGTGGGGGTCAGCCGAGGAGCCAGAGCCACAAATGTCCTGAGGACAGCTCCACGGCCCGGCCCCAGAGTGGTGGGGGGAGAGCCGGCACCCACAGGAGGATTCTGGGAAGCTGCCCGAGGCCCTGCCAGGCCATGCTGACAGAGCTTCAGAAAGCAGAACTGCTGAGCCCGGGGAGGACAAGGAGGACCAGGAAGAGGTGAGGCCCTGGGCGGGGATGTCAGGGCCTGGCACTCCCACTACTGACTCCCCCAAGGGAGCATGGGACGGGGCCGTGTGCTGGACTCACCTTCGGGAGGCAGGAGGCACTGGAGCTTCCCCAGCTCACGCATGGAGGCCCACAGCTGCCTGATGACCGCGTCCTCGCTCAGAGACCAGGCCTGCTTCAGGGTCACCTGCAGGAACTCCCGGAGGTGGTCCCGGGGCATCTTCAGCAGGCGCTCTAGACATGGGGGTGGGTGTCAGGCTGGGAGGGGCCCTAGGGATGGCGCAGCCACCATGGCTGCTCCAAGCCCTGTCCCAGCACCAGACATGGGCTGCAGACACCCTTGGACACCCTTGGGTGTCACACCAAGCACTAGAGGGACTGCTCAGGGGCCAATTTCCAGTGCGATGACCCTGGCCACTTCTCCTTGTGGTCTGTGGGGGCCTGGGATTGGGGATGCAACAGGGGGATTCTCAGTGCCCTCCTGAAGGGAACCCAGGCCTCCCAAACCCCCTCATCCCTCCCTCAAGCCCTGCTCACGAGGGACAGGCAGGGGACCCCCAGCTCCTCCGTCCCCAGCACCCGGGCCTCTGTGGGCCCTGAGGACTCACTGTTATGGATCTTGAGGGCCGTGTATGCCATGGCCGGGAGCACGTGCTCGCCCTCCAGGATGTATATATCCCATATTCTCAGAGCCAGGGGGAATGGCACCTGGGGACAGAGGCATTGGAGGACCCGCCCATCAGGGCCTCAGCAGGGCCCACAGGGGTGGGTGTGCAGTGTCACTCCCCTAGGACAGAGGGAGACTCCAGGAGGCTGATCACACAAGAAGGCCAGAGCTCCTCCTGGGAGGGGAGGGGAGGCCATGCCTCATGGCCACATCCCTGCCCACTCAGCGAACCAGACCCACAGAGGATGACCATGTCCTGTCCTGGACCCTGGGGGTCTGCACACTTTGGAAGCCACACTGGAGATGCCAGACACCCCAGGGACCTGGGGAGGGGTCAGCCCTTGGGCTGTGCTGCCACCAGCCTCTGCCTCGGGGGGTCTATGGATCTCCTGCCTCTCACTGTAGGGCTCTGGCCTTTGCCAGGCTTTCTGGATAGGTCCTGGTGGGACCTGTCCCCTCCTTGCTGGCTCTGAGGCTCAGCCTCAGCTTGGACCACCCTTAGCAGGGCTGGACAGGGCCTGCCTGGTCTGCACAGCAGGCTCCCTCCTGTGTCTGCTGGGGCTGGGGGAGCTCAGAGTCACAGGCCACCAGCACCAGAGAACCAGGCACTGGGGCAGGAGCTTCCCTGGGCAAGGGGTCCCCGGGGCACTTACCCCATCCAGGAAGCACTGGATGTACCAGTGGGTGGTGGAATCCTCCAGGCACACACCCTCCTTCTCCTAAGAAAAGGCAGAGGCAGAGGGGGCTCAGGGCCCAGGGCCCAGGGCCCAGGCCTGACTCCCTCTAATCTGAGCCCTGGGGCAGAGCCCCTGGGTGCAGGAAGCCCAGCAGCAGGGGCATCCCCCCTCCCAGCCATGCAGGTTCCTGAAGGGACACAGGTCCCTCCTTCCACTCTGCTCTGGGGACAGCGTCTCCCTTCAATCTACGCCAACTCTGGGGGACCAAGTGCTGGACAACAAACCAACACCCAAGCTGCCGTGGACCCCCGTAACCAAGGAAAGTTTTGGTGAGGATGTGGCCTCCCCTGGCTCAGGAAGCAGTCCCATGAGCCCAGAGCCCCCAAGAGGAGAAAGGAGATGCTTAACTTACCAGGTGTTTCTCCAGGGAGGGGAGCACGCGATGCACAATGAGCCCCAGGTGTTGCTGGAATCGCTCCAGTTTGGGGGTGTTTGGTTTGTAGAAACCTGAGTAGAATCAGCCACACCCCCACGTGAGAGCCTCCTCCTAGGAAGGCTGGAGAGCCCCAGGCCTGGGTGGGGTGCTTCTGAGCATTGAGGGTCAGGGGAGGCTGGACCAGGGGCAGGTGGGGATGAACGTGGCCAGGGCAGAGGATCTGCTTGGGAGGTGGGTGCAGGTGGGTGACTGTGTGCAGCCCAGGCCTGGCTGCCCCCTGGAGCCCGCTGGGGTGGGTGCAAGTCAGACTGGGTGCCTCCTGACCATTCCAAGACTCAGGAGCGAGGAGGGGTGACCCTACAGGGGATGCTGCCTTCCACAAGTTCCCTGGGTGTGGCTCTGTGCTTGAGAGTTGTGTACAGACGTGTGAGGCAGAAGAGTCAGAATCGACCTGAGTCACTGGACAAGGACAGGACCCCTTGTTCTGAAGGTTCTCACACCCAGGATGGCCATGGCCAAGCTGCAGGGCCTTTGGGTGGTGGTAAAAGAAGGGGGCTGGCTCAGTCTGGGAGGCCTCTGCCAGCCCTGGCTTCCTGGGAGCCCCCCCCACACACTGTGACACTGTCCTGCACATTCAGGAGCCAGTGAGGGCCGTGCACGGACTTGCATGCACTGGGCCCCACACGCCATCCACCTACCGTGCATCGCGTGCTTCCTGCTTTCCATGAGCTGCACCAGGGCCCAGAAAGCGTCCTCCTCGGGCATATACATGAGCAACAGCGCCACCACATGGCTCAGACCCTGGCTGTAGCCCACCTCCTGCAAGATCCCAGAATACCTTTAGGAGACCTCCCCTGGCAAGAATGATATCCTAGGATGGCCCACCTCTCAGGCAGATCAGGGTCACCCACTGAAGGGTCCAGGAAGATTTAGGCACAGGGAGCCCCTGTGCCTGAATCCTGCCACTTGGTGTCAGCTGCCCAAGAATTGGAGCCCAGAGAAGTTCTCCAAGTTCCTGGAGGGAATCCTGCAGGGCCTGAGCTTAGGCAGCACAGGGGGAGAGCTCAAGTATGGACACCTGTTACCCCCAAGATGTCAGCATGGGCCAGGTTGCTGTGGGAATCCAGATCCATGCCCATGGAAGCTTCTGGACCCCTGAGCTCTGCAGGTGAGCCGGTGGCCCTTTCTCACATGAGGAAGAAGTAAGCCAGGAAGTGCTACCAGGACCGGAACAGGAGGTGTGCCTCTGGCATGGGTGCAGGCCTGGGCTTCCTGAATGCCAGGCCCCCTGGGAACCAGGGCACCAGGCAGGGTTGGCCAGTGGCAGGTCAGGGGGGTGGGGATGTCCAGGCCTTGCTGGGTCACCCATGGAGCCCTGCGCCTGCTCCACTCATGGGAAAGTCTGAGTGGGTGGTTGTGGCAGTGGCGCTGTACAGAGTGGGATTCAGGCCCATGGGTCCAACCACAGGGCTGGTGGGTGTAATGGCATCAGTGGGACCCAGAGCAAAGTCGTACACCTGATCTGCCCTGCCTTCGCCCCCCGCCCCACTGCGTGGAATGCTAGTCCTGGGAGGGGCATCCCAACACGGCCAAGCTCCTGGGGTCTGGAGACCAGCCCAGGAGAAGGCTGCCTTTCTCCTCCCAGAACTTGAGGTTGGGTCCAAGGAGGCTCAGAGCCTGGCCTCCACCGCTCTTCCTCAGAGCTGTGGATGAGCGAGGCCCCCTCAACCCAGGCTGGGATCTTTGTGACCAGGGGTGCCCTGCAGGGACTGCCGGGATAGCACCTGCGCTATGATCCCAGAATACTCACAGGATTGTAGACGGAATAGGCCATCAGTATGTGGAATAAGGCCTGTTGGCTGGAAGAGAGAGGACAGAGGCCGTGTGTCTTGTGCTGCCGAGGCTCTCAGTGCAGCTCTGCCTAACAGAGCCTGACAGCCACACGCAGGGCCCGTGACACTCTGCTCATGTGCAGTGACGTCGTCAGGGCACCTGCGTGTTGTCCACCATGTGGGTGAGTGCCGCCTGCAGGGACACGCACACCTCCCAGGGCACAGTCACGTGCACTTTCATTTCCCAGGTGGGTGTTCAGGGCACAGGTGAGCGTCCCACTGTGGGAGTGCAGTCCCGTGTGTCCAAGCTGTGGAGAGTCAGCCTCCCATGCACGTTCAGCCTTGTAGGGAGCAGCACCCGGCGTCCTCAGTGGTTTTAGTTCCCCCCTCCCACAGCTGTGCGCTGGTGCCCCTTTGTGGTGTAGGGAATAAGCGTGTGTTCATGCGCTGAGGAGGTGAATTGTGTGTGCGTTCATGAAGGGTCCCCCCCGAGCCTGTGTTCCCGGGGTACTGGGGGGCTGCCCACTGCTTCCTTGTGACTGAGTTGAAGGGCTCCTTGAATATTCTGGAAACAACACCTTTATTAGTTAGATTGCTACTATTGTCTCCCCTGGTGTTTCTTTTCATTTCATTCTCTCCACAGTGTCTTTGGGAAAGTTTGTGTACTATAGAAAAGGCAAGTTTGTTTTCTGTGCTCAATGAACTGTTTTAGGCTTGCACCCAATCTTCCCTAGGGACCCCATGTGCCCCAGGACCCTTGCTCCTCCCACCCGCGGGTCCTCCCCAGCCCAGAGGCCTCACTTCATTCCGTAACGTTCCCGGAACATGAGGTGGTTTCTGAAAGTCCATGCGATGGCGGAGTCGATGTGATGGAAGTGAGTGGCGCCCAGCCTGGCCAGCTCTTTCATCTCCTGCAGGGCAGGGACGAGGGGGAGGGGCAGCCTCAAGAACTGCACAAGCCCCATTGCCACACAAGGACCTCAAGTCCACGTCAGCTCTTCTGGCTGACAGGGAGTTCCCTGCAAGCGCTCATTCCTTTCTGGGTCCCGCCTTGAGGGAGGGTCATGGGCTCCCTAACTTGCCTCAGTGCCCACGTAACCCTGACGGTCAGCAGCAGACAGGGGCTCTGAAAGGTCCCTGTGCACTCCCCCTGCCTGCCTCAGCTCTCAGCACGACGTGGTCTGCCCCCAGCCAGGCTTCTGAGCCTTCTCACTGACATCTCAGGCCCTGCCCTCCAGGAGTCAGCCACAGCCTGACCACTGCTCCATGCTGCCCCCTGCTGGAGGGGCCCATCTCCATCTCGACATTGCAAGCCGCCCTTAGCTTGGAGCTGAGCCTGGGCAATGACTGTCTCCAGGCCCAGCTCCCAGGGCCAGCCCCAGACTGCAGACTTGGGGGAGGCAGGGTGGGAAACACAGCTGGGCCCTGCTCCCTGATGGCAGCCAGGGGCCATGAGAGCCAGCTGCAGCTGACAGCCCTCTGCCCACACCAGTCCTCACTCCCTCCTTTCCCAGAAGCATTGAGAGCTGTGTGACCATTGGAGCGGCCTCTCCAGGCAAGGGCAATGCCAGGGGCTGCAAGTCCATGTGAAGGCAGGGCCAGCTGTGGGCAGGCCTAGGTGAAGGCCGGCCAGCTGCGGGCAGGCCATGTTAGCACAGAGCCTGTGGGGCTCCCTACCTCACACCATTGTGATCTCATCCTGGGAGACCCCCGCCCATCAGGGACCAGCAAGTCCTCTCTTCTGGCCGTATGCCAAGCTGCCCAGGTGAGCTCAGCAGAGAGCAGGTTAAAGCCTCTGGCACAAAACACACCTGTCCAGTCCCAGCTGGGTCTGAGGAGACGTGGAGGAGGCACTGACTAGGATCTAGGGAGAGGAAGGCAGGATGGGGAGGAGGCTCCCGAGGGCTCAGTGAGGGACGGTCCTCCACGGAGACTCAGGCTCCTGAGCAGGCCCAAGCAGGCCGGGCCCCCTTGGGCTGAGTGCAGAGCCGTACCGCGTATTTGCCCGCGTTCTGGGCCTTCCTCTTGTCCACCTCCAGCATCACGGCCCACACCTTCCCGCGCACCTGGGCAGGGAT
This sequence comes from Oryctolagus cuniculus, assembly GCF_964237555.1. Lineage (NCBI taxonomy): Eukaryota > Metazoa > Chordata > Mammalia > Lagomorpha > Leporidae > Oryctolagus > Oryctolagus cuniculus. Next base: position 20,690,498 of record NC_091449.1, on the reverse strand, counting down.
GCCTTTGTAGATTCTGCGCTGAAACTACAGGAGAGAGGAGGCTCTGGTGAGTGCTGAACGTGGCCACTCGTGGAGGCAGCGCAGGGTGAGACAGCAGAGGGAGAAGCCAGGGGCTCCCTGTGTATTGGCAGAGGGAGTATCTGCCCAGATGGGGGCCTTATGACCCACAGTGACTGGAGGGCCAAGGGCTCAGGGGCACCGGCTCTGCCGTGTACGGAGTGGCCGCTACAGGGCTCCTGGAACCACGCCTGCCCTGCATCCGGGATTGTCTTCAGCAGTGACTTCAGATTTTCTACCAGGACAGTGTCCTGTGTGTATGGGGAGGTGTGCCCATGACCTGTGTCTCTAGGGACTGGACAGTTGCCCCTGGGCATCTGAGAGGCAGGCGGTGCCTGGCACAGGAATGGGCACTGCTCAAACCCCAATTCAGCTCTCAGTGTTCCCGAGGGGCCCTCATCGCCACGGTACCTTGTCACTGCCGTGGTATTTACTATGGTTCTTGATCATCTTTATCCACTTCTGGATCCTTCTTACCTCCTGTTTACGCTGGAAAACGAGACAGGATGGCGTGAGCCCAGCTTGGGGCTCTGAGAGGGGCCCTCGGATGCAGCTCAGGAGCTCTGTGGGCGCTCAAATGGAAGGAGCCAGAAAAGGCACAGACCGTGAGCCCCAGATCTTCTGTCTGGGGGAGCATCGGTGGCCTGGCCTCTGACCCGAGCTGCCCCTTCGTCAAGGAGAGCCCCTGAGCTCCAGCCAGGTCACTCCCAACCATGCCAATGAGTCAGGGCGGCCGACAGCAGACACCCCTGAGCTGCGGCTCACTTCTGGGACAGGTGAGTGTGGTAAGATGTCAGCAGGTGCCGTGTAAGTACCGCATCGCGGGACCTTATGGCGCTCCCACTCACCACTGCCGAGCCCCACGTGCCCCCTCTGCCCAGCTCTGCTTCCAGATGACTGGCCCATGGCCAAGGACTTGTCCTTACCTTTGCCCCCGGGGTGCTGTCTTGGGGCAGCTTCTGCTCACTGGAAAGCAAGGGAGGCGGAGAGGTGAGGACAGGACCACAACAGGCACCGCGACCTCCCTAGTGGGCCAGGGAAGGACCAGCTTCATCCTTTCAGCCCAGGGGACTGAGATGGGGAGGGAGGGGCTGGTGACCATGAGCACAGGGAGCCTAGGGCCAGGCAGGGGCCCTTGCTGCCAGTGGGGGGCTCCAGGCCTGTCAGAGGTCCACCTTCGTGGGTGTGTGGCAGCCCCCCACAGCGGTTGGGGGCTGGCTGTCCTGAGCAGGGCCAGGCTGCCCAGGGCTGAGGCAGCTATATCCCCACATCAGCTCTGCCCAGGACGTCACCCTGGAACTGACCGAGTCTGGGTGGCCTGCCTGAGAGATGCTCAGTGCTGTGAGTGTGCACCTGGGGCTCGAGGTACCTGGGACCCCCACACCCCTCAGGGTCCCCCACTGCCCACCCTCCCCCCGTGCCCTGGCCTCCTGAGGTCATGCGCCCCACCTCACCCCCTCCTCTGTCAGCCCGGACCCTGGCCATCTCTCCACCACTCTGCTCCTGCTTATTCTCCAGGTTCTGGCACAACATGGAGGCAGAAGCCCTTATCCCCGTGCTAAGGTGGGCTGCTGAGTCATGCCAGAGATGGCCTGAGATGGCTCCATCCCTCCAGGTCACCGGAGCCCACCCTCCAGCAACGGGGCCTCTCTCCCCGACATCTGTGGGAACAGCCTCCACGTCCGACTCCTGCCCCCAAATGCTGACCAGTGACTGCCTGTGACCACAACTGGGCTCAAGGTCGGGGCCGGGGACAGGTGTGCCGCCTCATGTTGGGGTTTCTGACCCCAGTCCCGCCCTGGGGTGAGCTGGGGTGTGGAGGACTCACTGCAGGAACCCAAGCCTGTCTGGGACGAGGCAGCCGCCCTCATCGTCCTCTTCTTCGGGCACCAACAGTGCCGCTCCTCGGCGTCCCTGCAGCCGAGAGGGGACCCGGATGAGAAGTCACTGGGGGAGCTGTCCACCTGCCCCCTCCCCCGTGTCCCCAGGGAGGCGGGGTCTGGCTCTCACAGGCACAGTCCTTGAGGCAGGGCCCCACCTCCTCCCCCAGCACCCTGGCCAGTACCTGCTCATATTTATTGATGAGCTCTGCTCGCTCCTGGGCCCTCCGGGACCTCAGGGCGTTCATATCCAATCTGTAAGACACACACACACATGGGAGCCAGCACTGGGGAGCCCACAGGAATGCTGCTTTGAGGGCTGTCCCCCTGGTCAGAGGTGGGGCAGCCACACAGCCAGGCAGGCGGGCACCTGGTGGCCAGGTCCTTGGATTATGACTTGTGCAGAGCTCATTGACTACGGACGGTTGGGGAAGGACAGCCCCCACCTTGCCTCCCCTGCCCTTGGAAAGGATGCTCCTCCCCCAGGCTGGCAGCCACGTGTCCTCCAGGGGGCCCAAGTCCCAAGTCTACGGGGCTCCCTGGCCTGCTCCCAGCTCCCGCATCTCTGGGGCTCTCAGAGCCGGCCTCCCTGCCCACCTGATACCAGCTGACCCGACACCTAGTCTTGAACCCGTGTCCAGACACAGACTCACACCCAGGCCCATTCAACACTGGTGACCAGCAGAGCGGGAGGAATGAGACGACTGTGTACACACTCTGCACACAGGGGCAGCACTCAGAGCTCCACCACATCGCCCATGGAATCCGGTGTGGGAGACCAGGGCCGCCCCCCTGGCGGGACCTTCCCCACGCCACAGCTCGTTAGAGCAAGTGCCACTCACCTCCATCGCGAATCCATGTGATTCTCTGAAATGCGCCTGCTGCCTACACTACCAACTGGTCAGTTGGGCAGTAGACGCACTACTGGCCTCTGGTCGCCTCCCAGCCCAGAGTGCGCATCTCAGTGACTGTGACATCACAGAAGCCTGCCAGCCAATCCCTAGTGGCTCTGCTGTGGCAGGGCTCAGGGTCCTCAGGCCTGGCTTCATTAAAGGTCACCACAAGTGGGGCCTGTGTTCTCCCCAGGGCCCAGGTGAAGAGGGCAGGGCTCTGGCAGAACTGCCCCGGAACCAGGGGTGCCAGGGCCCTCTGCCACCTGCCGTCACGGTCCCAAGTCTCAGGCAACCGGCACCTCCCGCCCCTCCTTTCTGCCTCTGCAATTGTATTACAGCCCAACTGTGAAGGCCTCTTTCTTAGAACAGAAGGTCGCATAGGGAGTCCCACATAGACCTGTCCCCACACTCGGGGCTGCCCTGCCATGACCTGAACTGAGACTCCCGGGGGAGCAGCCTCCTGTCCTACCACAGGCCCCACCCCAGCACTGCCACCCTCTGCTGCCCCTCCTGCTCTGTTCCAGCCCTTCTCCCCTGGAGTTGTAGGAGGTGGACACAGGGGTCCTCTGGGATGGAGGCAGGGGAGCCTCCCGCTGAGCACCTCAAGCCAGCATGGCCCAGCCTGTCCAGAGCGGGAACCAGGGCCCTGTCCTGGACACAGGCCAGGGCTTCAGGCACAGAGCACTGAGAACTCCTGGGCACCAGCACCTGAGCCGCATGCTGGTAACACCGGGCTGCTGCTGACCATAAGGACAGGGACAGCACGCGTCAGGCCGCAGGCAGGAGTAGCCACAAGCCCGCGGCTCCCCGGGGTGCTGATCACAAGGTTGCTCCCCCTGGGAAAGTGGCTCAGCCCTCCCCCAGCACCTCCTTGGTCCTGGGCCCCACACTGCCCCTAGGCTGCCACCTGGGGGCCACAGTCGGTTCTTTTCCCTTCAAGGGCCCACTGCTCTGCCTCCCTGCCCACTTCCCCTGCCCTGGCATGGAGACCACAGGGTGCAGGGCCCTGGTCACCCACACACCTGCTGGCCTCCTCTGTGGAGTGTGAATGAGTGCACCGCTGTGTCGTGTCCAGAGATGCTGTCCAGCAACACTTGGGTTTTAACTGATTCTTTTATTCCCCCTCCCCACTCAGCGTCTCTGCTTTAAATTGCATTGTAAACTCTTTGGAAGACTCACAAAGTGCTGTAAAATAACACAGTGAGTGCTGAATGGGGACCACTCAGCTTCAGCAGTCAGATGTTCCTAATTGGGTGGAGGACGCCCATTCGTTTTCCTTTCTCTGCCTGAGTTCAAACTCCAGATGCCTAGGCTTAGTGTTCTCCACATTGCATTTTCCTTCACTGGGGGGGAGGTTTGTTTCCCAGAGTCCGTGTGCAGGGAGCATGGGTGCATGGGCCCCAACCCAGCTTCTGCATGGACTGATGCTGGCCTCCTGGGGTGGCTTAGGGTGCACAGGGGTGAGTTCCCATTGTTGTTGCTACAAATGTTTCCTTATCATCAAGGTGTTGTTACATATGTTTAATTCATGGATCTTGGGGGGTGGTTGCTTCCATCCACTGTTCCCCTCAGCATGGGCCTGCAGTGGCCAGTGGCTGAGGCCTTAAAATAAATAAATCTTTAAACAATAAAAATTAAAGTTCAAAATAAAAGCAAGTTCCTCTACTTCTCTCCCTCTTTCTCTCTACATCTTTGACTCTACCCGCCTCTCCCTGCACCCCCATGGGATGTTGGCCACCATGTTGGATGCAGCATGAAGGCCCTCCAGAGACGTGAGCCAATCAGCTCGTGTGGCTTGGACATCGCCCCAGTCTGTGGGATTCTGTCACAGCAGCAGAGAGCTGACCGAGACACCTGGTGTCGCCTGTGTCCTCACTGCACATAGATTTGCATCTGTCGGACGGAGTCTGGTGGGACACAGCCCCAGGGTCCCAGAGGTGGGGTAATGAGGGGGTCTCTGCTCCCCAAGCCCTCCCGTCCCCTGGGCTCCCTTTCACTCCTGCAGAGGCAGGGGGCCCCCATTGCTCCTCTGTGGAGGGAGCTCAGTGAGCACAAAGAGCAGGTCTCCCCTGGGGTAAGTGCTTTAGACAGAGTTTGTGGCACCAAGAGGGGTGTGGGACCTTTAAGAGGTGGGCAGAGTAGGAGGTTGCTAGGTGAGATGGGGTGGGGCCCTGGGAAGGGATGAGTGCTGGGCTCCCAGAATCAGGGCTGGGCCAGCCAAAGGCAGGAAAGCATCTGGGTCTCCCTCCCAACTGGGTGATGGAACCCCAGTGCTTGGACCACCACCTGCAGGTGCCACCTGAGCCCCCGAGTGTGCATTAGCGGGGAGCTGGAATGGCAGCCAAGGAGCTGGGAGTAGAACCAGGCCCTCTGACTGGGGATGTGGGCACCCCAATCCGGGACTTCACCGCTGCCTGGAGCGCCCACCCCGACCTCTTCTCTCTGTGAAGCCAGCCCAGGTACAAGTGTGGGAGAAACAGGAAAAGAATCAGCCCACCCTGCCCCCCTCCAGCGAGCCACCGGTGACAGGAGCGGCCACTGTCTGGGCCTCCCAGCAGCTCCTTGGTCACCAGGATGACACAGATGTTCCTCCCGAGACAGCCCTGTGCCGAGTGCCCTCAGTGAGTTGTGACAGAGCAGGGGGCAGGTGGCAGATCCAGGCCCAGAGGGCACAGACAGGAATGCGGGGGGCCTGAGACAGGCGGCAGCATCATGACCACAGGGCTGAGCCACCGCAGACACCCAGACCCTGGGCCCACTGTGCGGGAGACCCCACGCGGGGTGTGTTTGCGGGCTCACAGCTGCGTCCACAGTTGGGGGTTGGCACTGGGACCAGCTGAGGCACGAGAGAGGATTTCTGGATCATGGTCAGGGGCGTTCATGCCCCTGACCTTTAGGTCCTTCTGTCTGGTCAGGGACCCCTTCCCACCCCTTATGTCCCTTGGGCCTGGAGGTGGGAGGTCTCATATCCATCTATAGGTGGGCACCACTGCCACCGTGCACAGCCACAAAATGAGCAGCCGAGCGGGTCTCCCTGCAGAGGGCGGGACAGCAGAGTGGCAGCTGCTGTGCAGTTGGGCACGCACCCCGGCTCTGAGCCGCAGTGTGTTCACGGTGACGCTGGGACTCTCACTGCTGCTCTGAAGCTGGCTAGCCGGCTACGCCTGGTCAGTGTAGCGTGTGTCCTGCGGATCTCGGCCATGCCGACGGAGACCACACCCCCCCCACCCCACCCCACACTGCACCCCTGCAGGAACAACACGGACAGCCCTGGATCCAGCCGCCACTGGCAGTCACGGCAGCCGGCCCCGCTGCACCGCCCGCCTCCCACACCCACGCCCAGTGTCCGGTCCAGCACTGAGCAGACTCTGTGCAATGCGGGCTTTTATTGTTGCCTCCTCCTTTGAGAGGCCGCCAGTGCGCGGGGCTGCACCTGCTGAGAATGTAGGCCCAGGGTGGCCCTGGGTCTTCTGGCCAGGAGGGCTCCCTTAACAAAGAGGATCTGAGAAGATTTTACTCTGCAAAGAGAAGTCGGGACACCTGGTGAGGCCGGGGCCTAGAGACACCTGCAGGGCACAGGCACAGGGCACTTCCTGGGGAGGAGCTGCAGCCTGGCACTGGATCTGGGCAGCTGAAGTCAGATCCTCTCCTACCCCCTGGGTGCCTGAGAAGCTCTCCTAAAAATCCCTCCCTTGATGAGGAATGAGGGGGAGGTTCTCTGTGGGGGGTGCAGGCGAGGCTGGGACAGGCAGGGGCTACACAGAAGGCCTGGCAAGGTGGCAGTGGCACCGGGGGCCTCCAGGAATGCACAGACCCCAGTCCGCTGGCCCCTTCTGTCTCTGGCACACTTGCAGCCTAGCAGTACCCGTCCCCAACTGTGCTCCACCTGCAGTCAGGGTTTGGTCTGCTTTTTCCCCAGCTGTTGCCAGGCCCGGGAGGACAGGAAGGGCTGTTGGAGGTCTAATTCCAGGCTCCGGAGCCCCAGATGGCCGTTTGGGGTCCAGGGAGAAGGAAACATGAGGTCTGGGGGTGGAGGAGGGCACCTGAGGGGTCAGGGTGAGTTAGTGAGATTTGAAGGCAGACAGCACCCAGTGGTCACCGCTTGGAGAAGATTCGACTCGGGCGCTGGAGAGGCTGTGGCCAGGGAGGCCAGAGCTGAGATTTTACAGAGGCAGGGCTGCCGTGGGGACAGCGGCCCTGGAGGGTCTTGGGCCTGCCTGGGGGAGCTGAACAGCCATGGAGCCCAGGGCTCCGGGTCCACACAGTCTCCCTCCCTGTCCTTTCCCGCACCGTGGGGGGGGGGGCGGCCCCCAACTCTGCATCCTCATCTGGAGGTTCTTCCCACAGAGTCCCAGGCTGGGCTGTGGTGGGCATGAGCAGTGCCCCTCCCCAGGGCCCCAGAAGGAGCCGGTGTTGGGCCAGGCCCAGCTGGACTCACCACGGCACTGATCGCGTGCCCCTTCTCCTCTGCTGTCAGTTTCCCATCTCGCACTGCTTCAGCGCAAGGGCGTTTTGCAGCACTAGCGGGTCACTTTGGTAATTTTGCACATAGGAAATATACGCATCGGAGGGTCCTGACAGAAATTCATAAACAGCTGTCTGCACAGCCGGCAGATGTCACAATCTGAAGAGAAATGGAAGGCATGGGTCACGGCAGGTGCGTCCCTTCACCCGCCCTGGGAGCCAGCACTGCCCTGGAAAGCTGGCCCCACCCCCAGAGCACCCCCAGCCCAGGCGTCCGTGGCTGGCACCCACTGGCAAGAGAGAACAGGAGCCAGGCAGCGCCGAGCAGCACCAGGCAAGCAGCAGGCTTCATGGTGCAGGGACAGCCGCTGCCATCGCGGGGCCCTTTATACCTGCTCCGTGTCCCCAGTGGGGCAGGAGGGGCCTGTCCTCCCGGGGGTGGGGGGGCTCCACGCCCAACCCAGGCCACAGCTTGCATGACCTGCAGTTGCAGAGGGCGCACGTGTGTGTGTGTTGATAGTGGCCAAGTCCAGCCCTGGATTAACACAGGGCTTAGCTCCTTCTCCCTCTCTCTTCCCAGGGACCTGACCATGGGCCCATGCCTGGGTGCAGGGAAGGCGCAGAACCAGTGGAAACCCTGCCTGGGCAAAGGGAGAAAGCACCACACAGGGCCTCTGGAGCCCTGGGCCAGCTCAGCCTCTCGCACCTTGGCTGGGACCCTGACGACTGGCTGCTGTGACTATGGGAACTGCAGGAGACCCAGTGCCAGTGTGGCGGGCAGGCCGGAGTACAGCTCCTCTGCTTCTCTCTTGCACTCATGGCCCTGAAGGCTAGGGGACACGGGGTAGACCAGTTGTCTCTAAAGACCTACTTGGCATTTGACCACATTCTGCTCTTTGGGGCTCGAGGGCCCTGGCTGGGCTGGGAGCGACGCCCAGGTCCTTGTCTTCCCGTGGGGAGAACAGAACCAGGACACACACAGAAGTGCAGCCTTGTCAAAAGGCAGGGGTCGTGCACGACTTCTCCATCTCTTCCCGCACCTGTGCTCCCCGAAAGACGCCCCAGGGGAGCCCAGCTCCCTTCTGTCCCTGGCTTCCCCGCACACACCCTCTCCCACCCTGCTGCCTCTGCCACCTCCTGCCCCAGTCTCCCTCCCTCCATGGCCTCCTTCCATTTTTTTTTTTTAATTTATTTGAAAGCCACAGTTGCAGAGAAGCATTGACAGAGTCAGAGAACAAGAGGTCTTCCGCCCGCTGGTTCACTCCCCAGATGGCCACAACAGCCGGAGCTGCGTCGATCCGAAGCCAGGAGCTTCTTCAGGGTATCGCATGTGGGTGCAGGGGCCCAAGGACCTGGGCCATCTTCTACTGCTCTCCCAGGTCATAGCAGAGAGCTAGATCAGAAGAGGAATGCCTGGGACTGGAACCAGCACCCATATGGTGAGGGAAGTCTTGCAGCTGCAAGTTCACCTCCCCCACACAGGGGAGCACAGCTGGGGCTGGCCGGAAGCTGGCCAGGAAGCAGCAGTGGGACAGGACTCTAGGCGTTCTAACCTGTGATGCCCACATCCTAAGCAGCAGTGGAACCCGCTGTGCCCCAGCACGTGCCCTGCACGTGAGTTCTTGCTGTGGCAGGACTGGGCTGGTAGAGGGAAGCTTGTGCTAAGGCGAGTTCTGCTTCCTTGGCTTGCTCTGCTCTCGTCCACCTGCACATGCTTGCCTTCTGCTGTCCACTGTGGCCAGGAGCAGCAAGAGGGCCTGGTGGGGAGCGCTGATGTGCTTGGGGCTCCCCAGGGTGCAGCCCAGCAGGAGCTGGGAGGCCAGTAGGAGTGACAGCCAGGCTCAGCCCCAGTGCACACTCGCCCCTGCGCGCTTGGGCTCGCCCTCCCGTCTTCAGTTCTCCATGGTTTCCCTCCCTTGTGGAGGGACGGGAGCTCCAGGAACATGAGGGCTGTCAGAGGAGCTGAGGGCGTGGCCTGCTTCTCCGAAGTCTCTAAACAAGGACACGTTCACATGGGTAGGAGAGGACTTCAGTAAGTTCATGGATATTAGCATTTAAAGTGCACGGGCCAGGGTGGTGCTAACTTGCAATGATGGCATCCCATAGTGGAGAGCTGGTTCGAGTCCCAGCTGCTCAGCTTCGGATCCAGCTCTCTGCCAACAGGCCTGGGAAAGCAGTGGAAGATGGCCCCAATATGTAGGCCGCTGCTCCCGTATGGGAGTCACAGTTGGAATTCTGGTTCCTGACCTTCGCTTGGCATAGAACTGGACCTCAAGGACTTCTGGGGAATCAACCAGTAGATGAAGGATTTGTCTCTCTTTCACTGCCACTCTACATTTTGAATACATAATTCATTTTTTACATAATACATTTTTAAAATATTTATTTATTTATTTGAAAGTCAGAGTTACACAGAGAGAGGAGAGGCAAAGACAGAGAGAGAGGTCTTCCATCTGCTCGTTCACTCCCCAGATGGCCACAACCACCAGAGCTGTGCCGATCCAAAGCCAGGAGCCAGGAGTTTCTTCTGTGCCTGCAGGGTCCTGAGCGGGTCTCTGCCTGAGGATGGGGGCTGTGGAACCACCCATCTCCCCAGGAACACGGGGAAGCTTGCTGCCGCTGGGCGCCGGGGTCACAAACTGCAGCAAACTCCTTTCCATGGAACAATTTAATACAGGCTCAGCACCACCTGAGGGTGGCAGTGGGGGAGGGGGGCAGGGAGGAGAGTACAGTGGCTCCTGGCATGGCTGTTGTCTTCCAGTGTCAGGGTGTCCTGGCCCCAGGAAGAGCCTGGGCGGTGGGGGCTCAACCAAGTGCATAGGATGCCGTGAAGACACACGGAAGGCTGCTGCCCAGCCTGGGCAGGACAGATGCTGGACTCGGCCTCTCTTCTAGGAGGCACCCATCATCCAGGTGCCCTGTGGAATAGGAGGTAAGGAGGCCTCTGGCCAGGGAGGGCACGCGGGCCTGGTCTCCCAGCCCAGGGCTGGCTCTGGCCGGCTCCAGCCCGTGACTGTCCCCAGAGTGCGTGGGGCTGCCATGCCAGTAGGGGGAAGTCTTCAGCTGTGGCCCCCAGGCGGGGACAGCCTGCATGGGCCCTGGTTCTGGGGGCTCCGAGGCCCGTGGAGGAGCCCACATCCACAGGCCCTCCAGGCTGCCAGCGTCGGAGGAGTTGTCCTCCCTGTGCTCTGGCCTGCTGAGGTTAGGGAGACTGGCGCACTGGCACAGGCCTCCCCACCTCCTCGAGTACTCTGGAGACTCTGTGGGGTTGGCCGCAGCTGGAGACTCTGCGGTCCCCACAGGGGAGCCCAGGCCGAGGGGCTCTGGGCTGCCTTCCCAGCTCTCCTCCTCCTCCATGCCTTCCCTCTCGGCGATGCAGAGGCCAAAGCTTTCTGGAGGACGGATCATCACTGCACGAGTAGCGGGACCCCTGGTCTACTCCCACACTGCCACTGTGTCCTGAATGGTGATTTTGGCCTTCGGAGCAGTGGGGGCAGGAACGTGCATCTGGGAGACGCGTGCCTGCCCCAGGGTCCTGCTGCACCGTTTTATAGCCTTGGCTGCAAGAAGAGACACGGTTTGTTTACCACAGCCCCGGTCTGGCCTGCTCGGTGCTTGCCCCGACAAAACCCTGGGGTCCCCATCACCACGTGTGATGCTGAGGACTCTTCCAGGCTGCTGGCCCCAGACGGGAGGGTGTGTGCAGCCCGGGCCAGGGGAGCCCTGGGACACCACCGGCTCCTCCTGCACAGCCCCACAGGGTGGATGGCCCTGAACTCCCCACCTCACTCTCATCTCTGGGGACCCAGGCACCAACTCAGGACCCCATCACCTACCCCACCTGACCTGCTGCGCCCTAACAGTGCATTGGCTGATTTCCCGCATCTGAGTCCCTCCTACATGGCTGGAAAGGAACTGAGCCTAAGATGATGGGGGTGAGAGCTGGGGCTGTGGGGCAGACATGGAGATCGGTTTAGGCCCTTGGGAACAGGGAATGCAGTTTCTAAAGAGGTGGCAGGGGTGCCCTGTGTCCTCTGCCCCTGGACCACTGTCTCTTTCCTGGTGAGACTGGGCTGTCACTGCTACTGTCCCATGAGCACCCAAGGAGGCAGCATCTGGAGGCGCAGTGGGGTCTCCCCAGTGCCTGGACAGCCTGCACCTGGACCCCCACTTAGAGCCTCTAGAGCTGGGACAAGCCCATCTCTGCTCTGCATGGGGACCCAGGCGCTCAGGTCCTTGATGGCAGCAGCAGCAGGGGAGGAGTACAGGGACCCCTCCCCACCAGAGCCCAGAGGCCAGTGATGCTCCGGGTCCCGCTGACTTCTGTTGGCCCGAGGCTAGAGCTGCAGAGCCCACACTCAGTTGCCCTTGAGTTCTGCCGCGGGGGCCCCCAGCGCCTGCCTCTGTGCCCACCCCTGCTCACAGGAGTGCACTCGGCCCCCACAACTGGGCTCAGGGCACCTGGGCCTTACAGGAGTTCTCAGATGGCTGAAGGGGATTCTCTGCCGGACTGTTTCCCCCTCACTGCACAGGGTCTCCCACAGCCCCACCTCCCTCTAGCCCTGCCCACATCCAGGTGGGAACCCACCCACCTGTCCTAGGAGGGTCCTGTGTGCAGACAGTTGTGGTCATTGGGCCAGTATGTCTTGGGTATCAAGCCAAGCACTGGAGGGACTGCTCAGGGGCCAATTGACAGTGGGATGACCCTAGCCACTTCTCCTTGTGGTCTGTGGGGGCCTGGGATTGGGGATGCAACAGGGGGATTCTCAGTGCCCTCCTGAAGGGAACCCAGGCCTCCCAAACCCCCTCATCCCTCCCTCAAGTCCTGCTCACGAGGGACAGGCAGGGGGACCCCCAGCTCCTCCGTCCCCAGCAATCGGGCCTCTGTGGGCCCTGAGGACTCACTGCGATGGATCTTGAGGGCCGTGTATGCCATGGCTGGGAGCACGTGCTCGCCCTCCAGGATGTAGATGTCCCGCATCCTCAGAGCCAGGGGGAACGGCACCTGGGGACAGAGGCATTGGAGGACCCGCCGTCAGGGCCTCAGCAGGGCCCACAGGGGTGGGTGTGCAGTGTCACTACAGGGGACAGGGGGAGACTCCAGGAGCAGTGACCCAGGATATTGAGGATCTCTGTCTCTCTGCCTTTCAAAGAAATAGCAAGATCAATAGGGGCCTGTGCTCTGTACAGTAGGCTAAGCCTCCACCTGCCACACCGGCATCCTGTATGGGGCCAGTTTGCATCCCAGCTGCTCCTCTTCCAAGCCAGCTCTCTGCTTATGGCCTTGGGAAGCAGTGGGAGATAGCCCAGGTGCTTGGGCCCCTGCACCCCTGTGAGAGAGCTGGAAGAAGCTCCTGGCTTCTGACTTCTGATCAGCTCAGCTCCTGCCACTGCAGCCATTTGGGGAGTGAACCAGCAGAGGAAGACCTTTCTCTATGTCTTTCTCTGTCTATAACTCTACCTCTCAAATAAATAAAATATTTTTATTGAAGGACGGGGTGGAGCCAAGATGGTGGAATAGTGAGGGCACGCACCGATAGTCCAGGAAAATTTAGTTTAATAAAAGTGGAGTTATGGTAGCCTCAGAAAAAGGATCAGGAAAAAACTGCAGAGGAAACTCTTCCGGATCGAGTGGCTGTGACTCGGAGGACCTACTGGGAGAACAAGGTCGCCCACCGCGCGGAAGCCGAGCTGCAGGAGCTGCATGGTCTGCGCGCCAGTGCAGGAAGGGGAGTGGATGTCACACAGACACCAGCAGGGAGAGCAGGGACGCCCAGGGCTCCGAGTCCACACATCGGTGCTGGAAGGGGAGGTGAGCTCAGTAACCTGAGACATTGGCGGGGAAATGGCGGTCAGAATCTAGAGGGGAGCGGGAAAGTTCACCAGACTGACTACAGGAGAGAAGGAAAAAAGGTGGGGGGGGGGTACTGGTACAGAGGAGTTTCTCTCTCTGCCAACCTTGCAAAGGCAAGCAAGAGACAAAGAGCAGGCCTTCACTCTGGATTTAGATAACAACTAGGGAGAGCTAAGGAACTGAGTCACTACAATTCAGTAGCCTAGGCAACCCAGTGGGAGTCCAGAGGAGAAACAGAGCCTGCACAGACTCTTTGGGTAGAAGCCAGAGATCGGAAGCTAAATACCATCAATTCTGCACAGCAGTGCGGTGCGGTATTACTTACCTCCTAAATAAATAAATAAATAAAAAGGAGAGATTTACCACGCATAACCTGAGGGTGTCACCTTTGCACACCCGTAACCCAGAAGAACCAAGCAGAGCTATCAGGCCACACCCATCTCAAGCCTCCAAGGCTTCTCCAACAGCAGGCAGTCCACTTAACACAGACATAGTATTAAAAAACACACACACACACACACAGTGACGAAAGAAGAATTAACTATGCCAAGCAACAAACACAGAAATCGAGGGAACAAGATCAACGATGACACTATGATGCCTCCAAATAAACAAAACACCCCAAGCCAAGATTATGAAGATGATGAGATAGAAGAAATGCAAGATATGGATTTCAAAAAATTTATGATAAGAACATTTAGAAGTTTTCACAACACAACATATCAAAACTTATGGGATACAGCAAAAGCAGTATTGAGAGGCAAGTTAATAGCAATAGGTGCCTATATCAAGAAATTGGAAAGGTACCAAATAAATGAGCTTTCAGCACATCTCAAGGACCTAGAAAAACTGCAGCCAAACCACACCCAAATCTAGTAGGAGAAGAGAAATAATTAAAAGCAGAGAAGAAATTAACAGGATTGAATTCAAAAAAAACATTACAAAAAATCAGCCAAGTGAGAAGGTGGTTTTTTGAAAAAATAAACAAAATGGACACCCCATTGGCCCAACTAACTAAAAAAAGAAAAGACCCAAATCAATAAAATCAGAGATGAAAAAGGAAATGTAACAACAGACACCATAAAAAAGAAATAAAAAGAATCATCAGAAATTACTACAAGGACTTGTATGCCAGCAAACAGGAAAATCTATCAGAAATGGATAGATTCCTGGACACATGCAATCTACCAAAAGTGAACCATGAAGACATAGAAAACCTAAATAGACCCATAACTGAAAAAGAAATCGAAACAGTAATAAAGGCCCTCCCAACAAAGAAAAGCCCAGGACCAGATGGATTCACTGCTGAATTCTACCAGACATTTAAAGAAGAACTAATCCCATTTCTTCTCAAACTATTCAAACAATTGAAAAAGATGGAATCCTCCCAAATTCTTTCTATGAAGCCAGCATCACCTTAATCCCTAAGCCAGAGAAAGATGCAGCACTAAAAGAAAATTATAGACCAATATCCCTGATGAACATAGACGCAAAAATCCTCAATAAATTTCGCGCCAATAGAATACAACAACACATCAGAAAAATCATCCACCCAGACCAAGTGGGATTTATCCCTGGTATGCAGGGATGGTTCAACATTCGCAAATCAACCAATGTGATTCACCACATTAACAGACTGCAAAAGAAAAACCATATGATTATCTCAATTGATGCAGAGAAAGCATTCGATAAAATTCAACACCCTTTCATGATGAAAACTCTAAGCAAATTGGGTATAGAAGGAACATTCCTCAATATAATCAAAGCAATTCATGAAAAACCCATGGCCAGCATCCTATTGAATGGGGACAAGTTGGAAGCATTTCCACTGAGATCTGGCACCAGGCAGGGGTGACCACTCTCACCACTGCTATTTAACATAGTTCTGGAAGTTTTAGCCAGAGCCATCAGACAAGAAAAAGAAATTAAAGGAATACAAATTGAGAAGGAAGAAGTCAAACTATCCCTCTTTGCAGACAATATGATTCTTTACTTAGGGGATCCAAAGAACTCTACTAAGAGACTATTGGAACTCATAGAGGAGTTTGGCAAAGTGGCAGGATATAAAATCAATGCACAAAAATCAACAGCCTTTGTATACACAAGCAATGCCATGGCTGAGAAAGAACTGCTAAGATCAATCCCATTCACAATAGCTACAAAAACAATCAAATACCTTGGAATAAACTTAACCAAGGACGTTAAAGATCTCTACGATGAGAATTACAAAGTCTTAAAGAAAGAAATAGAAGAGGATACCAAAAAATGGAACAATCTTCCATGCTCATGGATTGCGAGAATCAACATCATCAAAATGTCCATTCTCCCAAAAGCAATTTATAGATTCAATGCAATTCCAATCAGGATACCAAAGACATTCTTCTCAGATCTAGAAAAAATGATGCTGAAATTCATATGGAGGCAAAAGAGACCTCAAATAGCTAAAGCAATCTTGTACAACAAAAACAAAGCTGGAGGCATCACAATACCAGATTTCAGGACACACTACAGGGCAGTTGTAATCAAAACAGCATGGTACTGGTACAGAAATAGATGGATAGACCAATGGAACAGAATAGAAACACCAGAAATCAACCCAAACATCTACAGCCAACTTATATTTGATCAAGGATCTAAAACCAATTCCTGGAGCAAGGACAGTCTATTCACTAAATGGTGCTGGGAAAACTGGATTTCCACGTGCAGAAGCATGAAGCAAGACCCCTACCTTACACCTTACACAAAAATCCACTCAACATGGATTAAAGACCTAAATCTACGACCTGACACCATCAAGTTATTAGAGAACATTGGAGAAACCCTTCAAGATATTGGCACAAGCAAAGAGTTTCTGGAAAAGACCCGGGAGGCACAGGCAGTCAAAGCCAAAATCAACTACTGGGATTGCATCAAATTGAGAAGTTTCTGTACTGCAAAAGAAACAGTCAGGAGAGTGAAGAGACAACCGACAGAATGGGAAAAAATATTTGCAAACTATGCAACAGATAAAGGTTAATAACCAGAATCTACAAAGAGATCAAGAAACTCCACAACAACAAAACCAACAACCCACTTAAGAGATGGGCCAAGGACCTCAATAGAC
The DNA here is from genome assembly GCF_964237555.1 of Oryctolagus cuniculus. NCBI lineage: Eukaryota > Metazoa > Chordata > Mammalia > Lagomorpha > Leporidae > Oryctolagus > Oryctolagus cuniculus. The sequence continues at coordinate 20,674,247 of NC_091449.1, read as the reverse complement.
ATTTTTCAAAAGAGGAAATCCAAATGGCCAACAGGCACATGAAAAAATGTTCAAGATCACTAGCAATCAGGGAAATGCAAATCAAAACCACAATGAGGTTTCACCTCACCCCGGTTAGAATGGCTCACATACAGAAATCTACCAACAACAGATGCTGGCAAGGATGTGGGGAAAAAGGGACACTAACCCACTGTTGGTGGGAATGCAAACTGGTCAAGCCACTATGGAAGTCAGTCTGGAGATTCCTCAGAAACCTGAAGATAACCCTACTGTTCGACCCAGCCATCCCACTCCTTGGAATTTACCCACAGGAATTTAAATTGGCAAACACAAAAGCAGTCTGCACCCTAATGTTTATTGCAGCACAATTCACAATAGCCAAGATCTGGAACCAACCTAAATGCCCATCAACGGTAGACTGGATAAAGAAATTATGGGATATGTACTCTTTAGAATACTATACCGCAGTAAGAAACAATGAAATCCAGTCATTTGCAACAAAATGGAGGAATCTGGAACACATCATGCTGAGTGAAATAAGCCAGTCCCAAAGGGACAAATATCATATGTTCTCCCTGATCGGTGACAACTGACTGAACACCAAAAAGGAAACCTGTTGAAGTGAAATGAACACTATGAGAAACGGTGACTTGATCAGCATAGCCCCGATTGTTAATGAACAACTTAATACATTATCCCTCTTAGTATTTTTTTTGTCTGTTCTACTTAATATGACTGGTTTAATTCTGTAATTAATACACAGTTATTCTTAAGTGTTGAAATTTAACTGAAATGTGATCCCTGTTAAACATAAGAGTGGGAATAAGAGAGGGAAGAGATGTACAATTTGGGACATGCTCAAGCTGACTTGCCCCAAATGGTAGAGTTAGAAACATACCAGGGGACTCCAATTCAATCCCATCAAGGTGGCATGTACCAATGCCATCTCACTAGTCCAAGTGATCAATTTCAGTTCACAATTGATCATAATGAAAGCTCTAAGAGTCAAAGGGATCACATAAACAAGTCTAGTACCTGCTAATACTAACCGATAGAATAAAGGGGAGAGTGATCCAACATGGGAAGTGAGATACTCAGCAGACTCATAGAATGGCAGATGTCCTAAACAGCACTCTGGCCTCAGAATCAGCCCTAAAGGCATTCGGATCTGGCTGAAAAGCCCACGAGAGTATTTCAGGCATGGAAAGCCAAGACACTCTGGCAAAAAAAAACAAAAACAAAAACAAAAAACCCTAAATGAAAGATCTCTGTGAGTGAGATCCCAGTGGAAAGAACAGGTCTTCAAAGAAGGAGGTACCTTTCTCTGAAGGGAGGAGAGAACCTCCACTTTGACTATGACCTTGTCTAAACAAGATAGGAGTCGGAGAACTCAAAAGGCTTCCATAGCCTTGGAAACTCATGACTGGAGCATAGGGAGATTATGATGCCATAAACAGGAGTGTCAATTTGTAAAGTCAACAACAGGAGTCACTGTGCACTTACTCCTCATGTAGGATCTCTGTCCTTAATGTGCTGTACAGTGAGATTTAATGCTATAACGAGTACTCACACAGTATATTTCACTTTGTGTTTCTATGGGGGTGCAAACTGTTGAAATCTTTACTTAATGTATACGAAACTGATCTTCTGTAAAAAAAAAAAAAAAAAAGAAATTATCAATTCCCAACTTGACTCTCACTGGGATGAAACATGACAATAGGTCTGATCTGATCTGATTTCATCATCATTTAAAAAATCATTATTTTTTACTGTATGTTTCTGTGTGGGAGCAAACTGTTGAAATCTTTACTTAATGTATGCTAAACTTATCTTCTGTATATAAAGAGGATCGAAACTGAATCTTGATGTGAAAGGAAGGGGAGAGGGAGTGGGAAAGGGGAGGGCTGCGGGTGGGAGGGACATTATGGGGTGAAGCCATTGTAATCCATAAGCTGTACTTTGGAAATTTATATTCATTAAATAAAAGTTAAAAAAAATATTTTTATTTTTATTTTTATTTTTTTGACAACCAGAGTAGGACAGAGAGAGAGAGAGGGAGAGAGAGAGAGACAGGTCTTCCTTTTTCCGTTGGTTCACCCCCCAAGGGGCTGCCACGGCCAGCACGTTGCAGCCGGCGCACTGTTCCATTCTGAAGCCAGGAGCCGGTGCCTCCTCCTGCCATGCAGGTGCAGGGGCCAAGCACTCAGGCCATCCTCCACTGTACTCCCAGGCCACAGCAGAGAGCTGGTCTGGAAGAGGAGCAACTGGGACAGAATCCTGCGCCCTGACTGGGACTAGAAACCAGGGTGCCGGCGCTGCAGGCAGAGGATTAGCCTAGTGAGCCACAGGGCTGGCCAATAAAATCTTTTTAAAAAAAGATAAATAAAGGACTAGTACTGTGGTTCAACGGATTAGGGCCTAGGCCTGTGGTGCCAGCATCCCGCATCCCATGTGGGTGCTAGTTCAGATCTTGGCTGCTCCACTTCCAATCCAGCTCTATGCTATGACCTGGGAAGGCACTGGAGGATGGCCCGGGTCCTTGGGCCCCTGTGCCCATGTGGGAGGCCCAGGGAAGGTTCCTGGCTCCTGGCTTCAGGTCAACTCAGCTCTGGCCATTTCAGCTGGTTGGGCAGTGGACCAGTAGATGAAAGACTTCTCTCTCTCTCTCTGTCTCTCCTTCTCTCTCTGACTTTCAAATAGATAAATAAATCTTTTTTAAAAAAGATAATTAAAGTTTTAAAACTGTAGAAGGAATGATGGAAAAAGTGAACCTCACTGTAGCAAATTCAGAATGCCTGATAGGGCCTGGCGCTGTGGTGTTGCAAGTAAAGCTGCTGCCTGCAGTGCTGGCATGGCATACGGGTGCCAGTTCTAGTCCCAGCTGCCCCACTTCTGATCCAGCTCTCTGCTATGGCCTGGGAAAGCAGAAAATGGCCCAAGTCCCTGGGCTCCTGCACCTGTGTGTGAAACCCAGAGGAAGCTCCTGGCTCCTGGCTTTGGATCGGCGTAGCTCCAGCCGTCGCAGCCAGCTGGGGGGTGAACCAGTGGATGGAAGACCTCTCTCTCTCTGCCAACACGCACAACCTCAGTCTGATCATGAGAACATCAGGCCAAGTCAAACTGAACGTTCCTCTGCAGCATAACTGACCAGGACTCTTCAGAAGCATCCAGGCCATGAAGGAAGACTGAAGAACTGTCCCAGACTCTGGGAGACTAACCAGACAGGACACTGGAGGCAAGCTGGAGGCCTGGCTCAGACCCTGGACCAGAAAAAGGAAACCAGTGGGAACACTGCAACACTCCGGTGAGGGCCAAGGACACTTTAGTTCGTACACTAACCTTGCTTTGTAAACCACACACAGGGCTCTTTCTGCATGACCAATCAAGCACACGATGCACACAGCAGAGAGCATAGCTCTGGCCCTGCTCCGGGTGGATAAAGACCCCAGCTACTTCCTGTGACACACCTCTCTCCACACTGCTGCTTGCACCAACACAAACTCACATCCCAGGGCCCCAGTGAGGTGACCTGTGCTCACCACCTGGCACTGTCTGCTGCAACATCAGTTACCTGTGACAAATCAAAACACAAGCTCCCTGGGGCAGCGATTCTGAGATCACTGCGTCTCCACAGGCTGGCACAGAGAAGGATCAGTACATGTCGGCTAAGCCAACAGTGTAGGGGCAGCTGTGGGGAAGCGGCTGCTATGGTCCTCACTCTGCCCACTAGAGCACCCATTCGCCACCTCCCATTTGATCTCTATCAACTTAACCTTTCTACATCTCGCCTATGCTTTGGAAAGAAAATCATAGGAAACGGTATAGGCAGTAGAAAATCAGGAGAAACCAGTATTTAGAAGGAATAAAAATAAAATAAAAAGTCAAGATCAGAATAATATATTTTACATTTCTCTTGTTTGGATCTATCACATATGCTACCACCATACTTCAAGAGTTATTTTAGTTTTTTAAATGTTTATTCATTTTTATTTATTTGAAAGGCAGAGCATCAGAGAGGGCAAGAGAGAGAGAGAAATCTTCTATCTACTGGTTCACTCTCCAAATGTCTCCAACAACTGGGCCTGGACCATGCCGAAACCAGGAGCCAGGAACTCCACTCAGGTCTCCCTCACAGGTGGCAGGTATTCAGGATTCGATCCACCATTTGCTGTCTCCTAGGGCACTAGCAGGAAGCTGTCCTGGAAGTGGGCAGCCAGGACTTACATCAGGTGCTCTAGTATGGAACCAAAGGTGCCCCAAGCAGTGGCTTAATCGGCTGTATCACAAGATCCATTCCTTCCAAGAGTTGTTTTAAAGATCAAATGGGGGGGGCGTGCTGTTGTGCAGTGGGTTAAAGCCCCAGCCTGCAGTGCTGGCATTCCATATGGGCACTGGTTCGTGTCCTGGCAGCTCCTCTTCTGATCCAGTTCTATGCTATGGCCTGGGAAAGCAGTAGAGGATGGCCCAAGTCCTTGGGTCTCTGCACCTGCGTGGAAGACCTGGAAGAAACTCTTGGCTCCTGGCTTTGGATCAGCTCAGCTCTGGCCACTGCGGATTTTTGGCGAGTGAACTAATGGAAGGAATGGAGTTGCTCTCTCGCTGACTATCTACTTCTAACTCTTACCAAAAAAAAAAAAAAAAAAAAAAAAAATCAAATGAGGAAGTATATAGAGAACATTTACCCCACAGCCTGGACATAATCAATGTTCAAAAGTAGTAGTTATTTTTATTTTTACTAAGAAAGGTAGTATCTACACTACATCTAGATAATTACAGGGGGCAGGTGTTACGGGGTACCAGGTGGAGCCACCGTCTGTCTGTGAAGCCACCATCCCATTATGGGCACCGGTTCATTTCCAGGCTGCTCTACTTCCAATCCAGCTCCCTGTTGATGGCCTAGGAAAAGCAGCAGAATGTAGCCCAAGTGCTTGGGCCACTGCTACCAACATGGGAGACCCAGATGGAGCTCCCAGATTCCACCGGGCCCAGAACCAGCCATTGTGGCCATCTGGGGAGTAAGCCAGTAGATAGAAGATATTTCTCTCTCTCTCTCTAACTCTGACTTTCAAATAAAAAAATTACAAGGATAAAGTACAATATAGCAGTTCTAAAACTATTCACATAAAAAATACTTAATGAGCTTTTCTTTTTTAACAAATATTAGATTTCTAATAAGATAAAGTCAAATAACTGAAGAGAAATATCAATCTAAAATAACAGGTAAATCAGTCTCTCTCCACACACACACAATAAACACTAAAGAGATACCCAACATTGCAAGTGAAAAAATGCAAGTTAAAACAAGAGATCATGTTCACCCAGCAAACAAGCAGAAATTAAAAAGCCTAGTAACAGGGCCGGTGCTGTGGTGCAGCAGGTAAAGCCACTGCCTGCAGTGCTGGCATCACATATGTGTGTCAGTTCAAGTCCCGGCTGCTCCTCTTCTGATCCAGCTCTCTGCTATGGTCTGGGAAAGCAGTAGAAGATGTCCTTGGGCCCCTGCACCCATGTGGGAAGACCTGGGGGAAGTTCCTGGCTCCTGGCTTCGGATCGGCACAGCTCTGGCCATTGCAGCCAACTGGGGAGTGAACCAGCGGATGGAAGACCTCTTTCTCTCTGCCTCTCCTCTGTGTAACTCCTTCAAGTAGATAAATAAAATCTTTTTTTAAAAAAAAGCCTATTAATGAGGTTGTATAGGAAAAGAAACCCCAATAATGATAGTATAAATTGCTATAATATTTCTGGAGGGAAATCTGACAAATCTGTCAAAAACTGTAATACACATTAAGAAAACTATTCTTAATAACATGTGAGTGCAAAGGCATCACCTGCCAAAGATGACGATGAAAACCCAGTAAGAAAAGTTACTCTTGGGGCCAGCACCATGGCACGGCTGGTTAAGCTGCTGCCTGCAACGCCAGCATCCCATATGGGTGCCCGTTTAAGTCCTGGCTGCTCCACTTCCAATCCAGTTAATGCTCCTGGGAAAGCAGTGGAAGATGGACCAAATCCTTGGGCCCTGCCACCCGTTTGGGAAACTAGATGGAGGTCCAGGCTCCGGGCTTCAGCCTGGCTCAGTCTCAACCATCACAGCCATCTAAGGAGGAAACCAGCAAATGGAAGATCTCTCCCCCTTTCTTTTCAACTCTTCAAGAAAAATTCTTGCAAATTAAAAAAAAAAAAACCTTACTCTTAAGTCCTCCACCTACCCCAGGGGAATCCTGAGGGTGGAAAAGACCCCAGTAGTCCTGGAAAGGGGGTCAGTAGGAAGGGGGTGAGAAGGACAGGAAACGGGTTGCCCAAGGGGTAGCTGGGGAGCACAAGCTGCTGCCCAAACCACACCTGGATGGCCTGCAGCTGGCTGCTCTGCGAGAGGAACAGCACAGAGGCTGCTCAGCGGGTCTCCTCACTGCAGAGCAGAAGTGCACAAGCACGGAGCAGGATGCCAGAGAGCAGCCGAGCAGGACACACGGACCCAAGCAGAGACAAGCTGGCTTACTGGAGCATACTACTCTGAGGCTGGTCCCAAGAGTGATGCACTCACCTCCCAAGGGAACTGTGGTGATGGGCATGGTGGGGCGTGGAGCACGAAGTCTCCAAAGGGGCCACAGAGCAGAGGTAACTACCGAGTTCAGGGCGCACAGTGCACCAGTACCAGCTTATGCAAATAGAGACAGGACTGGGCTGCTGCCTATATAGCCTTTCTTCTGTTAACACCACAGTCTGGGAAGTGAGAGACAGAGGAGCTCCAGGTGAGAGTGGCTGCCCCACAGACTACAGAAACAGAAATCCAGCCCTCAGTAGTGCTCCTTAAAGAGCAGAGATCACAGGCACACCGTGCAGAATACAGCCTGGTGCAGGGGCCCACTCTAGGGAACCATCACACAGTAACCACACACCAGGAGGAAGGAGCCGTGACAGGGATGTAAGTTACGTGGATATACCCACATTCTTATGGGAACACACAGCACAAAATGGCTTGAAAATCTAGCTGGCTGTCAAGAAGAAACTGGTTAAATCCAATAACCATATCGGTCATAGTCACCCATGAAAAAGACTCAAAGTGGTTAGGAGAGGGATATGGATTGGCAAAGAACCTCCACAGTTACTCCTAAGCTAATTCTGCAAACAAGACAGCCTGTTCTCTTCCTAAGAAAGTCCACGCCCAGAGAGGTGTCTAACCTCACGGACAGAGGGTAGGATCCAGGCTCAAGGGGGTGTAAGTGCAGACAGAGGGCGAGATCCAGGCGCACAGGGGTGTGTATGTGCACTGACAGAGGGCAGGACCCACGATCACATGGGTATGTAAGTGCACCAACGGAGGGTGGGAAGGTCACAGCCTGCACAGCCCACAGAGGCCTCCAGGAGGAAAGACGTGGGACAGAGGCAGGCATGTGGTCAAGTTTTTTTTAATGCTCCAGCAGTTTTATTTCAAGAAAGCTTTTCTTTCGAATTACTCTACTACTTTTTATAAATTGTTTTTTCAAGTCAAAGGGCACAGAGCTCAGGCCCGGGAGGGGGTGCCTGAGAATTCTACTCACAGCCAGTTTGACCAGCACCAACTCAGAAGCTGCCTCCTGCAGAACCCAGACCTTCAAAACCTGCTCGCGGGTAACTAATGGCACATAAATGCAGACATGAACTGAAGGCGTTTACTCATGATTCCTGTGACTTCAGAACCTGTACTTACACAATCTCGGCGCTGTCTTCACAGAAGTCAATGTGCAATGTAACAGGCTTCATGCAGTACAACCGGAACTTTTTTGCTCTGTAGGGAAGCTGCATAAATGATTCCACTGCAACTCGGATGCTTACAAATGAAGCAGAGAGAGTTCCATTATAAAACACACAACACAGAACAGACTCCTTTATAGTTCACCTAGGTCAGTAACATGCTTGCCGTAAAACAAAGTAAAGACATCCCTTTCTGATTCTAACACAGCCTCCAACAGATGCTTGGAGACATCTGGCCAAGGGGACAAAACTGCTTCTTGGAGGGTGGAAAAAAATCTTCCTGTAAAAGCAGAGAGATCCTACACAGTGATTCAGTGTATCTGTGGCATCAAAATTTCATGGCACAGGGGCAGGAATTCAGGGAGAGTGTATCTGGTGAGGCTCCTCAGGTTAAGACACACTGTGCAGCTGGCACTGTGGTGCAGGTGAAGGCGCCACCCACGGCGCCAGTGTCCATGCGAGTGCCAGCTTGGGCCCAGATCCACTGCCGATCCAGCTCCTTGCTAATGCGCCTGGGACATCAGTGAAGACAATTCAAGTACTTGGGTCCCTGTGCCCACATGGGAAACTCAGGTGGAGTTCTGGGTTCCTGGTTTCGGCTTGGCTGTGGTGGGTATTTGCAGGAGTAAACCAAAGGATGAAAGATACACTTCTCTTTCTTTCTCTCCTTTTCTGTCACTCTGCCTTTCATACCACAAATCAGAAGGAAGGAGGGAAGGAGGGAGGAAGAGAGGAAGGGAGGGAAAGAAGGAACAGAAATACTGCACAGGGGCAGGCATGCGGCCTACCTGCTGGGATGCTGCTTGGGATGCCCTGACCTCGTGTCAGAACACCCGGGCTCCAGTTCTTGTTCCACACCCAATCAGCCTCCTGCTGGTGCAGGCCCTGGGAGGCAGCAGGTGGCTGGGTCTCTACCACCCACAGGAGAGACCACATTGAGTTTCCAGTTCCTGGCTCCAGCATGGCCTACCCAGGGCTGTTGTAGGTATTTTAGAAGTGAAACAAGAAGGCACGCGCTTTCTCGCGCGCGCACGCTTCTCGTCTCTCTGCCCCCCCCTCGTCTCTCTGCCTTTCAAATACATAAAAAGTGAAAAATAAAAGGAAACACTGAATAACAATGAATAAGCCTGTGAAATAAATTCCACTTACTACGTGACCAGAATTACTCCAACATTGCTGTCTATGAACAGATGTTTTAATAATTAGTATTTGCCAACTTTGCACAAAACAGCTGATGGACGGCGAGGTGACAAGTAAGGCAAGCAACAGACATGTCAACATATTTCCTCACCATCAAGCAGCTCTCTTCCCTGAAGCCCTACCCTTTGTCTTAGACAGGTTAGAGCTCTACTTAATCATTTGATTTTCTTGCCAAAAATAAACTCAAAACACCAAATACAAAAGGAAAAGCTCCCCAGATGGCTAAACACAGTAAGTACTTTAAAAAAATGATTTATTTGAAAGAGTTGCACAGAGGGAGAGGGGGAGGGAGAGGGGGAGGGGGAGAGGGGGAGAGAGAAAGAGGGAGGGAGGGAGGGAGGGGTCTTCCATCCACAGGTTCACTCTCCAATTGGTCACACTGGCTGGAGCTGTGTGGATCTGAAGCCAGAAGCCAGGAACTTCTTCCAGGTCCTCCTGCACACGGGTGCAGGGGCCCAAGGACTTGGCTTTCCCAGGCCATAGCAGAGAGCTGGGTCACAAATGAAGCAGCCTGGGCTTTTTAACCGGCACCTATATGGGATGCCGGCAATGCAGTTGGTGACTGTACTGCTATGCCACAGCGCTGACCCCAAGTACTTTTATAACAATTATGGTCACAGAGGTGCAGAATCCCAAGCTGGGGAGGCACCTACTTTTCCCCTGAGTATCTGCAAATCCTCCATGTCTGATGAGCCCTTCTGCCACGAAACTCCTCTACGTGAGAGACACCTCTTACTGCACCGAAGGCTAGCTGGCTCTGCTCTTTTTGCACTGGAATAAGAGCCCTTGTGTTTGCCTATTAAATGGACATCCTCTGACTCTGGGACAAACCATGGGACAATTATCACTAAACACCAACAGTGACTTGTGCTAGCTTTTTCTTAACATTTAATTATTTGAGAGGTAAAGTTATAGACAGAGAGAGGGGAAGACAGAGAGGTTGGTCTTCCATTCTCTGGCTCACTCCCCAAATAGCTACAATGGCCAGAGCTGGGCCAATCGGAAGCCAGGGGCTTCTTTGGGTCTCCCACGTGGGTGCAAGGGCCCAAGCACTTGGGTCATCTTCTGCTGTTCTCCAAGGCCATGAGTAGGGAGCTGGATTCAAAGTGGAGCAGCTGGGATCTGAACGGGTGCCCATATAGGATGCTGGCACGGCAGGCAGAGACTTAACCTACTATACCACAGCACCAGCCTCGTGTGCTGGCATGTTCCCTCCCCCCTCCCCACCCAGAAACCATTTATTAAAACTTCATGCATTTTATAAATACAACTTTAGGAACACAGTGATGTGCTAATGTTTTCTAGTGAGCTGTGACATGCAGTCCCACAGTCAATGAAGGTTACTGTCAGGACGAGCCTGAACTGTCTCCGCACCCTACGTGATAGCCACACCTTTACTCTGTGACGCAGAACAACCAGGAATACGCACTTGAGTATATAATCTGCTCTCTGCAACCTGAGGGTGGCCATCAATTTCCTCCTCTGTGGAGACACGGAGAGTTTCTCTCTACCTCCTGGTGGTGAGGCAAACCGCACTGAAGGACCCACCCCATCCCACGTGCAAACTAAGAGGACAGGCCAGAGAGCAGCTGGCACAGGGCACCCAGGAGACGAGAAGGGAACAGCCTGAACCTGCCCTGCCCCACCCTAGGCAGGCAAGTGGAGAAAGGCCACAGTCACTCTCTCTGTCCTCATTAGGACCATTTGCTCCTCTAGTCATGGACGCAGAATGGAAACCTGCAGTCTTCCTTCATCATTTATCTGAAAGTCAGAGACAGAGAGACAAACACAGATGCCTGTCCACTGGTTGATTCATTTCTCAAATGCGGCAACAGCCAGGCTGACACCAGGAGTCCAGAACTCAGTCTCCCGTGTGGGTGGCAGGGGTCAACTTGAGCCCTCATGTGCTGCCTCCCGGGGGTGCACTGGCAGAAAACCAGAGTGGAGAGTGGAGCTGAGATTTAAGTGCAGGCACTCTGATGTGATGCACAGGCATCCAAGTCGTGACTTCATCACCGCGCCAAATGCCTGGCCCAAGTTTTCATTTCTTAAGGCACAAAAATGCTCAATGTCTTCTTTTCGCAAAAGGTAATCCCCTTACTTTAAAAACTGACATTCTCCTTTAAAATTCATCATTATCTCCTTAAAGAGAGTAAGGCAAACAGACATAAAACCACACATACGTACTTTTTAGATTTTACTGGAATGTACCTGGCGAAGTCTACAAGGAAACACTCTGCCAGGTAATGGTCTGCTGAAGACATGACTGACTTAATGACGGCCCTGCACCAGCACCGGAGCTCCGGACAATACACCACACAGACCTGCAAAACAGAAGGCAGGCTTTATTACGTTCAGCAGTAAAACCTCTAGTCACGTGATGACAGCCCTAAAGGCTCCTCTCCACATCGTCTCAGCCTGTACCCAACTTACAGGAGATGACACAGGTGTAGGAGGCTGCCCAAACTGAGCACTGTCTCCCAGGAAAAGGCCCCCCAGGAAACAGGGATCAGCTGAAAGGAAAGTGCTAAACGGGAAGAATTCCAGCTCACCAATACAGAAGGAGTGGGAGAAATCACCATATTGACAACTAATGGGCTGGCGCCGCGGCTCACTAGGCTAATCCTCCGCCTTGCAGCACCAGCACACCGGGTTCTAGTCCCGGTCAGGGCGCCGGAGTCTGTCCCGATTGCCCCTCTTCCAGGCCAGCTCTCTGCTATGGCCCGGGAAGGCAGTGGAGGATGGCCCAAGTGCTTGGGCCCTGCACCCCATGGGAGACCAGGAGAAGCACCTGGCTCCTGGCTTCGGATCAGTGCGATGCACCAGCTGCAGCGCAGTGGGAGCAGCGGCCATTGGAGGGTGAACCAACGGCAAGGAAGACCTTTCTCTCTGTCTCTCTCTCTCTCACACTATCCACTCTGCCTGTCAAAAAAGAAAAAAAAAAAAAAAGAAAAAGAAAAGAAAACAAATGAGGGGCCCATGCTTTGGCATAGTAAAACCACTACCTGCAGCACTGGCATCCTATATTGGCGCCGGTTCGAGCCCTGGCTGCTCCACTTCCAATCCAGCTCTCTGCTATGGCCTGGGAACACCGTAGAAGATCGGCCAAGTCCCTGGACCCCTGCACCTGGCGTGGGAGACCAGGAGGAAACTCCTGGTTCCTGGCATCGGATCGGCACAGCTCTGGCTGTCGCGGCCAACTGGGGAGTGTACCAGGGAGTAGAAGACCTCCTCTCTCTCTCTCTGCCTCTCCTCTCTGCGTAACTCTGACTTTCAAATAAATAAATCACTCTTTAAAAAAAAGAAAACAAATGAAAGTGGATTCAGGCAGTGACAGCCACTGAATGGAGAGAGCATGAAGTGAAACACTCACAGCAGTGCCACGAAGGAGGGGTCATCCTAGCATGGCTTGCAAGTGGCGCTCTCTCCCATGTTAAACCCACGTGAAGGTAACAGCACACCTGTTCTTCAAAACAAGTGACCCCGAATCTATTCACAGTGTCCTGTTTAACCACCTCTCCACAAAAGGACAGGGAGAAAGCGCTCACCTCCTGGGTAAATGCTCACTGTGAGGAGCCCATCATGCTTTCCCAAACAAGACTACACTTAAAGGACCACTGACCCCGTTCCATCCCTCCAGTAAGTCACTGGTATGGAAAAATAACAAATTGGTCACTAAGGACATTTGTGGGCATGAGGGAAGGAATTCAGATGAGGTCTTGTCTCCCTCCTAACGAGTGTTCATGTCCTTCCCCTCCATGCTATTACCGAAGTTCACACTTGGAACATGGCTGACCCAAGAGAAATCAGACCACAGCAATGGTGGCTGAGGCTGCACGAAAGCAAAGAAGCCCTGATGTAGAGCACAGAGCAGAAACAATCCCAAGTCGGTCAAAGCCATGAGCAACCAAAGAGGGAGGCACTGGCCCAGAACCGAAAACCCCAGGTCCTCTTTGCCAAGGTCCGTATACTTGCCCTGGCTCCCACCGCCAGGAAGACGGCCCTAACACCTGGATCTGGATGGCATCTATCCCAAGGCCCCACTTGGACCTACACAAGCACCACCCCCTGCCACCATCAGCCTGAGTCTCATGCAACCCAAAAACCTAACACAAGGCAACAACCATGAACGTTAAAATAGTCTAATCACATTCATCATTCTAAGCTCCTGAAATATTTTTAACAATTATCTGGTAGACAGAGCACTCCCAACCCAATGATTCACTCCCCAAGGCCCACAACAGCCGGGGGGAGAGGGTGAAGGCTATGAGCTAGGAACTCAATCCAGGTCTCTCAGGTGGGTAACAGGGACCTAATTACTGGAGCTATCTATCATCTGGTGCTTCCCAGGGTCTGTGTATTAGCAGGAAGCTAGAATCAGGAACCGAATGCAAACACTCTAACATGGTGGTGTTTCAACTACCTGGCCAAACACCCACCCCTACATCCTGATTAGTGTTTCAAGATAGGATAATTAAAGGCTGGTGCTGGTTCCAGTTCCGGCTGCTCCACTTCCAGTCTGGTTCCCTGCTAATGAGCCTGCGAAAGCAAAGGAAGATGGTCTGAGTCCTTGGGTCCCTGCACCCACGTGGGAGATCCTGATGGAACTCCTGACTCCTGGCTTCGGCCTGGCCCAGTCCTGGTCATTAAGGCCATTTGGGGATTGACCTAGAGCATGGAAGATCTATCTGTCCCTCTAACTTTGCCTTTCAACTAAATAAATCATTAAATAATAATAAAGATACAATAAATAAAGTGCATTCAGATACATACCTGTCCTTCTTCCAACATTAATGGTTTTATTTCTGTATCTTTACACATGCTGTTATAGAAGTCATTCATGGCGCTATTTAGTTTTTGATAGTCGACTTCATGATCCAAAAAGGGACTACATCCTTTTATAATAACCCAGAAGCAATCTGGATCTTCAACCTGTAGAATTTTTAGAAGATTATAAAATAATGCATGATTTATTTTAAAACCAAATAAACCTTAGAACCATGTAACTTTCTAATTTAAGTGATCTATCATTTTTGACAACTACCTTTATCTTAAATGGTCATACCAAAGAGCCAAAGATAAAATTTAAAACATGTAATCAATAATATGTAATTCTCAATTATGTAGTACAACTCAAAAAGCAATCAGTTCTATTTGGTCTCCTGTAGCTTAAAAATATAAGTATTAAACATATTCTTCTTATTAAAATACCTATTAAAACATCCATATATACAAAAGGTTCAGAACATTTTTAGTATTCTTTTTGTGTAAGAAAAATAAGTATGAATATATATACAGCCTGCTCATATTTTTTTAAATGACAGCAGATGAACCAAAACAAATACAGATTACCTCCTACAGGAGAAAAGAATGGAGTGGAAAGAATAAGGATGAAACTTAGACTTCTCTGAATGGGTCTTATCTACTATTGTTATTAGAAACCAAGATTTTTATTGTTAGGGGAAAGAATTATAAAATGGAAAATTAAATTTTTTAAAATATTTTATTTGTTTGAGAGGTAGAGTTACAGAGAGAGGGAGAGACAGAGAAAAAGGTCTTTCATCCGCTAGTTCGCTTCCAAAATGCCCACAACGGCCAGAGCTGGGCAGATCCAAGACCAGGAGCCAGGAGCTTCTTCTGGGACTCCCATGCAGGTGCAGGGGCCCAAATACTTGGGCCATGTTTTACTGCTTTTCCAGGCCATACAATAGAGCTGGATAGAAGAGGAGTAGCTAAGACATGAACTGGCGCCCATAAGGGATGCCGGCACCACAGGCAAAGGCTTAGCCTATTATTCCACAGCACCAGCCCCCCAAAATTAAGTTTGATTGACAACATCACTAAGAACTCATGATTTGGGGCCGATGCTGTGGTGCAGTGGGTTAAAGCCCTGGCCTGAAGCGCCAGCATTCCATATGGGTGCCGGTTCGAGTCCCAGCTGCTCCACTTCCGATCCAGCTCTCTGCTGTGGCCTGTCAAAAAAAAAAAAAAAAATCGTGAGTTTTTTTTTTTTAATTTAATTTTATTTATTTGAAAGAGTTACAGAGAGAGGTAGCAGTAGAAGATGGCCCAAGTCCTTGGGCCCCTGCACCCACGTGGGAGACCTGGAGGAAGCTCCTGGCTTCGGATTGGCACAGCTCCGGCCGTTGCAGCCATCTGGGGAATGAACCAGCAGATGGAAGATCTCTCTTTCTGTCTCTACCTCTCTCTGTAACTCTTTCAAATAAATAAAATTAAATTTTAAAAAAGAACTCACGATTTTTTTTTTTTGACAGGCAGAGTTAGTGATAGAGAAAGGTCTTCCTTCTGTTGGCTCACCCCCCACATGGCCGCTACAGCCAGCATGCTGTACCAATCTGAAGCCAGGAGCCAGGTGCTTCCTCCTGGTCTCCCATGCAGGTGCAGGGCCCAAGGACATAGGCCATCCTCCACTGCCTTCCCGGGCCACAGCAGAGAGCTAGACTGGAAGAGCAGCAACCGGGACAGAATCCAGCGCCCCAACTGGGACTAGAACCTGGGGTGCCGGCGCCACAGGCGGAGGATTAGCTAAGTGAACCACGGCGCCGGCCAGAACTCACGAGTTTTCAGAGGTTTTTCCTAACTCTGTCTACTGAAAAGGTATGGAAGCAGAAACACCCAGAGATATGGCGTCTAAGTTACCAGTGGCAGGAATAGAAGAGTTCACCTTAGTAATCGTATTATTTTTCTGAATGTTTGACTATTCTGATAATAAATAACTGGAAAATGAATAGCAGTCATTCTGGCAAGGGCAAAATAGTGTATAAGTTACACACACAGCACAATTATGAACCCTGAAAAAACACAAAATAAATGAAGAGCTAGCAAAAGCAACAGACACTGGAGAGCTGACCCTCGAAAGAAGGAACTTCACTGGGCACTATCCCAGAACACCTCCCAGCTGTACAGAGTGGCAACAACGCAACACAAAGTCACACTGTGGCTCGGGGAATCAGAGCTGTCGGTGCCAGTGAGGATTAGGGGGAGAAATTCTGAAACAGCCATAGAGGGAGCCCTGATGTCTGCACATCAACACCCCTCCCACCCTTGCCAAGTCCTGAACGGCAATGGGGGAGACAGCAAGGAGTACTGAGTAAGTGAGCGGTGCAGGGCTCAGAGGAGCACGCAGTTACAGCTGCTGCCCCTAGAAACAGCACTCCGGGCATGTGGCTCCATTCAGTCCTTCGCACTCAGAGACAACCAGATTCCGGCTTCCAGCAGCACAAGGCCACAACCCTGGGATGACTGCAATTATTCATTAAAGTGCTCACTTGAGTGGTGAGCATGTGTTCTAACAGTCATGACACTCACTGAATCCCCCTGCCAGAGTGCTAAAGATTCAATATTCAGTTCCAGCTCCTGACCCCAGCTTCCTGCTAATGCAGAGCCTGGGAGGCAGCAGTGATGGCCCAACTGGGTTCCTGCTACCCATGCAGGAGACCTGGAATGGGTTCCCTACTGCCAGCTTTGGCTTCAGTCCAGTCCTGGCCATGGTAGGCGTTTGGGAAGTATATCAGTAGATAAGAGCTATTTCTCTCTCCCGCCCCCTGTTACTCTTAAATAAAATGGGTAAATAAATAAGCAAGCCTGCCTGCCTGCCTGCCTGCCAGAGAAAGCTCCACAATGCCAGAAGAACTGACTGTTCAGGCTATCATCTGAGGCAGGCCCCAACCTTCCGTTCTTAGAGACTTCACTCAAAAAAGCTTACAAATCTGGAAGTGTGTCCCTGCTCAGTAGCCACTCCTATGAGGCCAGGGCCGCCATGCCAGTTTCTGCAAGACAGCGTGCTAACTTCCATAACTTCCAGCTAGCACACACAGCTGGGATCACCGCATTTACCCTGAATGACCTCTTCTCACTCTTCCCTTGAGCTGTGCCAACCCCAGCCCTCCCTTTAAAACACCCAGGCACCTCCGCACCACTGGTGATGGAGCTCAGCTCTCCTCAGGAGGTACTGAATAAAATCTGTTTTCACTGCTTTAACTAGTCTCTGGCCAAGTCAAAACTGTGCTTCTTAGTGAAATAATAAAGAAAGGACATGGATTGTAAGATTGGAATGGAAAAGATAAAACGGTTTAGGTAAGCTGCAAAAGGTGTGTGGAAGTCTTAAATGCTTATAAAATTTTCTTGTTAGCTACAAAAGTTATCAATCTGTTTTTTTTTTTTTTGACGTAAGATTAAAATCTGATCCTCTGTAAAAGCAATGAGGTTGATGAAATACTTAAGTGTTAATAGATATTTGGGAAAATAGTCTTTTTGTATACTACTGAGATAATCTTTGTCTCATTAAGTTCTACTTGTTTAAAAACAGCTGAGTTTTAAAAGTTTTAAAGTTTTAAAAGTCTGTTTAAATATGGACTTGTTTTACATGTCAAGCATAGAAAGCCAAGACACTGTGGCAAAAAATGTTTTACATGAAGGATCTCCGTGAGGCCCCAGTGAAAAGAAGCAGCCATCAAAAGAGGATGTACTTTTCTCTAAAGGGAGGAGAGAACTTCCACTTTGCTTATGGCCTTGTCCAAATACTGAGAGTTGTGGACTCAAAGGCTTCCTTAGTCTAGGCAGCTCATGTCAAGAGCCTCGGGGGGTCACTGACGTCATAGATTTAAAAAAATTAACACTCTTAAGATTTCTTTATTTGAAAGTCAGAGTTAGAGAGAGAGGTCTTCCATCTGCTGGTTCACTCTCCAATTGGCCGCAATGGCCGGAGCTGTGCCAATCTGAAGCCAGGAGCCAGCGCCCATATGAGATGTCGGCACTTCAGGCCAGGGCGTTAATCCTTTGCACCACAGCTAGCCCCATTAATTTTTTTTTCCTGTTTTCTTTTTTTTTTCTTCCGACAGGCAGAGTGGACAGTGAGAGAGAGAGAGAGAGAGAGAGAGAGAGAGAGAAAGGTCTTCCTTTTTGCTGTTGGTTCAACCTCCAATGGCTGCTGTGGCTGGCGCACCGTGCTGATCTGATGGCAGGAGCCAGGTACTTATGTGCAGATTGTATGTCTATATAAAAATTATTAAAAATGGTTTTGATTGCTTATGGATAAAAAACACTCATATAATGCCGGCGCCGCGGCTCACTAGGCTAATCCTCCGCCTAGCGGCGCTGGCACCCCGGGTTCTAGTCCCGGTTGGGGCGCCGGATTCTGTCCCGGTTGCCCCTCTTCCAGGCCAGCTCTCTGCTGTGGCCAGGGAGTGCAGTGGAGGATGGCCCAGGTGCTTGGGCCCTGCACCCCATGGGAGACCAGGAAAAGCACCTGGCTCCTGGCTCCTGCCATCGGATCAGCGCGGTGCGACGGCCGCAGCGCGCCGACCGCGGCGTCCGTTGGAGGGTGAACCAACGGCAAAGGAAGACCTTTCTCTCTGTCTCTCTCTCTCACTGTCCACTCTGCCTGTCAAAAAAAAAAAAAAAAAAAAAAAAAAAAAAAAAAAAAAAAAACCAATACTCATATAATACTGCTAAATTAACACAAATTACCTTTCTGGTGCACCTGACTTAAATAAATATGATAAATAGGCTGTTCTCAATTTGTTGGTACAGAAAAACTAAAAAAAAAAATTTTTTTTTAAGTTATTGACATGTTTGCATTTGGGTCTGCTGGTCAAACAAGTTGCACTTGTGTTAGGTATTTGCAACCATAAAGGTGTACTATTTATCTAAAACAATATAGTTAGAGGTATAATACAGTGCTCATTGCTCCCTCTAAAGTCCAAGTTAAAGTTGTTCTTTGGCAAATTAATGATAACAAAATTTATAGACAAATTAGGTAAATGATCTTCATGTTTTGATCTTACTTAAAGAACATAGCTCTCCTCATGGGCACTGCATTGTTTCAAAAAAAAAAAAAAACTGTCAAAACATGCCTGTGACTACAGACTTCTAGCTCAGCCACCAAAGATTAAGGACAGAACTCAACAACCCCTTAACTGACATCCTAGAGGATGCCTCTGTGGTCTGCTTTAGCAGGAGGAATGTAAAGATAGGTGTCAAGCCAACTAATAGCTACTTTACACAGTGTTCTGCCATCAAAGAGACCCAGTGAGGCCAGTCTACCCCAAATGGCATCAGGCTTCAATTTGGAAAGCCAGGAGATGGGGCAAACAGCCATCCTGAAAAAAGCCAGCCTCTACCAAATTCTGTCAAGAGCTGGGTGAATGGAATTGCCTTGGGGCTGAAGGGATCCCAGGTTAGAACCACAGATCCTACTGGCTCCAAGCTCAAAGAGCCCTTTACTCTGCCAGCTTCCAAGATAACTACTGCCATTGAGGGCAAGGCCTCGGGTCAGGACAGGCAGGACTGCAATCTTCCTTTCAGAAGTGCCGCCTCTTCTGTACTAACCTCCTGTTCAAGCCAGCTCTTCTCCCAGGCCGCCTAGGTAATGGAGTCAACAGGGTGTCTTCCCTCAAGAGGTTCACACCTTTCTTATGATGTCTCTTCCACTATCCCATGTAAAGACAGAGAGAGGTCGGGCCTCATACGTACCTGGCCAGGCCTACATGCCTCTCTCTGTGAGAAAACCTGCTCCTGGTTTAGAGAACACATTTCTTAGGTACTCTAATAACGATTCAATCTTTTTGTTTTAGATCCTGTTGTATCTAATTTGCTTGTTAGACCTGCAAATTCCAGACTTAGAAAGCCACAAAGTGGGGAAAAAGTCCTCTATTTTAAAAAAGCCTTCTCGGGGCTGGCGCTATGGTGCAGCGGGTTAACACCCTGGCCTGAAGTGCTGGCATCCCAGATGGGCGCTGGTTCGAGTCCCAGCTGCTCCACTTCCGATCCAGCTCTCTGCTATGGCCTGGGAAAGCAATAGAAGATGGCCCAAGCCCTTGGGCCCCTGTACCCACGTGGGAGACCAGGAAGAAGCTCCTGGCTCCTGGCTTCAGATCGGCATAGCTTTGGCCATTGTGGCAAATTGGGGAGTGAAACAACGGAAGGAATACCTTTATCTCTGTCTTTCCCTCTCACTGTCTTACTCTACCTCTCAAATAAATAAAATCTTTAAATCAAATAAAAAAGCCTTCAAACAGATAAAACAAATTCTTAGAAATAAACAGACCCTTGTTCCATCCACCCCTACTACAGTCAAAGTCCTCAAGATAGCTCCCTGGACCCACCACAACACAGACAGGCAGGTGGGCTGACACTGGAGTGCAGCTCAAATCCAGCAATACCGTACAAGCTGAGCCTCTGACACAGGAGGGTCAGCCCTAAAGAGACCAGCAGGGCCGGTGGCTGCAGAGAAACTCCGGAAGAGGACTGACTTACCCAGGGCCAAAGCTTGAGGGAACAGCTGCCCAATAAAATAAATGCAGCGATCCTTTAGTTTTTGTCTCTTTAGATTGGTTTTAAAATTTTAAGCAACTTTTGTATACAAATAGGTGATGAGGACAAGATCATAAAAAAATTACTGATCAAACGAAAAAGGTCACCCTTGGGGCAGGGGTTGCCCATCCACCTCAGCAGAGGGCCCAACTGGACCCTCAGCACCATGGACTATGCGCCTTGAGGGGTGGCTGACAGTAATGGAGGCCGTTCATGAGATGCTGCGCAGTGCTGGGGGTGGGATGCCCCCTAGCACCTGTGGGGGCCGTAATTAAGAAACGGCTGTTTTCCCCTGAAGTGCTCTAGAAACACAACGCAATTCCAACAGGTTTTACTGGTTGATTTTTGCAGGGAAGGGGTGGTTACAAATCAGCATGCTAATAATGAGCTCCTCCTTGGAAAGACAAAGGAATTAGGGGCTGGTGCTGTGGTGCAGCGGGTTAAAGCCACAGCCTGCAGCAATGGCAAACCATATAGGCATCAGTTTGAGTCCTGGCTGCTCCACTTCCGATCCAGCTCTCTGCTATGGCCTGGGAAAGCAGCAGAAGATGGCCCAAGTCCTTGGGGCCCTGCACCTGCGTGGGAGACCTGGAAGAAGCTCCTGGCTTCAGATCAGATAAGCTCTAGGCATTGCAGTCATTTGGGGAGTGAACCAGCAGAGGGAAGACCTCTCTCTCTGGCTCCACCTCTCTCTGTAACTCTCACTTTCAAATAAATAAAAATAAATCTTTGGTTAAATAAAATCAAAGGAATTCGAACAGCCTAAATAATCATGAGAAAGAAGAACACAACTGGAGGACTCACTATCCGACCTCAAGTCCCAGTCTCAGCTGTGAGACTACAGCCATCAGGCGAGGGTGGCGCTGGAGAAAGCACAGGTGCTGAGCTCCATAGGACACACACACACAAAGGGACACACGCGAACATCGTCAGCTCCTGTTTGATAAAGGCACACAGGAAAGCAATGTACACAGTATAGTCTTTTCAACAAATGGTCCTGCAGCAATTAGATACCCACATGCAAATAAAACAAAACCTCCATCCATTCCTGACCCCAAACAAAAAAATTAAGTCAGATGGATCACATAGCTAAATGTGAAACTCCTAAAAGAATAGGAGGCAACCTTTGTGGCTAAATTAGACAAAGATAACACTACCAAAAGTATAATTCATAGAAGCAAAGACTGATAAATTAAAGTCCATCCAAATTAAAACCTTCTGCTCCTTGAAAAACATAAGAGAAAGGAAACTGGGAGGAAGTATTCACACATCATACATCTAACAAAGAACTTTGTAATATATAAAGAACGTTAAGGAGTTCATAATTATTAGAAGAATGTACAAATCTTAACATATACCTCACCAAAGATGGCAAACAAGCTGGTGACAAGGAAATGCAAATTAGTACCACAATGAGATACCATTGCCCATCTACTAGAATGGCTACAATTTATAAACTGGTGCTAAGGCCTAGCCGATAAAGCTGCTGCAACCCCTGCATCCCATAAGGGTGTGGGTTCCAGTCACAGCTGCTCTACTTCCAATCCAGCTCCCTGTAATGTAATTGCCTGGGACAGCAGTGGAGGATGGCCCAAGTGCTTGAGCCCCTGCACCCACAAAAGAGACCCAGATGGAGTCGGGGCTCCTGGCTTCGGCCTGGCCCAGCTCCCACCTTTGCGGCCAATTCAAGAGTGAACCAAGGCTGGTGCTGCGACTCAATAGGCCAATCCTCCATCTTGTGGCGCCGGCACACCGAGTTCTAGTCCAAGTTGGGGCGCCGGATTCTCTCCCGGTTGCGCCTCTTCCAGGCCAGCTCTCTGCTGTGGCTTGGGAATGCAGTGGAGGATGGCCCAAGTGCTTGGGCCCTGCACCCCATGGGAGACCAGGAGAAGCACCTGGCTCCTGCCATCAGATCAGCGTGATGCACCGGCCGCAGTGCACCGGGAGCAGCAGCCATTGGAGGGTGAACCAACGGCAAAGGAAGACCTTTCTCTCTGTCTCTCTCTCACTGTCCACTCTGTAAAAAAAAAAAAAAAAAAAAAAAAAAAAAAAAAAAAAAAAAAGAGTGAACCAGCAGATGGAAGATCTCTAACTCTGCCTGTCGAAATCATCAATCTTTAAAAAACAAACAAAAAACCTGACAATACTAATTGTATATACGGATGAAGAGCAAACAGAACTCCGACTTTTTTTTTTTTTATTAGAGTTAGTGAGAGAGAGAGAGACAGACGGACAGAAAGGTCTTCCTTCCGTTGGTTCACCCCCCAAATGGCTGCTATGGCCGGCACACTGCGCCAACCCGAGGCCAGGAGCCAGGTGCTTCCTCCTGGTCTCCCATGCGGGTGCAGGGCCCAAGCACTTGGGCCATCCTGCACTGCCTTCCCGGGCCACAGCAGAGAGCTGGACTGCAAGAGGAGCAACCGGGACTAGAACCCAGAGCCCACATGGGATGCCGGTGCCGCAGGCGGAAGATTAACCAAGTGAGCCACACAACCGCCCCCCCCCACCTTTTTATTAGACAGGCAAAGTCAGACAGTGAGAGAGAGAAAAAGGGAACTCAGACATTTTTGACAGGAATGCAAAAAGGCAGTTATATTGGAACACAGTCCATCAGTTTCTCATAAAGTTAAAACACAAGTAATTCCATCCTAGTTATTCTCTAAAATGAAATGAACTCGAGTCCATACAACTACCTGTAGGCAAAGATTATATGTTGTTCATCATCTCCCTAAACTGAAACAACTCAAGTGGCCTGTGAGTATAAACTGCTGTGTGTGCACACCACGGAATACTACTCTGCCACTGACCCTACGCAGCAACACAAAGCAGTATCCAATGTGTCGTCTTTGAAGAAGCCACAGTGAAAGGCCACTACTGCTCTGGGATTCTGCAGGCACCCATTTCTGTGACATTCTAGAAAAGAAAAACTAATAGCAGCAGAAAACAATCTTCTTTATAAAGCATTACAGGTAGAGAAAGATACAGCTACAAAGGAGCGTCATCATGGGAATATGGGGAAGTGAGGAAATGCTTCTGCATTTTGACTGTGGGGGTGATTTCACGATGCTATGCATTTTTCAAAATACAGAAGTCTACACAAAAAGGAATGAATTTTTCTGTAAATAAATTATACATCAATTAAAAAACAGGGGTGGGCTTTTGTCATAGCAGTGAATCCTCAGGCCGGGTCTGCATTCCACATGGGAGTGCTTAGGTTTCCGTCCACGTTCTGATGCCGATTCCAGCTTGCTGCTAATCAGTGCACACTCTAGGAGGCCTCTTGACCATGGCTTGAGTGACTGGGTCCCTGTCCTCAGTGTGGGGGACTCAGGGTGAGTTCCCAGCTCCAAGCTTTGGCCTGGCCCCGCCTTGGCTACTGTGGGCATCTGGGGTGCGAACAAAGGGATGGGAGAGCTCTGTCTCTCCTTGTGTCTCTACCTTTCAAATAAATAAGAGTGTGGTGGGTGTCCCAATATCGATACTATTTTCCACACTTTTCTGCATCTCCAATGTATTTTCTAATAAAAAGTTAAAATTTTTAAATTAATCTGAATTTTTAAAAAAGATTTACTTATCTATTTCAAATGCAGAGTTAGAGAGGGAGGGAGGCAGAGAGGGGGGCAGAGAGAGATCTTCCACCCACCAATTCACTCACTCCCCAAATGGTTGCAATGACCAGGGCTGGCCCAGGCTGAAGCCAAGAGCTTCATCTGGGTCTCCCACATGGGTGGCAGAGGCCCAAGCACTTGTGTCATCTTCTGTTGCTTTCCCAGGCACATTAGCAGGGAGCTAGATCTTAAGTGGAGCAGACGAGATTTGAACAGGTGCCCATATGGGGTCCTGACATCACAGGTGGTAGCTTACCTTGCTATACCACAATGCTGGCCCCAGCATCAATTTTTTTTTTTTAAAACATCTTGTCCTCTGACGTGGCATAACTTATGTAGCATTTTTACTAAAAGTGTCTAACCTAAATATATTAATATAGTTATAATTATTGAGGAATACTTTGCAAAGTGACTGCCCTTATTCTTCAGAAATTTCAGTATCATCAAAGATAGACCAATGTACTGCCTGAATGAACTCTACAAGGCCATGACAATTAAATGCAGTGTGTAGTTCTGGGTTCTTTATCAGAAAAAACAAGCTACAGTAGACCTTATCAGGACAAAGGGAGTACAGACTGTGTATCAGGTAACAGACTTGCACCAACATTAAATTTCTCAAGTGTGATGATTACATTATAGTTCTATAAGAGGAAGGCTTTGTTCCTAGAAAAATCACTTAAGTGCTCTGAGTTCTAGACTCATTCTCAAATGGCTCAACCAAAAAAGAAAAAGTAATTTTTACATACACATATTTCTGAAGTGCAAACGCAGCAAAGCGTTACCAACCAGTTAGTGTGGGTGTAGTACACACAGGCATTCATGATGCTGTTTTTGTGTTTGGAAATTTTCCAAAGAGTAATTTAGGAAAGACATTTACAAAGCATTCTTAGGGGTGGGCGTTTGGGGCAGCAGTCAGGTCACGGCTTGGCACACTCAGAGTACCTGGTTCACATCAAGGCCACACAACCACCAATCCAGCTTCCTGCCAACGTGCCTACTGGTCAGGCAGCAGATGATGGCTCGAGCACTGTGCCGCTATCACCCACGTGGGAGACCAGGACTGAGCTCTAGGCTCCCAGCTTTGGCCTGGCCCAGCCCTGGCTGCTGTGGGCATTCTGGAGTAAACCAGCAGATGGAAGAACTCTGCTGACCTGTTTTCCCAATGAAAATACATAAATAAATTTTTTAATGTTAAATGTTGAGGCTGCTAGAATGTTTCATTTAAAAAAAAAATCTGCTTCTAAAACCTGTAAAATGCAAGCCGGGCCCAGTTTTTGCAGACAGCAACACACACAGTTCTAGTTGCCAGTTCCTCCAGGAGCTTCCCAGGGAAGGCCGAGGACTACTGCTTTCTGCCACTGCTCCAAGGCCACGTGCCCAGCCATCAGGGTGCTACGGCCTCCCAGATTTCAAACACAGAAGTGTGTGGCCCGGGCTGCTTTCCTCATATATGCTGTGTGTACTTATGTATTTGAAAAGCAGAGTGACAGAGAGAGATGGACAGCAAGAGCAAGGTGGGGGATGGGAGAGAGCTCTTCCATCTGCTGGTTCACTCCCCAAATGCCCACAACAGCCAAGTCTGGGAGGAGGGAAGGAACTCCACTCTGACCTCCTACACAGGGGCAGGGGTCAAAGTACTTGGGCCATCATACGCTGCCTTCCCATGTGAGCACACGGGAAGCTGGACCAGAAGCTGAGCGGTCAGATCTGAACAGGCACTCTGAGGTGCGATGCAGACATCACACGCGGCACCTAACCAGCTGGGGCGTGCGAGCCCTCCTCACGTTCCTGGCAGCCAACAGCTCTTCTCTGCCCTCCTTAGCCAGGAGAGGTCTCGGCCCCGCCAGATGTGGCAGAGTCTCCTGCAGGCCGGACTCTTCAGGAACAGCACAGCTGCCCTGCTACAGGGCTCCTGGTGATGCGGCTCTCCAGGTACAGCTCTCACCTCTGTCTGCGTCACTCAGGGAGGCTGCTGTCTTCTGGGTCGCTGCTTCTCTTCTCTGCCGGGTTCCTGTCTCATGACCACCAAGAACCAGTTCGAGTCCCGCCTGTTCCACTTCTGATCCAGCTCCCTGGGAATGTGCCTCGGGGTCCCAGTGCTTGGACCCCTGCCACCCACATGATAGGCCCGGATGGAGTTCCTGGTTCCTGGCTTCAGACTCTGCCAGATCTGGCTGTTGCGGCCATTTGAGGAATGGACCAGTGGATGGAAGATCTCCCTCTCTGTTGGTCTCTGTCATTCTGTTATTCAAATAAGTAAATCTTTTTATTTTTATTTATTTATTTATTTTTTATTTATTTATTTATTTATTTATTTTATTTTTTTGACAGGCAGAGTGGACAGTGAGAGAGAGAGACAGAGAGAAAGGTCTTCCTTTGCCGTTGGTTCACCCTCCAATGGCTGCCGCGGCCAGCGCGCTGCGGCCGGCGCACCGCGCTGATCCGATGGCAGGAGCCAGGAGCCAGGTGCTTCTCCTGGTCTCCCTTGGGGTGCAGGGCCCAAGCACCTGGGCCATCCTCCACTGCACTCCCTGGCCACAGCAGAGGGCTGGCCTGGAAGAGGGGCAACCGGGACAGAATCCAGTAAATCTTTTTAAAAAGTCGTGGCAAACTCCAGATAAAATTCATCCTTTTGGGCAATTTTAAGTGTACAGTTCAGTAGCATTACGTAGACTGGCACTGTTGTGCAACCGCGAGCACCAGCCATCTCCAGAATTCTTCACCTTGCAAAAGTGAATCTCTGCCCTGTACGCACAAACCCAACCTCTGGCAGCTGCCATTCAACTCGCCCACAGAATCATACAGCACGTGGGCCTTTCTGCTTGGCTCACCTCACTTCATATGACATCCTCACGTGTAAGAGGACACCTCCAAACTAAACAATGTGAAAGCTAAATAATTTCCCATCCTCCATGCACACCACCCTGAGGGTACCCCATCACCTGTTGATGGGCACAGGGTGGGAGGGGGCACCGTATCCATGGAAATGCCACATCAATCTGGATCAGGACAGCCGGAACCTGGACCTCACTGGGGCAAATACTCCTATAAGGGACAGAAGATTTGCTCCAAGGGTGAGCCAGGTCGCAGTCATAAGTGGAGGCCGGGCAGAGCTGAGGGGAGACACAAGCAGGTTCCAGGGCCCAACACACACACGGGTTCCCAAGCAGGAGGGCACGAGCCCAGCACTTCTTGCCCAAGTCCTGCACCCACGGGCGTGCACGTGGCACGATGGGTGAGAGCCCTTTCACAGGAAGGAATTGGGACTGACATATTTAGGACTGATGGAGAACATTGACTAGTGCAGAGGAGCCTCCCAGGGAGACCTTAAATCCCTTCAAAGTCTGAGAGCCAGGGGCCGACGCCATGGCTCACTTGGTTCATCCTCTGCCTGGGGCGCCAGCGAACCATATGGGCGCCGGGTTCTAGTCCCAGTTGCTCTTCTTCTAGTCTAGCTCTCTGCTGTGGCCCGGGAGTACAGTGGAGGATGGCCCAAGTGCTTGGGCCCTGCACCCGCATGGGAGACCAGGAGGAAGCACCTGGCTCCTGGTTTCAGATCGGCACAGCGCGCTGGCCGTGGCGGCCATTTGTGGGGTGAACAAAAGGAAGGAAGACCTTTCTGTCTGTCTGTGTCTCTCACTGTCTCTAACTCTGTCAAGTAAATAAAACAAATTGAAAAGTCTGAGAGCCAGGCCTCCTTGCAAGGAGTCAGCGGCTTCGGGGGTGTGTGACGCTCTGGTCGGGTGAATCCACAGAACACAAACACCACCCATCCCCCTCCTTCGCGGCGCCCCTCCCCATCCCACACCCTGGCTCCGGTTTGTAAACTCCCTCCTCCAGCGCCTCCCCTCAGGCTTCCTCGGGAGCCCTCCCTGCACCTCAAGTCTCCAAGGTGGAGGCCCATGCCCGCCCCGGGGACCAGGACACCCGCGTGAGGAGAGGGCGGCGTGGGGGGGGGGGTCCCCGAAGCCGAGCCCCGAGGGCGGCGGGGGAAGGGCGGGAGCCAGGTCCACGGTTCCCCGCGAGGGCCCTAACCTAGGGCGGACGTGGGCTGGGGTGTGCGGGGCACTGACACACCTGCCAACCTGCCTGAGTCAGGCACGCACACCTAGTGCGAGACAGCTCGCAGCAACCGCCCTCCGGGGTTGTCCGGAACAGCGCACGCGCCCCCTTCTGAAGCGACCCCCACCCGCACTCCAGCCTCCCGCCTGCACCGACCCGGGCCCGACCGTCCGTGCGCGGGCCGCTCGCTCACCTGGAGCACCAGGACCTGGAGCATCTTCGCCGCGCCTCTGGCCCGCTCGCCCTGGACGACGCGCCCGGCGGCGGGCGTGGCGGGCGTGGCGAGCCGCGCGGCCCCTGCCGCCGCCCCGGGGGCGGCCCCTGCCATCGCGCCGGACGCCTCAGGCCTCTGCGGGGGCCGCGCCCACCAGCTCGACCAGGACTCCAGCTTCCTGCCCTGGACGCGCCCCCGCCTGCAGGCCGGCCGCCACGCCCCCCAGTGCCGCGCCTCGTCTTCCCACCCGACGCAGCCGCCGCGGGCGCGCTCTGGGCTCCTCATCGGCTCCACCCCGCGCCCCCGGCCTCTCGTAATGGCGCCCGCCCCCGCGCCGGCCTCCAGGCGTCCAGAAGCCACGTGGGCGCCCAACGGCCCGGACAACGGCCGGCCTTGCGCAGCGCCGCCGTGCGGCGGGGAGGGGCGTGGGGGCCCGCGGTCCTGGCGCGCGGCTCGCTTCCTGGGCCGCGGGGCGCCCGGGGGCTTGGGGACCTGGGCTGGCCTCCCCGCCGGGAGCGCGCGGGGCCTGCTGGGCTGTCCACCCCCAGCGTCCAGCGGGCCGCGCTCCCCAGGTCTCTGTGTGGGCCTTGCCGTCTTAGCGGAAGTGTGCACGACCCCGTCCTCTGAGTGGGCCGGGGTCTGCAGCTCCTGTGACTGAAGCAGCCACCAGAGTTCTCACTTGGAAGGCTCTGTCCCTGCACCCAGAAGAAGCTCCTGGCTTCTGATTGGCCCAGCTCTGGCCACCTGGGGAGTGAACCAGCTGATGGAAGACCTTTCTCTCTGTCTTTCCCACTCTCTCTAACTAGCACTCAAATAAATAAATAATATTTTTTTAAAAAATGAAAGAAACCTCGACACCCCCCCCCCCCAAATGCTGGGCCAGGAAGCTTTTACAGCTGAATTCCTTAATATTTCAATGGGGGGTGGGGGTGGGCACAAGGTTTCTTAAGCTCTATGTGGAAATGTGTTAATTGATTGGGGCAACCAACAAAATAGTAGAAGACCAGATTAGAGAGAGCATGGGAATTGTTAGGTTCTGTGCTTGGGGGAGCAAGATGTTCAGGTAAGCCTCTAGTTTTAAAAAATAAGCTCGACTCTCGGTAACTGACTTTCAAGTAAACCTTTAAAAAAAATAAAAATTCAAGGAAAAAAAAAAGCTTGATTCTACAAGGCTCCACAGGTGTGTGCTTGACGTCCCCCAGGAGGACCTTGGGAAAGGACAGGTGTGTGCCTGCGAGTCAGGCAGGAAGCTGCTGATGGGGAGCATGGTGTTCACCTGGTGCTGGGGGGGGGTGGCGAGGAAGCAGGCTACATACCTGGCAGGCCAGCACACCTGTCGACAGGTGAGACGTGGAAGGTCCCGAGCCTGAAAGGAGGTGGAGAACACGGGCAGGCGATGTGCCAGCGCGGTGGCTGGAGCCCCTGCGTGGGGTGTCCGTCTGCACTTGCATTCAGTTTCCTGCGATGTGCATGAGAAGCAGCAGGGGAAGGCCCAGGTGCTGGGTTCCTGCCACCCACGTGGGAGATGCAGCTGTATTTCCTGCTTTCAGCCCGACTCGGCCCTGCTACTGAGGGCACTTGGGGAATGAACCAGTGGATGAAAGATCTCTCTCTCCCTCCCTGCCTCCCTCCCTTCCTCCTTCCTGCTCTCTCTCTCTCTCTCATTTTGCATTTCAAATATATAAAATTTTTTTAATGAAGAATGCAAGGGACAACCTTTGTCTTTTTTTCTTTGATTAACTCATGCTGCAAAAGGTGATCCTGAAACATTGTCACAAACCTGCTTCCAGAAAGTGGAACTATTTGTACATCACAGTGGCCTTACCAAGCCCAGGGTCTTTGGCTCAATTGCAGATAGAAATTGACAAGGGGCCAATATGCAGCCCAGAAGGGTTTATGGGGCGCTCATGCTCCAACACAGGGACAGCACAGCAGGGTGAGCTTCCATCAACTTGCTGTCCTATGGGAGCCGAACAGGTGCTTTCATGGGGGTGGGAAGGCGTGCCCGTTCCCCCAGTGCACACGGCACTTCAATCTGGCTCAAACTCCTGGGCACAGGACAGCATTTGGCACCCAGCTAGGTGATCTGCACAGGCACCGCTGATTTGGCTTTCACTGTTTTTGCACACGACACACCACAGCAATGGTGCTCGATACCATCACCCCGGAAAGTTCACATGAGGCCATTTTGGGCATGCTTGAACGTTCAGGAGTCCCTACCAGGGCAGCAGGGGTCACTGCCGGTGAGGATCTGACACTCCTCGCTCCTGATTGGTTTGGAGCTAGAAATGGACACGTGTCCAGTTGTGAGGAGCTTGATATTTTTCTAAATGAGTCCTGTTTCTCTCCTGTTGCACTGGGATGGATACTCAAAATGAGGCTGCAGCCACCCAGTCTCTTAAGACTGCAGAGTTTCAGAATCTGTACCTGTAACCTGCTCCGCCCTCCCCCAACTCTGATGCTAATGGGCAGATTTTTTGTTTGTTTTTTAAAAGACCTTGCACCATTGTTTTGGACATTTGGTGCAGCAGTTAAGACACAGCTTGGTATGCTGGTAGCCCCTATCAGAGTGCCTGGATTTGAGTCCTGGCTCCACTTTGAATTCCAGCTTCCTGCTGGCCTAGACCCTGGGAGGGAGTAAGTGACAGCCCAAATATTTGGATCCCTGTCACCCACACAGGAGACCCAAATTGAGTTTGGGGCTCCTGGCTTCAGCCTGGCCCAGCCCTGGCTGTTGCAGCCATTTGGGGAATGGATCAGTGGCCAGGAGATCTCTGTCTCTCTGCCTTTCAAATAAACAAATGTAAATAAAAATTCTAAAACTTTACAACATAAACAGGTAGAAAGAGAACAAGGTTGTGGAAAAAAGGAAGACGTAGTATGGTGCTGCCATATCGTCCCCATTGGGTGTCTGGGCCACTTTGGAGCAGAGCAGCTGGGGTTCAGGCTCTGTGGTCTGTAGGAACCCCCAGAAGAGCCCAGGGAAGAGTTGGCCACGTTAAGTGGAAAAAGAAAGCAAGGACTGATTACGATGACTTTGCATTTTGGGTCTGGATTTGCCACTCCTTTCCTGATGCGAAGACACCTAAAGCTTAAGAAACACACTGGGGGCAGGCCCTTGGTGCAGTGGTAAAGCCGCTGCAGCCACGTCCTATATAAGAATACCTGAGTTGAGGCCGGCATCCTGGCTCACTAGGCTATTCCTCCGCCTTGCGGTGCCGGCACACTGGGTTCTAGTCCCTGTCGGGGCACCGGATTCTGTCCCGGTTGCCCCTCTGCCAGGCCAGCTCTCTGCTGTGGCCAGGGAGTGCAGTGGAGGATGGCCCAAGTGCTTGGGCCCTGCACCCCATGGGAGACCAGGACAATTACCTGGCTCCTGCCATCTGATCAGCGTGGTACGCCAGCCGCAGCAGTCACTGGAGGGTGAACCAACGGCAAAGGAAGACCTTTCTCTCTCTCTCTCTCTCTCTCTCTCTCTCTCTCTCTCTCCACTCTGCCTGTCAAAAAAAAATTTTACTCTGAGATTCTTATAATAAATTTAACCCATTTTTTGTGGTTGTGGTTGGTGTGTTCTAATTTCAGTCACTCTCTTCTAAGGTTTTGGCTTACGTTTCATGGCTACTTTCAGTGCTCTCCCTTTTGCATGAGGAGTTACACTCTTGTTTCTGACTGATTTGTAACATCACACGCTGTCTTTAATTCTACCAGCTACTCTTGCACTGAAAAGCACTTGAACAGATATTTCTCTATTATCTCAGGTATTTACTCTGTCCTCTCATGTTTTTTCCTATTCTTTCTAGCACTACCCCTATATGTGAGAATATAGTCTGGAATAATTGAACAAAAACCACGTTATTTTTATCTTTAAAAGGTTGTTTTTAACAAAACAGGTTAAATTTTAATTTTTAACATTTGCAATGTCTTGTTTAAAAAAGATTTATTTATTTATTTGAGAGTCGGAGTTACACAGAGAAGAAGCAGAGGCAGGGAGAGAGAGGTCTTCCATCTGCTGGTTCGCTCCCCAGTTGGCCGCAACAGCCAGAGCTGTGCCAATCTGAAGCCAGGAGCCAAGAGCTTCTTACCAGTCTCCTGTCGCTGCCCCTCTTTGTGGAGGAACGACACAGGACCCTGCGCTGTTCTTTTGTCTGCTCGGCCCTCCCCGGGTTTGCTGCTGGTTCTTCCCAGGTTGGCTACCATCCCTTCCACCTCTGTGGAAGGGCAGTTCCCCCTGCCACCTTCGCCACTTCCGCGGGGGAGCGGCACACCGCCGGCCGGCTCTCTCGGGGGCTGCACAGGTGTTCCTTCAGATAGATGTTCCTGGTGCATGTTGTCTCTCTCCTCCTTCATAGTCCTTTTCCGCCAATCCCAACTCTGCTACCCACACGCCGAGTACGCTGCTCTCCTCCAATCAGGAGCAGGTCCTACAGTTTATTGGTTGAACTGGAGGCAGCTGCGTAGAAGCTGTTTCTCCCTTCTCAGCGCCATATTGTGGGAGAGCAGATGCATAGAATAAGTCTTAATTCCAGTAACAGTCTAGTCCGAGTTGCTCCCCACAGTCTCCCATGCGGTGCAGTTTCTCAAGGGCTTGGGCCATCTTCTGCTTTCCCAGGCCACAGCAGAGGTGCTGGTTCCAGTCCCGGCTGCTCCACTTCCAATCCAGCTCTCTGCATGTTTCCATGTGGGAAACCCAGAGGAAGCTCCTATCTCCTAGCTTCGGATTGGAATAGCTCACTCTGTTGCGGCCAGTTGGGGAGTAAACCAGCAGATGGAAGACCTCTCTCTCTTTCTCTCTCTCTCTCTCCTTATCTTTCTATATAACTCTTTCAAATAAATAAATAAATCTTTAAAAAAAAAAAAAGAGAGGAGCTGGATTGGAACCAGTGCCCGTATGGGAGGCCGGCACTGCAGGCAGCGGGTTTACTCAATACGCCACAGTGCCAGCCCCTACAGTGTCTTTATCTAGAGCAATTATCCAGGCTGGCACCGCGGCTCACCAGGCTAATCCTCCACCTAGCGGTGCCGGCACACCGGGTTCTAGTCCCGGTCCGGGCACCGGATTCTGTCCCAGTTGCCCCTCTTCCAGGCCAGCTCTCTGCTGTGGCCCGGGAGTGCAGTGGAGGATGGCCCAAGTGCTTGGGCCCTGCACCCCACGGGAGACCAGGAGAAGCACCTGGCTCCTGCCATCGGATCAGCGTGGTGCGCCAGCCGCAGTGGCCATTGGAGAGTGAACCAACGGCAAAGGAAGACCTTTCTCTCTCTCTCTCTCTTTCTCTCTCACTCTCACTGTCCACTCTGCCTGTCAAAGAAAAAAAAAAGAGTAATTTTGCAGACTCTCTCTCTCTCTCTCTTTCTCTTTCTATCTCTGCCTCTCTGTAACTACGCCTTTCAAATAAATAAATAAATAAATAAATATTTAAAAAGGAAAACAAAAAAACCAATATGTGATAGTCACAGAAAGAATTCTCTGGATCATGGGCTCTGAAGATTCTCCTGCTCAAAATACTATAGATGAAAAAACAAACAAAAAAGAAATACTATAGGCTTCTAAAAATGAATCAGAATCAAATATTTTGAATGAGCAGTGCATGGTAGAAGTCCTGATAATAAGTGTCAAAGTCAATTAATTATAGGAAGTAAGTCTGGATAATTACTCTATTTTTTTTTCTTTGACAGGCAGAGTGGACAGTGAGAGAGAGAGAGAGAGAGGTCTTCCATCCACTGATTCACTCCCCAGATGGCCGCAACAGGCAGAGCTGAGCCGATCTGAAGCAAGGAACCAGGAGCTTCTTCTGTGCCTTCCACACGGGTGCAGGGGCCCAAGGACTTGGGCCATCTTCTACTGCTTTCCCAGGCCATAGCAGAGAGCTAGATCATAAGAGGAGCAGCTGGGACTAGAACCGGTGCCCATATAGGGCACCGGTCCCTAAGGCCAGGGCGTTAACCCACTGGGCCACTGTGCTGGCCCCAATAATTCCTTTTTAAACACAGTAAGCTGGGGCTGGTGCTGTGGCTCTGGCGTAGTGAGTTAAAGCCTCCTCCTGCAGTGCTGGCATCCCATATGGGAGCCAGCTTGAGTCCCAGCTGCTCCACTTCCCATCCAGCTCTCTGCTATGGCCTGGGAAGGCAGTAGAAGATAGCCCAAGTCCTTGGGCCCCTGCACCTGCGTGGGAGACCAGGAAGAAGCTCTGGCTCCTGGCTTCGGATCGGCACACCTGTGGCTATGGGGGCCAGTTGAGGAGTGAACCAGCAGATCGAAGACCTCTGTCTCTCTTTCTCTCTCTGCCTCTCCTCTCTGTGTGTAATTCTGACTTTCAAATAAATAAACGAATCTTAAAAAAAAAAAAAAACAGTAAGCTTATTTCAGTGCAAAAATTTCGAAAGTCACATGACTTTTTCATAAAATGCAGCTTCCACTACGTTTTTGAAGGTCTTTTGTGAATGTGTAGATATTGCCTCACATTAATTTTTTTAAAAAAAAAGACTTATTTTATTTATTTGAAAGACAGAGTTAGAGAGATAGAGAAAGAGAGAGAGAGAAATGTCTTCCATCTGCTGATTCACTCCCCAAATGACCAAAATGGCCGGAGCTGTGCTGATTAGAAGCCAGAAGCCGAGAGCTTCTTCTGGGTCCCCCACGCAGGTGCAGAGGCCCAAGGACTTGGGCCATCTTCTACTGCTTTCCCAGGCCATGGCAGGGAGCTGGATTGGAAGCAGAACAGCCAGACTTGGCCAGCATCCATATGGGATGCCAACACCAAGGCCTGGGCTTTAAACCCACTGAGCCACAAGCCAGCCCCTCACATTTTTAAAAGTGCAGGTTTTACATGTCACAATATGTCAAAATTAGGGTCCATGTTGTGGCTTAATGGGTAAAGCTGCTGCCTGCTGTGCCGGTATCCCATGTGGGCTCCAGTTCCAGTCCCGGCTGCTCCACTTCCCATCCAGCTCTCTGCTAATGGCCTGGGAAAGCAGTGGAAGATGACCCAAGTGCTTGGGCCCCTGCACCCAAATGGGAGACCCAGAGGAGGCCCAGCTGCCATTGCAGCCATTTGGGGAGTGAACCAACGGACTGAAATTCTTGCTCTCTCTCTCTCTCGCTCGCTCTCTCTCTCTCTCTGCCTCTCTGTGACTCTGCCTTCCAAGTGAATTCAAGATTAAGCACTTTTGTTTTGTTTTGGCTGGAGGCACTCTATCACCAACAATGACAGAATACGGTTTGCTGGGCATCAGAGCAGAAAAGACACACAATTATTTCGAGCCCAGGGAGAACCCTGTGCCAAACAGGATTCACATCCGGCAACTGCTTTAGGCAAAGAAGCACCCAGAGCTGAGTGCCAGCTGCCCGTTGTCCACCTGTCCTCGGGGCTGGGAGCTTTCTCAGCCTGTCCTGGGTTTTCTGACCTTGCCACTCTAGGGGAGGCCTGGCCAGGGATGACCCAATGTCCCCTACACTGTGCTCTCTTTGGAGTTTGGACTAGGGTTGGGGAGTTTGGAAAGAAAACCAAAGAAATCAGGTCCCTTCTTGTCACCTGGCATCCAGGTGCATGACAGCTGTGGCTGACCACGGGTTATCACCAGAGGACTGTCCACATCTGTCAGGGAGGGGCAGTAGCTCCCCCTGCTGGAGCGGAGTCAGCCATTGACTACTTAGGGTCTCTCTCAGGAGTATTTGTCTCTTCTCCATCCGTCTGCTTATGCAGTTATCTGTTTGTATCAGGATGCACTCACATGTGGGGTTTTATTCATGGTTATAACCCGATATTAAGTTACTCGTCTTGCTGCTCACCGGGTTCCAGATAAGAGCACAAGCAGCTGTCTTGGGCTCGCTTCTGCTAGCGTTTCCATGGACACCCTCGTCTTGTTGGAGCCAACACACTGTGCTCCTGCATCGGAGGCTGGGGGAGCTCTCTGGAGGGTCTAGGCAGAGCAGCACCGCCCCTTGGTGACCCGGCGTGTGGGCCTGTAGGGCTGCAGCCTCAGGGGCTGGAAGGGCTCGGGACAACTCAGTCTGGGGAGATGCCTCTCTCCCGATACCACCTGCTGGTGCTGATGGAGGCACAGGGCCCTTTAAGCCGCCCAGGGGGTTCAAGGCTCAAGTTCAGAAAAAAAACTCCATTGCTGTGCTTACGCTGGTTTGCAGGTCATACTTGCTGCTTGTTATGTGAGTTTCCCAAGGCAATGAAAAGGTCGATCATCTTATCTCCTGCAACTTGGCTGCCATCAGACACCTAGAACAAGCCCCTATTCTACACCAAAAACTTCATATGGCAGAAAGCAACACAAAATCACTTTTCCCGGAGCTAACAATGAGCCAATGCAAACACCTAGTGCACTCTTGCAAGAATTGTGCCCCCTCGCCCTGTCAGGCCCACTGCTACAAGCAGGAGTGAACCCGCGAGGACTTGCTCCTAAGAAGCTCTGGCAAGTGGACTTCACCCACATTAACTCCTTGGGTCAACTTAAGTTTGTCCAAGTGGTGGGAGATACTTATTCAAAGGCTGTATTTGCAGCAGCCCAATCCGGAGAAAAGGCTAGAAATGTGATAAAGGCGGTTAAGTCAGCCCTGCTGGTCCTCGGTGTCCCCTGGACAATAAAGCCTGATAACGGGCCAGCGTATACACCACAGGAATTTAATTCCTTCCTGAGGTCCTGGAACATACAGTGTGACACAGGTATCCCATACCTGTGAGAGACATGCGGGGTCAAGCCAGGTATGCTGCAGCCACGGCCGCCCAGGTCTAGGGGAGAGCACAGAGGTGACACAGGCCCTCCAACCACGGCTGTTCCTATTGTGCTGATCTGTCCCAGAGGTCACGGGCACTCACAGCTGCTGCTCTCCCACCCTGACCCAGTTCCCACAGGGCACAGCTGAATCTCAGGCATTGCCTGCAGGGTCCTGAGTGGGTCTCTGCCTGGGGCTGGGAGCTGTGGAGCTGCCTACGCTCTCCAGGAACACGGGGAAGCTTGCTGCCGCTGGGCACCGGGGTCACAAACTGGAGCAAACTCCTTTCCATGGAACAATTTAATACAGACTCAGCACCACCTGAGGGTGGCGGTGGGGGAGGGGGCGGGGAGGAGAGTACAGTGGCTCCTGGCATGGCTGTTGTCTTCCAGTGTCAGGGTGTCCTGGCCCCAGGAAGAGCCTGGGCGGTGGGGGCTCAACCGAGTGCATAGGATGCCGTGAAGACACACGGAAGGCTGCTGCCCAGCCTGGGCAGGACAGATGCTGGACTCGGCCTCTCTTCTAGGAGGCACCCATCATCCAGGTGCCCCACAGAATAAGAGGTAAGGAGGCCTCTGGCCAGGGAGGGCACGCGGGCCTGGTCTCCCATCCCAGGGCTGGCTCTGGCCGGCTCCAGCCCGTGACTGTCCCCAGAGTGCGTGGGGCTGCCATGCCAGTAGGGGGGAGTCTTCAGCTGTGGCCCCCAGGCGGGGACAGCCTGCATGGGCCCTGGTTCTGGGGGCTCCGAGGCCCGTGGAGGAGCCCACATCCACAGGCCCTCCCGGCTGCCAGCGTCGGAGGAGTCGTCCTCCCTGTGCTCTGGCCCGCTCAGGTTAGGGAGACTGGCGCACTGGCACAGGCCTCCCCACCTCGAGCACTTTGGAGACTCCGTGGGGCTGGCAGAACCTGGAGACTCTGCGGTCCCCACAGGGGAGCCCAGGCCGAGGGGCTCTGGGCTGCCTTCCCAGCTCTCCTCCTCCTCCATGCCTTCCCTCTTGGTGATGCGGAGGCCAAAGCTTCCTGGAGGACAGATCATCACTGCACGGGTAGCGGGACCCCTGGTCTGCTCCCACACTGCCACTGTGTCCTGAATGGTGATTTTGGCCTTCGGAGCAGTGGGGGCAGGAACGTGCATCTGGGGGACGCGTGCCTGCCCCAGGGGCCTGCTGCACTGTTCGATGGCCTTGGCTGGAAGAAGAAGAGACGCGGTTTGCTTCTCCACAGCCCCCGTCTGGCCTGCAGGGTGCCTGCCCCGACCTCATCCTGGGGTCCCCATCACCACGTGTGACGCTGAGGACTCTTCCAGGCTGCTGGCCCCAGAGGGGAGGGTGTGTGCAGCCCGGGCAAGGGGAGCCCTGGGACACCACCGGCTCCTCCTGCACAGCCCCACAGGGTGGATGGCCCTGAACTCCTTGCCTCACTCTCATCTCTGGGGACCCAGGCACCAACTCAGGACCCCATCACCTACCCCACCTGACCTGCTGCGCCCTAACAGTGCATTGGCTGATTTCCCGCATCTGAGTCCCTCCTACATGGCTGGAAAGGAACTGAGCCTAAGATGATGGGGGTGAGAGCTGGGGCTGTGGGGCAGACATGGAGTCCGGTTCAGGACTTGGGGACAGGGAATGCAGTTTCTAAAGAGGTGGCAGGGGTGCCCTGTGTCCTCTGCCCCTGGGCCACTGTCTCTTTCCTGGTGAGACTGGGCTGTCACCGCTACTGTCCCAGGAGCACCCAAGGAGGCAGCACCTGGAGGCACAGTGGGGCCTCCCCAGTGCCTGGACAGCCTGCACCTGGGCCCCCACTTAGAGCCTCTAGAGCTGGGACAAGCCCATCTCTGCTCTGCATGGGGACCCAGGCGCTCAGGTCCATGATGGCAGCAGCAGCAGGGGATGAGCACGGGGACCCCTCCCCACCAGAGCCCAGAGGCCAGCGATGCTCCGGGTCCCGCTGCCTTCTGTTGGCCCGAGGCTAGGGCTGCAGAGCCCACACTCTTGTGTTCTGCCGTGGGGCCCCCAGCCCTGCCTCTGTGCCCAGCCCTGCTCGCAGGAGTGCACTCAGCCCCCACAACTGGGCTCAGGGCACCTGGGCCTTCCAGGGGTTCTCAGATGGCTGAAGGGGATCCAGTGCCGGTAGCCTTTACATCACTGCACAGGGTCTCCCACAGCCCCACCTCCCTCTAGCCCTGCCCACATGCAGGTGGGAGCCCCGCCCACCCCTGTCCTAGGAGGGTCCTGTGGGCAGACAGCTGTGGTCATCGGGCCAGGAGCCTGTGTGGGGTCAGTTGGGGAGGGGCCCCCTGGGCAGGCAGGGCCACTTCTCATCTTGCTGGAGTGGGGGTCCAGCTGTGCTCCAGGCTCCTGGGGGCACTGAGCCAGGGCACCTGCTCCAGACCTGGGCAGGGTAGCTCAAGGCGGGGCCTCCAATCCACTCCAGAGTGGGGGTCAGCCAAGGAGCCAGAGCCACAAATGTCCTGAGGACAGCTCCACGGCCCGGCCCCAGAGTGGTGGGGGGAGAGCTGGCACCCACAGGAGGATTCTGGGAAGCTGCCCGAGGCCCTGCCAGGCCATGCTGACAGAGCTTCAGAAAGCAGAACTGCTGAGCCCAGGGAGGACAAGGAGGACCAGGAAGAGGGGAGGCCCTGGGCAGGGATGACAGGGCCTGGCACTCCCACTACTGACTCCCCCAAGGGAGCATGGGACGGGGCCGTGTGCTGGACTCACCTTCGGGAGGCAGGAGGCACTGGAGCTTCCCCAGCTCACGCATGGAGGCCCGCAGCTGCCTGATGACCGCATTCTCGCTCAGAGACCAGGCCTGCTTCAGGGTCACCTGCAGGAACTCCCGGAGGTGGTCCCGGGGCATCTTCAGCAGGCGCTCTAGACATGGGGGTGGGTGTCAGGCTGGGAGGGGCCCTAGGGATGGCGCAGCCACCATGGCTGCTCCAAGCCCTGTCCCAGCACCAGACATGGGCTGCAGACACCCTTGGACACCCTTGGGTGTCACGCCAAGCACTAGAGGGACTGCTCAGGGGCCAATTTCCAGTGCGATGACTCTGGCCACTTCTCCTTGTGGTCTGTGGGGGCCTGGGATTGGGGATGCAACAGGGGGATTCTCAGTGCCCTCCTGAAGGGAACCCAGGCCTCCCAAACCCCCTCATCCCTCCCTCAAGCCCTGCTCCCGAGGGACAGGCAGGGGACCCCCAGCTCCTCCGTCCCCAGCACCCGGGCCTCTGTGGGCCCTGAGGACTCACTGTTATGGATCTTGAGGGCCGTGTATGCCATGGCCGGGAGCACGTGCTCGCCCTCCAGGATGTATATATCCCATATTCTCAGAGCCAGGGGGAACGGCACCTGGGGACAGAGGCATTGGAGGACCCGCCCATCAGGGCCTCAGCAGGGCCCACAGGGGTGGGTGTGCAGTGTCACTCCCCTAGGACAGAGGGAGACTCCAGGAGGCTGATCACACAAGAAGGCCAGAGCTCCTCCTGGGAGGGGAGGGGAGGCCATGCCTCATGGCCACATCCCTGCCCACTCAGCGAACCAGACCCACAGAGGATGACCATGTCCTGTCCTGGACCCTGGGGGTCTGCACACTTTGGAAGCCACACTGGAGATGCCAGACACCCCAGGGACCTGGGGAGGGCTCAGCCCTTGGGCTGTGCTGCCACCAGCCTCTGCCTCGGGGGGTCTATGGATCTCCTGCCTCTCACTGTAGGGCTCTGGCCTTTGCCAGGCTCTCAGGATGGGTCCTGGTGGGACCTGTCCCCTCCTTGCTGGCTCTGAGGCTCAGCCTCAGCTTGGACCACCCTTAGCAGGGCTGGACAGGGCCTGCCTGGTCTGCACAGCAGGCTCCCTCCTGTGTCTGCTGGGGCTGGGGGAGCTCAGAGTCACAGGCCACCAGCACCAGAGAACCAGGCACTGGGGCAGGAGCTTCCCTGGGCAAGGGGTCCCCGGGGCACTTACCCCATCCAGGAAGCACTGGATGTACCAGTGGGTGGTGGAATCCTCCAGGCACACACCCTCCTTCTCCTAAGAAGAGGCAGAGGCAGAGGGGGCTCAGGGCCCAGGGCCCAGGGCCCAGGCCTGACTCCCTCTAATCTGAGCCCTGGGGCAGAGCCCCTGGGTGCAGGAAGCCCAGCAGCAGGGGCATCCCCCCTCCCAGCCATGCAGGTTCCTGAAGGGACACAGGTCCCTCCTTCCACTCTGCTCTGGGGACAGCGTCTCCCTTCAATCTACGCCAACTCTGGGGGACCAAGTGCTGGACAACAAACCAACACCCAAGCTGCCGTGGACCCCCGTAACCAAGGAAAGTTTTGGTGAGGATGTGGCCTCCCCTGGCTCAGGAAGCAGTCCCATGAGCCCAGAGCCCCCAAGAGGAGAAAGGAGATGCTTAACTTACCAGGTGTTTCTCCAGGGAGGGGAGCACGCGATGCACAATGAGCCCCAGGTGTTGCTGGAATCGCTCCAGTTTGGGGGTGTTTGGTTTGTAGAAACCTGAGTAGAATCAGCCACACCCCCACGTGAGAGCCTCCTCCTAGGAAGGCTGGAGAGCCCCAGGCCTGGGTGGGGTGCTTCTGAGCACTGAGGGTCAGGGGAGGCTGGACCAGGGGCAGGTGGGGATGAACGTGGCCAGGGCAGAGGATCTGCTTGGGAGGTGGGTGCAGGTGGGTGACTGTGTGCAGCCCAGGCCTGGCTGCCCCCTGGAGCCCGCTGGGGTGGGTGCAAGTCAGACTGGGTGCCTCCTGACCATTCCAAGACTCAGGAGCGAGGAGGGGTGACCCTACAGGGGATGCTGCCTTCCACAAGTTCCCTGGGTGTGGCTCTGTGCTTGAGAGTTGTGTACAGACGTGTGAGGCAGAAGAGTCAGAATCGACCTGAGTCACTGGACAAGGACAGGACCCCTTGTTCTGAAGGTTCTCACACCCAGGATGGCCATGGCCAAGCTGCAGGGCCTTTGGGTGGTGGTAAAAGAAGGGGGCTGGCTCAGTCTGGGAGGCCTCTGCCAGCCCTGGCTTCCTGGGAGCCCCCCCCACACACTGTGACACTGTCCTGCACATTCAGGAGCCAGTGAGGGCCGTGCACGGACTTGCATGCACTGGGCCCCACACGCCATCCACCTACCGTGCATCGCGTGCTTCCTGCTTTCCATGAGCTGCACCAGGGCCCAGAAAGCGTCCTCCTCGGGCATATACATGAGCAACAGCGCCACCACATGGCTCAGACCCTGGCTGTAGCCCACCTCCTGCAAGATCCCAGAATACCTTTAGGAGACCTCCCCTGGCAAGAATGATATCCTAGGATGGCCCACCTCTCAGGCAGATCAGGGTCACCCACTGAAGGGTCCAGGAAGATTTAGGCACAGGGAGCCCCTGTGCCTGAATCCTGCCACTTGGTGTCAGCTGCCCAAGAATTGGAGCCCAGAGAAGTTCTCCAAGTTCCTGGAGGGAATCCTGCAGGGCCTGAGCTTAGGCAGCACAGGGGGAGAGCTCAAGTATGGACACCTGTTACCCCCAAGATGTCAGCATGGGCCAGGTTGCTGTGGAAATCCAGATCCATGCCCATGGAAGCTTCTGGACCCCTGAGCTCTGCAGGTGAGCCGGTGGCCCTTTCTCACATGAGGAAGAAGTAAGCCAGGAAGTGCTACCGGGACCGGAACAGGTGGTGTGCCTCTGGCATGGGTGCAGGCCTGGGCTTCCTGAATGCCAGGCCCCCCTGGGAACCAGGGCACCAGGCAGGGTTGGCCAGTGGCAGGTCAGGGGGGTGGGGATGTCCAGGCCTTGCTGGGTCACCCATGGAGCCCTGCGCCTGCTCCACTCATGGGAAAGTCTGAGTGGGTGGTTGTGGCAGTGGCGCTGTACAGAGTGGGATTCAGGCCCATGGGTCCAACCACAGGGCTGGTGGGTGTAATGGCATCAGTGGGACCCAGAGCAAAGTCGTACACCTGATCTGCCCTGCCTTCTCCCCCCGCCCCACTGCGTGGAATGCTAGTCCTGGGAGGGGCATCCCAACACGGCCAAGCTCCTGGGGTCTGGAGCCCAGCCCAGGAGAAGGCTGCCTTTCTCCTCCCAGAACTTGAGGTTGGGTCCAAGAGGCTCAGAGCCTGGCCTCTACCGCTCTTCCTCAGAGCTGTGGATGAGTGAGGCCCCCTCAACCCAGGCTGGGATCTCTGTGACCAGGGGTGCCCTGCAGGGACTGCCGGGATAGCACCTGCGCTATGATCCCAGAATACTCACGGGATTGTAGACGGAATAGGCCATCAGTATGTGGAATAAGGCCTGTTGGCTGGAAGAGAGAGGACAGAGGCCGTGTGTCTTGTGCTGCCGAGGCTCTCAGTGCAGCTCTGCCTAACAGAGCCTGACAGCCACACGCAGGGCCCGTGACACTCTGCTCATGTGCAGTGACGTCGTCAGGGCACCTGCGTGTTGTCCACCATGTGGGTGAGCGCCGCCTGCAGGGACACGCACACCTCCCAGGGTGCAGTCACGTGCACTTTCATTTCCCAGGTGGGTGTTCAGGGCACAGGTGAGCGTCCCACTGTGGGAGTGCAGTCCCGTGTGTCCAAGCTGTGGAGAGTCAGCCTCCCATGCACGTTCAGCCTTGTAGGGAGCAGCACCCGGCGTCCTCAGTGGTTTTAGTTCCCCCCTCCCACAGCTGTGCGCTGGTGCCCCTTTGTGGTGTAGGGAATAAGCGTGTGTTCATGCGCTGAGGAGGTGAATTGTGTGTGTGTTCATGAAGGGTCCCCCCCGAGCCTGTGTTCCCGGGGTACTGGGGGGCTGCCCACTGCTTCCTTGTGACTGAGTTGAAGGGCTCCTTGAATATTCTGGAAACAACACCTTTATTAGTTAGATTGCTACTATTGTCTCCCCTGGTGTTTCTTTTCATTTCATTCTCTCCACAGTGTCTTTGGGAAAGTTTGTGTACTATAGAAAAGGCAAGTTTGTTTTCTGTGCTCAATGAACTGTTTTAGGCTTGCACCCAATCTTCCCTAGGGACCCCATGTGCCCCAGGACCCTTGCTCCTCCCACCCGCGGGTCCTCCCCAGCACAGAGGCCTCACTTCATTCCGTAACGTTCCTGGAACATGAGGTGGTTTCTGAAAGTCCATGCGATGGCGGAGTCGATGTGATGGAAGTGAGTGGCGCCCAGCCTGGCCAGCTCTTTCATCTCCTGCAGGGCAGGGACAAGGGGGGGGCAGCCTCAAGAACTGCCCAAGCCCCATTGCCACACAAGGACCTCAAGTCCACGTCAGCTCTTCTGGCTGACAGGGAGTTCCCTGCAAGCGCTCATTCCTTTCTGGGTCCCGCCTTGAGGGAGGGTCATGGGCTCCCTAACTTGCCTCAGTCCCACGTAACCCTGATGGTCAGCAGCAGACAGGGGCTCTGAAAGGTCCCTGTGCACTCCCCCTGCCTGCCTCAGCTCTCAGCACGACGTGGTCTGCCCCCAGCCAGGCTTCTGAGCCTTCTCACTGACATCTCAGGCCCTGCCCTCCAGGAGTCAGCC
This sequence comes from Oryctolagus cuniculus, assembly GCF_964237555.1. Classification (NCBI taxonomy): domain Eukaryota; kingdom Metazoa; phylum Chordata; class Mammalia; order Lagomorpha; family Leporidae; genus Oryctolagus; species Oryctolagus cuniculus. The sequence continues at coordinate 20,629,878 of NC_091449.1, read as the reverse complement.
ACAGCCTGACCACTGCTCCATGCTGCCCCCTGCTGGAGGGGCCCATCTCCATCTCGACATTGCAAGCCGCCCTTGGCTTGGAGCTGAGCCTGGGCAATGACTGTCTCCAGGCCCAGCTCCCAGGGCCAGCCCCAGACTGCAGACTTGGGGGAGGCAGGGTGGGCCACACAGCTGGGCCCTGCTCCCTGATGGCAGCCAGGGGCCATGAGAGCCAGCTGCAGCTGACAGCCCTATGCCCACACCAGTCCTCACTCCCTCCTTTCCCAGAAGCATTGAGAGCTGTGTGACCATTGGAGCGGCCTCTCCAGGCAAGGGCAATGCCAGGGGCTGCAAGTCCATGTGAAGGCAGGGCCAGCTGTGGGCAGGCCTAGGTGAGGGCCGGCCAGCTGCGGGCAGGCCATGTTAGCACAGAGCCTGTGGGGCTCCCTACCTCACACCATTGTGATCTCATCCTGGGAGACCCCCGCCCATCAGGGACCAGCAAGTCCTCTCTTCTGGCCGTATGCCAAGCTGCCCAGGTGAGCTCAGCAGAGAGCAGGTTAAAGCCTCTGGCACAAAACACACCTGTCCAGTCCCAGCTGGGTCTGAGGAGACGTGGAGGAGGCACTGACTAGGATCTAGGGAGAGGAAGGCAGGATGGGGAGGAGGCTCCCGAGGGCTCAGTGAGGGACGGTCCTCCACGGAGACTCAGGCTCCTGAGCAGGCCCGAGCAGGCCGGGCCCCCTTGGGCTGAGTGCAGAGCCGTACCGCGTATTTGCCCGGGTTCTGGGCCTTCCTCTTGTCCACCTCCAGCATCACGGCCCACACCTTCCCGCGCACCTGGGCAGGGATGCCTTTGTAGATTCTGCGCTGAAACTACAGGAAAGAGGAGGCTCTGGTGAGTGCTGAACGTGGCCACTCGTGGAGGCAGCGCAGGGTGAGACAGCAGAGGGAGACGCCAGGGGCTCCCTGTGTATTGGCAGAGGGAGGATCTGCCCAGAGGGGGGCCTTATGACCCACAGTGACTGGAGGGCCAAGGGCTCAGGGGCACCGGCTCTGCCGTGTACGGAGTGGCCGCTACAGGGCTCCTGGAACCACGCCTGCCCTGCATCCGGGATTGTCTTCAGCAGTGACTTCAGATTTTCTACCAGGACAGTGTCCTGTGTGTATGGGGAGGTGTGCCCATGACCTGTGTCTCTAGGGACTGGACAGTTGCCCCTGGGCATCTGAGAGGCAGGCGGTGCCTGGCACAGGAATGGGCACTGCTCAAACCCCAATTCAGTTCTCAGTGTTCCCGAGGGGCCCTCATCGCCACGGTACCTTGTCGCTGCCGCGGTATTTACTATGGTTCTTGATCATCTTTATCCACTTCTGGATCCTTCTTACCTCCTGTTTACGCTGGAAAACGAGACAGGATGGGGTGAGCCCAGCTTGGGGCTCTGAGAGGGGCCCTCGGATGCAGCTCAGGAGCTCTGTGGGCGCTCAAATGGAAGGAGCCAGAAAAGGCACAGACCGTGAGCCCCAGATCTTCTGTCTGGGGGAGCATCGGTGGCCTGGCCTCTGACCCGAGCTGCCCCTTCGTCAAGGAGAGCCCCTGAGCTCCAGCCAGGTCACTCCCAACCATGCCAATGAGTCAGGGCGGCCGACAGCAGACACCCCTGAGCTGCGGCTCACTTCTGGGACAGGTGAGTGTGGTAAGATGTCAGCAGGTGCCGTATAAGTACCGCATCGCAGGACCTTATGGCGCTCCCACTCACCACTGCCGAGCCCCACGTGCCCCCTCTGCCCAGCTCTGCTTCCAGATGACTGGCCCATGGCCAAGGACTTGTCCTTACCTTTGCCCCCGGGGTGCTGTCTTGGGGCAGCTTCTGCTCACTGGAAAGCAAGGGAGGCGGAGAGGTGAGGACAGGACCACAACAGGCACCGCGACCTCCCTAGTGGGCCAGGGAAGGACCAGCTTCATCCTCTCAGCCCAGGGGACTGAGATGGGGAGGGAGGGGCTGGTGACCATGAGCACAGGGAGCCTAGGGCCAGGCAGGGGCCCTTGCTGCCAGTGGGGGGCTCCAGGCCTGTCAGAGGTCCACCTTCGTGGGTGTGTGGCAGCCCCCCCACAGCGGTTGGGGGCTGGCTGTCCTGAGCAGGGCCAGGCTGCCCAGGGCTGAGGCAGCTATATCCCCACATCAGCTCTGCCCAGGACATCACCCTGGAACTGACCGAGTCCGAGTGACCTGCCTGAGAGATGCTCAGTGCTGTGAGTGTGCACCTGGGGCTCGAGGTACCTGGGACCCCCACACCCCTCAGGGTCCCCCACTGCCCACCCTCCCCACTGTGTCCTGGCCTCCTGAGGTCATGTGCCCCACCTCACCCCTCTTCTGTCAGCCCGGACCCTGGCCATCTCTCCACCACTCTGCTCCTGCTTATTCTCCAGGTTCTGGCACAACATGGAGGCAGAAGCACTTATCCCCGTGCTAAGGTGGGCTGCTGAGTCATGCCAGAGATGGCCCGAGATGGCTCCATCCCTCCAGGTCACCGGAGCCCACCCTCCAGCAACGGGGCCTCTCTCCCCGACATCTGTGGGAACAGCCTCCACGTCCGACTCCTGTCCCCAAATGCTGACCAGTGACTGCCTGTGACCACAGCTGGGCTCAAGGTCGGGGCCGGGGACAGGTTTGCCGCCTCATGTTGGGGTTTCTGACCCCAGTCCCGCCCTGGGGTGAGCTGGGGTGTGGAGGACTCACTGCAGGAACCCAAGCCTGTCTGGGACGAGGCAGCCGCCCTCATCGTCCTCTTCTTCGGGCACCAACAGTGCCGCTCCTCGGCGTCCCTGCAGCCGAGAGGGGACCCGGATGAGAAGTCACTGGGGGAGCTGTCCACCTGCCCCCTCCCCCGTGTCCCCAGGGAGGCGGGGTCTGGCTCTCACAGGCACAGTCCTTGAGGCAGGGCCCCACCTCCTCCCCCAGCACCCTGGCCAGTACCTGCTCATATTTATTGATGAGCTCTGCTCGCTCCTGGGCCCTCCGGGACCTCAGGGCGTTCATATCCAATCTGTAAGACACACACGCACATGGGAGCCAGCACTGGGGAGCCCACAGGAATGCTGCTTTGAGGGCTGTCCCCCTGGTCAGAGGTGGGGCAGCCACACAGCCAGGCAGGCGGGCACCTGGTGGCCGGGTCCTTGGATTATGACTTGTGCAGAGCTCATTGACTACGGACGGTTGGGGAAGGACAGCCCCCACCTTGCCTCCCCTGCCCTTGGAAAGGATGCTCCTCCCCCAGGCTGGCAGCCACGTGTCCTCCAGGGGGCCCAAGTCTACAGGGCTCCCTGGCCTGCTCCCAGCTCCTGCATCTCTGGGGCTTTCAGAGCCGGTCCCTGCCCACCTGATACCAGCTGACCCGACACCTAGTCTTGAACCCGTGTCCAGACTCAGACTCACACCAAGGCCCATTCAACACTGGTGACCAGCAGAGCGGGAGGAATGAGACGACTGTGTACATGCTCTGCACACAGGGGCAGCACTCAGAGCTCCACCACATCGCCCATGGAATCCGGTGTGGGAGACCAGGGCCGCCCCCATGGTGGGACCTTCCCCACGCCACAGCTCGTTAGAGCAAGTGCCACTCACCTCCATCGCGAATCCATGTGATTCTCTGAAATGCGCCTGCTGCCTACACTACCAACTGGTCAGTTGGGCAGTAGACGCACTACTGGCCTCTGGTCGCCTCCCAGCCCAGAGTGCGCATCTCAGTGACTGTGACATCACAGAAGCCTGCCAGCCAACCCCAAGTGGCTCTGCTGTGGCAGGGCTCAGGGTCCTCAGGCCTGGCTTCATTAAAGGTCACCACAAGTGGGGCCTGTGTTCTCCCCAGGGCCCAGGTGCAGAGGGCAGGGCTCTGGCAGAACTGCCCCGGAACCAGGGGTGCCAGGGCCCTCTGCCACCTGCCGTAACGGTCCCAAGTCCCAGGCAACCAGCACCTCCTGCCCCTCCTTTCTGCCTCTGCAATTGTATTACAGCCCAACTGTGAAGGCCTCTTTCTTAGAACACAAGGTCGCATAGGGAGCCCCACATAGACCTGTCCCCACACTCCGGGGCTGCCCCTGCCATGACCTGAACTGAGACTCCCGGGAGTGCAGCCTCCTGTCCTACCACAGGCCCCACCCCAGCACTGCCACCCTCTGCTGCCCCTCCTGCTCTGTTCCAGCCCTTCTTCCCTGGAGTTGTAGGAGGTGGACACAGGGGTCCTCTGGGATGGAGGGCAGGGGAGCCTCCCGCTGAGCACCTCAAGCCAGCGTGGCCCAGCCTGTCCAGAGCGGGAACCAGGGCCCTGTCCTGGACACGGGCCAGGGCTTCAGGCACAGAGCACTGAGAACTCCTGGGCACCAGCACCTGAGCCGCATGCTGGTAACACCGGGCTGCTGCTGACCATCAGGACAGGGACAGCACGCGTCAGGCTGCAGGCAGGAGTAGCCACAGGCCCGTGGCTCCCCGGGGTGCTGATCGCAAGGTTGCTCCCCCTGGGAAAGTGGCTCAGCCCTCCCCCAGCACCTCCTTGGTCCTGGGCCCCACACTGCCCCTAGGCTGCCACCTGGGGGCCACAGTCGGTTCTTTTCCCTTCAAGGGCCCACTGCTCTGCCTCTCTGCCCACTTCCCCTGCCCTGGCATGGAGACCACAGGGTGCAGGGCCCTGGTCACCCACACACCTGCTGGCCTCCTCTGCGGAGTATGAATGAGTGCACCGCTGTGTCGTGTCCAGAGATGCTGTCCAGGAACACTTGGGTTTTAACTGATTCTTTTATTCCCCTCCCCACTCAGCGTCTCCGCTTTTAAATTGCATTGTAAACTCTTTTGGAGATTCACAAAGTGCTGTAAAATAACACAGCCAGTGCTGAATGGGGACCACTCAGCTTCAGCAGTCAAATGTTCCTAATTGGGTGGAAGACACCCATGCATTTTCCTTTCTCTGCCTGAGTTCAAACTCCAGATGCCTAGGCTTAGTGTTCTCCACATTGCATTTTCCTTCACTGGGGGGGAGGTTTGTTCCCCAGAGTCCGAGTCCAAGGAGCATGGGTGCATGGGCCCCAACCCAGCTCTTGCATGGACTGACGCTGGCCTCCTGGGGTGGCTTTGGGTGCACAGGGGTGAGTTCCCATTGTTGTTGCTACAAATGTTTCCTATCAAGGTGTTGCTACAAATGTTTAATTCATGGATCTTGGGGGGTGGTTGCTTCCATCCACTGTTCCCCTCACCAGAGGCCTGCAGTGGCCAGTGGCTAAGGCCTTAATATAATATAAATAAATTTTTAAACAATAAAAATTAAAGTTCAAAATAAAAGCAAGTTCCTCTACTTCTCTTCCTCTTTCTCCTACATCTTTGACTCTACCTGCCTCTCCCTGCACCCCCATGGGATGTTGGCCACCATGTTGCATGCAGCACGAAGGCCCTCACCAGACAGCACGGATGCCCTCCAGAGCCATGAGCCAATCAGCTCGTGTGGCTTGGACATCGCCCCAGTCTGTGGGATTCTGTCACTGCAGCAGAGAGGGGACGGAGACACCTGGTGTCGCCTGTGTCCTCACTGTGCATAGATTTGCATCTGTTGGATGGGGTGTAGTGGGACACAGCCCCAGGGTCCCACAGGTGGGGTAACGAGGGCGTCTCTGCTCCCCAAGCCCTCCCGTCCCCTGGGCTCCCTTTCACTCCTGCAGAGGCAGGGGTCCCCCATTGCTCTTCTGTGGAGGGAGCTCAGTGAGCACAAAGAGCAGGTCTCCTCTGGGGTAAGTGCTTTAGACAGAGTTTGTGGCACCAAGAGGGGTGTGGGACCTTTAAGAGGCGGGCAGAGTAGGAGGTTGCTAGGTGAGATGGGGTGGTGCCCTGGGAAGGGGTGAGTGCTGGGCTCCCAGAATCAGGGCTGGGCCAGGCCAAAGGCAGGAAATACATCTGGGTCTCCCTCCCTTGTGGGTGATGGAACCCCAGTGCTTGGACCACCACCTGCAGGTGCCACCTGAACCCCCGAGTGTGCATTAGCGGGGAGCTGGAATGGCAGCAAAGGAGCTGGGAGTAGAACCAGGCCCTCTGACTGGGGATGTGGGCGCCCCAATCTGGGACTTCACCACTGCCTGGAGCGCCCACCCCGACCTCTTCTCTCTGTGAAGCCAGCCCAGGTACAAGTGTGGGAGAAACAGGAAAAGGATCAGCCCACCCTGCCCCACCCCCCAGCAAGCCCCCTGGGACAGGAGCAGCCACTCCACCCTGTCTGGGCCTCCCAGCAGCTCCTTGGTCACCAGGATGTCACAGATGCTCCTCCCGAGACAGCCCTGTTCCGAGTGCCCTCAGTGAGTTGTGACAGAGCAGGGGGCAGGTGGCAGATCCAGGCCCAGAGGGCACAGACAGGCGTGTGGGGGGCCTGAGTCAGGCGGCAGCATCATGACCACAGGGCTGAGCCACCACAGACACCCAGACCCTGGGCCCCACACGGGGTGTGTTTGCGGGGTCACAGCTGCGTCCACAGTTGGGGGTTGGCACTGGGACCAGCTGAGGCACGAGAGAGGATTTCTGGATCATGGCCAGGGGCGTTCATGCCCTCTGGGCTTTAGGTCTTTTTGTCCAGTCAGGGACCCTTCCCACCCCTTATGTCCCTTGGGCCTGGAGGTGGGAGGTCTCATATGCATCTACAGGTGGGCACCACTGCCACCGTGCACGGCCTCACACTGAGCATCCAAGCTGGTCTCCCTGCAGAGGGCAGGGCAGCAGAGTGGCAGCTGCTGTGCAGTGTTGGGCACGTGCCCCGGCTCTGAGCCGCAGTGTGCTCACGGTGACGCTGGGACTCACTGCTGCTCTGAAGGTGGCTGGCCGGCTACGCCTGGTTGTGATGCGTGTGTCCTGCGGATCGTGGCCACGGTGACAGAGATCGCACCCCCACCTGCCCCGCCCCACACTGCACCCCTGCAGGAACAACACGGACAGCCCTGGATCCAGCCACCACTGGCAGTCACGGCAGCCGGCCCCGCTGCACCGCCCGCCTCCCACACCCACGCCCGGTGTCCGGTCCAGCACTGAGCAGACTCTGTGCAATGTGAGCTTTTATTGTTGCCTCCTTCAATGAGAGGCCGGCAGCGCCTGGGCTGCACCTGCTGACCACGTAGGCGCGGGGTGGCCCTGGGTCTTCTGGCCGGGAGGGCTCCCTTAACAAAGAGGATCTGAGAAGATTTTATTCTGCAAAGAGAAGTCGGGACACCTGGTGAGGCCGGGGCCTAGAGACACCTGCAGGGCGCAGGCACAGGGCACTTCCTGGGGAGGAGCTGTAGCCTGGCACTGGATCTGGGCAGCTAAAGGCAGATGCTCTCCTGCACCCGGGTGCCTGGGAATCTCTCGTAAAAATCCCTCCCTTGATGAGGAATGAGGGGGAGGTTCTCTGTGGGGGGTGCAGGTGAGGCTGGGACAGGCAGGGGCTACACAGAAGGCCTGGCAAGGCGGCAGGGGCACTAGGGGCCTTCAGGAATGCACTGACCCCAGTCCCCTGGCCCTGTCTATCTCTCGTAAGCTTTCAACCTAGTGCCCATCCCCGCCCACGCTGCACCTGTAGTCAGGGTTCCCTCTGCTCTTCCCCAGGTGTCGCCAGGCCTGGGAGGACAGGAGGGGCTGTTGGAGGCCTGGTTCCAGGCTCGGGAGCCCCAGATGGCCCTTAGGGGTCCAGGGAGAAGGAAACATGAGGTCTGGGGGTGGAGGAGGGCACCCGAGGGGTCAGGGTGAGGAAGTGAGATTCGAAGGCAGGCAGCACCCAAGGCAACATCTTGAAGAAGATTCGGGCTCGGGCGCTGGACAGGTTGTGGTCAGGGAGGCCAGAGCTGAGGTCTGACACAAGCGGGGCTGCCATGGGGACAGCGGCCCTGGAGGGTCTCGGGCCTGCATGGGGGAGCTGAACAGCCATGGAGCCCAGGGCTCCGGGTCCAAGCAGTCGCCCTCCCTGTCCTTTCTCGCACCGCGGGGGGCGGCCCACAACTCTGCGTCCTCATCCGGAGGTTTTTCCCACAGATTCCCAGGCCCGGCTGTGGTGGGCACGAACAGTGCCCCTCCCCAGGGCCCCGGAAGGAGCCGGTGTTGGGCCAGGCCCGGCTGGACTCACCACGGCACTGATCGCATGCCCCTTATCCTCCTCTGTCAGTTTCCCATCAACGCACTGCTTCAGCGCCAGGGCATTTTGCAGCACTAGCGGGTCACTTTGGTAATTTTGCACATAGGAAATATACTCATCAGAGGGTCCTGACAGAAATTCATACACAGCTGTCTGCACAGCTGGGCAGATGTCACAACCTGAAGAGAAACAGAAGGCATGGGTCACAGCAGGTGCGCCCCTTCATCCGCCCTGGGAGCCAGCACTGCCCTGGAAAGCTGGCCCCTGCCCCCAGAGCACCCCCAGCCCAGGCGCCCGTGGCTGGCACCCACTGGCAAGAGAGATCAGGAGCCAGGCAGAGCCGAGCAGTGCCAGGCAAGCAGCAGGCTTCATGGTGCAGGGACAGCCGCTCTGACCGCGGGGCCCTTTTATACCTGCTCCGGGCCGTCAGTAGGGCAGGAGGGGCCTGTCCTCCCCCAGTGTGGGTGTGTTCCCTCCCCGCCCCTCCCAGGCCACAGCTTGCATGACCTGCAGTTGCAGAGGGTGCACGTGGGTGTGTGTTGATGTTGGCCGAGTCCAGCCCTGGGTTAACACAGGGGTTGGCTCCTTCTCCCTCTCTTTCCGGGGACCTGACACGCACCCATGCCAGGGTGCAGGGAAGGCGCAGAACCAGTGGAAACCCTGCCTGGGCAAGGGGAGAAAGCACCACACAGGGCCTCTGGAGCCCTGGGCCAGCTCAGCCTCTCGCACCTTGGCTGGGACCCTGACGACCGGCTGCTGTGACTATGGGAACTGCAGGAGACCCAGTGCCAGTGTGGCGGGCAGGCCGGAGCGCAGGTCCTCTGCTTCTCTCCTGCACTCACGGCCCTCAAGTCCAGGGAGCACGGGGTAGACCAGTTGTCTCTAAAGACCTACTTGGCATTTGACCGCATTTTGTTCTTTGGGGCTAGAGGGCCTGGGCTGGGTTGGGAGAGACACCCAGGTCCTTGTCTTCCCGTGGGGAGAACAGAACCGGGACACACAGAGAAGTGCAGCCTTGTCAAAAGGCAGGGGTGGTGCCCGGCTTCTCCATCTCTTCCAGCGCCTGCGCTCCACAGCAGATGCCCCAGGGGTGCCCAGCTCCCTTCTGTCCCTGGCTTCCCCGCACACACCCTCTCCCACCCTGCTGCCTCTGCCACCTCCTGCCCCAGTCTCCCTCCCTCGAGGGCCTCCTTCCATTTTTTCTTTTAAAATTTATTTGAAAGCCACAGTTGCAGAGAAGCATTGACAGAGTCAGAGAGAGAGCAAGAGGTCTTCCACCCGCTGGTTCACTCCCCAGATGGCCACAACAGCCGGAGCTGCGTTGATCCGAAGCCAGGAGCTTCTTCAGGGTCTCGCATGTGGGTGCAGGGGCCCAAGGACCTGGGCCATCTTCTACTGCTCTCCCAGGCCATAGCAGAGAGCTAGATCAGAAGAGGAATGGCTGGGTCTAGAACCGGCACCCATATGGTGAGGGAAGTCTTGCAGCTGCAAGTTCACCTCCCCCACACAGGGGCTGGCCGGAAGCTGGCCAGGAAGCAGCAGTGGGACAGGACTGTAGGTGTTCTGATCTGGGATGCCCACATCCTAAGCAGCAGTGGAACCCGCTGTGCCCCAGCACCTGCCCCGCACGTGAGTTCTTGCTGTGGCAGGACTGGGCTGGTAGAGGGAAGCTTGTGCTAAGGCGAGTTCCGCTTCCTTGGCTTGCTCTGCTCTCGTCCACCTGCACATGCTTGCCTTCCGCTGTCCACTGTGGCCAGGAGCAGCAAGAGGGCCTGGTGGGGAGCGCTGATGTGCTTGGGGCTCCCCAGGGTGCAGCCCAGGAGCCCAAGTCAGACTCTTCCCCCTGTGAATTCCCCGGTCCCAGACATTCTGTAGGAGCGACAGCAAGGCTCAGCCCAGCGCACACTCGCCCCTGCGTGCTCGGGCTCGCCCTCCCCTGTCTTCAGTTCTTCATGGTTTCCCTCCCTTGTGGAGGGATGGGAGCTCCAGGAACATGAGGGCTGTCAGAGGAGCTGAGGGCGTGGCCTGCTTCTCCGAAGTCTCTAAACAAGGACAAGTTCACATCGGTAGGAGAGAACTTCAATAAGTTTATGGAAATTAGCATTTAAAGTGTAGGGGCCACGGTGGTGCTACAGCAGGGTAAGCAGCCACTTGCAATGATGGCATCCCATAGTGGAGAGCCGGTTTGAGTCCCAGCTGCTCAGCTTCGGATCCAGCTCTCTGCTAACAGGCCTGGGAAAGCAGTGGAAGACGGCCCCAATATGTGGGCCACTGCTCCCGCATCGGAGCCCCAGTTGGAATTCTGGTTCCTGACCTTGGCTTGGCATAGAACTGGACCTCAAGCAGTTTTGGGGAATCAACCAGTAATTGAAGGATTTGTCTCTCTCTTTCACTGTCACTCTACCTTTTGAATAAATAAATAATTCCCTTTTTTAAAGATTTATTTATTTATTTGAAAGTCAGAGTTACACAGAGAGAGGAGAGGCAGAGACAGAGAGAGAGGTCTTCCATCCGCTGGTTCACTCCCCAGATGGCCACAACGGCTGGAGCTGTGCCGATCCAAAGACAGGAGCCAGGAGCTTCTTCTGTGCCTTGCACATGGGTGCAGGGGACCAAGGACATGGGATATCTTCTACTGCTTTCCCAGGCCATAGCAGAGAGCTGGATCAAAAGAGGAGCAGCTGGCCGGCGCCGCGGCTCAATAGGCTAATCCTCCACCTAGCAGCGCCGGCACACTGGGTTCTAGTCCCGGTCGGGGCGCCAGATTCTTTTCCGGTTGCCCCTCTTCCAGGCCAGCTCTGTGCTGTGGCCCGGGAAGGCAGTGGAGAATGGCCCAAGTGCTTGGGCCCTGCACCCCATGGGAGACCAGGAGAAGCACCTGGCTCCTGCCTTCGGATCAGCGCGGTGCTCCGGCCACAGCACGCCAGCCGTGCTGGCCATTGGAGGGTGAACCAATGGCAAGAGGAAGACCTTTCTCTCTGTCTCTCTCTCTCACTATCCACTCTGCCTGTCAAAAAAAAAAAAAAAAAAAAAAAAGAGGAGCAGCTGGGACTAGAACCGGTGCCCATATGGGATGCTGGTGCCTCAGGGAAGGGCATTAACCCACTGGGCCACTGGGCCAGCCCCAATAATTCCTTTTTAAAAATAGTAAGCTGGGGCCGGTGCAGCCAGCTTGAGGCCTGGCTGCTCCACTTCCAATCCAGCTCTCTGCTATGGCCTGGGAAGGCAGTAGAAGATGGCCCAAGTCCTTGGGCCCTTGCACCTACGTCGGAGACCAGGAAGAAGCTCCTGGCTCCTGCCTTTGGACCGGCACAGCTCTGGCTATTGGGGCCAGTTGAGGAGTGAACCAGCAGATCGAAGACCTCTCTCTCTCTCTCCCTCTGCCTCTCCTCTCCTCTCTGTAATTCTGACTTTTAAATAAATAAATAAATCTTAAAAAAAAAACACAGTAAGCTTATTTCACTTCAAAAATTTCAAAAGTCACATATGACTTTTCCATAAAATGAATCTTCCATTACGTTTTTGAAGGTCTTTTGTGAATGTGTAGATATTGCCTCACATTAATTAAAAAAAAAGACTTGTTTTATTTATTTGAAAGACAGAGTTAGGGAGAGAGAAAAAAAGAGAGAGAGATAGGTCTTCTATCCGCTGATTCACTCCCCAAATGACCAAAATGGCTGGAGCTGTGCTGATTAGAAGCCAGAAACCAAGAGCTTCTTCTGGGTCTCCCACGCAGGTGCAGAGGCCCAAGGACTTGGGCCATCTTCTACTGATTTCCTAGGCCATAGCAGGGAGCTGGATTGGAAGTGGAAGAGCCAGACTTGGCCAGCAATTATATGGGATGCCAGCACTGCAGGCCAGGGCTTTACAGCCACTGAGCCACAAGCCAGCCACTCACATTAATTTTTAAAAGTGCAGGTTTTAGATGTCACAATATGTCAAAATCAGGGTCCGTGTTGTGGCTTAACCGGTAAAGCTGCTGCCTGCTGTGCTGGTATCCCATGTGGGCGCCAGTACCAGTCCCGGCTGCTCCACTTCCCATCCAGCTCTCTGCTAATGGCCTGGGAAAGCAGTGGAAGATGACCCAAGTGCTTGGGCCCCTGCACCCAAATGGAAGACCCAGAGGAGGCCCAGCTGCCATTGCAGCCATTTGGGGAGTGAACCAACGGACTGAAATTCTTCTCTCTCTCTCTCTCTCTCTCTCTCTCTGCCTCTCTGTGACTCTGCCTTCCAAATGAATTCAAGATTAAGCACTTTTGTTTTGTTTTGGCTGGAGGCACTCTATCACCAACAATGACAGAATACGGTTTGCTGGGCATCAGAGCAGAAAAGACACACAATTATTTCGAGCCCAGGGAGAACCCTGTGCCAAACAGGATTCACATCCGGCAACTACTTTTGGCAAAGAAGCACCCAGAGCTGAGCGCCAGCTGCCCTTTGTCCACCTGTCCTCAGGGCTAGGAGCTTTCTCAGCCTGTCCTGAGTTTTCTGACCTTGCCACTCTAGGGGAGGCCTGGCCAGGGATGACCCAATGTCCCCTACACTGAGCTTGTCAGGGGCTCTTCTTGTAGCTTGGACTGGGGTTGGAGAGTTTGGGAAGAAAACCAAAGAAATCAGGTTGCTTCTTGTCACCTGGCATCCAGGTGCATGACAGCTGTGGCTGACCACGGGTTATCACCAGAGCACTGTTCACGTCTGCCAGGGAGGGGCAGTAGCTCCCCCTGCTGGAGTGGAGTCAGCCATTGACTACTTGGGTTCTCTCTCAGGAGTATTTGTCTCTTCTCCATCCATCTGCTTATGCAGTTATCTGTTTGTATCAGGATGCACTCACATGTGGGGTTTTATTCATGGCTATAACCCGATATTAAGTTACTCCTCTTACTGCTCACCGGGTTCCAGATAAGAGCACAGGCAGCTGTCTCAGGCTCGCTTCTGCTAGCGTTTCCATGGACACCCTCATCTTTTTGCCTCCAACACACTGTGCTCCTACATCGGAGGCTGGGGGAGCTCTCTGGAGGGTCTAGGCAGAGCAGCACTGCCCCTGGCTGACCCGGTGCATGGGCCTGTAGGGCTGCAGCCTCGGGGGCCGGAAGGGCTCGGGACAACTCAGTCTGGGGGGATGCCTCTCTCCCGCCACCGCCTGTGGGTGCTGATGGAGGCACGGGGCACTTCAAACCGCCCAGGGGGCCCTGTTCACTAAGAAGAGGGAGCCAGGAGAAGGGGCCAGGCTGGAGTAATGGGAAAGGCCCAGGACGTCATGAGCTTCCATAGGGTGAGAAGGAGGCTGGAGGAAGGATCCAGCTAGTGAGAGCCTGACCCAGGTTCTCTGCTCCCACCCTCAGCCCCGGGCTGAAACGCAGGCATGCGTCAGTGTTCTGGACAGCATGTTGGCTCCCTTTGGCAATGTAGACATGACCTTGAGGCCTCCTGTGATTTTTCTCTCTGCATTTAGGGGGATTAGTGCATTGGGAGGCAGGAGAGGCGGGAGGAGGATGTGGCTGGAAAGCCGAGGTGACCCTGGGGCTGGGACAACAGAGCACTTGGCTCAGGATGGAGCCACTCAGAAAGGTCACTTCTCCCCTAGAGCCAACAGCGTCAAATGTCCCCTGCAGCTCGCTCCTCGACGCTTAACCTGTGTGCCACAGTAATTGTGCCATATTTTGTTATTATTTTTAAACATTTCACTTTCTTGCAATTTCATTTGAAAAATTGGTTACAAAGACAGGGAGATAGAGCTTTTCCATCACTTTTTAAAAAATATTTATTTATTTATTTATTTGAAAGGCAGAGTTAAAGAGAGGCAGAAGCAGAGAGAGAGAGAGAGAGAGAGAGAGAGAGGTTTTCCATCTGCTGATTCACTCCCCAAATGACCAAAATTGCCAGAGCTGTGCTGATTAAAAGCTAGAAGCCAAGAGCTTCTTCTGGGTCTCCCATGTTGGAGCAGGGGCCCAAGGACTTGGGCCAACTTCCACTGCTTTCCCAGGCCACAGCAGAGATAGGATTGGAAGTGGAGCAGCCGGGACTTGAACCGGTGCCCATAGAGGATGCCGGCACTGCAGGCGGCGGCTTTACCTGGTCCACATCAGCACAGGCCCCAGAACCTGCCACTCTGATACAGGCTGCAGGCATCTTACTGGGGCTACCTAACGACTGCATCAAATGAGTGCCCCCATAGGATTGGACAGGAGCTGCAGCCTGACCTGAGTTGCTCTGTTTTGTCTCTGGATGATTTCCAGTCATTCTTTCTGTCCTCTCTGTTTCTAACCAGTTGCACAACTACCATCCACTCAAAAGCCAGCCTTGTAAGAATGCTAGCTATGAGGACTGCTTACACCGAGTGCTGGGGAAATGTGTTCAGTGCCCTCCTTGGTAAGGTTAAACTTGCTTGTTCTGGCTTCTGTGACCAGTGCTTGGCTTTGAAGAAACTCTTGGCTCCCGGCTTCGGATAGGCATAGCTGTGGTTGTTGTGCCCATTTGGGAAATGAACCAACGGACAGAAGATCTCTCTCTCTCTCTCTCTCTCTCTCTCTCTATTCCTCTGTCTCTCTGTAGCTATGCTTTTCAAATAAATAAAATAAATCTTTTATTAAATTTATTTGAAATAATTACACAGAGAGAGAGAGAGAGAGAGAGAGAGAGAGAGAGGTCTTCCATCCGCTGGTTCACTCCCCAGTTGGCCACAATGGCCAGAGCTGTGCCAATCCGAAGCCAGGAGCCAGGAGCTTCTTCCATGTCTCCCACGCAGGTGCAAGGGCCCAAGGGCTTGAACCATTTCTACTGCTTTCCCAGGCCACAGCAGAGAGCTGGATCGGAAGTGGAGCAGCCAGGACTCAAGCTGGCTCCCATATGGGATACCAGTGCTTCAGGCCAGGGCTTCAACCTGCTGACAGTGCCGACCCTCAAAATTACTTTTAATAAAAGTTGTGACACTCAAATAGGTGCACAATAGGGACTGGGGAAAAAAATTCACCATTTTTCTCTTCCCAGCAAAAAGCAGCGTGCACAGCCGCCCTCCCTAGTGGATTCGTACAACTTTACCTTTAAAAAAGCAAGGGATGGGGGACCAGCTTTGTGGCAAGCCTGTAAAGCCACCAGCTGTGACATCAGCATTCCTGGCGGGCTGCGATTTGAGTTCCAGCTGCTCCATTTAAAGTCCAGCTCCTCACAAGAGCTCTCCACTCCCAAGGCTGCACTTACAGACTGGGTTCTCGTGTCCGTTTGCATACAGTTTAATGAGAGCTTGGGCTCCGACAGGGCTTCACGCCAGGGTCTTGGAAGATCTTCTGGGGTCAGAAAGATCAGCTTTGCACACTGTGTTGCCCAAAGAGGATGGCACCAGCAGGTACCAGGGTAGATCAAAAGGTTCCAGGAGGCTGGCGCCATGGCTCACTTGGCTAATCCTCTGCCTGCGGCACCAGCACCCTGAGTTCTAGTCCCAGTTGGGGTGCCAGATTCTGTCCCGGTTGCTCCTCTTCCAGTCTAGCTCTCTGCTCTGGCCCGGGAAGGCAGTGGAGGATGGCCCAAGTGCTTGTGCCCTGCACCCGCATGGGAGACCAGGAGGAAGCACCTGGTTTTTGGCTTTGGATGGGCGCAGTGCCGGCCGTAGCGGCCATTTGGGGGGTGAACCAACGGAAGGAAGATCTTTCTCTTTGTCTCTCTCTCTCACTGTCTAACTCTACCTGTCCAAAAAAAAAAAAAAGGTTCAAGATGTTCCAGGAAAAATAGAATCAAAAAGCCTAGATTTAGGCTTGCGGCTGCCCCTGCACGCCCCGCTCTGTATGAGTGATCGGCATAGTGGGGTCAAGGTGAGGGACGGCCCCAGCCGCACAGTTGCACATCCTTCACTGCACTTCCCGGGCCACAGCAGAGAGCTGGACTGGAAGAGGGGCAACCGGGACAGAATTCAGCGCCCCGACTGGGACTAGAACCCCGGGGTGCTGGTGCTGCAGGCGGAGGATTAGCCTATTGAGCCGCGGCACCGGCCAGTAACTCTTTCAAATAAATAAATCTTAATAAATCCTGGCTGCTCCACTTCCAATCCAGTTCCCACCTAATACACCTGGGAAAGCAACTGAAGATGCCCCAAGTTCCTGGGCTGTTGCACCCACATGGAAGACCTGGGTGAAGCTCCTGACTCCTGGCACAGCCCTGGCCATTGCAGCCATATGGGGAATGAACTACCAGATGGAAGACCTCTCTCCTCTCTGTGTAACTCTACCTTTCTTTTTTTTAAGATTTATTTATGTATTTATTTATTTGAAACTCAGAGTTACACAGAGAGAAGGAGAGCCAGAGAGAGAGAGAGAGAGAGAGAGAGAGAGAGAGAGAGAGAGAGAGTCTTCCACCCACTGGTTCACTCCCCAATTGGCTGCAACTGCCGGAGCTGAGTTGATCCGAAGCCAGGAGCCAGGAGCTTCTTCTGGGTCTCCCACATGGATGCAGGGGCCCAAGGACATGGGTCATCTTCTGCTGCTTTCCCAGATCATAGCAGAGAGCTGGATTGGAAGTGGAGCAGCCGGGACTAGAACTGGTGCCCATATAGGATGCTGGCACTGCAGGCAGCAGCTTTATCCGCTACTACAACTCTAGCCCTGTAACTTTACCTTTCAAATAAGTAAATATTTTTTCTAACTTAAAAATAATTTTGATAAGAAAAAACTTTTTTCATTGATTCTTGGTGAACACCTAAGAGGACTGCTAGAGCATATAAGAAACGTAAAATTAATTTTGCAAGACCAGGGCAGCGTAATGGATAAAGTCACCCCCTGTGGCGTTGGCATCCCATATGAGCACCGGTTCTAGTCCCAGCTGCTCCACGTCTGATCCCGCATATGTTGACTCAAGTCCCTGAGTCCCTGCCACCCCTGTGAAAGAACCAGATTGCATTAAGGGATTCTGATGTTGGCCTAACCCAGCCCTAGCAGTTGCAGGTATTTGGAGAGTAAAACAATGGTTGGAAACACACACACACACACATGCACATATATAATCTCCTGGGGTCGGCGCTGTAGTGGGCTGAGCTTCCGCCTGCAGTGCCAGCATCCCATATGGATGCTGGTTCGAGACCTGGCTGCTCCACTTCTGGTCCGGCTCTCTGCTGTGACCTGGGAGAGCAGTAGAAGAAAGCCCAAGTCCTTGGGCCCCTGTGCCTCTGTGTCTCTACCGCTCTCTCTCTCTCTCTCTCTCCACCTCTCCTCTCTGTGTGTAGTTATGATTTTCAAAATGATAAATAAATCTTTAAAAAATATAATCTCCTGTCTTTTTAATAAAAATGAAAATAAGCAAAATTCTTAAAAATAATGACAAATATGGCACCAGCATTGTGATGCAGCAGGTTAAGCCACTGCCTGCTCTGCTGGCATCCCAGTTCTGATCCAGCTCCCTGCTAATAATGTGGGAAAGCACATATCTGGTAAGAAAGAGCCTGCTGATAGTTTTTGTTCTTCTACATTCTCTGGGTTGACTTCAAGCATTTATTCTTTTGGCTAAACATTAGATCACTCTTCCCTGGAACACTGATTCATATAGATGGATGTGGAATAGCCAACCTGTCTACAATGTCCATTCCACCCACACAAGAGCAGGAGTTGGTTCTTCATCTGTTCAAGGTTCATTCTGTATTTCTCAATAGAAATGTAGACCTTTCAGTGTGACCTACTCATTTAATCCAGCCAACAGGAAGCCCGGGCTTGGTAGCTGTAAGATGAACATCGAATAACCAAACAAGAGGATGCATATTGAGCCAGCACATCAGACAAGAGCCAGGACTCAAGCCTTGACTGTCTCAGCTCCAATGCCCACATCCAGCTTTCTATATTCGACCTTACTGTGGGACCCTGGCCCAGACAGGCAGAGAGAGATGACCGGAAAAGTCACTTTTGTTGTAAACCATTCTCACTTGAACCAGCAGTGATCTGGTTTGCTGGAGTGAAGTCAAACTAGTCTCTGCCCTGTGGACTCCCAGGTGGGCTCCTGGCAAATGCAGTAGCCCATTCGTGCTGTGGGAAGTAGACCCAGAGGGGTCATCACACACCCAGGTGGGAGATCCTACAGGTAAGACTTGAGAGCCTGAGCCCTTTCCACGACAGGGCAATTTCCTCCGGGAATGCTGCCATCCATCCCCTCCTCTGTCCTCCCAGGCCATGGCTGTGTGGGGTCTTGGTCTCTACTGGCAAATTCAAGGGTCAGGGGTCAGTGTTGTGGTGTAGCAGGAAAAGCTGCCACTTGCGGCACCAGATTCCAATATGGGTGCTGGTACATGTCCCAGCAGTTGCACTTTTGATTAAGGTCCCTGCTAATGGCCTGAGAAAAGCAGTAGAATACAGCCCAAGTGCTGAGGCCCCTGACACCCATGTGGGAGACCCAGAGGAGGCTCCTGGCTCCTGGATTTAGCCTGACCCAGCCCATGCCATAGTGGCCATCTGGAGAGTAACTAGTGGACAGAAGACCTAACTTGGTCTCTCCCATTCTTTCTATAACTCTTTCATAAATAAATCTTTTTAAAAAAATCCAGAGGGGTCAGTGCTGTGGTGCAGCAGGTTAAAGCCCTGGCCTGAAGCGCCAGCATCCCCTATGGGCGCCGATTCTAGTCCTGGCTGCTCCTCTTCCAATCCAGCTCTCTGCTATGGCTAGAGGACGGGCCAAGTCCTTGGGCCCCTGCACCCATGTTGGAGACCCGGAAAATGCTCCTGGCTCCTGGCTTCGGATCGGCACAGCTCCGGCCATTGCAGCCTCTGGGAGTGAACCAGTGGATGGAAGACCTCTCTCTCTGTCTTTACCTCTCTCTGTAACTCTGTCTTTCAAGTGAATAAGTAAATCCTTAAAAAAAAAAAAAATCCAGAGACAGAAGATGTGAATACCACCAGAGACAAGAGGATTGGTGATGAGCCAGGCCTGGTCAACTCCTGGGGTGATGCCTAACGGGCTAGAGGCTCAGTAACTATGACAAAGGCAGTGCCCAGACCGCTGTCCGTGGTGCTGACACCATTGTTCTCCATCCATGTGGGTGCAGCCTGTGCTCCAGGTACCTTTCACCCTCACCCAACCTTATTTACAAGTGAGGAAACAGCCTCGGGGAGACAGGGCACCTGGTCAGGAGAAAACAGCCGGTCTGTGGCAGGGTCTGGATCTCTCTCCCTGGATCTCTCTCTGTCTTGTCTGAGTGCAGACCCCAGAGTCTGAATAGCCAATTGGGTCTCTGCTCCCTCCCCCACTGCCTTGTCTCAAGCTTTCCCACCAATCCCCACAGGCTCCCCACAAAGCACACAGACCCAGGCACCCATAACTGAGCTGCACATGTTTTATTAGAATCAGCTGAATGAAGACTAAAGCAGGTGGGGCAGGTGCTGGGTTCCAGCTCCAGGTGAGAAGAGGGCAGGACGATGGCACTCAGATCAGGTGTCAGTGGCAATATTCACCTTCCCAGAGCATTGGCGGGTGCTATGGGAATGGGAAGGGCCTTTATAACTTCCTCCTTGGCTGTCTGCAGTAAGTGGAGTTTGCATTCTTTGCTGCCAGTGATGGATGACTGGAAGAGTCAGAGAGTGGGAACAGAGGTGGCTAGAGGCAGGTCCTGGACCCGGGCAGGGCTACCCAGGACCCCTGGGTCACCCTGGCTCCAACCCACATGTCCACTCCTGGAGATGGGGCTGCATTGGTTAGGGCCAAGAAGAGGATGGCTCCCACATCCCGTGTTAGGACCCGGTCTGAGCATTCTCCCCAGCCAGAGAGGGAAGGAGCTGAGAAGGTTCTGCAGGGCATTGCGTGGCCTGGGCTTGGGGAGGGGCAAGGTGGCTGAGTCTGGGGTGGTGTGAAATCTCTCAGCCCTGAGACCCATCTGCCAGCCATGTTGGCTGCATGGGAGTGCATCATGTGTTGTAAACAGTCCCCCTGGGTCCTCTCTAATGCACATAATAGTGAATTCTGCATTTGGATCAACCTTACTTTTGAAGAATCAGATGCCCAAAGGCAAAGGTTAAAAATCTCCTGCAGTGGAATTCCTCACGCTTTCTGTGTGGCACTGGTATTATTCTTCAATGACCAATTGCATGTGAGTGGTTTAGTGTTTTAGAAACATATGTAGCAAAAGAATGGGCTGCACAGCCTGTGACACACATGGCAAGTGGCTGAAGGTTGTATGTGCTGAAAGAGGGAATAAGACCTGCATGTTTGTGTATCACATCTGTCATGTAGCCCCTGATTGGTCTGTTGGTGCATGGTGGTTTAAGTGTGCTGCTGTGGGGGCAGGGGGACGTGGAGAAGAAGTTACCATGACCCTCAGATCCAAGGCCTTGGCTGCAAGCCCTCCCTCATTGTAGCAGTCCTGGACTTTTCCAAGGGCTTCTTTTTCCGATTCATTAGCATGGACCAAATCCAAAGCTGCGTTCAACAGGTTCCTGTCTCCAATGGGCAGCGTCCCAAAGATCTTATAAAATATTGGGCAACCTACAGCTGAAAACACAACCAGAAAACACCTCATTAGAGGAGCTACCAGGCTAGGAGCCCTGGAGGTCACATTTCCCACCTCTTGAAGGTAGCTCCTGTGTCTGGCATCTCTTGCCTGACCTTCCACAGAGACCCGCTCGCCACCCCTGCACCTACCAGGACTGCAGCTACTGCAGACAGAGAGCACAAGCCCCATGGGAAGAAGTGAGCAGCAGGTGGAGCCACAAACAAGACCCCCGGCCCTGACCACTGCCCAAGCAGAAGAGCCTGCACACCTGTGCCCTTGATGAAGCACCATCCAGGCGAGCCTTAGGCCCAGCAGCCAAGACGCCAACAGAAACCCCCAGGCCCCACAGGGCAGTGCCCGGGCGCAGGCCTGACACAGACGCTGGGGGACCACAGTTTTGGCTCCAATAGCTGGGCTCCTGGAGACCTGCATTGAGTTCCAACTCCAGGTTAGACTCTGGCTTGGCCCCTGGGCATCCCAGGCACTAGGGGAGTGAACCAGTAGATGGGAACACACTCTCTCTTTCTCTCTCGAGTTTTGTAAAGGAAGCCCCATGTCCCCTATGTGTACAACTAATGACCCCTCCATGCCCAAGCCTCTCCCTCCATCTGAAGACCCACTGCCCCTGGTGTTTTCCGTGGCGTTCCTGGGTAGTGACCTCCCAGCTGCCCCTAAGTCTCTCCCAGAGGCTGCCCAGAGCTCAGCACATCAAGGTGGAATGACTGGTGAGTGACAGCCCAGTAAGCCCACCAATTCCCTCCTTACCACTCTCTCCCAGCTGCAAGCCCAGCTCTCCGCTCACCAGCAAGGCCAGCACAAGCAGAGTCCCCTTCATGGTGCAGGCTGCTGCATGCTCCGCTTGTGGCCAGCTTGCCACTGCTTTATAAACTTCTGGCTCCCCACCCACCTGTGGGCAAGGACCCAGCCCTGTGGTTTCCCAGGTCTGGGGTGAAAAGTATGGGAAGCCTTTCCCACTGCGAGGAGCGAGCTAGTGGGGATGTTTGCCTGACGCTGTTGGCTTTGGAGGAGAAGTGACCTTTCTGAGTGGCTCCATCCTGAGCCAAGTGCTCTGTTGTCCCAGCCCCAGGGTCACCTCGGCTTTCCACATCCTCCTCCCGCCTCTTCTGCCTCCCAATGCACTAATCCCCTTAAATGCACAGAGAAAAATCACAGGAAGCATCAAGGTCATGTCTACACTGCCAAAGGGAGCGAACACGCTGTCCAGAACACTGACGCGTGCCTGCGTTTCAGCCCGGGGCTGAGGGTGGGAGCATCGTAGCTGGGTCAGGCATGGGGGCCCAGGACTGGTGGCCGGGCGGCTTCCTAGGTCTGGCGGTACCCCTTTGCTCTCACTAGCTGGATCCTTCCTCCAGCCTCCTTCTCACCCTGTGGGAGCTCATGACGTCCTGGGCCTTTCTTGCTTCCCATTACTCCAGCCTGGCCCCTTCTCCTGGCTCCCTCTTCTTCCTCAGTGAACAGGGCCCCCTGGGCGGTTTGAAGTGCCCCGTGCCTCCATCAGCACCCACAGGCAGTGGCGGGAGAGAGGCATCTCCCCAGACTGAGTTGTCCGGCCCCTGAGAGCTGCAACTCTACAGGCCCACGCGCCCGGTCAGCCAGGGGCAGTGCTGCTCTGCCTAGACCCTCCAGAGAGCTCCCCCAGCCTCCGATGTAGGAGCACAGTGTGTTGGCACCAACAAGACGAGGGTGTCCATGGAAACGCAAGCAGAAGCGAGCCTGAGACAGCTGCCTGTGCTCTTATCTGGAACCCGGTGAGCAGCAAGACGAGTAACTTAATATCGGGTTATAGCCATGAATAAAACCCCACATGTGAGTGCATCCTGATATAAACAGATGACTGCATAAGCAGACGGATGGAGAAGAGACAAATACTCCTGAGAGACCCCAAGTAGTCAATGGCTGACTCCACTCCAGCAGGGGGAGCTACTGCCCCTCCCTGGCAGACGTGAACAGTGCTCTGGTGATAACCCGTGGTCAGCCACAGCTGTCATGCACACCTGGATGCCTGGTGACAAGAAGCGACCTGATTTCTTTGGTTTTCTTCCCAAACTCTCCAACCCCAGTCCAAGCTACAAGAAGTCCCCTGACAAGCTCTGTGTAGGGGACATTGGGTCATCCCTGGCCAGGCCTCCCCTAGAGTGGCAAGGTCAGAAAACCCAGGACAGGCTGAGAAAGCTCCCAGCCCCGAAGACAGGTGGACAAAGGGCAGCTGGCGCTCAGCTCTGGGTGCTTCTTTGCCAAAAGCAGTTGCCGGATGTGAATCCTGTTTGGCACAGGGTTCTCCCTGGGAAAGCAGTAGAAGATGGCCCAGGTCCTTGGGTCCCTGTGCCCACATGGGAGACCAGGGGGAAGCACATGGCTCCTGGCTTCGGTTCGGCACAGCTCCAGTGTTGCAGCCATTTGGGGAGTGAGCCAATAGACTTTCTCTCTGTCTCTCCCTCTCTCTGCATGTGTCTCTCAAATAAATAAATAAAATCTTGTTTTTTTGTTTTTTGTTTTTTGTTTTTACAGGCAGAGTGGACAGTGAGAGAGAGAGACAGAGAGAAAGGTCTTCCTTTGCCATTGGTTCACCCTCCAATGGCTGCCGCGGCCAGCGCACCGCGCTGATCTGAAGGCAGGAGCCAGGTGCTTCTCCTGGTCTCCCATGGGGTGCAGGGCCCAAGCACTTGGGCCATCTTCCACTGCACTCCCGGGCCACAGCAGAGGGCTGGCCCGGAAGAGGGGCACCCGGGATAAAATCTGGCATTCCGACCAGAACTAGAACCTGGGGTGCTGGCGCCGCAGGCAGAGGATTAGCCTATTGAGCCGCAGCGCTGGCCTAAATAAAATCTTAAAAAAAAATAAAGTTAAATTACATAGATGTTCAGATATACTTCATTAAAATAACAATGCTTCATTCTGACATGAAAACATCTAAAATATTCACTTTTTAAATTATCCTTATACACAAGGGGCCTTCAAAAGGTTCCCGGGAGATGCTATTATCAAAACTGATATGTGATTTTCAAAACTTTTGCACTAAAATAAACTTATCCTTTTTAAAAAAATTATGTATGTATTCTTTTAGAAGACAAAATGACAGAGAAAGAAGGAGAGACCCAGAGAGAGATGATTCCTCAAAGGCCACAAGAGCTAGGGCTCTGCCAGGCTGCAGCCAGGAGCCTGGAACTCGATCCAGGTCTCCCTTTGAGAGCAAGGGTCCAAGCGCTTGGGCCATGTCCTGCTGCTCTCCCAGATGCATTAGCAGAAGCAGCCGGGATGTGAACTGGAGCTCCCATATGGGATGCCAGCAAGTCAAATGGCAGCGTAACCTGCTGTACCACAATGCCCGCCCCTCAAATCTCTTTAAATTCCAGTTTCCATGAACTTTTTGCAGTCCTCTCCTCCAAATGTGAAATGGGCCACACCCTCAGCTCCTCTGACAAACCTCCCAGGGCCCCTGACCCCTCCCACCCCTCCAGGAGGGAAGAAAAACCACAGAGAATGGCAGATGGCGGCGGGGGTGGGGTGGGGCGGGGAGCGCAGTACATAAGGGGCGGTGAGGAGCCAACCCTAGGTAAGGGGGCAGGAGTGTGGGCGGGGCCTTAGCCTTCCTGTAGCTCCTGCAGAAAGTCTGAGACTGCAGGCAGCTAGGCTCTAGAAGCGGAAGGAGGGGCTGGCACTGTGGCATAGCAGGTAAAGCCGCCATCTGCAGTGCCGGCATCCCATATGGACGCTGGTTCTAGTCCCAACTGCTCCACTTCTGATCCAGCTCTCTGCTGTAGCCTGGGAAAGCAGTGGAAGATGGCCAATGGCCATGGGCCCCTGCACCTGTGTGGAGACCTGGAAGAAGCTCCTAGCTCCTGGCTTTAGATCAGCACAGCTCTGGCCGTTGCAGCAATTTGGGAAGTGCACCGGCAATGGAAGACCTCTCTTGCTCTCTCTCTCTCACTCTGCCACTACCTCTCTGTAAATCTGGCCTGGGTATGGCGAGCCAGGAGTGAGGAAGGGATGGGGAGGCAGGATGCCCACGGCCCCGCCCAATCCCAGCACCTTCCACGCCAATGCAACACAACAGGACTCTCGGCACCCACACTGCTCACCCCACAGCTGAGCCTCACTTTCCATCCTGGTCCAGAAGCCAGGACACCTTCCTGGAGACCACCAGGCCCCCTGCAGCCCCACCCCCAGCCCCTGCTCCTTCCCATCTTCCCTAAGATGAGGGTGATCCCAGCCTGGGCAAGGGCAGCTGTCTCCTGAGGGCGTTCCACTCACGTCTCCCACTGTGCACCACCGATGCCTTTCCACAATGCTGCACTTCTCTGTGTGTCCCGGTTCTGTTCTCCCCACGGGAAGACAAGGACCTGGGCGTCTCTCCCAGCCCAGCCAAGGCCCTCGAACCCCAAAGAGCAGAATGTGGTCAAATGCCAAGTAGGTGTTTAGAGACAACTGGTCTACCCCGTGTCCCCTAGCCTTCAGGGTGTGAGTGCAAGAGAGAAGCAGAGGACCTGCACTCCGGCCTGCCCGCCACACTGGCACT
This sequence comes from Oryctolagus cuniculus, assembly GCF_964237555.1. NCBI lineage: Eukaryota > Metazoa > Chordata > Mammalia > Lagomorpha > Leporidae > Oryctolagus > Oryctolagus cuniculus. The sequence continues at coordinate 20,604,781 of NC_091449.1, read as the reverse complement.
GGGTCTCCTGCAGTTCCCATAGTCACAGCAGCTGGTAGTCAGGGTCCCAGCTAAGGTGCGAGAGGCTGAGCTGGCCCAGGGCTCCAGAGGCCCTGTGTGGCACTTTCTCCCCTTGCCTAGCCAGGGTTTCCACTGGTTCTGCACCTTCCCTGCACCCAGGCATGGGCCCATGGTCAGATCCCTGGAAAGAGAGAGGGAGAAGGAGCCAAGCCCTGTGTTAATCCAGGGCTGGACTTGGCCAATATCAACACACACACGTGCGCCCTCTGCAACTGCAGGTCATGCAAGCTGTGGCCTGGGAGGGCATGGAGGGAACCCCCCCCCGGGAAGACAGGCCCCTCCTGCCCCACTGGGGGCATGGAGCAGGTATAAAGGGCCCCGCGATGGCAGCGGCTGTCCCTGCACCATGAAGCCTGCTGCTTGCCTGGCGCTGCTCGGCTCTGCCTGGCTCCTGATCTCTGTTGCCAGTGGGTGCCAGCCACGGGCGCCTGGGCTGGGGGTGCTCTGGGGGCGGGGGCCAGCTTTCCAGGGCAGTGCTGGCTCCCAGGGCGGGTGAAGGGACGCACCTGCCGTGACCCATGCCTTCCATTTCTCTTCAGATTGTGACATCTGCCGGCTGTGCAGACAGCTGTTGATGAATTTCTGTCAGGACCCTCCGATGAGTATATTTCCTATGTGCAAAATTACCAAAGTGACCCGCTAGTGCTGCAAAACGCCCTGGCGCTGAAGCAGTGCGTTGATGGGAAACTGACAGCGGAGGACAAGGGGCACGCGATCAGTGCCGTGGTGAGTCCAGCCGGGAACCCTGACTGCAGGTGGAGCGTGGGCGGGGACGGGCCCTGCTAGGCTGCAAGAGTGCAAGAGACAGAAGGGGCCAGCAGACTGGGGTCTGTGCATTCCTGTAGGCCTCCGGTGCCCCTGTCACCTTGCCAGGCCTTCCGTGTAGCCCCTGCCTGTCCCAGCCTCACCTGCACCCCCCACAGAGAACCTCCTCCTCATTCCTCATCAAAGGAGGGATTTTTACGAGAGATTCTCAGGCACCCGGGGTGCAGGAGAGGATCTGCCTTTAGCTGCCCAGATCCAGTGCCAGGCTACAGCTCCTCCCCAGGAAGTGCCCTGTGCCTGCGCCCTGCAGGTGTCTCTTAGCCCCGGCCTCACCAGGTGTCCCGACTTCTCTTTGCAGAATAAAATCTTCTCAGATCCTCTTTGTTAAGGGAGCCCTCCTGGCCAGAAAACCCAGGGCCACCCCGCGCCTACGTGGTCACCAGGTACAGCCCACCTGCTGCCTGCCGGCCTGTCATTGGAGGAGGCAACAATAAAAGCTCGCATTGCACAGAGTCTGCTCAGTGCTGGACCGGACACCGGGCGTGGGTGTGGGAGGCGGGCGGTGCAGCGGGGCCGGCTGCCGTGACTGCCAGTGGCGGCTGGATCCAGGGCTGTCCGTGTTGTTCCTGCAGGGGTGCAGTGTGGGGCGGGTGGGTGAGGGTGCAATCAACATCGCCGTGGCTGTGATCCACCAGGCACATGCGTCACCGACCAGGCATAGCCGGCCAGCCAGCTTCATAGCAGCAGTGAGAGTCCCAGCGTCACCGTGAGCACACTGCGGCTCAGAGCCGGGGCACGTGCCCAACACTGCACAGCAGCTGCCACTCTGCTGCCCCGCCCTCTGCAGGGAGACCTGCTTGGCTGCTCAGTGTGTGGCCATGCACGGTGGCAGTGGCGCCCACCTGTAGATGGATATGAGACCTCCCACCTCCAGGCCCAAGGGACATATGGGGTGGGAACGGGTCCCTGACCGGATGCCTCAGCTGGTCCCAGTGCCAACCCCCAACTGTGGACGCAGCTGTGACCCCGCAAACACACCCCGTGTGGGGCCTCCCGCACAGTGGGCCCAGGGTCTGGGTGTCTGTGGTGGCTCAGCCCTGTGGTCATGATGCTGCCGCCTGACTCAGGCCCCCCGCACGCCTGTCTGTGCCCTCTGGGCCTGGATCTGCCACCTGCCCCCTGCTCTGTCACAACTCACTGAGGGCACTCGGCACAGGGCTGTCTGGGGAGGAGCATCTGTGATATCCTGGTGACCAAGGAGCTGCTGGGAGGCCCAGACAGGGTGGAGTGGCTGCTCCTGTCCCTGGGGGCTTGCTGGGGTGGGGGCAGGGTGGGCTGATCCTTTTCCTGTTTCTCCCACACTTGTACCTGGGCTGCCTTCACAGAGAGAATGGGTCAGAGTGGGCGCTCCAGGCAGCGGTGAAATCTCGGATTGGGGCACCCACATCCCCAGTCAGAGGGCCTGGTTCTACTCCCAGCTCCTTGGCTGCCATTCCAGCTCCCCGCTAATGCACACTCGGGGGTTCAGGTGGCACCTGCAGGTGGTGGTCCAAGCACTGGGGTTCCATCACCCACAAGGGAGGGAGACCCAGATGCATTTCCTGCCTTTGGCCTGGCCCAGCCCTGATTCTGGGAGCCCAGCACTCACCCCTTCCCAGGGCACCACCCCATCTCACCTAGCAACCTCCTACTCTGCCTGACTCTTAAAGGTCCCACACCCCTCTTGGTGCCACAAACTCTGTCTAAAGCACTTACCCCAGGGGAGACCTGCTCTTTGTGCTCACAGCTCCCTCCACAGAGGAGCAATGGGGGACCCCTGCCTCTGCAGGAGTGAAAGGGAGCCCAGGGGACGGGAGGGCTTGGGGAGCAGAGACCCCCTCATTACCCCACCTCTGGGACCCTGGGGCTGTGTCCCACCACACTCCGTCTGACAGATGCAAATCTATGTGCAGTGAGGACACAGGCGACACCAGGTGTCTCGGTCCGCTCTCTGCTACTGTGACAGAATCCCACAGACTGGGGCGATGTCCAAGCCACACGAGCTGATTGGTTCACGGCTCTGGACGGCCTTCGTCTTGCATGCAACATAGTGGCCAACATCCCATGGGGGTGCAGGGAGAGGCGGGTAGAGTCAAAGATGTAGAGAGAAAGAGGGAGAGAAGCAGAGGAACTTGCTTTTATCTTGAACTTTAATTTTTATTGTTTAAAGATTTATTTATTTTAAGGGCTCAGCCACTGGCCACTATAGGCCTCTGGTGAGGGGAACAGTGGATGGAAGCAACCACCCCCCAAGATTCACGAATCAAACATTTGTAACAACACCTTGATAGTAAGGAAACATTTGTAGCAACAACAACGGAACTCACCCCTGTGCACCCTAAGCCACCCCAGGAGGCCAGCGTCAGTCCATGCAGGAGCTGGGTTGGGGCCCATGCACCCATGCTCCCTGCACACGGACTCTGGGGAACAAACCTCCCCCCCAGTGAAGGAAAGTGCAATGTGGAGAACACTAAGCCTAGGCATCTGGAGTTTGAACTCAGGCAGAGAAAGGAAAATGCATGGGTGTCTTCCACCCAATTAGGAACATTAGACTGCTGAAGCTGAGTGGTCCCCATTCAGCACTCACTGTGTTATTTTACAGCACTTTGTGAATCTCCAAAAGAGTTTACAATGCAATTTAAAGCGGAGAAGCTGAGTTGGGGGGGGGGCAGCTGTGCACTCATTCACACTCCACAGAGGAGGCCAGCAGGTGTGTGGGTGACCAGGGCCCTGCACCCTGTGGTCTCCATGCCAGGGCAGGGGAAGTGGGCAGAGAGGCAGAGCAGTGGGCCCTTGAGGAGAAAAAAACAACTGTGGCCCCCAGGTGGCAGCCTAGGGGCAGTGTGGGGCCCAGGACCAAGGAGGTGCTGGGGGAGGGTTGAGCCACTTTCCCAGGGGGAGCAACCTTGCGATCAGCACCCCGGGGAGCCACGGGCCTATGGCTACTCCTGCCTGCAGCCTGACACGTGCTGTCCCTGTCCTTATGGTCAGCAGCAGCCCGGTGTTACCAGCATGCGGCTCAGGTGCTGGTGCCCAGGAGTTCTCAGTGCTCTGTGCCTGAAGCCCTGGCCCGTGTCCAGGACAGGGCCCTGGTTCCCGCTCTGGACAGGCTGGGCCATGCTGGCTTGAGGTGCTCAGCGGGAGGCTCCCCTGCCTCCATCCCAGAGGACCCCTGTGTCCACCTCCTACAACTCCAGGGGAGAAGGGCTGGAACAGAGCAGGAGGGGCAGCAGAGGGTGGCAGTGCTGGGGTGGGGCCTGTGGTAGGACAGGAGGCTGCTCCCCCGGGAGTCTCAGTTCAGGTCATGGCAAGGCAGCCCCGGAGTGTGGGGACAGGTCTATGTGGGACTCCCTATGCGACCTTCTGTTCTAAGAAAGAGGCCTTCACAGTTGGGCTGTAATACAATTGCAGAGGCAGAAAGGAGGGGCGGGAGGTGCCGGTTGCCTGAGACTTGGGACCGTGACGGCAGGTGGCAGAGGGCCCTGGCACCCCTGGTTCCGGGGCAGTTCTGCCAGAGCCCTGCCCTCTTCACCTGGGCCCTGGGGAGAACACAGGCCCCACTTCTGGTGACCTTTAATGAAGCCAGGCCTGAGGACCCTGAGCCCTGCCACAGCAGAGCCACTAGGGATTGGCTGGCAGGCTTCTGTGATGTCACAGTCACTGAGATGCGCACTCTGGGCTGGGAGGCGACCAGAGGCCAGTAGTGCGTCTACTGCCCAACTGACCAGTTGGTAGTGTAGGCAGCAGGCGCATTTCAGAGAATCACATGGATTCGCGATGGAGGTGAGTGGCACTTGCTCTCTGCATGAGCTGTGGCATGGGGAAGGTCCCGCCCAGTGCCCAGGTGGGTTTCCATGGTCTCCCACACTGGGTTCCATGAGTGATGCGGTGGAGCTCTGAGTGCTGCCCCTGTGTGCAGAGTGTGTACACAGTCATCTCATTCCTCCCGCTCTGCTGGTCACCAGTGTCGAATGGGCTGGGTGTGAGTCTCAGTCTGGACACAGGTTCAAGACTAGGTGTTGGGTCAGCTGGTATCAGGTGGGGCAGGGAGGCCGGCTCTGAGAGCCCCAGAGATGCGGGAGATGGGAGCAGGCCAGGGAGCCCCGTAGACTTGGGACTTGGGCTCCCTGGAGGACACATGGATGCCAGGCTGGGGGAGGAGCGTCCTTTCCGAGGGCAGGGGAGGCAAGGTGGGGCTGTCCTTCCCCAACCGTCCCTAGTCCCTGAGCTCTGCACAAGTCATAATCCAGGGACCCAGCCACCAGGTGCCCGCCTGCCTGGCTGTGTGGCTGTCCCCCCTCTGACCAGGGGGACAGCCCTCAGGGCAGCATTCCTGTGGGCTCCGCAATGCTGGCTCCCATGTGCATGTGTGTCTTACAGATTGGATGTGAACGCCCTGAGGTCCCGGAGGGCCCAGGAGCGAGCAGCGCTCTTCAGACAATATGAGCAGGTACGGGCCAGGGTGCTGGGGGAGGAGGTGGGGCCCTGCCTCAAGGACTGTGCCTGTGAGAGCCAGACCCCGCCGCCATGGGGACACGGGGGAGGGGACGGGCGGACAGCTCCCCCAGTGACTTCTCATCCGGGTCCCCTCTCGGCTGTAGGGACGCAGAGGAGCGGCACTGCTGGAGCCTGAAGAGGACGATGAGGGCGGCTGCCTCGTCCCAGACAGGCTTGGGTTCCTGCAGTGAGTCCTCCGCACCCCAGCTCACCCCAGGGCAGGACTGGGGTCAGAAACCCCAACATGAGGCGGCACACTGTCCCCGGCCTGGACCTTGAGCCCAGCTGTGGTCACAGGCAGGCACTGGTCAGCATTTGGCCAGAGCTGAGTGACCCTGGGACTCAGGACTGCAGGCAGGGACAGAGCTGGATGTGGGGCAAGCACTGGGCACTCTTACTCTGAGGCCTCTGTTTCTGTTAAGTAGAGGGGGTGGCTTACGGGTCCCCATGCTCCCAGGCAACACAGCCTGGCCATCGCCACTCCAGAGCTGTGTCCACAGGGTTGGGGCACCAGCCTAGCATGTGGGCAGTTGTCCAGCAGGTGCCTGGGTTCAGGGGCCAGGCTCAAGGCTTACGAAGACCTAGTCTGAAGGATGGCCAGGGATGTGGTCTCTGTGGCTCTGAACCTGCTTGTGGGCTCCCGCAGTACAGACTGTGGGGAGGGTGCAGCTGAGGGCCCTGCCCCCGGGTCTGTGCTGGCAGGAGTGGGGCCTGGGGGCAGGAGTCGGACGTGGAGGCTGTTCCCACAGATGTCAGGGAGAGAGGCCCCGTGGCTGGAGGGTGGGCTCCGGTGACCTGGAGGGATGGAGCCATCTCGGGCCATCTCTGGCATGACTCAGCAGCCCACCTTAGCACAGGGATAAGGGCTTCTGCCTCCATGTTGTGCCAGAACCTGGAGAATAAGCAGGAGCAGAGTGGTGGAGAGATGGCCAGGGTCCGGGCTGACAGAGGAGGGGTGAGGTGGGGCACATGTATACCTCAGGAGGTCAGGGCACAGGGGGGAGGGTGGGTGGTGGGGGACCCTGAGTGGTGTGGGGGTCCCAGGTGCCTCGAGCCCCAGGTGCACACTCACAGCACTGAGCATCTCTCAGGCAGGCCACCTGGACTCGGTCAGTTCCAGGGTGACGTCCTGGGCAGAGCTGATGTGGGATATAGCTGCCTCAGCCCTGGGCAGCCTGGCCCTGCTCAGGACAGCCACCCCCCAACCGCTGTGAGGGCGCTGCCACACACCCACGAAGGTGGACCTCTGACAGGCCTGGAGCCCGCCACTGGCAGCAAGAGCCCCTGCTGGCCCTAGGCTCCCTGTGCTCATGGTCACCAGCCCCTCCCTTCCCGTCTCAGTCCCCTGGGCTGAGAGGATGAAGCTGGTCCTTCCCTGGCCCACTAGGGAGGTCGCGGTGCCTGTTGTGGTCCTGTCCTCACCTCTCTGCCTCCCTTGCTTTCCAGTGAGCAGAAGTTGCCCCAAGACAGCACCCCGGGGGCAAAGGTAAGGACAAGTCCTTGGCCATGGGCCAGTCATCTGGAAGCAGAGCTGGGCGGAGGGGGAACATGGGGCTCAGCAGTGGTGAGTGGGAGCGCCATAAAGTCCCGCGATGCAGTACTTACACGGCACCTGCTGACATCTTACCACACTCACCTGTCCCAGAAGTGAGCCGCAGCTCAGGGGCGTCTGCTGTTGGCCGACCTGACTCATTGGCATGGTTGGGAGTGACCTGGCTGGAGCTCAGGGGCTCTTCCTTGAAGACGGGGCAGCTCGGGTCAGAGGCCAGGCCACCGATGCTCCCCCAGACAGAAGATCTGGGGCTCACGGTCTGTGCCTTTTCTGGCTCCTTCCATTTGAGCGCCCACAAAGCTCCTGAGCTGCATCTGAGGGCCCCTCTCAGAGCCCCAAGCTGGGCTCACCCCATCCTGTCTCGTTTTCCAGCGTAAACAGGAAGTACGAAGGATCCAGAAGTGGATAAAGATGATCAAGAACCATAGTAAATACCGCGGCAGCGACAAGGTACCGTGGCGATGAGGGCCCCTCGGGAACACTGAGAGCTGAATTGGGGTTTGAGCAGTGCCCATTCCTGTGCCAGGCACCGCCTGCCTCTCAGATGCCCAGGGGCAACTGTCCAGTCCCTAGAGACACAGGTCATGGGCACACCTTCCCCATACACACAGGACACTGTCCTGGTAGAAAATCTGAAGTCACTGCTGAAGACAATCCCGGATGCAGGGCAGGCGTGGTTCCAGGAGCCCTGTGGGGGCAGTCCGTACACGGCAGAGCCGGTGCCCCTGAGCCCTTGGCCCTCCAGTCACTGTGGGTCATAAGGCCCCCCTCTGGGCAGATACTCCCTCTGCCAATACACAGGGAGCCCCTGGCTTCTCCCTCCGCTGTCTCACCCTGCGCTGCCTCCACGAGTGGCCACGTTCAGCACTCACCAGAGCCTCCTCTCTCCTGTAGTTTCAGCGCAGAATCTACAAAGGCATCCCTGCCCAGGTGCGTGGGAAGGTGTGGGCCGTGATGCTGGAGGTGGACAAGAGGAAGGCCCAGAACCCAGGCAAATACACGGTACGGCTCTGCACTCAGCCCAAGGGGCCCGGCCTGCTCAGGCCTGCTCAGGAGCCTGAATCTCCGTGGAGGACCGTCCCTCACTGAGCCCTCGGGAGCCTCCTCCCCATCCCGCCTTCCTCTCCCTAGATCCTAGTCAGTGCCTCCTCCACGTCTCCTCAGACCCAGCTGGGACTGGACAGGTGTGTTTTGTGCCTGAGGCTTTAACCTGCTCTCTGCTGAGCTCACCTGGGCAGCTTGGCGTACGGCCAAAGAGAGGAATTGCTGTTCCCTGATGGGCGGGGGTCTCCCAGGATGAGATCACAATGGTGTGAGGTAGGGAGCCCCACAGGCTCTGTGCTAACATGGCCTGCCCACAGCTGGCCGGCCCTCACCTAGGCCTGCCCACAGCTGGCCCTGCCTTCACATGGACTTGCAGCCCCTGGCATTGCCCTTGCCTGGAGAGGCCGGTCCAATGGTCAGACAGCTCTCAATGCTTCCGGGAAAGCAGGGAGCGAGGACTGGTGTGAGCAGAGGGCTGTCAGCTGCAGCTGGCTCTCATGGCCCCTGGCTGCCATCAGGGAGCAGGGCCCAGCTGTGTGGCCCAACCTGCCTCCCCCAAGTCTGCAGTCTGGGGATGGCCCTGGGAGCTGGGCCTGGAGACAGTCATTGCCCAGGCTCAGCTCCAAGCCAAGGGTGGCTTGCAATGTCCAGATGGAGATGGGCCCCTCCAGCAGGGGGCAGCAGGGGGCAGTGGTCAGGCTGTGGCACTCCTGGAGGGCAGGGCCTGAGATGCCAGCGAGGAGGCTCGGAAGCCTGGCTGGGGGCAGACCGCGTCTGTGCTGAGAGCTGAGGCAGGCAGGGAAGTGCACAGGGACCTTTCAGAGCCCCTGTCTGCTGCTGACCGTCGGGGTGACGTGGGCACTGAGGCAAGTGGGGAGCCCATGACCCTCCCTCAAGGTGGGACCCAGCAGGGAACTCTCCATGTCAGCCAGAAGAGCTGACGTGGACTTGAGGTCCTTGCGTCGCAATGGGGCTTGTGCAGTTCTTGAGGCTGCCCCTCCCCCTTATCCCTGCCCTGCAGGAGATGAAAGAGCTGGCCAGGCTGGGCGCCACTCACTTCCATCACATCGACTCCGCCATCGCATGGACTTTCAGAAACCACCTCATGTTCCGGGAACGTTACGGAATGAAGTGAGGCCTCTGGGCTGGGGAGGACCCACGGGTGGGAGGAGCAAGGGTCCTGGGGCACATGGGGTCCCTAGGGAAGATTGGGTGCAAGCCTAAAACAGTTCATTGAGCACAGAAAACAAACTTGCCTTTTCTATAGTACACAAACTTTCCCAAGACACTGTGGAGAGACTGAAATGAAAAGAAACACCAGGGGAGACAATAGTAGCAATCTAACTAATAAAGGTGTTGTTTCCAGAATATTCAAGGAGCCCTTCAACTCAGTCACAAGGAAGCAGTGGGCAGCCCACCAGTATCCCGGGGACACAGGCTCGGGGGACCCTTCATGAAAGCACACACAATTCACCTCCTCAGCACATGAACACACGCTTATTCCCTACACCACAAAGGGGCACCAGCGCACAGCTGTGGGAATGGGGGAAATAGAACCACTGAGGACACCGGGTGCTGGGGAGAACATGAGGCGAGGAACAGAGCACAGAAGCCCAGGCCCACAGCAGCACCCAGGGCCGTGTCACAATGAGAAACACACACCTCCCACACGAATCCCCAGCACACACGCACATTTACACAACCACTAGAACAGCCGAGTGCACAGAAAACACACACGCACGCTTCAGGGTTGTGTTCACAGTCACTGGATGCAGGGGAAGCCTGCACGATGCTCAGTGGGGAGACAGAGAAGCAACCCGTGCCACAGCTGAATCCTAGAACGGGATTCAGTGAGAGGCAGGACGAGGCTCGGGCCTGGGCTGACCTGGAGGCCTCTCGGGTGCATTCTGCTAAGAGAGGAAGCGTCCCTCAGAGGCTACACGTGCTGTGATCCACTCACAGGACGTCTGCAAGAGGCCGACCCCTGGGACACACAACAGGGCAGGGGTGGCCACAGCTGGGGAGGAGGGGAGTTGGGCCACAGGGGGCTCATGGGGAACACACAGGTGACAGGAGCTGCTCCCTACCAGGCTGAACGTGCATGGGAGGCTGACTCTCCACAGCTTAGACCCACGGGACTGCACTCCCACAGTGGGACGCTCACCTGTGCCCTGAACACCCACCTGGGAAATGAAAGTGCACGGGACTGCGCCCTGGGAGGTGTGCGTGTCCATGCAGGCGGCACTCACCCACACGGTGGACAACACGCAGGTGCCCTGACGACGTCACTGCGCATGAGCAGAGTGTCACGGGCCCTGCGTGTGGCTGTCAGGCTCTGTTAGGCAGAGCTGCACTCAGAGCCTCGGCAGCACAAGACGCACAGCCTCTGTCCTCTCTCTTCCAGCCAACAGGCCTTATTCCACATACTGATGGCCTATTCCGTCTACAATCCCGTGAGTATTCTGGGATCATAGTGCAGGTGCTATCCCGGCAGTCCCTGCAGGGCACCCCTGGTCACAGAGATTCCAGCATGGGTTGAGGGGCCTCGCTCATCCACAGCTCCGAGGAAGAGCGGTAGAGGCCAGGCTCTCAGCCTCCTTGGACCCAACCTCAAGTTCTGGGAGGAGAAAGGCAGCCTTCTCCTGGGCTGGTCTCCAGACCCCAGGAGCTTGGCCGTGTTGGGACGCCCCTCCCAGGACTAGCATTCCACACAGTGGGGCGGGGGGAGAAGGCAGGGCAGATCAGGTGTACGACTTTGCTCTGGGTCCCACTGATGCCATTACACCCACCAGCCCTGTGGTTGGACCCATGGGCCTGAATCCCACTCTGTACAGCGCCACTGCCACAACCACCCACTCAGACTTTCCCATGAGTGGAGCAGGCGCAGGGCTCCATGGGTGACCCAGCAAGGCCTGGACATCCCCACCCCCTGACCTGCCACTGGCCAACCCTGCCTGGTGCCCTGGTTCCCAGGGGGCCTGGCACTCAGGAAGCCCAGGCCTGCACCCATGCCAGAGGCACACCACCTGTTCCGGTCCTGTTAGCACTTCCTGGCTTACTTCTTCCTCATGTGAGAAAGGGCCACCGGCTCACCTGCAGAGCTCAGGGGTCCAGAAGCTTCCATGGGCATGGATCTGGATTCCCACAGCAACCTGGCCCATGCTGACATCTTGGGGGTAACAGGTGTCCATACTTGAGCTCTCCCCCTGTGCTGCCTAAGCTCAGGCCCTGCAGGATTCTCTCCAGGAACTTGGAGAACTTCTCTGGGCTCCAATTCTTGGGCAGCTGACACCAAGTGGCAGGATTCAGGCACAGGGGCTCCCTCCCCAATCTTCCTAGACCCTTCGGTGGGTGACCCTGATCTCCCTGAGAGGTGGCCATCCTAGGATATCATTTTTGCCAGGGGAGGTCTCCTAAAGGTATTCTGGGATCTTGCAGGAGGTGGGCTACAGCCAGGGTCTGAGCCATGTGGTGGCGCTGTTGCTCATGTATATGCCTGAGGAGGACTCTTTCTGGGCCCTGGTGCAGCTCATGGAAAGCAGGAAGCACGCGATGCTCGGTAGGTGGATGGTGTGTGGGGCCCAGTGCATGCAAGTCCGTGCACGGCCCTCACTGGCTCCTGAATGTGCAGGACAGTGTTGCTGTGTGTGTGGGGGAGGGGTGGGGCACTCCCTAGAAGCCAGGGCTGGCAGAGGCCTCCCAGACTGAGCCAGCCCCCTTCTTTTACCACCACCCAAAGTCCCTGCAGCTTAGTCATGGCCATCCTGGGTGTGGGAACCTTCAGAACAAGGGGTCCTGTCCTTGTCCAGTGACTCAGGTCGGTTCTGGATCTTCTGCCTCACACATGTCTACGCAGACTCTCAAGCACAGAGCCACACCCAGGGAACTTGTGGAAGGCAGCATCCCCTGTAGGGTCACCCCTCCTCGCTCCTGAGTCTTGGAATGGTCAGGAGGCACCCAGTCTGACTTGCACCCACCCCAGCGGGCTCCAGGGGGCAGCCAGGCCTGGGCTGACACAGTCACCCACCTGCACCCACCTCCCAAGCAGATCCTCTGCCCTGGCCACGTTCATCCCCACCTGCCCCTGGTCCAGCCTCCCCTGACCCTCAGTGCTCAGAAGCACCCCACCCAGGCCTGGGGCTCTCCAGCCTTCCTAGGAGGAGGCTCTCACGTGGGGGTGTGGCTGATTCTACTCAGGTTTCTACAAACCAAACACCCCCAAACTGGAGCGATTCCAGCAACACCTGGGGCTCATTGTGCATCGCGTGCTCCCCTCCCTGGAGAAACACCTGGTAAGTTAAGCACCTCCTTTCTCCTCTTGGGGGCTCTGGGCTCATGGGACTGCTTCCTGAGCCAGGGGAGGCCACGTCCTCACCAAAACTTTCCTTGGTTACGGGGGTCCACGGCAGCTTGGGTGTTGGTTTGTTTTCCAGCACTTGGTCCCCCAGAGTTGGCGTAGATTGAAGGGAGACGCTGTCCCCAGAGCAGAGTGGACTGAGGGACCTGTGTCCCTTCAGGAACCTGCATGGCTGGGAGGGGGGGTGCCCCTGCTGCTGGGCTTCCTGCACCCAGGGGCTCTGCCCCAGGGCTCAGATTAGAGGGAGTCAGGCCTGGGCCCTGGGCCCTGAGCCCCCTCTGCCTGCCTCTTCTTAGGAGAAGGAGGGTGTGTGCCTGGAGGACTCCACCGCCCACTGGTACATCCAGTGCTTCCTGGATGGGGTAAGTGCCCCGGGGACCCCTTGCCCAGGGAAGCTCCTGCCCCAGTGCCTGGTTCTCTGGTGCTGGTGGCCTGTGACTCTGAGCTCCCCCAGCCCCAGCAGACACAGGAGGGAGCCTGCTGTGCAGACCAGGCAGGCCCTGTCCAGCCCTGCTAAGGGTGGTCCAAGCTGAGGCTGAGCCTCAGAGCCAGGAAGGAGGGGACAGGGCCCACCAGGACCTATCCTGAGAGCCTGGCAAAGGCCAGAGCCCTACAGTGAGAGGCAGGAGATCCATAGACCCCCCGAGGCAGAGGCTGGTGGCAGCACAGCCCAAGGGCTGACCCCTCCCCCAGGTCCCTGGGGTGTCTGGCATCTCCAGTGTGGCTTCCAAAGTGTGCAGACCCCCAGGGTCCAGGACAGGACATGGTCATCCTCTGTGGGTCTGGTTCGCTGAGTGGGCAGGGATGTGGCCATGAGGCATGGCCTCCCCTCCCCTCCCAGGAGGAGCTCTGGCCTTCTTGTGTGATCAGCCTCCTGGAGTCTCCCTCTGTCCTAGGGGAGTGACACTGCACACCCACCCCTGTGGGCCCTGCTGAGGCCCTGACGGGCAGGTCCTCCAATGCTTCTGTCCCCAGGTGCCGTTCCCCCTGGCTCTGAGAATATGGGATATATACATCCTGGAGGGCGAGCACGTGCTCCCCTCCATGGCATACACGGCCCTCAAGATCCATCAAAGTGAGTCCTCAGGGCCCACAGAGGCCCGGGTGCTGGGGATGGAGGAGCTGGGGGTCCCCCTGCCTGTCCCTCGTGAGCAGGGCTTGGGGGAGGGATGAGGGGGTTGGGGAGGCCTGGGTTCCCTTCAGGAGGGCACTGAGAATCCCCCTGTTGCATCCCCAATCCCAGGCCCCCACAGACCACAAGGAGAAGTGGCCAGGGTCATCGCACTGGAAATTGGCCCCTGAGCAGTCCCTCCAGTGCTTGGTGTGACACCCAAGGGTGTCCAAGGGTGTCTGCAGCCCATGTCTGGTGCTGGGACAGGGCTTGGAGCAGCCATGGTGGCTGCGCCATCCCTAGGGCCCCTCCCAGCCTGACACCCACCCCCATGTCTAGAGCGCCTGCTGAAGATGCCCCGGGACCACCTCCGGGAGTTCCTGCAGGTGACCCTGAAGCAGGCCTGGTCTCTGAGCGAGAATGCGGTCATCAGGCAGCTGCGGGCCTCCATGCGTGAGCTGGGGAAGCTCCAGTGCCTCCTGCCTCCCGAAGGTGAGTCCAGCACACGGCCCCGTCCCATGCTCCCTTGGGGGAGTCAGTAGTGGGAGTGCCAGGCCCTGACATCCCTGCCCAGGGCCTCACCTCTTCCTGGTCCTCCTTGTCCTCCCCGGGCTCAGCAGTTCTGCTTTCTGAAGCTCTGACAGCATGGCCTGGTGGGGCCTCGGGCAGCTTCCCAGCATCCTCCTGTGGGTGCCGGCTCTCCCCGCACCACTCTGGGGCCGGGCCGTGGAGCTGTCCTCAGGACATTTGTGGCTCTGGCTCCTCGGCTGACTCCCACTCTGGAGTGGATTGGAGGCCCCGCCTTGAGCTACCCTGCCCAGGTCTGGAGCAGGTGCCCTGGCTCAGTGCCCCCAGGAGCCCAGAGCACAGCTGGACCCCCACTCCGGCAAGATGAGAAGTGGCCCTGCCTGCCCAAGGGGCTCTCCCCGACTTACCCCACACAGCCTCCTGGCCCGATGACCACAGCTGTCTGCCCACAGGACCCTCCTAGGACAGGGGTGGGCGGGGCTCCCAACTGCATGTGGGCAGGGCTAGAGGGAGGTGGGGCTGTGGGAGACCCTGTGCAGTGATGTAAAGGCTACCGGCACTGGATCCCCTTCAGCCATCTGAGAACCCCTGGAAGGCCCAGGTGCCCTGAGCGCAGTTGTGGGGGCCGAGTGCACTCCTGCGAGCAGGGCTGGGCACAGAGGCAGGCGCTGGGGGCCCCGCGGCAGAACTCAAGGGCAACTGAGTGTGGGCTCTGCAGCCCTAGCCTCGGGCCAACAGAAGGCAGCGGGACCCGGAGCATCGCTGGCCTCTGGGCTCTGGTGGGGAGGGGTCCCCGTGCTCGTCCCCTGCTGCTGCTGCCATCATGGACCTGAGCGCCTGGGTCCCCATGCAGAGCAGAGATGGGCTTGTCCCAGCTCTAGAGGCTCTAAGTGGGGGCCCAGGTGCAGGCTGTCCAGGCACTGGGGAGGCCCCACTGCGCCTCCAGATGCTGCCTCCCTGGGTGCTCCTGGGACAGTAGCGATGACAGCCCAGTCTCACCAGGAAAGAGACAGTGGGCCAGTGGCAGAGGACACAGGGCACCCCTGCCACCTCTTTAGAAGCGGCATTCCCTGTCCCTGAGGGCCTGCACCAGACTCCATGTCTGCCCCACAGCCCCAGCTCTCACCCCATCATCTTAGGCTCAGTTCCTTTCCAGCCATGTAGGAGGGACTCAGATGTGGGAAATTCAGCCAATGCACTGTTAGGGCGCAGGAGGTCAGGTGGGGTAGGTGACGGGGTCCTGAGTTGGTGCTTTAGTTCCCAGGGATGAGAGTGAGGCAAGGAGTTCAGGGCCATCCACCCTGTTGGGCTGTGCAGGAGGAGCCGGTGGTGTCCCAGGGCTCCCCTTGCCCGGGTTGCACACACCCTCCCCTCTGGGGCCAGCAGCCTGGAAGAGTCCTCAGCGTCACACGTGGTGATGGGGACCCCAGGGTGAGGTCGGGGCAGGCACCCTGCAGGCCAGACGGGGGCTGTGGAGAAGCAAACCGCGTCTCTTCTTCTTCCAGCCAAGGCCATCGAACGGTGCAGCAGGCCCCTGGGGCAGGCACGCGTCTCCCAGATGCACGTTCCTGCCCCCACTGCTCCGAAGGCCAAAATCACCATTCAGGACACAGTGGCAGTGTGGGAGCAGACCAGGGGTCCCGCTACCCGCGCAGTGATGATCCGTCCTCCAGAAAGCTTTGGCCTCCGCATCGCCGAGAGGGAAGGCATGGAGGAGGAGGAGAGCTGGGAAGGCAGCCCAGAGCCCCTCGGCCTGGGCTCCCCTGTGGGGACCGCAGA
Source organism: Oryctolagus cuniculus (assembly GCF_964237555.1). Taxonomy (NCBI): domain Eukaryota; kingdom Metazoa; phylum Chordata; class Mammalia; order Lagomorpha; family Leporidae; genus Oryctolagus; species Oryctolagus cuniculus. The sequence goes on along the minus strand of NC_091449.1, from coordinate 20,589,049 downwards.
GTCTCCATGTTCTGCCAGCCCCATGGAGTCTCCAAAGTGCTCGAGGTGGGGAGGCCTGTGCCAGTGCGCCAGTCTCCCTAACCTGAGCGGGCCAGAGCACAGGGAGGACGACTCCTCCGACGCTGGCAGCCGGGAGGGCCTGTGGATGTGGGCTCCTCCACGGGCCTCGGAGTGCCCAGAACCAGGGCCCATACAGGCTGTCCCCGCCTGGGGGCCACGGCTGAAGACTCCCCACTACTGGCATGGCAGCCCCACGCACTCTGGGGACAGTCACGGGCTGGAGCCGGCCAGAGCCAGCCCTGGGCTGGGAGACCAGGCCCGTGTGCCCTCCCTGGCCAGAGGCCTCCTTACCTCTTATTCTGTGGGGCACCTGGATGATGGGTGCCTCCTAGAAGAGAGGCCGAGTCCAGCATCTGTCCTGCCCAGGCTGGGCAGCAGCCTTCCGTGTGTCTTCACGGCATCCTATGCACTTGGTTGAGCCCCACCGCCCAGGCTCTTCCTGGGGCCAGGACACCCTGACACTGGAAGACAACAGCCGTGCCAGGAGCCACTGTACTCTCCTCCCTGCCCCCTCCCCCATCGCCACCCTCAGGTGGTGCTGAGTCTGTATTAAATTGTTCCATGGAAAGGAGTTTGCTCCAGTTTGTGACCCCGGCGCCCAGCGGCAGCAAGCTTCCCCGTGTTCCTGGGGAGATGGGTGGTTCCACAGCCCCCAGCCCCAGGCAGAGACCCACTCAGGACCCTGCAGGCAATGCCTGAGATTCAGCTGTGCCCTGTGGGGCTGGGTCAGGGTGGGAGAGCAGCAGCCGTGAGTGCCTGTGACCTCTGGGACAGATCGGCACAATAGGAACAGCCGTGGTTGGAGTTCCTGTGTCACCTCTGTGCTCTCCCCTAGACCTGGGCGGCCGTGGCTGCAGCATCCCTGGCTTGACCCCACATGGCTCTCCCACATGGGAGAGGATGCGCACTCTGGGCTGGGAGGCGACCAGTGGCCAGCAGTGCGTCTATTGCCCAACTGACCAGGTGTTCGTAGCGTAGGCTGGAGGCACATTTAATAGAATCAAATGGATTCTCGGTGGAGGTGAGAGGGACTTGCTCTCGGCTGTGCCTATGTGTGTGAGCACCATGGGAGCAGAGCCCTTGGCCCTGGGACTCAGAGAGGTTCTCCAGGAAGGGCTGCTGCAGAGCGCTAGAGGGGCCTGGTCTGTGTGCTGAGCTCATGTGCTGTGGGCGGGAAGGGCCCTAGCATGCAGGTCACCTTGCTCTCCCACAAGCACCACTGTCAGAGGTGATCTCTGTGGCCGTGTAGCCACAGCTCTCAGCCGGGCACGCGGGCCACGGCTCACCTGAAACGCAGGGGCGGCTCCAGAGCCCTGTAAGGACAGGCGGTGAATTCGCAGACTCAGCATTTCCCAGCTCCTGCCCGGCTCCTGTCTCCCAGGACACACATGAGGCCCCGCGATGTCTCTAGAGGTTGACCTGAGGGACTCGAAGTCCTACCGGAACCCAGGTGCTGTGAGCAGTGCCACTGAGCTGGCCTCTGCCTGGACCCCCAGCCACCCCTAACAGAGGACTCAGTGCCTGGGGTTTAGGGGGCACAGGAAGCCAGAGTGGGTTTAGGGAGACCTCAACTAAAATCCGGAATGGGGAACCCCTGATGCTTCGGGAAGAGGCTTTCTCAGAAACCCTTCAGGCTCATTGGAGGGCGTTTAGCTGAAGTTGGAGGGGAGTCCTGGCCACTCTGTGTGGCAATAGCAAAATACCTGAAGCCGCGTTGCTTAGAAAATGAAAGAAGTTCACTTTGCCTGTGGCTTGACCAGCCCGAGAGCATGGCACGGCACCAGCTTCTGGTGAGGGTCTCATGGCAGACAGCATCCCCCAGCAGGAGTCCGAGTGAGATGGGGCTGGAGGAGGACTGGGCCCTGTCCCTGATGACAACCCCAGGGCAGGCAACGTGGGGAAGACACCACTGGGACACGTGCATCCCCTCCTGGACCACCCGGGGTCCATCCCCTGCCTCGGCCCCTGAGTCCAGCTTCTTACACACGTGCACCCTGGGAGGCAGCGAGGATGCCTCAAGTAGTTGGGTTCCTGCCACCCACATGGGAGATTTGGGTTGAGATCCAGCTTCAGCCACGCCACTGCAGGCCTCTGGTGAGGGGAACAGTGGATGGAAGCAACCACCCCCCAAGATCCACGAATTAAACATTTGTAACGACATCTTGATAATAAGGAAATATTTGTAGCAACAACAATGGGAACTCACCCCTGTGCACCCTAAGCCACCCCAGGAGGCCAGCGTCAGTCCATGCAGGAGCTGGGTTGGGGCCCATGCACCCATGCTCCCTGCACACGGACTCTGGGGAACAAACCTCCCCCCCAGTGAAGGAAAGTGCAATGTGGAGAACACTAAGCCTAGGCATCTGGAGTTTGAACTCAGGCAGAGAAAGGAAAACAAATGGGCGTCCTCCACCCAATTAGGAACATTTGACTGCTGAAGCTGAGTGGTCCGCATTCAGCACTCGCTGTGTTATTTTACAGCACTTTGTGAGTCTTCCAAAGAGTTTACAATGCAATTTAAAGGGAGAAGCTGAGTGGGGGGAATAAAAGAATCAGTTAAAACCCAAGTGTTGCTGGACAGCATCTCTGGACATGACATATCTGTGTGTTGAGGTGGATCTGTTCTGAGAGGAGGAGCGTGGTGGGAGACAGAGGCGTGGAGCCACCACACAGACCGGGGAGTCGGGTGAAAGTGAGCCAGATCGAGCAGCCCACAGACTAATTTATTTCAGTTGGTACAGCAGCTTATATAGCCGAGACATCCAATCCAGTCATGGGGCAGTCTGTGCCCTAACCAATCACAGCCTGTGGCCAGGCAGTTTCCAAAACCATCCAATCACAGCCCATTGCCAGGCAGGCTCTGCTGCCATGAGGTTTCCCAGGTGGTTTTTGAAGTAACCTGAGTAACATGCTCGCCTGCCAGCGGCCATCTTGGCATGGCCTTCTCATTCCACCACATTTCCCCCTTTTCATTTATTTTTGAGCAATGGGAGGCATGATTCTTGGCCATACCATTGTTGACCCCATTTCCATGTGGTATCTGTATGCGGCTGTGCCTGTCTTAGGTTGTCCCCCAGGGGATCTTACCCGTCGTTGACTAAACAGCACTCAACATGGGAGACCACTGGTGTGCTTGCTCAGATGGGGTAGGAATGAGGAAGAATGGTAACCAGGAATTGTGTGACCACACCAGGCTGTGGGCCGTTTGAGTGGCTGACTAGAGCTAGTGGGGTATGAAGCATTACTGGATGTGGCTATGGGCAGTTTCCCAGGGTAGGATGATAGGGCAGGTGCGTCTGCTAACAAGGCTGACTCTCAGTCTTGTTCAGCTGGTTCTGGTTGGCTGTCAGTTGCAGGCTGGATGTTTCTGGCTGGTACCCAAATGGGCTGTGCCGCATTCTCTGGAAAGACACAAGCATATCCTCGACCTTTGGTTAGAGAGGGTGTGGCCCCTTCCATTCTCCTGTCAGGGGTATTTCCACCTAACCATAGGGCAGGGGTCTGGGATGGAAAGGATCCCCAGTGTTTATAAGCTGGGCTGACCCCTTGGAATCAAAAGTAAGAAACTTGATAGTGAAAAGGACCTCAGTCAAAGCAAGCTGTGGGTCTGGGGGCATACGGTTGTTTTTCTGTCCTTGTAAGAGATCTTTAATCGTCCTATGAGTTCTTTCAATGATTGCCTGCCCCTGTGGCTTGTATGGGATACCTGTGGCAGACTGTATGTTCCAGGACCTCAGGAAGGAATTAAATTCCTGTGGTGTATACGCTGGCCCGTTATCAGTCTTTATTTTCCAGGGGACACCGAGGACCAGCAGGGCTGACTTAACCGCCTTTATCACATTTCTAGCCTTTTCTCCGGATTGGGCTGCTGCAAATACAGCCTTTGAATATGTATCTCCCACCACATGGACAAACATAAGTTGACCAAAGGAGTTAATGTGCGTGACGTCCACTTGCCAGAGCTTCTAAGGAGCAAGGCCTCGCGGGTTCACTCCTGCTTGTAGCAGTGGGCCTGACGGGGCGAGGGGGCACAATTCTTGCAAGAGTGCACTAGGTGTTTGCATTGGTCATTGTTAGCTCCGGGAAAAATGATTTTGTGTTGCTTTCTGCCATATGAAGTTTTTGGTGTAGAATAGGGGCTTGTTCTAGGTGTCTGATGGCAGCCATGTTGCAGGAGATAAGACGATCGACCTCTTCGTTGCCTTGGGAAACTCACATAACAAGCATCAAGTATGACCTGCAAACCAACGTAAGCACAGCAATGGAGTTTTCTTTCTGAAGTTGAGCCTTGAAGGATCAAAATTGAAAGTATGCATCAGGAACTGAACCTCACCTGTGTTTAGATGGGGCCTGCTGAGTGGGAGAAGTCCTCATGAACTCATTATGTCAGAGTTCTCACTTAGCCTGTGAGAAACTGTGTGTTTTTTTTGTTTGTTTGTTTGTTTGTTTGTTTTTAAGATTCATTTATTTGCCGGCGCCGCGGCTCACTAGGCTAATCCTCCTCCTGGCGGCGCCGGCACACCGGGTTCTAGTCCCGGTCGGGGTGCCGGATTCTGTCCCAGTTGCCCCTCTTCCAGGCCAGCTCTCTGCTGTGGCCAGGGAGTGCAGTGGAGGATGGCCCAAGTGCTTGGGCCCTGCACCCCATGGGAGACCAGGAGAAGCACCTGGCTCCTGGCTTCGGATCAGCATGGTGCGCCGGCCGCAGCGCGCCAGCCGCGGCGGCCATTGGAGGGTGAACCAACGGCAAAGGAAGACCTTTCTCTCTGTCTCTCTCTCTCTCACTGTCCACTCTGCCTGTCAAAAAGAAAAAAAAAGATTCATTTATTTGAAAATCAGAGTTACAGAATGGGAGAGACTGAGAGAAAGGCCAGGCCACATTCAGGAGCCAGGAGCTTCTTCTATGGCTCCCATGTGGGTGGCAGAAGCTCAAGTACCTGGTCCATCTTCTGTTGCTTTCCCAGGCCATTGGCAGGAAGGTGGATTGGAAATGGAGCAGCTGGGATTCAAACCAGTGCTGATATGGGATGCCAGCATTGCAGGCAGCGGCTTTGCCTACTAAGCCACAGCACGGTCCCTGAGAAAGTTTTGTTTTTTTAAAGATTTATTATTTGTTATTTATTTGAAAGGCAGCGTTAAAGGGGGGGCAGAGACAGAGAGAGAGGTCTTCCATCTGCTGGGTCACTCCCCAAATGGCAGCAACAGCCATATGGGATGCCGGCACTTCAGGCCAGGGCTTTAACCCGCTGTGCCACAGCGCCGGCCACTGATAAAGTTTTCATTTACAAGCTGAATCTTGGCCAGCTGAAGCTCCGGCTGGGCGGGAGAAACGTGGAGTAAGCAGTGGTAGGAGCAGGTCAGAGGTACTAAGTGGCCTGTGACGATGATTGAGGCTGCAGGCATTTTTCCATGTGCTTGTTCTGTGTGTTTGGGTACGGACACTGACGATTCGCACTTCTCCCTTGCTGTTGTTTTCCACGCCCATTGTTGGGGTTGTCTTTACATACAGTTTTCAGGTTACGGAATGTTCAGCGGGACCATAATGATTTTTTTTTTTTTTTGACAGCAGAGTGGACAGTCAGAGAGAGAGACAGAGAGAAAGGTTTTCCTTTTGCTGTTGGTTCACCCTCCAGTGGCCGCCGCGGCCGGCGCACCGCACTGATCGGAAGCCGGAAACCAGGTGCTTCTCCTGGTCTCCCATGGGGTGCAGGGCCCAAGCACTTGGGCCATCCTCCACTGCACTCCCGGGCCACAGCAGAGAGCTGGCCTGGAAGAGGGACGATCGGAACAGACTCCGGCGCCTCAACCGGGACTAGAACCCGGTGTGCCGGCGCCGCCAGGAGGAGGATTAGCCTAGTGAGCCGCGGCGCCGGCCAACCATAATGATTTTGAGGACCACTGCTGAGTCTCATGGAGTCGGCGATTGTTGCTTCCTTATTTTGGGCGAAGCATGAGGACTCCTTTACCTGTGCGAAGCCTAGCTGGGTCATGTTGGCTGGGAACAGGATTATTTTTACTGTTTTCTAGTAGCTCAGATGTGTGTAGAAGAGCGTGTATGGGAGCTGAGTACCTAAGGCAGAGACCATGGTGCTGTTAACTTACTGCCTCTCAGCCGCGATTTCTTCTCCGCCCCGCAGTGAGACACAGAAGCTGCGCCTGCGTTTACTGGTTTTCTGCTGGTGCAATACCAAGCTCTGCCAGTAGAGAGTGTAGGAGATGCACTAAAGCAGAGCTGAAGAAGGGATTTTGGAATTTGTTCTTCCCACAGTGCACCTGCCGGCGCGTTGTGAGAGCTCTAGGAAGGTTTTGATGTCAGCAGGTTTTGATGTCAACATTGAAGTGCCTTCCTGTTCAGCAGCCAGCCCGCAAGCTCCCAGAAAGCTGCTTTCTGTTCCCTAGGCGTGGCCCGTTGCACACAGCATAACCTGCACCGTGCACAGAGTCCCACATCGACCTACTCGGCTGGCGTCTGAACCCAGCACTGGAGGCCCCTTCTTCAGGCATTCTCCCCTTCAAGGGCGACTGGCAGCTTCCTACAATTGCTATTCCTGAGTCTTTAGATTCTGTTTTATCAGATCTACAGTTAATGATTGTTTGCTGCCTAATTATCCCACGTATTAAAAAGGCCCGATTCCAGGTCCAATAAAATTGGGTGTTGAAAACAGTTAATTAGAACTAGAAGGATGGGGCCGGCACTGTGGCGCAGAGGGTTAAAGCCCTAGCCTGAAGCACCGGCATCCCATATGGGCACCAGTTCGAAATCTGTCTGCTCCACTTCTGATCCCGCTCTCTGCCATAGTCTGGGAAAGCAGTAGAAGATGGTCCAAGTCCTTGGGCCCCTGTACCCGTGTGGGAGACCTGGAAGAAGCACTTGGCTCCTGGCTTTGGATTGGTGCAGCGCCAGCTGTTGTGGTCATCTGGGAAGTGAACCAGCGGATGGAAGTCCTCTCTCTCTGTCTCTACCTCTCTCTTTCTCTGCCTCTCCTCTCTCTGTGTAACCCTGACTTTTGAATAAATAAATAAATAAATAAATCCTTTTAAAAAAAGGAATAGAAGGGAACTTTTTCAACCTAGCAGAGGACATTGGTGTAAAACCCATTGGATGCAACACTGAAGGACAGAGCTTGGCCCCGCAGTCAATAAGGGACAATGATGGCTGCTTTTGCCACCACTATTCGGTATCGTCCTGGATGTCCAGAGCAAATAGGCAAGAAATAGAAATGAAAGGTATCCAGTCAGGGAAGAAAAAGAAAAATTATACTTAGGAATGACAGGACGCTGTATCCTCAAAGCATCTGCAAAACCTAGTAAATTGGCCAGCGCCGCAGCTCACTAGGCTAATCCTCTGCCTGTGGCGCCGGCACCCCAGGGTTCTAGTCCCAGTCGGGGTGCCGGATTCTGTCCCGGTTGCTCCTCTTCCAGTCCAGCTCTCTGCTGGGGCCCGGGAATGCAATGGAGGATGGCCCAAGTGCTTGGGCCCTGCACCCGCATGGGAGACCAGGAGGAAGTACCTTCGGTACTTCGGATCGGTGCAGTGTGCCAGCCGCAGCACGCTGGCCGTAGCGGCCACTTGGGGGGTGAACCAATGGAAAAAGGAAGACCTTTCTCTCTGTCTCTCTCACTGTCTAACTCTGCCTGTCAAAAAAAAAAAAAAAAAAACCCCTAGTAAATTGAGCAAAGTTAAATAATCCAAGACCAACACACAAAAACTGTTGTTTTAAATACACAATAGCCATGAACACTACAAAAATGGTATTGAGAAGACAATTTCATTTATAACAACATAAAGAGGCCGGCACTGTGGCGTAGTGGGTAAGGCCACCACCGCCTGCAGTGCCAGCATCCCATATGGGCACCGGTTCAAGTCCCAGCTGCTCCACTTCCAATCCAGCTCTCTGCTGTGGCCTGGGAAAGCAGTAGAAGATGGCCCAGGTCCTTGGGTCCCTGCACCCACGTGGGAGTCCCGGAAGAAGCTCCTGGCTCCTGGCTCCCGGCTCCTGGCTCCTGGCTCCTGGCTCCTGGTTCCTGGCTCCTGGCTTCGGAACAGTGCAGCTACAGTCGTTGCAGCCAACTGGGGAGTGAACCAGGTGATTGAAGACCGCTCGCTCGCTCGCTCTCTCTCTTTCTCTCTCTCTGCTTCTCCTTCTCCCTCTGTGTAATTCTGACTTTCAAATAAATAAATAAATCTTAAAAAATAACAGCATTAAAAAAAGAACTTACACAGGAATAAATTTAATCACAACAGAGCAAGACTTGTACACTGAAAATGACAAGCTATCGAAGACCACAAAGCATTGCTGAGAGACATTATGCAAGACCTCAATAAATGAAAAGGTATCCTGTGTGCATAGACTTGACAACTTAGTGCTGGACACATAAAATCGTCTATGTTTATGGGATGCCAAGAGCTGTTTTGACACACGGGTACATGTGTCATGTCCAGTCAGGGCAAATACAACCTCCTCCACTGCTTTCCCAGGTTATTAACAGGGAGCACCTGGGACTCCAACCGACACCCACATTAGATGCCAGCACTGTAGCAGGCTTAGCCTTCTACACCACAGCGCCGGCCCCAAATAAATGCATCTTTAAAAAATAAAAAAGATGCCCCCTTCCACATTTCCTTCACCAGTGATGCGGTCTTCACAGAAAATGTCACTTGGTAAAAGTCTCTTCTTCCAGATAGATGTCGAACTCCTTAAAAGTACTTGAATATCTCTCAGAATATGGAGCAAGACATATTACCGGGATACAATGGTGTTGAAGGGTTGGGGCATGAGCACCGATTACACAGTAGGGCTGCTGCTTGTGGGAATTAGCAGGAGAGCTCCACACCTGTCCACCTGCGGTACCCTGCAAGCTTCCCCATCTGAGCCTCTCTGCAGTTTTTTATTTTCTCTCGGCATCACCCTGAGAGCCTCGAGCCTACAGAATTGACTTGAAAAATTTCTATGAAGGAAAGTACTATGATCTTTATTAGCTCTTAAGATAATAAGTGCTCACGTGTGTGTGTGTCGGACCGACGTGGTTTAGTTTGTCTTTTGATTTTGTCGCTTTGGGAAGCACGTGGGTCTCAGAACTTCGGAGCGCGCTTGCCACCTGTGCCAGAGTCTGGAGCGCGCGCGCCCTCCAGCGCAGAGGCCCGGGAGAACTACATTACCCAGAATCCTTGCGCAGAGCCCCTGCGGCGCTAAGCCAATGGGGGCCCTTGCAGAGGGACGCTTGGGCACGTCCAGGCGGGACTTCCGGCGCCCCTGCGGCGGCGGTCCTTTTGGTGACTCTTGGGTCGGTCCACCTGGACAGGGTCTGAGCTCTTGGTCCGGCCCAAGGTAAAGGGAGCGGGAAGGCGTGAGCCGAGGCGTCGCTCACGGTGCATGGGGGCGGGTCTGTGGCTCGGGAGGGCGCTCTCTGGGGCGACTCCTCGCTCGGAGCAGGCTGGCGTCGGGGTTTGGCTGGGTCGCCTGCGCTTGCCCGCTGAGGCTGGTGCTGCGTCCCCTGGTGCTGACCTGTCCGATCTCGCCACCCCGCTGGAGCCCCGAGTGAAGGCGCCTGCTCGGGGCACTGCAGCCACAGCTCTCTGTTCGGGGCAGTCCAGGGGCGGTACGGGTAGGTCCCCTGTTTTTGACACGCGGAGTGATGAGAGATGTCCCTTACAGAGGGACCAGGGTGTGCAGAGCCTGCGGATGCGACTGGGAAGCGTTGGGACCCGTGAGCAGATGAGCTAATCTGAGGGCACTGGTGGCCCCGGACGGTTGTCATCAGAAAGACTGGATCCCAGGGGCGATTTTAAAAGGTTCCCGAAGGGTACTAAGAAGCCGGCCGACTGGGGATAGAAGGCAGGGGTGACTGATGAGGAGAGGAGAGACGGGCAGACAGGAGGCGCAGGGGGACAGGGAACATTGTTGCCGGACCGGAGTGGCTATGCAGTGGTGCGTGGATCTTTGAGAACAGAGAAGGTACCCCCCGCCTTGGAGTCACCACACCCCGGTTTAACTTAGGGAGAAATGGAACAACCACTCGCTTCCACATTAAGGGAGCAACGTTCCTCTAAAAGTGTGCATGTAAACACTGAACTGTGGGAATTTAGCAAGTTAAATTTGTGCATGCAATGCAAATGTGCTTAACACCATAATATACTCCCAGAGCCATACGTGAAAACACTAAACATCACAGTATTGCATCCTCATACTTTCAAAGACCCATCACATGATTTACACTGAAAACATTGACAGAAGACTTGATTTTGTGGATAGTGATAGAGCCTACTTAGCACTCGATGCGTAATTACTGATGCATTCGATACCCGTTCCAGCCCCAGGATGTGGGTGCCATTCTTAGGTCCATTCAGTGAAGATAGGCACCGGAAAGTTGAATCCTTGTCCTGGGTCACATAGCAGGTAAGAGGTCGCACCAAGGACTGAAACCCAAAACTTGGTCAGTTAGCCCAAGGTCACCTTGCAGGGCATGATCAGGCGATCCCTTGGGGCGCAGCATGGGTGCCTTTCGCTCACAGTCTCACTCTTCCCACAGGTTTCCATGGCTTCAGATGTGTTCACGAACCACGCACAGGTGAGTGGATAGTGTCCCCCTTCCATACCTCCCCATGACCCATATGGTCTCCTGGATTTATCCTGCTACTGCTTGTCTGCCACATTACTCAGTTTGGCCTGGGGTAATGTGTCATCAGACACCTGATCTGGCATCTAGGCCAGTTTCTGGCCACCTGTAGAATGTTCTGTGGCAGGTGTTGTAGGCAGAGGGTCAGCATGTGCCAGTGAACAGTGGTGAGACAGAGCTGGCAGGCGGCTGTCACAGGCCTCTGTATGTCTTAGAGGACCTGCGAGCCAGGATGAGGGAGTCAGGCCTGGAGCAGGGGCCCAAGGACTAGGGCCATCCTCCACTGCCCTCCCGGGCCACAGCAGAGAGCTGGACTGGAAGAGGAGCAACTGGGACTAGAACCTGGTACCCATATGGGATGCGGGTGCTGCAGGCGGAGGATTAGCCAAGTGAGCCATGGCGCCGGCTCCTGGATTTGCTTTTAAAATATATCCAATCAGACTCTGTGATCGAGAGATGGATGGAATTTTGACCCTTGCAGCTAGCAGGAAGGAGATGCCATCAACTGAGAAGGGGAAGTCAGTTGTAGGTGTGAGTTTCAGAAGAATTATCAGGCGGTAGGTTGGGCTATGGTCCGTTTGTGATGTTCCAGAGACCCTGAGTGGAGTGAGTGAGTGGACAGCTGGACACACAGCTGGAGTTCAGGCAAGAGGTTCATGCTGAGGACAGCACAAGTTGGTGACCTGTGTGTGGCCTGGGGCAGAGCTGTGAGTCCCATTTAGGAGGCGAAATCTTCAGGTCATGGTGACCATGTTACTGGGCACCTGCCTAGGGTTGGTGAATGTCACAGAGAGGTAACGCCAGAGAGGTGGCTGTGGGGTTTGAGGTGGCTATGGCAGATGGCCAGAGCTTCCCAGGGGTGTGACCATGGGAGGACAGCAGTGATGGAGGTGACATGACAGCCCAAAGCCTGCACTTACTCCCCCTTGTCAAGGCTCACCAGTCCAATGGTGACCATTGGTGGGGCTGGAGAATTTACTTAGGCTTACAAATAAGCTCAGGGGCCAGTGGGAGAGTCGGTGATAGATGGGCGGCCAGGGGAGCTGGGCACTGAATGAGGCTTTGATGGGAAGAGGACAGCTGCGATAGGGGAGGCCGTGATGCGCGCAGCACAGCAGTAGAAGAGGGCTTAAGGTATTGCCACCTGCATGTGAGGTTGAAGCAGGGGCCAGGACGAGGTGGAGAGGTCTGGACAGCAGGGCCAGAGGCCTTCCCTGGCCCTGTGGGCTGTCAGATGTGGGACTCGGGATGGAATCACCCTTACATTTCCCAGTGTTTTCTGGGTTCTCCCCGGAGCTCAGGGAGATGCCCATGGTATACGCAGGGCATGGACAGTGGCAGTGAGAATCCAAATGTGTGTGATTGATGGTGCCCAGAGGGATGTGGCCAAGGGAGAGCGTGAACTGAGGCTCCCAGGGGCTGGGCCCTAGGAGGTGAGGGAGGACGCTGGGCCCGTGTTCGCTGGTACGGGAGGCATGAACTGGAAGGCATGCCCAGGGGAATTCGTCAGTCCCAGGGCTCAGCATTTACCTGCCCACATGTCTGCAGTTGATGTGGGGGACACAGCGAGGGGACTGTGGTGCTATCCGGCCTCCGCCTCCCGTGAGCCTTCCTGAGAGGAGGGTGGGAGGGACTGGGTTTAGGGAGCCAGGGATAGAGAGGGCCCTGGGAGAGGGGCTGCTTAGAGACACTGCTGTGCCCATCATGGTATGGCAGGGTGACCTTGGAGGATGTGGCTGTGGACTTCACCTGGGAGGAGTGGCAGCTCCTTGGCGAGCCTCAGAGACTCCTGTACCGGGATGTGATGCTGGACAACTTCACCCTGGTGGCCTCGCTGGGTAAGTCCCTCACCCTCGCAGCGTCCGGGCTGGGCTGGCCCCTCCTCCTCTCTGCAGGGCTCTCTCTTCCCTTCCCACAGCCGCCAGTGGACCTTGCCTCCTTCCTGGGTCTTCTTCCTAGGCTTCAGGCATTCCTCACCCTCTCCCACGGAGCCCCAGCGTCTGGTGCCCTCAGGCCTTCTAGGGAAGGATATGGGGGCCCGTGGCTTCCACTTGACGTGGCTTCACCTTGTCGGGGGACCGTCCGGGATTGCCGCCCCTCTCTGCCCTTTACTGCACCCTCCTTCCTCCAGCTGACGCTGCCTCTTGCCCCATGTCAGGAATCACAGGCGTCAGCTGGAGAACCAGTTTTGGGGGCAGGGGGCCGATCCTAGAGGACGTTTCTCCAAGGTTCTTCTTGTAATACTGGTTGTCACTCCCGGTGGGCTGGGTGCTCTGGCTGTTGGTGTCCATCCACTTAGCTGCTTTGTCTTTCTCTTAGGATTTGCTTCTTCCCAGATCCGTGTAGTTGTCCGGCTGGAGGCGGGGGAAGGCACCTGGGCACCTGGCAGGGCAGGCGTTGGGCCAGCTGTGGCACTAGGGACTTGGAGGGGACCTGGCCCTGGTAAGCGACAAGGCAGGGATAGTTCAGTGTCAGGACTGGGTTCTCCTGGCACCCAGCGTGTCTGCCAAGACAGGCTCCATAACTCATTTCAGTCTCTCCTTTTCTTGGCATTTTCCCCACTTACCCCTCCTGTTTGATTTCTGACCAGAGCTAAGCACACCCCTCTTGCCTGAAAGTCTGCCCCGTTCCTGCCCACCTGTCGTGCTCTCCAACAAGGAGCTGCACATACCGCGCTGTGAGACGTGCTCCGGGCCTGCATTGTGCTTCGGCAGCTTCTCAGATGCGGTTGGTTTTCCCAGATCTGGGCACAGCCTTCCGTTCAGGGCTCCCAGGTCAGCCGCCGAGAAGCCCCTGCTGAAAGCCGTCGGCAGATCAGCGAGTCAGGCTCACAGCGCGCCCTTTGCTGTACTGTATTCTTGTTCCTCCCCAGAGCCCCCAGTGGTGCAGTGCTGCCGGGCTCGGTATGGAACCTGCCTCAGCCCAGCTGCGGCTGCCTCATCCTCCCAGGAGCCCCGTGTGTTCGATCCTGGAGTTACAGAGCAGGCGTCTGGGATGGCCTGCCCTCTTTATCCCGCATCTGCATGTACGGCAGGCAGTGTTTCTCTGCTTTCAGGCTGTTGGTTTCGGATGGAGAATGCCGAGGCGACTTTGCAAGCAGTGCCGCGGATCAGGACTCCCGGGTCAGGTTCGGCCACGCAGAGTGCCGAGCCATGTGGGATGTGTGGCCCAGTCATGAAGGACGTTTTGCTCTTGGCCGAACACCAGGGGATTTGCTCTGGGCAGAAGCTTCAGGCATGCGGGGCGTGTGGAAGACAGTTCTGCTTCAGCCTAAGCATCGCTCAGCATCAGGACGGAGAGGGGCTCCCCAGCGGGGAGGAGGACGGGGCGTCACCGCTTACGGGCTGCAGAGGCCACCTGTCAGAGGAGCCCTTTCTGTGCGGGGACGATGGGGAGGACCTCCTGCCCCACCCAGGCCCTCTGCACAACCAGACCGCTGACCTCCGGGGGCGTCCGCCCAGAAGCGCAGGGTGCAGCGAGGTCGTTCCCACTGGCGACGGGCGATACCGGTGCCGTGAATGCGGGAAGGCCTTCAGCCAGCAGCACCGCCTCGGCCAGCACCAGAGGGTTCACGCTGGAGAGAAGCCTCATGCGTGCCGCGAATGTGGCAAAGCTTTCAGACGGAAATGCAGACTCGTTCAACACCAGAAAATCCACGCCAGAGACAGGAGTTACGAATGCACGCAATGTGGGAAGTCCTTTAGACAAAGCTATGGCCTTGTTCAACATCAGAGAGTTCACACGGGGGCAAAGCCTTATAATTGTGTAGAGTGTGGGAACTTCTTTGGCTGTAAAACCACCCTGGTTCGCCATCAGAGAATCCACACTGGAGAAAGGCCGTATAAGTGCACAGAATGTGGGAAATCCTTTAGACAACGGTCTGGCCTAATTGGACACCAGAGAATTCACACAGGGGCCAAACCTTACGAATGCAGCGAGTGTGGAAAATTCTTCAGCCGCAAAATCATGCTTGTTCGGCACCGGAGAATCCATACCGGAGAAAGGCCTTACAAGTGTACTGAATGTGGCAAGTTCTTTAGCCAAAGCTCTGGCCTGGTCTCACACCAGAGAGTTCACACCGGTGAGAAACCTTATGAATGCGCCGAATGTGGTAAATGGTTTAGCCACAGGTCTAGCCTCAATTTACACCAGAGAGTGCACACTGGGGAGAGGCCTTACGCGTGCAGTGAATGCGGGAAAGCCTTCAGTCTGAAATTTACACTTCTTCGACACCAGAGAACCCACGCTGAAGAAAGACCGTATGAGCGTAGTGAACGTAGGAAGTGCTTTAGCCACAAATCCAGCCTCATTCAACATCGGCAAAATCATGTCGGAGAGTGTTGAGCCAGTGGCCTTCCCTCGCTTGGTACCAGAGGGTTCGCCCTGAAGAAAGGCCGTGGAATACAAGAGTGTTATCTGCTTGGTTAATGCATGACGGCAGAAAAGCTCTGAGAATAGAGTTGTGAAGTGGCCGTCAGCCAAAGGCTACACCTCACACCTGACGTGCAAGCCGCAGTGTGTGGGGAGGCTTCCGGAGGTGCGTTACCCTGTCTGACCTGCACGAGGCCCTTCCCTGAGTGCTCTCCCTGCCGGTGCCAATGGCAGAATCCATCTCCTATGTACCATCCGGTCGCCCTGTGAGCGGAGGGACGGCCAGTCTTTATACTGTGTCCCCTGTAGGAAACCACAAGTGGCGTGAGGCCATCACAGTTTACCCTAATCAGCTTAACACACTGATGGGGTTAATAGAATTGGAGCCAGCAAACCAGAAGGCATGTGCCTTACCCAGTGGTGCTTAGAGAAATATTCTGGTCACTATAGCTGTGAGGGATTCGGGTATTCAGGTATTCTCAGAACTTACAGATTTAACGACTCCTGTGGCTCAGATCACTGGTAGGGCAAATAATCTGAATGTTTTCTGAATTGTCAAGACTATTTGGGTTGCTTACCTCAAGGTCATTGCTATACAGGCAAGAAAAAGAAACCAAGAAAAGCGCTGGTTGTCTAGGCGTGTGACTTATTTAGCATCTATTGCTTGCTAGGCTTTGCTTCCATTGGTGTAGGGCTGTCCCTTCCAAAGGAAGAACATATTTTTTAAAAATATTTGTTTGTTTATTTGAAAGACTTACACAGAGAAAGGAGAAGCAGAGAGGCAGAAAGAGAGAGATCCTCTATCCAATGGTTCACTCCCCAGTTGGCCGCAACGGCCAGAGCTGAGCCGATCTGGAGCCAGGATCCAGGAGCTTCTTCCAGGTCTCCCATGTGGGTGCAGGGGCCCAAGGACTTGGGCCATCTTCTACTGCTTTCCCAGGCCATAGCAGAGAGATGGATAGGAAGTGGAGCAGCTGGGTCTCGAACCGGCACCCATATGGGATGTCGGCACTTCAGGCCAGGGCACCTGCGCCACAGCACCAGACCCCCAAAGAAGAACATATTTAAGATGTGTTTGCCAATGAAGGATCCAGATTTCCGTGTTGAACTGTTAAAAAATTTGTTTTATTTATTTATTAGAGAAAGAGCCCCCATCTGTTTGTTCACTACCCAAATGTTTGCAGTGGCCCAGGGGCAAAGCTGGGAGCTGAGATCTCAACCACGTCTCCTAGGTAGGTGGCAGGAACACAACTATTTGAGCCATCAGTACGGCCTCCCAGGGTCTGCATTGGCAGGAAGCTGGAATTAGGAGCTGGAGCCAGGGAGTCACCCAGATATTCAGATATGGGACATGCATCTTAACCACTAGGCAAAATGCCTGCCCTGAACCGTTTTTTTTTGTTTTGTTTTTAAGATTTATTTGAAAGGCAGAGAGTTACAGAGAGGCAGAGAGAGAGAGAGAGCGATCTTCCATCTGCTGGTTCACTCCCCAGATTGCCACAATGGCCAAAGCTGGGCTGATCTGAAGCCAGGAGACTCTTCCGAGTCTCCCACATGGGTGCAAGGACCCAAGAACTTGGGCCATCTTCCACTGCTTTTTCCCAGGTCATAGCAGAGAGCTGAATTGGAAATGGAGCAGCCGGGACTCAAACTGGCACCCGTATGGGAAGCCAGCACTGCAGGAGGTGGCTTCACCCGCTACACCACAGTGCTGGCCCCCTTGAACCAGTTTTTGAAGGCTCTATGTAGATGCAGTTGATGTTCAGTGTGAAGAATGATTTTTATGTATCCATGCAACCTTCACCACGGTCATGATAATGAACATATTTCTCAACCACAAATTTGCCTCATCCTTTACAGAAATCCCCCTTTATCCAGCTGCTTTTTTTTTCTTCCTTTCCTTTTTCTCTCGCTGTATGTCTTTCTTTATTTAAAAAGATTTATTTATTTGAAGGAGCTACAGAGAGGGAGAGAGAGAGAGATCCTCCATCCAGTGGTTTATTCCCCAATTGGCTGCAACAGCTGGGCAGGCTGAATTCCATCTGGGTCTCCCACATGGGTGGCAGGAGCCCAAGCACTTGAGCCATCTTCCATTGCTTTCCCAATTGCATTAGCAGGAAGCTGGATTGAAAGTGGAGCAGCCAGGACTCAACCCAGTGCTCATGGGATGCTGGTGTTGCAGGCAGTGGCTTAACCTGTCATGATGTGGGACCCCCACAGTCTCTAAAGTTTTGCTGTGGTGAATCATAGTCAAAAAATACTAAATGAAAAATTTCAGAAATAATTCAAGTTTTAAATTACTTTTATTAGTTTTTTTTTTTTTAAAGAAAAAGGTTATTTATTTATTAGAGAGAGAGAGTGAGAATGAATGACATAGTTCTTCCATCCATTGATCAACTCACCAAATGGGCACAGTAACCAGATCTGGGCTAGGCTGAAGCCAGGAGCCTGGAACTCCATCCTTGTCTCCCACATGGGTGGTAGGCCCCAAGTGCTTGGGCCATCATCCACTGCCTTCCCAGAAGCATTAGCAGGGAGCTGAATTGGCAGTGGAGTAGTCGGGACTTGACCTGGTGCACCCTTTTGTTGTAAATGGTGGCTTAACCTGCTGCATCACAGTATTGGTCCCTGTGGTACATTGTGTGTCCCTATGGTACATTGTTAGAATTGTTTTATTAGCTATGTTGGTTAGTACATTGTTAGAATTGTTTTATTAGCTATGTTTGTTAATCTGCTATGCCTTATTTATAAGTCAAAGTTTGTCATATGTATGTATATGTAGGAAAGGCCAGTTTGCTTATATACATGGTTTGGTACTGTCGACATCCACTTGGTACATACGCCCTGTGGATGCAAGGGGACTACTGCAGACTTTTTAACTTTTCTAGAATTTTATGTGAATGGAATACCAAAATATTGTTCTAAAGAAGTTTTTATTTTTTTTACGCAGTGTAATTATTTTGGGATTCCTCCATGTTCCTTGTCTGATTACTTCATTGTTTTAGTCTAGACTAGTATACTCGTGTGGTTATCCCACAATTTGTTCTACATATCTGGTAAGGAACATGAGTTGCTCCCAGTTTGGGATTATTACAAATAAAGTGGCTGTGAACATTCACATACTTGTCTTGTGTGTTAATAGCTGGGAGACAAAGGCCTGAGTGTCTCATTTCTAACCACGGGATTTTAATTTCAGTTGTGACAAAGTGATGACATAGGCCAATGTTGAGGAAAAGAATTTATTACCTACAGTTCCTGAGAGAAGGGGGAACATCATGTCACACAGGGCTACAGAGAGCACCCGTGTTGGTCAGGAGGCAGAAGTGAGCAAGGGGAAGGCTTAGGCCACAGCTTCTGTGGGAATCCCACAGGAAAGACGTGGAAGGGCAGTTTGTAGCGAGCTGGTTTGAATAAGTTAGCTGGACTTTGGGCTGAGGATTGCTCTTGTTACCTGATAATTGCTCCTGGAATGCATTACAGCAGAGCGTGTGTTGGCTTAGTGTGAGAGTTAGAGAAGCAGTTGGGGCAGGAGATTTGGGATTACTGATTGCATAGAGTTGTGCTACTAGTCAAGCCCTTCGCTAGCTCGGAAGAAAGGATAATGTGGAAGGGGCAGTCTGGCCAGCTCGCTCAGCTGTCAGAGCATCAGAACTCAGACATAAACACACGGAGTCAGCTGGTATGTGGATGTTTGTCTCTTTAGAAACTGACAGACTGTTTTCCACAGTTTCCAGCGGTGTAACTAGAACTTTGGTTGCTTGCGCAGCTCACCAACATGATCTAATGAGTTTGCCATTCTCATTAGGTAGGTAGCGGAATTTCTCTGTGATTTTATTTTATATATTTCCTAGTGACTAATTTGAGAATTTTTAGTTTTGCTACTGCCATCGCTACATCTTTAAATATGTATCTTTTGTCCATTAAAATATTATTATTGAATTTTGAGAGATCTTACTAAATATTGGATACAAGTCCTTCATTAAATATGTGATTTGTCAATACTCTATCGTGTGACATTTTAAAACATTTCTTGATAGAGTGTTTCCTGTGGCAGAGGTGATTACTGTTGATGAAGTTGAACATGTGGATTTTCCTCCCTTTTAATTAAGCACTGTTTTTGTGTGTGTAGGAAGCATTTATCAAGCTAAAATTTTTCCCTTTTGTCACATAATAGAAGTTTCATACTCCTAGGTTTATAATCCATTTTGAGTTAACTCTTTTATACTGTATGAGGTTTGAGGCTGGAGTTTTTTTTGTTTTGTTTTGTTTTGTTTTAATTTTAAATGTGGACACTCAATTGCTCCCTGTTGACAGTACTATTTACTGAGTTGCTGTTGCACCTTAGTTGAAATTCATTTGATCTTGTATATGTTGGTCTGTTTATAGATATTTTTCCTGTGTATTTTTGCTGATTATCTTAAAGTCTTACATATCGTAATTGTATAATGTATCTTCAAATCAAGTAATGTAGTATTTTAAATCTGTACCTTAGGAAGAATTTTTTGCCCTTATCATTTCCATATGGATTTTAGAACTCTCTTGTCATATTCCTCAAAAGTGTTGTGTGATTTGGATCGGGAGTGCATGGAATATATATGAAGGAACTTCAGCAAGTTCATGAAAGAGTATAATTGAAAGATAAAAATGGACGCCTTATTTCTCAACAAACTCTATTAGGGTCAAGACACTGTTGTAAATGATGCTAGAAGCCATTTAATCTATCCTCCCCCCCCCCCCAAAAAAAAAAAACCAGTTCTGGGAATCCAGTCATGTCCTTGTAGTCTTGTTTTGTTTTGCTTTACATTGTTAAGACAAGTGGGTGCCCTGTCAAGATATTTGAGGATTCGGAACCAAAAAGTCAAGAGGAACAAGATCAGGACTATAAAGTGACGCTTCATGATTTCCTGTCACAACTCTCAGCAAGGGTGGGCGCTGTGGTCAATGGGCTAAGCTGCTGCTTGGGACACCTGTATCCCTTACCAGATTGTTGGTTTGAGTCCTGGCTACTCTGCTTCTAATCCAGTGTTTTGTTTTTTTTTTTTTTTTTTTTTTTTTTTTTTTTTTTAGATTTATTTATTTGAAAGGCAGAGGGAGAGAGAGAGAGAAGGAGAGAGAGAAAGGAAGTTGTCCATCCATTGGTTCACTCCCCAAACGGCCACAATGGCTGGAGCTGTGCCAATCTGAAGCCAGGAGCCAGGAGCTTCTTCTGGGTCTCCCATGTGGGTGCAGGTGTCCAAGGACTTGGGCCATCTTCTACTGCTTTCCCAGGCCACAGCAGAGAGCTGTATCGGAAGTGGAGCAGCCAGGACTTGAACTGGCACCCATATGGCTTTACTTGCTATGCCACAGTGCTGGCCCCCTGCTTTAATTCTGAAACATCCTGGCAGACAGCAGTTAATGGTCCGAGTGCTTGGACTCCTGCCACACACAGGGGAGACCTGTATGGAGTTCTGGGCTCATGACTGGCTCAGCCGTGGCTGTTGCAGGCATTTGGGGAGTGAACCAGAATATGGAGTGAACCAGAATATGGAAGAAATTCTGTCTCTACTACTCTGCTTTTCAAGTAGATGAAAATAAACATTGAAAAACTCTCACCAGATTGCTCTTGGTTTATGAGAGGCATGAGTAGGAGCATTGTTGTGGGGGAGAAGGACTCTGGAGAAGTTTTCCCAGGCATTTTTCTGCCAAAGCTTTGACAGTCTCAGAATACGTTCACGGTAAGCAGATGTTATTGGTCCTTGGCCTTCCAGAGCGCCAACAAGAAAAATGCTTTAATACCCCTCCCCCACCCCCAAACTGTTGCCTTGACAGTTTGTCTTGGCTGGTTCACTTTTGTTTTGACTGGATTAGTTCCAACTCTTAGTAGCTACTGCTTTGTGCTGTGTGTTCAGGATTATATTTGTAAAGCCATGATTCATCTCTCGTTATATAATTTGAAAAAACGCTTTAGATCTTGATCCCACTTGTATAAAATTTCCATTAAAAGCACTGTTCTTGTCTGCAGCTTTGGCAGCCATCAAGCAGAAAGTGTGCCCAACCTTTTCAGTCGGAATTGCGTAAGATGAGCCTGTAGAGGTATTTGGTGCTGGCACTTTGTTTCTGCTGTTAGTCGTTGGTCCTCTTCAGTTAGGGCACGGAAGAGATGTTTCCTCCCAAATTGATGTAGACGGTCTGCCAACATTCTTGTCCTTTGCTGAGATGTGTAATCTGCTCTATCTCATTTCTTTGGGGCAGTCTACATACATTTTTCACTCTCCTACCCAGTCTTCACCATAGATTTGATGTCTATTCTTGTTTCAGTTTTAGCAGAATTCATGTTGCTCTGATGGGGCTGGCGTCATCTTTCCTAATGCCTCAAAACCAGACCCTGTGTTGACATGTTATAACAAGTTAGCTGGAGTTTATTTTGGTGACAAAAAAATTGAAATCCATGCATAGTTTGTCATGTGTGCTTTTCATGAACTATTTGAAGACCACTTTATAAATCAATTTGAAGAGAATTAAAACAGTAACAATGTGGAGTGTTCCAATCCATAAACATGGTATACCTCTCCTTTTATTAAATCTTTAGTTTTTCTGAACAATCTTCTATAGTTTTAGTTGTACATATCTTGCAATCTTATTTATCTTCATGTAAGAGATGTGTTGTAAGCTCTTGTAAAGAATACTATTTTAAAATTTTCAACTTGATAATACATGGAAAAACAGTTTAAAAAAATAGCCATCTTTATCCTGTGTACTTTATGGCTTATTTATGTAGTTTTCCTTGCAGATTCCATAGATTGACACTTTTGTTGCCTATAAATAAATACAGTATTTCTTTTTAAAAATGTTCACGTATGAAAATAAATACTTAACCAAAAAAAAAAAAAAAGGATAACTTAAGACACAACTTAGTTTCACACGGAACACTGGAAAAATCTGTTTCACAAATGGGGCACTAATAGCCACCAAAGCAATGACTCGAGTAGGAGCGTAGGTTGGTAGTTCTGGGAAACAGTGTCATCGTGCAATAAGGTCATAGGAGGGGACACACTGTGCGTCAGCCATTGCAGCTGATGCCATGCCTTCAAAGCTAGGGCTGCTACAGGGCTTACACGCCATAGCCCCCGGCCTATCAGTGGAGACGCATTGCCTAACGAATATCCCACCTGGTTTCTGACAAGAACATTCAGACACATGGTGTTTAATTGCAAACAGTAAATAATTTAAATTTAAAAAGAAAGCAGACAACCGACTCATACAGCAACAGTAGTCTGCTCTGGCATCTGGACACTGACGTCCATCGCCCTTTGGACGCCGGGCTGGGTCGTGGGAGGGGGATTCTCTCCCGGGGTGAGGGCCCCTGCCTTGGGAGCGCTCACTGGAGTTCAGTGTTTCAAATCCTTCCGGGGCATGTACGGACCCTCGAAGGACCCTTACTAGCACCGTGGAGTTGACGCGCCCGCACGGACTTCCGGGAAACGGCCCTGGTGGGCGGGGCAAAGCTGGACAGGCTGCAGTGCATTCTGGGAACTGGAGTCCCGGAAGGTGGGCGCTAAATACGACCTCCTGACCCGGACAGCGTGGCTGCCGGGCTGTGAACGAGAGGAGTCAGGGACGCCTGCAACTACCCAAGTGAAAAATGTACTTGTGAGTGCACGGATGAGCCCGAAGACCTTGTCGCAGCCGCCTGACTTTCTGGGAAATGTAGTTTCGTGGTCGGAGCGCCACTGTCCTCACAGCAAGCCGACTGCGTGCTACGATCCCGGCTGAGCCGCTGGGCGCGTCGCCCCCGCAGAGGCTCCTGGGAGGTGTGGTTTTCCGGTGCGCGAATGGCCGCCGTGCCGGACGCGGAGGACTCTGGGAAACTCGCGCGGCCGTGGGCGCCGCTCCTGGCTAGCCCCGCGGTCGTCGGCGGCCCGGCGCCGGCTCCTGGGATCCGGTAGGACGCCGGGCGGTGTGGTTCCCGGGGCCGGCGTCCACTCACGAGTGAGACACGGAGGTGCCGGCGGGGTCCCTCCCGGGAGTCCCGCAGCTGCGGGTCACGGGAGGCCGGCGGCGGGCGGCATCGCGGGGGACCTCGGGCAGGACCGTCGCCTCTCCGGGGCTGCTGTGAGGCGCTCACCCCTCAGAGCCGCCGTGCGTGGGACGGGGCGAGAGAGCACGCACAGCACGCACCCACGGCGGACGCCACAGACGGTAGATCTGATGTCGCCCACCCGTGACCCCCAACAGATGAGGGGTGCAGCCTTGTCGCCGTTTAAGATGGAAGTTGGGATTCCGTGGGGGTGGTGTCTGACGTTGCAGCTGTGTCCTGCGCGTGTGCCCCTGGTGTGTGGAGGGTTGCTGTCCTCGCAGGGGGAGACCCACGACCTGTGCCAGGACACACCCGCGAGTTCCCGGGGAGGGGACTGGCGCCCCAGTGCTGGCACAGAGCTGCAAGATAAGCCCGACTTTTGATCACTGTTTTTTTTCCTTTATTCTGTCTTCTCAGAACACTGCCCATTCGTAAGATAAGAGCTTGGATTGCTTGCATTTTTGGAAATTGCAAAGTGATGTTTCAGGTGAGTCGGTATGCCCCCACACCGTGGGACACTTGCTTCCCTGGGTCTTGGGTGTTTGCTTTGCCTCCTCGGCCAGTCCTCGCTCTGTGGCGGCCATTGAGGGACCGGATCTCCCGCTCCCTTGGTTGTAAGAGAGGGTGGCACCCGCCAGAGAGCGCCACGGTACTGTCCTAGTGCCCTAGCTTTCTACTGGAAGACTTGCTGTAGAGTCTTGTGCCCAAAGGAATTTCTTTTATTACAATTCAGAATGCAAACTTAGAATTTGAGGTTATTTACGGTTGCCGAAGCTGTATCACGTGGTCAGTGGCTGATGGGGCAGGCTTTTCGGTTGCCCACGGGATGTCTGGAATTGTCCTTGATTCCTCCTTTTTACTTGGAAGGCCCACTCAGGTACTGTCTTTGGAAATACTTAGGACCTGCCCACTGGTCTCCGTCACTGCCTTCACTGCTGCTGCCCTGGCCCCAGCTCCCTGCCTCACTGCAGGAGCCTCCTGGGTGGCTCTCCTGCTCTGCCCGAGCCCTCTCTCTGCTCGGGACAGCTGGTACGGTGATCCCGTGGATACGTGGAATGCTGTCGATCCTCAGCTGAAACATTTCAGCGGCCTTTTCTCAGAATAGAAGTCAGAGTTTTTCAGTGATTATAAAACTTTGTATAATTAGGCTGTTGCCTCTCTAATCCCACCTTCCTTTTCTTTCTCTTTAAAGAGGTGGGTGGTTCTCAAATACGGGTGATTTTCTTCCCCTTTGGCTCCACTATAAGGGCCACTTGGTCATGTCGAGAGGCATTTCTGGGTTTTTTGGTTGCCATAACCAGGATGGCGGTGGGATGGGGGTAGAAACCAGGGATGCGGCTAATGCACAGGACAGCTCCTACCAGCCAGGAATTATGCAGCCCCGGACGTCAGAGGTGTCAAGGCTGAGGAACCCAGCTCTACACAGAGAGCAGAAGGTATCTCATGAGGGGGTGTGGATTTCCTTCTGCAAGCTGTTAATACAGTGACGTTAGTATATGTTCAGAACAGTGTGAAGTAGCTTTGCATTTGTGGAATGAAACTTTTATGCATTTGACATAGTGTTGAGTTTTTAATTTGGTTTATGAGATGACATTTATAGAAGCTAATCATTTAAAAACCATTGTGGAAAGTAGGAAAAGATATGATAAGGCTGGAACAACCCTAATACCTGGAAGAGTGTACATATGAGCCAAAAGTAAAAAGGAATTTTCTTCCCTACTAAAAGGTGGAGACACCCCTGTTTTCTCAGCGCATTTCTTTGAGAAGGACTAATGATAGAACTGCCCCTCTGAGGCATGTGCACATCTTTCTAAAAGCTGCATAGGTCTCTTGCCAGTTTTACTGGTTTGTCAAGCTGTTCTTAAGGCCCTTGGGACCAACGTTTTGAAACGCAAACATTGAGAAAGACAGTACTCCCCCCCCCGTGTGTGTGTGTGTGTGAGAGAGAGAGAGAGAGAGAGAGAGAGAGAGTTTAACCTAGACTCCTGGTTCCCAAGTTGAAACCACCTGCTTAACATAAAGGGACTATAAATCTTATTTTTCCTTTGAGAAATAAAGGTGACTGACTAGCATGGTGGCCATTCCAGTTATAAGGAAGTGTAAGTAGCAGACTGTGCTGTGAAGCCTCTCACCTGAGGACAAGTTACCTGGACAACGTGCTCCGTCTGCTTGGCTCTGTGGACGGAGCTCGCGTCTGCTTGCCGACTCCTCAGTGGCTCGCCCCTGTGTTCATGCTTGTTCAGGGGTGCGGCTGTTTACTTTCTGCCCTGCGTCTGTGGAGAGGGCTTTCTGCAGCGGCAGGGCATTTGATGTTTCAGTATTTCCCCAACTCCTGACAAACGCAAATCACCCCGTTTGAAGCCAAAGACCTGTGTCACTAGTCAATAGCAACATGTACCAAAATGGCAGTGGCAGAAGGGGCAGGCTTTTGCTGCGGGCTTTATTTATTTATTTATTTGGCAGGTAGAGTTATAGACAGAGAGAGAAACAGAGAGAAAGGTCTTCCTTCTGTTGGTTCACTCCCCAAATGGCCGCTACAGCTGGTGCTGCGCCGATCTGAAGCCAGGAGCCAGGTGCTTCTCCTGGTCTCCCGTGCAGGTGCAGGACCCAAGGACCTGGGCCATCCTCCACTGCCTTCCTGGACCACAAAAGAGAGCTGGACTGGAAGAGGAGCAACCGGGACTAGAACCCAGGGTGCTGGCGCCGCAGGCAGAGGATTAGCCAAGTGAGCCACGGCGCCGGCCCCTGCTGCGGGCTTTTGATCCCACTTGGGATGCCTGGATTCGGGTCCTGGCTCAGCCCTCCGTTCCAGCCTCCTGCTAATGTGCATCTTGGGAGGTAGCAGATGACGGCTCAGGTACTTGGGTTCCTGCCACCCACACGGGAGACTCGATGGAATTCCTGGCTCTGGCCTTCAGCCCTCTGAGACTTGTCTTACCCTGGTTGTACAGCAAGCCTGTGATTATGCAGTTACTACGTAACTGAGACCAGATTCTAGATCACTGCCTGAACCTGGTCCCTTTACTCTACAGGGGACCGCGGGGCAGTACAGTGAGGCCTGGGCGGTGGCCGAGCTAAATGTCCTTGCTGTTTCAGGTGACATTCAGTGATGTGGCTGTAGACTTCTCTCCTGAAGAGTGGGGATGGCTCAGTTCTGCACAGAGAGACTTATACAGGGAGGTGACGGTCCAGAATTACAAGAACCTCGTCTCTCTAGGTGAGGATATCTCTCCTTCCACTTCTCCTTCTCCAGGGGCCGTGGAGATGGTAAATGGCTGAATACCACGTTCCCAAGGAGCTGTTTAGCCCTTCTGTGCCAGGCCCTAAGCGTGTCGTCCCATCTTAGTGAACACGCCTCCCTTTGCTGCCTTTTGTGGTGACCTCTGACCCCTGTGGCTGCAGTTTGAGCGAGTTCTGTCTTCCTACACGCAGGCCTCTCCGTGGCTAAGCCATGTGTGGTCACTTTACTGGAGGATGGAAAAGAGCCCTGGATGGTGGAGAAAAACCTACCGAAAGGTACGTTTCCGACTAATGGTGTGAGTTAGGCGAAGGAAGTCTCTGTGAAAGATGCTGGCAGTGGGAGTGGATGCATTTTAGGAGAGCTGTCTTTAGGGATTCCAGAGGTAAATTTCAAAATGATCGTTCCTCTTTTCCAAACTGTTATCTGTATTGCTTATGTCATCTAATCAAAATGAGATTTTTGTCATCATAATTTTTTGCCATCATAATAATTAAAAATGCTCTTTATTTGAAACAAAGCAGCACAAGAAACAACAACTCAGAAAGCCTGAACCTTTGTGACCCATAGGTAGTACTTAGGTTATTCTGTTGTCATTGTAATGGTTTAATGTAGTAGTATAAACTGTGTGTTTTAATCATTAATCTGGCAGCAAACAGATTAATTGAAGGTTGGAGAAGAAGACTATGAGATAAAATGTCATTGTTCACATAAATATAGTATAAAATGATGGCTTGGAACCCAGAATGACCTCCATATTTTCTTTCTGATAGTTTGCATTTTTTAAAAAGATTTATTTATTTTAAGATTTATTTAATTTATTTGAAAGACAGAGTTACAGAGAGAGGTAGAGACAGAGAGAGAGGTCTTCCATCTGCTGGTTCACTCCCCAGATGGCTGCAATGGCTGGAACTGCGCCGATCCGAAGCCAGGAGCTTCTTCCAGGTCTCCCACGGGAGTGTAGGGGCCCAAGGACTTGGGCCATCTTCTACTGCTTTCCCAGGCCACAGCAGAGAGCTGGATTGGAAGAGGAGTAGCCGGGACTAGAACTGGTGTCCATATGGGATGCCAGCGCTTCAGGCCAGGGCTTTAACCCTCTGCTCCACAGTGCCAGCCCCTATTTATTTATTTGAAAGTCAGAGTTACACAGAGAGAGAGAAAAAGGTCTTCCATTCACTGATTCATTCCCCAGATGGCTGCAACGGCTGGAGCTGTGCCAATCTGAAGCCAGGAGCCAGGAGCTTCCTCCAGGTCTCCCATGCAGGTGCAAGGACCCAAGGACTTGGGCCATCTTCCACTGCTTTCCCAGGCCACAGCAGAGAGCTGGATAGGAAATGGAGCAGCCGGGATGCGAACTGGCGCCCATGTGGGATGCTGGCACTGTAGGCAGCATACTTACCCGCTATGCCACAGCACCAGCCCTGCTTGCGTTTTTATTTTAACTGATTGCCTGTATTTACCCATTTCCCTAATGACACTCTTTTTGCCTCTGTGAGCTGTCTGCGTTCCCTGTGAGCTTTGCTCAGAAATAGCTGAAATGTGGGACTTGTCAAAATCATGTGTTTTCCAGGGGTTTTATTTCTCCTGTTTCCATCCTAGAAATTTCTTTTTAAGAAGTAGAGCGGCCGGTGCCGCGGCTCACTAGGCTAATCCTCCGCCTTGCGGTGCCAGCACACCGGGTTCTAGTCCCGGTCGGGGCACCAGATTCTGTCCCGGTTGCCCCTCTTCCAGGCCAGCTCTCTGCTGTGGCCAGGGAGTGCAGTGGAGGATGGCCCAAGTGCTTGGGCCCTGCACCCCATGGGAGACCAGGATAAGTGCCTGGCTCCTGCCATCGGATCAGCACGATGCGCCGGCCGCAGCGCACTGGCCGCGGTGGCCATTGGAGGGTGAACCAATGGCAAAGGAAGACCTTTCTCTCTGTCTCTCTCTCTCACTGTCCACTCTGCCTGTCAAAAAGAAAGAAAGAAAGAAAGAAAGAAAGAAAGGAAGAAAGAAAGAAAGAAAGAAAGAAAGAAAGAAAGAAAGAAAGAAAGAGAAAGAGAGAGAGAAAGAGAGAGAGAAAGAGAGAGAGAAAGAGAGAAAGAGAGAAAGAGAGAAAGAAAGAAAGAAAGAAAGAAGGAGGGAGGGAGGGAGAAAAAAAAAGAAAAAAAAAGAAGTAGAGAAAAAGCACCACTTTACTTTCTTTATATATTTCAGATTGGGAACCAAGATGGGAAAGCAAGGAATTATCAACAAAAGGGGATTTTTATAATGAGGAGTCACCCCAAACAGAAATAGAAAGAACAGAAAAAACTGTAAAACCGAGTTGTGAATTTTCAAATGCCAGTAAGGACCAGGAGTGCAGAGATACGGAGGAGGGGAGGCCCAGGAGCCGGGGAACACATTTCAGACCAGTGCCTCTCCCCTGTAGAGAGAGCCCCACCGGGGAAGCTTTTAACAAGTGCAATGCGTTTAGAAGCACCTTCCACTTAAAGCCCACCTGTTCTGAACAGCACAGACTTTCTCCTGAAGCAAAGTTCCGAGCCTGTGACACGCTGAAGACAAGCCCACCAAGAACGTCCGTTGTCAGGAATGAGGGCGCCAGTGGTGGGAGGAAGCTTCTGAACTCTAATGAAGCTGCAGCGGCCTTCAACCGGGGCACATCGCTTAGCCTTCGCCAGACTTTGTGTAATCGAGAGAAAGGCTATGCATGTAGAGAATGTGGGAAAGCCTTTGGCAAACGGTCAGTCCTGAATCGCCACTGGAGAATTCATACAGGGGAGAAACCCTATGAGTGTCACGAATGTGGGAAGACTTTTAGCCACGGCTCATCCCTTACTCGACATCAGATAAGCCACAGCGGAGAGAAACCTTACCGATGCGCTGAATGTGGGAAGGCCTTCAATCACGTCTCATCGCTTACGAATCATCAGAGCACTCACACTGGAGAGAAGCCGTATGAATGTACGCGCTGCGGGAAGTCTTTCAGTCGTGTCTCACATCTCATTGAACACCTGAGGATTCACACGCAAGAAAAACTCTATGAGTGTCCAGTGTGTGGGAAGGCCTTCATTCATAGGTCATCTCTCATTCACCACCAAAAAATCCATACTGGAGAGAAACCGTATGAATGCAGCGACTGTGGGAAAGCCTTTGCTGTAGCTCCCACCTTACTCGACATCAGAGGATTCATACCATCGAGAAGCAATGTGAATGCAACCAGTGTCTGCAGACCTTCAGTAGCCTCCCGCTTCTCATTCAGCATCAGAGTCTGCACACGGACGAAAGACCCTTTGAGTGTCAGAAATGCAGGAAGTCCTTCAGCCAGCCCGGATCACTGGATATGCATTTGAGAAATCACATCAGACTGACACCTTACGAATGCAGTATTTGCGGGAAGGCCTTCAGTCACAGATCGTCCCTTCTTCAGCATCACAGAATCCACACTGGAGAGAAACCTTACGAATGTATTAAGTGCGGGAAGGCCTTCAGCTGTAGCTCCAACCTTACTGTGCATCAGAGAACTCACACTGGAGAGAAACCATATCAGTGTGGTGAATGCGGAAAAGCTTTCAGCAAAGGCTCCAATCTCACCGCCCATCAAAGAACCCATAGCTGCGATAAAGCCAGTGAGTGTGGGAAAGTCATCGGACCATTTGAATGACTATGCATGTGAGAGACCAGGTGCGAGTGAAAGCAGGAATCAAAGTAAACCTCAGCCGTAGATCCTAAGTCAGCAAAAGCCAAACTTCTGCCGGAGAGAAGCTCTATGAATGCAGAAAACTAGAAGTCGAAGTCCTTTAGTTTACCGCATTCCTCATTGTACATTAAAGAGCTCCCGCAGTGTGAGACATGTGCCAGGTGTCCACTAAGCTATCTTGCTAGACATCAGATTAACAGTAAGGCAACCTGCAGGGTTAGGCATTATGTCTAAATCTTGTTTGCCAGCAGCACTGTAAACAGAATCCTACAGGAGAGCAAGCAAGTTTATTATAAATAAATATACATTTCTCAGAGCAGTAACATAGTTTTGCTCATATGCTCTATAGAAAAAATTTTTTTAAAAGATTTATTTATTTATTTGCAAGTAAAAGTTACACAGAGAGAGAAGAGGCAGAGGAGAGAGAGAGGTCTTCTATCTGCTGGTTTGCTCCTCAAATGGCTGCAACAGCCGGAGCTGGGCTGATCTGAAGCCAGGAGCCAGGAGCTTCCTCCGGGTCTCCCACGTGGATGCAGGGCCCCAAGGACTTGGGCCATCTTCTACTGATTTCTCAGGTCACAGCAGAGAGCTGGACCGGAAGTGGAGCAGCTGGGGACTCCAACCAGTGCCCACATGGGATGCCAGCACTGCAGACAGCAGCTTTACCTGCTACGCCACAGTGCCGGGCCCTACAAATTATTTTTAACCAATTGTTATGTGCAAATATCTAGCCATTTAGTGGTTCCAGTAAATTGTACACTGTTGAAAATTAAAGCTGTCAAAGAAGTAAAAATAGTATTAATAAAATTTTTGGTCTCTAATAAAAATTATTTTGTATATAATGAACTCTCTGTGACTTTTGAAAAAAGTGTTACTACTTCTTGAAGAATTTGTTTTAGCCATACTATAGCCTTTAGTGGGAGATTAGAGCAGTGTTGACTGTGGGTGTGGTTTTTGATTGAATCTTACTGGGTGAGTGCTAATTATGTGATGAGCACTAGATTAGCTTTTTGTTACTATAACGAAGTACCCATGGCAACACACTGTCCAGAGGATAAGGCTCATTCAGCTCAGTTTGGAGGCGCACATCCAGGATGGTGCAGCTGCACCGGCAGTGGTAGAGCGTGGCGGGGACAGATCTCAGGCACGCCGGCAGTAGAGAAAGTGCTGACGCAGGGAGCCCTGGGGAGAACCACCTGCTGCAGGCGCGTCCCCAGAGACCTACGGGCCTCCCGCGAGGTCCACATCCTGAACACCATCCTGGGTTGTCGCTAACCTCTTGGTTCCATTAGCGTATGACTCTGGGTTTTCACGCCCAGCATGTGGTTTATTAATTTTTTTTGTAAAGATTTATTTATTTGAAAGGCAGAGTTGCAGATGCAGAGAGAGAGATCGTCCCACCTGCTGGTTCACTCCTTAAATGGCCACAATGGCTGGAGCTGGGCCAATCCAAAGCCAGGAGCCTGAAGCTTGTTTCCAGGTCTCCCACGTGGGTGCAGGGGCCCAAGCACTTGGGCCATCTTCCACTGCTTTCCCAGGCCACAGCAGAGAGCTGGATCGGAAGTGGAGCAGCCGGGACTCGAACTGACACAAGGCACCTCGCCTGGTGGAGAGGTGGGGCTCTGCTCAGTGAGCCCAGACTCCCTGAGTCCTCAGCGTCACCTCTAGTACCGGGTCCCCTGGCGAGGTACAGCGGCTCTCGCTTTCCCTGGGGCCAGCGCTGGGGCACGCGGCTTAAGCTGCTGCATGCAACACCAGACTGCTGGTGTGAGTCTGTTGTTCCGCTTCCAAGTCGGCTCTCTGCTAATACTCAAGTATTTGGGCCCTGCCACCCTTGTGGGAGACCTGGTTGGAATTCCTGGCTTCGGCCTGGCTTAAACTTGGCTCTTGGGGCCATTTAGGCGAGTGAACCAGCAGATGAAAGATCTTTTTCTGTCTCTCCCCGTCTGTTTGGTTGCCCTTCAAATAAATAAACAAAAATAAATAATTCTTTAAAAAAAAAAAAAGGTTACAACCATGACTTTGAAGGTCACTGGTGCTTGGAAAGTGTGTTCATTAGTGTTGGACCAGTCAGGTGCATTAGAGCCTGTTGCTGAAGATCTAGGAAGACCCAAGGCACTTACCACATAGCATTTTCTGGGAGCCTACCTTTGTGCTGGGCAGGCACTGCTTTAAATAGACTGCATTAGAGCATAAAGCCTTCCCTGTAAAAGGCATTGACAAAAGACACAATAACAAGGCCACGAGACTTGAGAGGTGCAGAAAGTAAGCAATGTGACGAGAAAGACGCACGTGGAAAAAATAAATACAGGATGGTTACCACCGCACCAGTGAGCCTCCCCAGTCTCCCTGTGGGCCTGTCACAAGGGCTACATATTAACGCAGCTCTGGATTCGAACTCAGCCTGCTGAGACTACACTCCACTTCTCAATGTCTGCATTCTGGTTGTGAGAATTTGAAAAATAACCCTAAAGGAAACATTAAGTTCTTTGGGCAGCTTTGAGATTTTAGGTAGGCACTTCAAGGACAGAAATTAAAGGCTGAGGTTCCAGGCAGCTAAAAGCCTAAAAAAACCAACAAAAAGGAAAAGAAACAACAACATTGTTGCTTTAGGTGCCTGTGAACCCACCTCAGGAGGAGAGGTAAGGACATTTAAACCTGTGTGCTGAACAAATGCCAGGCCCAGCAAACATACGCTGATTCTAGATTGTTTAACCCTTTCAAGCAAACCCAGGGGGCGGGCATCTGGCCTCGCGGGAAGGATGCCAGGCAGGGCACCTGCACCCCACACTGCAGTCGGTGCTTGTGTTTGATTCTGCGTCTGGCCCTTGAGGAATTCCTGATACTGCAGACCATGAGAGGCACCGATGATGGCGCCAGCGGTTGGGCTCCTGCCACCCAGCTCCCAGCCTTGGCCTAGCCCAGCCCTGGCTGTTGGGAGATGAATCAGCAGCTGAGTGTGCACTCTTCTCTGTCTCTCAGACAACTAAAGATTTAAAAATAAACAAGCAAAAATGAACCCCCACATACACTGGGAGAAAACAACAGGTATTCAGCTAAATTACATATAGCTATTGAATACTGTATGTAAGTATATACTAATTTATATAAATTAAATATATAAATTATAACAAAGTTCCATAATTTGGTTCAATTGTAAAGCCAAAACTTAAGTACTAAGTTATATTAGAATTTATAGAGTAAAAATAAAAAGAGCAGTGATTGGCTTTTGTGCCTTTCAAGATGTTAAAATGTTAAAGACACCTGCTAAATGTAGCAAAAGGAAACTTTGCACTTAATCTATGTTGGGGTTCAAAATTATAGTTACAGCCATGGATTCCATTAAGTTTAAACAGTATGCCTCCTATAATCTTACAAAGTGAGTACACAGAAAGTAGAGGAAAAATTAGACAAGTTTCATTTTAAACGTAGACTTGCAGGGCCGGCGCTGTGGTGCAGTGGATTAAAGCCCTGGCCTGAAGCGCCAGCATCCCATGTGGGCGCCAGTTCTAGTCCCAGCTGTTCCACTTCCGATCCAGCTCTCTGCTATGGCCTGGGAAAGCAGTAGAAGATGGCCCAACTGCTTGGGCCCCTGCACCCACGTGGGAGACCTGGAAGAAGCTCCTGGCTTCGGCTCAGTGCAGCTCTGGCCGTTGAGGCCATGTGGGGAGTGAACCAGCGGATGGAAGACCTCTCTGTCTCTACTTCTCTCTGTAACTCTTTCAAACAAATAAAATAAATCTTTTTTAAAAAAAAGTAGACTTGCCTAAATTTCTATAATCATAGCTGTGCCCACTACCGTAGGACATCCCTTGTTGGAGCACAGATCCTGGAACACAATAAATCAGAAGGTAAACTCTTCAACACTTAGAAGCAGACTTGATAAAATAAGACCTCATGGGCCCCTAATTAAAAGAGTCAACATGGCCCAACACAGGTTACAACAGGGTCTTCAAAAGCTCATAGGAAACCAAACTAATAAAGGGGTGACTGTCCCCACCATTTCCCCATTTGACATCCTGACCTTGCCTGTTCTTAAATGTGGGGGTTGGGGGGAGAAGGTAGTGGGAGGCACCTCAGGTGCAGGATTACTACAACCTTAATGCTGTGTTCCTGTCAGTAGCTAATATTATCAAAATTACTGATGCTATTCAATCAACTGCTGGCGCATCGTTTGCTTGTGTACATTTGGCTAACATGTTCTGTTCATGCCTATTCCAGCAGTCTCTTGACCTCTTTTACCTTCACTTCCAAAGCCGACGTGTTCTGGGTGACCCGTGGGGAGCCTCAACAGTTCTGCCACACACGATCCTTGTGGACAAGGTTGTAGCTATGTACAGAGGCTCACATCTGGAGAAGCCATCACTGCAGGCAGCATCTCCCCAGCTTAAGATGTTGGCGGGGCCAGCGCTGTGGCACAGAGGGTTAACGCCCTGGCCTGCAGTGCAGCATCCCATATGGGTGCCGGTTCAAGACCCGGCTGCTCCTCTTCCGATCCAGCTCTCTGTTGTGGCCTGGGAAAGCAGTAGAAGATGGCCCAAGTCCTTGGGGCCCTGCATCCATGTGGGAGACCTGGAAACAAGCTTCAGGCTCCTGGCTTTGGATCAGCCCAGCTCTGGCCGTTGCGGCCAAATGGGGAGTGAACCAGCGGATGGAAGACCCCCCCCCCCGCGTCTCCTCTCTCTGTGTAACTCTGACTTTCAAATAAATAAATCTTAAAAAAAAAAGATTTTGGCATTGTAGATGAGTTCACCTCCTGTGCCAGGGACAACTTTACCCAAGACACCAAACTACCCAGTGATGCCCGTGGACACGAGGTAATTTTGCTTTCCTTTCCTTTGACACTAACGGTTCTGTTTCGGAGCTCTCTGTCTGCCTATTCCCATGTTCCTGTTCTATTCCTTGCTCTGTGTCAAAATGTACAGCCTACACGCCAATACCTAAAGAAAATCTAGTAGAGATTACTACCACCTCTGCCGTTCTGAAACATGGTAGGAATGACCGCTTCCCTAGGAGACGTGTGCCTCTCAGTGAAGCCCTTGGCCCTGCAAAGAGAATTCTCCACTCCCTGGTGACTTCTCCAGTCACTCTTCCGGCTTGATTACACATGAATACCCCGCTTCTTACATACAGTTTACTGACCAACTGTTACAACCTCCAACAACCGCTGGGCCATCATCTTCATGGGCACATCTTCTAACACACCTCACAACTCCATCAAGGTATTGTCAGAGACCTAAAAGGTCTTGGGTCTATTTTTTTGTCTAATACCATATAAACAGAAAGCCCCCCAAGCCCCATTTGCTTGAGTATATCACTTGTTTTCATTCTTTTGTTAAAGATTTATTTATTTTTATTTGAAAGTCAGAGTTACACAGAGAGAGGAGAGGCAGAGAGAGAGAGGTCTTCCATCTGCTGGTTCACTCCCCAGTTGGCCGCAATGGCTAGAGCTATGCCGATCTGAAGCCAGGAGCCAGGAGCTTCTTCCAGGTCTCCCACGTGGGTGCAGGGGCCCAAGGACTTGGGCCATTTTCTACTGCATTCCCAGGGACAGCAGAGAGCTGGATCAGAAGAGGAGCAGCCAGGACTAGAACCAGCGCCCATATGGGGTGCCGGCGCTTCAGGCCAGGGCGTTAGCCCGCTGCACCACAGCGCTGGCCCCTTGTTTTCATAACCACTAACCAGGGATGATGGCTGCATGTTCTAATCAAGCCACGCTAACACCCCAACCTGCCACATGTGCCCAGGAGCCCCCCTGCTGGCCAGTCCCTGAGTGGGGCATGCACCTTCCTTACCTCACGTCCACACAGGTGCACTGTGCTCCTTCACCTTGTACATTCTTCCTCTCTACCCGCTCCTATTTTCCCTAATGAAACCACACCCCAGGGTATGGCAGTTACACCAGGGACTGTCATATTTTCTCATCTGATGGGTACCTTCCTATTTCCATCAACCTGTGGCAAGATGGGCAACAGTCCTTTTAGAGGTCACAGCCACAGGACCCACCACTGTTAGCCCCAGTACAGCAGCCTTGGTCAAACAAAATCAAACCCTGTCTACCAACCAGCATGGTCTGGTGGCCCCCTCTGATCGTACTCAAAGGGTGAATGAAACATTGCACCTTGTGCAATAAGCTGCTCTTAACTATTTAGTAACCAGAGAAGGAGACCAAGCTATGAGAAACAGGCAAAGCAGTGAAGGCATTTAATAACACAGCTGAATATTCCGGCAGGTTTCCTTAAGTCCAGAGGTAGCTGACCTGTGCTTTTGGTTTTCTCCCACAAAGTGGAGTGCCTGATATGAACCAAATGATAAAACTTCACCAAAGCTTCTTCCTAGGTGTCTTCATCAAAGTTTACCTTCGGTGGCTGCATCAAGCTGTCCCACAGTCTAGGAGGGAAGCACTGCCCACCCAACATGAGGACTGTTAATGACGAGATACCACAGCATCACTCTATTACACTGATTTTCCTGTCGCATCCGTGTCCCCAGCCAGGTGAGCCGATGCACCAGTGTGGCGAGCATGGCCCTGACGCAGGCTGCCTGCGCCTTTCACCTGTGTACTTCATCCTGACACCCAGTAAGGGCCCTCGCCGTGGGTCCTTGTTCTCTCGGCTCTCTGGGCCTGTTCCCTGGGTGCTTACCCTGGTGCTGTCCCTTCCCCCTCTGTGCAGCCTCGTTGTGCTGGAAAATGGCTGTCTCTCTAGGACTTGGGAGTGTAACACATGTTCTTCAAACCTCTTGTGTGGTGCCTGACTGGCCATCCTGTGAACAAACAATTTAAATAGTTTCAACAACAAAGGGATCATAAGAAATATGCAACCCAAAGCCAGAAAAAGGAGAAAAAGTTAATATAGAACAGGATAAAGAGAAAACCAATAGCAAAATGGCATAGTGAAAAGCCCAAAACTATGGACAAACTGAATGTAAAGGTTGTAAATGCTCTAAATAAAAGACAGCTTTTTCAGAGCAGGTTAAAAGTAAGAAATAACGTGCCTACAAGGAAACCACTTTAAATATAAAGATACAAACAGTCAAAGCACAGAGACACACCATGGTAACCATAATGCCACATAAAACTAACTTCAGAGCAAAGATCACCTAAATATTTATACACCTAATAAAAACACTTAAATATAAAGAAAAGATGACAGGTAAGCTAGGAGGAATAGATAGACCTACACTCACAGCAGAGGGATCTTTAAAGCCCACTCTCTGTGTGGTTGATAAACAGGGACAGGGAGGGTGCAGAGACAGCGCTCTCGACCGCCTACACCCACTCGGCACTCAGAGACGCTCCGCTCAGAGAGCACAGCCTGCGTGATGTTCCATGCACTTGGACTAATCACCAAAATATACATGTTCCGGGTCATAGAGCAAATCTCAGTAAAGAGTTTCAAGCTACACAAAGTATGTGCCCGGACCACAGTCAATGTAAGATAAATTCCACAGACCAAAGAAGACACTGAAAGGGAATTTCAAAATTATTAGTACTGATTGAAATTAAAATGCCATGTCAAAATTTATGTTACCGGGGCCGGCGCTGTGGCTCAGCGGGCTAATGACCTGGCCTGAAGTGCCAGCATCCCATATGGGTGCCGGTTCGAGACCCAGCTGCTCCTCTTCTGATCCAGCTCTCTGCTGAGTCCTGGTTAAGCCCCTGCAGCCATGTGGGAGACCTGGAGCAAGCTCCTGGCTCCTGGCTTCGGATTGGTGCAGCCCCGGCCATTGCGGCCAACTGGGGAGTGAACCAGCAGATGGAAGACCTCTCTCTCTCTCTGCCTCTCCTCTCTCTGTAACTCTGACTTTCAAAGAAGTAAATAAATATTTTTAAAAAATTTATGTGGCCAGCGCTACAGCTCACTAAGCTAATCCTCTGCCTGCGGCGCCGGCACCCCGGGTTCTAGTCCCAGTTGGGGGTGCTGGATGCTGTCCCAGTTGCCCCTCTTCCAGGCCAGCTCTCTGCTGTGGCCCAGGAAGGCAGTGGAGGATGGCCCAAGTGCTTGGGCCCTGCACCCGCATGGGAGACCAGGAGAAGCACCTGGCTCCTGGCTTCGGATCGGCGCAGCATGCCCGCCGTAGCAGCCATTTGGGGGGTGAACCAACAGTAGGAAGACCTTTCTCTCTGTCTCTCTCTCACTAACTCTGCCTTTCAAGAAAAAAAAAATTATGTTACTAAGTAAGCATTTAGAGAGAAATTTGTAGTGCTAAAAGCCTGCGTAGGAAAAGAAAAAGGCCTGGAATTAATGACCTAAGCTTAGGTTGAGAAATTTCTACCCCGAAAGTAGAACAACTACAGAATTTTTAGGAAACAGGAGAGAATACTTAGGTACTTGCTAAAATTATCCAGAGCAATCCAGGGCAACAGGGCAGTCAGAGGCGAACCCAGATTTTCACGGTGCTGTTGATCTGGCCCTGCTACTCCGCCCAGATTACAAAGCTACTCTGTGAATTGCCGCTCTGTCTGTGAAGCCACTTTCACCTTGAGCTGCTTCCTCCAACAAGCAAGCTCTTGCCAGCTTGTCTGTCCCAGGTTCCTGCCTGCCTCCGTGTCTGCGCGTCACCTGGTTTACTACCGGTTCACGTTCCCATGCTTTTTCAAGTTCAGCAGCTACCTTCCTACTCTTAAGAGAACACAGAGATCTAGGGAGGGGTGACATGGGCAAGGACACCCACCCAATCTTGTCATCAGTAAATGGCCTGAAATCCCAGCCCATCCCCAGGAAGCAGGCTGTTAGCTGGCAAACTGGACTAAAGGTATAGCCACACGAAGGAGAGTGAGATCTTCAAGATCTGATGCTTTTCCGATGAACAGAAAATGGAACATACTGACTACGCACATTTTTTGTGACTTCTCGATTTGTGAATTCATCTATTCACTAAAATGTATTTGTACCCCTCAAATTGATACTCAAAGAACTCTGGCGGTCATGTGCGGAGCGGCAGAAGTGTTGACTTGTCCACCGTTCATATTACTGGCTGCGGCACACAATGGTGCTGTATTATTTCAAAGCTCACACTTTGAAGCATCTTTTTCAGTCTGTTTGGTGCATTCTCTCTCTCTCTCTCTCTCTCTCTCTCTCTGTGTGTGTGTGTGTGTGTGTATGTGAATGTGTGTGTGTGTGATTTTGCTATTAAAAATTGCCACCAAGTGTAGTGCCGAGGTGGCGTCTAATGTTCCTACGTGCAGAAAGTGCCCAGTGAAGAGAATGTGTGTGTCAGAGAAGCTTCCTTCAGTTACGGGTTATGCCGCTGTTGGCGCTAAGTTCAATGCTTGTCAATCAACCCTACAGGGCCACCAGACAGGCGCAGCAGAATCGCCCGTTTAGAATGAGGCTGGTTCAGAAAGTGTTAAAAGCAACATCTACGTGAGGCTGCGGGAAACATGGAAGAGGCACAACTTGTGAATTCGTATGATGATGACCAGTTTCACAAAGCATGCAAGACAGCATCTCTGAGGGTAAAAGTCAAAGGCACTTAGAGTGGCCGGCACTGCGGCTCACTAGGCTAATCCTCCGCCTTGTGGTGCCGGCACACCGGGTTCTAGTCCCGGTCAGGGCACCGGATTCTGTCCCGGTTGCCCCTCTTCCAGGCCAGCTCTCTGCTGTGGCCCGGGAGTGCAGTGGAGGATGGCCCAAGTACTTGGGCCCTGCACCCCATGGGAGACCAGGAGAAGTACCTGGCTCCTGCCTTCGGATCAGCGCGGTGCGCCGGCCGCAGTGCGCTGGCCGCGGCGGCCACTGGAGGGTGAACCAACGGCAAAGGAAGACCTTTCTCCCTGTCTCTCTCTCTCACTGTCCACTCTGCCTGTCAAAAAAAAAAAAAAAAAGACACTTAGAGTTACGATATTCAGATCAGAAAAGTGGGAACCTCAGCTTGACCCACTGGTTCTACATGTCAAGTGGTAACACAGGACAAAGGATGTCAACGCTGCAGAGCGAAGCACATTCTGCACATCAGAAAGACGCACTTTGGAAAAGGGTTTGGTGGAAACAGGATTCAGTGTTGAGGAGCCTGGCCCGCTTTGTGAGGTCCTGGGCAAATGAACCTACTCAACCCACACGGCCTCCCAATCCCTGACTTTAAGTCATGCAGAGGTCACCCAGCCTTGCTGCTGTGTGGGAATACCAGATGACATTCAATGTGAACCTGACTTTGCAAAGGACCCCAGATCCACAGGAAACAGAGGGAAAACCCTGATCTGTATGCCAGTCCATGGTGAGTAGAACAGATATGTATGGTAACATCAGAAACATTCTAGGATTGGCCCCACAACCGCTTTATCCAAGCTGAATACCATCTCCATGGCAAAAACGCTGCCTTCACGTTCCTATTACTTCTGGATATCGCCTCATTGCCATGGAGAACTTGCAAATTCCCACTCGACCCTAAATGTTCTTTTCAAGCCCCAAACACTGTACCTGCCATCCAACCTCTTCATCAGAGTGTGTGCTTAAAGGCTTTCGTATACACAACGTGAAGGACTTTACAGCAAAGCTCGCGCGGCTCGCGACACCAGCAAGGGAAGCACCGGACTACTGACAGCCAGACTGTCAGACATGGCTGCGCTGGCCAGCTTCGGATACTGTCAAGCAGGCTATTATTGATAATGTTTGACTGGCTGGACTTATGAAAAGTTTTTGAAGGCTCTGAAAGGTACAGAAAATATAAAGAAAAAAACCTCCCATAAAGCAATTGCTGTTAACACATTCCATACAGTACAGTGAGACAATAAAAATGATCCTACAGTGACAGATGAGTGGAAAAAGCTTCAATGATAAGAAACAAGGAGGGGGCTGGCGCTGCAGTGTAGTGGGTAAAGCTGTCGCCTGCAGTGCTGGCATCGCATATGGGAGTCGGTTCGATTCCGGCTGCTCCACTTCCTATCCAGCTCCCTGCTAATGCGCCTGGGAAAGCAGTGGAGGATGGCCCAAGTCCTTGGGCCCCTCCACCCACCTTGGGGCCCAGAAGAAGCTCCTGGCTGTGGATGTGCCCAGCTCTGGCTGTTATAGCCATTTGTGGAGTGAACCAGTGGGTGGAAGACCTCTCTCTCTCTCTTTCTCTCTCTCTCTCTCTGTAACTCTTTCAAATAAATAAAATAAATCTTTAAAACAACAACAAAAAGAGGGCCCAAGTCCTTGGGCCCCTGAACCTGTGTGGGAGATCCGGAGAAGCTCCTGGCTTCGGATCAGCCCACCTCCGGCCACTGCAGCCATTTGGGGAGTGAACCAGAAGATGGAAGACTTCTCTCTCTGCCTGTGCCTGTCTAACTCTACCTTTCAAGTAAATAAATAAATCTTTTTTTTTTTTTAAAGAAATGTGGAGGAAAGTTTGGCAGAGAAAGTGCTGGGGGACATGAGGGAAGACCTAGATGGGATGGTAAAACAAAACACCCAAGTCAGCAGTGAGGAGTAGGCTGTGAAAGTCAGCTGGGGACTCCAGGAACCGTCCCTCTCGGGGCAGCCAAAACGTCACATGGGACTTCTGCCTGACAATGTTTTTCAATGACAAGAAGGATGTGCCTGGCTTGAATGCAGCCTCTGACTTAGGTCTCCCTCTGGGACACTTCGACATTTAGAGTGAGAAGCCACCAAAGCGGATGCAGTTTTCCAAGCCGTTTGGGAGGGAAAGTTGCTGACACTGTCACCAAGTAGTGGGAGTCAAACTCCTGAGAGAGAACAGCCAGGTATCAACACGTCAGCCTTGTCACAGAGTGGCTTCCTCAACCTCTCCCTTGGTTTTCTTGCCCAGAGTCAGGGTCAAGAGGTTTACCTATGTAGTGTACCGTCCTATGGCTCCAACAAAAGTATTTTAATCTTAAATGTTTTCTAGAATGATCTTTACTGTCTTAATGTACTGTATAGAATGTGTTCACAGTTTTCTGAGTGCTGTGTGGTATTTCCTGTTATTTATTGCATATGAATATTGTATTACTATGTGTGTCTATAACTGCACGAAAGTCAATGCAGTACAATACAGATTACACAAAAATGCTATAATTTAAATATCTTTTCTATAAATAGTCTAAATTTATAAGAAACATACTACCCAAGGTGTTTTTAAACAGAAGAAAAAGATCTGTAAAAGGTTATGTTCTGAATGGCTGATAGAAATGTCTGGACCAGAGACCCACAGGAACCTACTCTGTATTTCTGCCTAGCAACAATGGTTCAGTATTCACTAATTCAGTGTGCCTGGCAAAGTCACATAACAGAACTACCACGAATAACAAGAATTCACTGCATATAAAAACGTATGCATGCAAGCAAATCCGTGTGTGTGTGTGTGTGTGTGTGTGTGTGTGTGTTTCAGACTCAAGCTTTTGTATTCCTCACAGACTTAAGCTCTTTAAGGGCAGGGAGCACATGTTTTGGAACAAAGAAAAGTTTTCCATGTTGACAGAGCTGCCCTCAATGATCCAGCTCTCCTGACTCTGGTGCATCAAAAACTCACACTCTATTCCATTGCTCTCCAAAATGAAAAAATATCTCAGGTCTCACAGGCAAATTAGAAACAAGTCATGCATTTCCTTGTTTATCCTCTTATGAGTCTCTTGATCTCCTACTGTTCCTTTAAAATGCTCCCGAGGTGGATGTGTAAAGAGGAAAGTTGTTGCTGACATTCTACCGAAATGCACAACGATGAGCCTCTCTCCTGGGTGACTCTCAGGTACACCAGGCATCTCTAGGCTGGGGGAATTTCTCATGTAATTTTTTAAAAGATGATGTATTTATTTATTTGAGAGGTAGGCAGAGAGAGGGAGAGATACACAGAGAGAATGTTCCATCTGCTGGTTCACTCCCCAAATGGCTGCAATGGCTGGAGTTGGGCCAATCTGAAGCCAGGAGCCAGGAGCTTCTTCTGGGTTTCCCATGGGGGTGGCAGGGACCCAAGGACCTGGGCCATCTTCTACTGCTTTCTCAGGCCATAGCAGAGAGCTGGACTGGAAGAGGAGCAGCCGGGACACAAACCAGCACCATACGGATGCCTGCATGGCA
Source organism: Oryctolagus cuniculus (assembly GCF_964237555.1). Lineage (NCBI taxonomy): Eukaryota > Metazoa > Chordata > Mammalia > Lagomorpha > Leporidae > Oryctolagus > Oryctolagus cuniculus. The sequence goes on along the minus strand of NC_091449.1, from coordinate 20,546,030 downwards.
GGTGGGGGCTTAGCCTATTGTGCCACAGAGACAGCCCCTCTCATACAATTCTTAAGATGATAAACCACAACCTGTCTCAGAAAGCTTTCATGGAGCTAACAATTCTATGATTTCTCAGATACTAAGATATTTCTGTGGCCAGAAGATTTTCCTTGGTTGTTCTATTTAAAAGGAAAGGTATCTCACCAGTGTGGGCGCACTGCAGCTGACTGAGCCGCTCACGCCTGCACAAGGCCTTCCTTTGTCATTTGAATTCCGGTGTGGATCTTTCGATGGTGAGTGAACGATGAACTGTGGCTGAGGGTCTTTCCACATTCACTGCACTCAAGGGGTCTCTCTTGTGCTGAGTTAAGGCAAGACTGTCACGAAAGACTTTTTCACATTCTTTGTACTCAAAAGACTTTCTCCAGTGTGGACCCGATTATGCCGAACAAAGTTTGCAGGCTCACGTGCCCTGCAAACACAGTGTTTCTCCAGTGTGGATCCGTGTGTGTGTGTGTGTGTGTGTGTGTGTGAAGGAAGAGCTACAGTAATGAGCTTTTGCACATTCTTGCAAGACAAAGACATTCTTGGAGACAAAGGCTTGTCTCCACTGGGGGCCCTAGCCTGTTGGATAACAACAGAGTGTTTCCACACTCGCGGCACTCACAGGGCTTCTCGCCAGTGGGAATCCTCCCGTGCTGCATTAAGGAAAAGCTATCACAGAAGCTCCTCCCACGTTCTGTGATGCAAAGGGCCTCTCTCCTGTATGGGTTCCCCTGTGCCGGGTACACGTGGAGCGGTGAGCAAAGGCCTTTCCACGTTCATGGGTTTTTCTCCCGTGTGAATTCTCAGGTGTTGGGGCAAGGACGAGTTGAGGCAAAAGCTTTTCCACGTTCTTTGCACAAGAAGGGTTTCTCTCCCGCGTGGGTCATGCTGGATCAAAGCGGGGCGGTGAGTGAGTGAGAGCCCTCCCACATTCACCGCGCCCCATGGAGTTGCTTCCCACCATGCACCCTCCTGCACTGGGCAAGAGCTGTAGCAGAACACTTCCCCACATTCTCTGCTCACAGGGCTCTTCTCTCGTGTGGGTCCTATCTTGTTGGACAAAAGGAGAGCGAAGGGTCAAAGCTTCCTGCACTCTCGGCACGCACAGGGCTCGTCCCCAGTGTGACCGCGCTGGTGCTCGGTGAGCTGAGACCGGCGTTGGAAGGCCTGGCCACACTCCATGCACTTGCACGGCTTCTCCCCAGTATGAAACCTCCGATGTCGGCCAAAGAGCGACAGGCCTGCCCACACTCGCTGCATCCCTGCGCTTCACCCCTCTGTGAATCTGCTGATGTCGGACAAGCGCCCAAGTCCTGCTAAACCCTTTCCCACATTCCTTGCAGTTGTAGGGGTTATCCCCTGCACCGCCGACGACGGGGTCCCTGCCTGGTCCCTGGGAGTCATGCTGACGGAGGGCACTCTGCGGCGTGACTCGCTCCTGTCACACCCTTAGCCCTAGACGGCGGTCCTTCTCCAAGTCACGGCGCTCACGGCTCAGTTTCCCAGGGTGCGTCTTCTTGTGGGGGTCTGATCCCGACCCCAGGTGCCCTTTTTGTACTTTCGGTAGCCCTCCCTCATCCTCTGCTTTTTCCAGCCTAGGATCCCTTGTGGCCTCAGGGTCAGTTGTTCCTGGAAGAGGCATTGCGCAGAGAAGGCCAGCCGAGAAGCGGTGGGCGCTATGGTCTCGGGGTTTGCTTCCTCACCTGGAGGGAATCCAATACAGAAAGTGTCCCTTAGTGATGTCAACACAGAACAAGCAAAACCCCCACTTTTGGAGAAGAATAAAGATGAAGACGGTGCCTCTGGGGCCTCGTGTTTATACTTCTTAAACTCGGGTCTGCAATTTCTTCCCTAATCCTTGGCCTCTTGACGTCTTTAAAAGGGAATCCAAGAGGCAAAGCTGGGCGAGGAACAGAGAACCTGGAGTGGAGACGCCTCACTAGCCACAGCAGCAGAGGCTGGGCAAAGTCACGGTTGTCACTGCGGTGACGAATGTGCTCCGAGACAGGAAGTTCCCGGCACTACGGTGACAGGGAAGCGCACCGACCCCGATCCAGACGGGCGGCGGAAGGAGACCAGTGTCCGCTACGCGGCCAAGGTGCTGTGGCATGCATTGCTAAAGGCGCAGAGAACTCCCAGAGCAATCAGGAGGGGAATGCGGGAGGTGGAGACAGACAGCAACTGGATGGATAGCAAGAGTCTGGTGTATGTGAATAAAGATTACTTAAGGAGACACAAAATAGGAAATAAAGGAAGTTAGCGAATGTAACAGACACGTGAACAGAGAATAACATAAAGTTGCCCGTTCCTCCCAAGTATCTGTACATTCAACACAATATCAGGTAAAATTCCAACAGGGGTGTCCATTGATGTTGACACGCTGATGGCAGAATTTGTTTAGAAAATATCTCTAAAGAAGAGTAGCACAGGTCTTGCCAATGAGGAACTGGTATTGTGATGGAGTTATATACATCAAGGCGGTGTGACGAAGGCATAGATGGCAGTGGTCAGAGGAAAGAGACAGAACAGAGAACCTCAGAAACAGGTTTGTGGGATTTTGCTATTTGACAGAAGTAGCAGGAAGTCCAGTGTGCAAAGGAGGAAATGTTCAAACGAACAGCTCTACAAAAACTATGTGACACATGGGAAAAACAAAATTGTACTCTTACCTCCAGACTGATTAAGATTTAGCTATCAGATGCTAAATGTTAAAAATTTTTAATACACAATAGAAATGACGTATATTATCTCTGGGGCCAGCATGGTAGCACAGTGTGTTAAGCTTCTCGGGAGTGAACAACACATTGACCACTCGGAGGCAATGTTCTGTTCCACGCGGTCAAACGTATTTTTGCCAAAGGTAAACAGACTCAGCAAAGGCTGGAGAGAGGTCACTGATGGAGGAACTACAAAGCCTCGTCCTCAGGCCAGTAAGACCCAGCTGTCACTGAGCCAGTGCTCCCTGGCGTCTGCCGCGGGCCTGACAGTGAACTCTGGAAGGGAGCAGAGGACAAGGAGGCTCAGAGCTTCCTTCGTCTGTTAGGGGCCAGGCACCCCCTCTCCCAGGGACTCCATCTGCTCGGAACGCCCAGCCCCACAATCTCCGTCCTGTCATATTGATCATAAAGTACCACGGTGCTCGCTTTCTTGATGACGGACCTCCTGGGAGCCACCATGAGGATGCCAGGCCGCACGAGCCCCGTGAGAGGGACCCATCTGGGCCTGGGGGGAAGGGAGACCTTGGGCCTCCATTCAATTCGTACTCAGACCAATTTCTGGGCAAATTGCCTGTTAAAGATTTAGGTGGGAGAAAACCTGGGATTCAGTCACTTGCTTTGTTGCCAGATTTCTTCCAAGCACCTCCCAGGTCGTAGGCCACTGGCTGTAAGTGAAGGGTTACTATATAAATGATCGAATCCAGAGACTGGCATTGCACCCCAGCGGGCTCGTGGTGCCAAGCTCAGTGCTATTGTACCTGCGGATGAGGAAGTTAGCCAAGAGCTCACAGATGCAGCCCTGAGCCAACACTCAACCAACAGTGCCAGGAAAGAGAAAGGGAAAATGGGCAGCTTTCTCGGCTGCCCCCCACGCCCTCCGACAGGGCATCGGCATGCTTTGCAGGGAGCCAAGGCATGGGTCACAGGGAGTCCAGGTCACGGCGCATGTACCAGGGCCTGAAGCAGCCTTTAGCTGAGATCATGTTGCTGGGAAAACAACAGTAGCGGGGATGGCAAACAGCCTTATTTTGCCTGGCTGGCCCTCCCGTCACTCAGAGGTCCTGCTTAGCGGCCGTGAGGACGCGTGACTGGACCATGCTGGACCAGCCACCTTCCATCTCAGGGGAACCTGGATTAAGGACATCCAACTGGGGCCAGCTTGTGCGGGACACTGGGATGAACGTGCTGAGAGGGACTGTCTCTTACGATCCCTGCTGGAGAGACACGGAGTCCACAGGAGAGAACGTCTCAGACCACAGCACGCTGAGGCTGCCGGGAGAACAGGGGGATCCCTCACCACGTATAGAGAGGACCAAAGAGGCTGTAGGAGAGAAATGAGGTCTTACCCAGCGAGACCAGGAGCCCGCAGGTGGCCAGCATCATTTCCTGGTACAGGGTCCTCTGGGCCAGGTCCAGCCGCCCCCATTCCTCCCCAGTGAAGGTCACTGCCACATCTTCAGATGATACCAACGGCTAGAAAGCCATGCAGAGGTGGCAGCGTAGACATCAGAGGACACTAGAACCGGCCGCTGGATTACTGGCAAAGCCCCAAAAGCCCCAAGGCCTGAACACTGAGCATCTCCTGAGAACCCCGCCCTGCGCTCCATCCAGTGGTGTGGGAGGGAAAGGCCTCCCCTGTGGGAGCCAGCGGAGACAGTGACCATCCTGTGTGGATGGTAACGGGTGGACGGCGAGTGCCCGGTGAGGGAAAAGCAGGAATCCCGACACGGTCACAGCGGCAGCGGCACAGCCTCGCCATACCGTCTGCCTGTGCCAGGGCTTCCCACGCAGTGTGTAAGCAGCTACGAGTCTGCAGGCCTGGAAACAGCCCACACAGGCCTGATGTGAGCTTCTATCTCGGCATCCACACGATGATAGCTCCTACTTCCCCAGGTGGCTGTGTGCATCAAGGAGAGAAGAAATGTCCATAAAGCAAACACCACAATGTCCAACACCTGCCACAAGGCGTCTGCGAATGTTAGCAGTCTTCCCACAGCCATGAGGGAGCGCCACCGTCACTGCCACTCACCAATCAGCAAACAGACTCAGAGTCAAGTCAGCCAGAAACACGCGCTTAACGAGAAGAGGCAGGATTTGAACCCAGATCCCTCCGGCCTGGGGTGTCATCACCGTGAATCCACAGTGACACGGGCAAGGAACCTTTCCAGGGACCTTCCCAGTTAAGACAATTTCAGCCACTCTGGAAACTGCTTCCAGGGCCATGCAAGAGCCACGAGGAGGTGCCAGCCGCCTGGCGCCCCACAGGGCTCCAACAAGCTCTCCATGCCCGCAACTGGCAGCTGGGAGACTGTGGGCTCCGGGGAATATCTCAACACGAGCTACCAGCCCAGCCTTTGTCTTTTAGCCACTGTCAAGGCTTCCCTAAGGGATCGCTGTGCAAGCTCTCCATGACTCGGGTGCCCAAGGATGGTGCAGGCCATGGCTCCAGGAAAGCCAGGATGTCTGTCCTGGCAGGGAGGCGACGGTGGGCTGTGATGACAGCAAACGTGCTGGAACATTCTGGAACATTCTGGTACTCAGGGTCTGTTTATATCCCCAGAGGCACAACATTCCAGGACACTATCAGTAATGAGCATCATAGGGGAATCACTTTTTAAATACAAGTAACTGTTAAAGGAAAATGGACTCACTACTGTTAAGTTGCAAGCCAAGACATCTGTAATAAACAGGTGGCGTCTGCGAAGGTAAATGCAGTCACCATCCCGTCTTCCCGGGACGCAAAGGACTTTCTACTCTTATTCTTTTTTTTTTTTTTTCCACAGGCAGAGTGGACAGTGAGAGAGAGAGAGAGAGACAGAGAGAAAGGTCTTCCTTTGCCGTTGGTTCACCTTCCAATGGCCGGCGCGGCCGGCGCGCTGCGGCCAGTGCACCGCGCTGACCCGAAGGCAGGCGCCAGGTACTTCTCCTGGTCTCCCATGGGGTGCAGGGCCGTCCTCCACTGCGCTCCCTGGCCACAGCAGAGAGCTGGCCTGGAAGCAGGGGTAACCGGGACAGAATCCGGCGCCCCGACTGGGACTAGAACCCGGTGTGCCGGCACCACAAGGTGGAGGATTAGCCTAGTGAGCCGCGGCGCCAGCTCTACTCTTATTGGAAAAGCAGCACTTCCGGAGCCGCGCTGTGTCGTAGCCTGTAAGCACCCCGCCCTCCCTGCAGCGCCGGCATCCCATATGGGCGCCGGTTCACATCCTGGTTGCTCCACTTCCCAGCCAGCTCCCTGCTAATGGCTTGGGAGAAGCATCAGAGGATGGCCCAAGTGTCTGGGTCCCTGTTACCCACGTGGGAGACGCAGGTGTACTTAAAGGGCAGAGAGAAAGACCCTAGTTCACTTCCCCAACGCCCACGACAGCCAGGCAGGAGCCTCAATCCCCCGTGGGTGGCAGGCACCGGAGCCCTCGGCTGCCGCCTCGCAGGGCGCGCGTTCGCAGGAGGCTGGAACCTGCGAAGAAGCCGGGCCTCCCCTCTGCCGCCCCGACCGCCTGCCCTAATATCACTATGGTAGATCCCAGGGATCGGAAGCCGGGGGCAGAGCTTCAGGCTTCAGGACAGAGCCAGAGATGGGTAACTCTTCTTAAAACCCCCGACCAGGGTTCGGGATCCGGAATTGGAAACGACTCAGCTCCCCTGCGGACCCCCAGACCCAAGGGCATTAAAAGGCAAAGGGGAAGGGTCCCAGGACCACTACGTCACGGCAGGAGGGACCCTGCGAGCAGAGCACCGAGCGCGCGCGGCTCTGCGCCACCTCCACTCCGCGCCGGCGCCGCCACGGGACTCAGTGGCCGGAGCCAGGCCGGCGTGGCGGTTACTGAAGCTGGCCCGTCTCTGCCAGCGCCTCGCCCCAGCCGCGGGCGGAACCGGACCTCTGTCTCCGCGGGGCGAATAAGGGCGCACAAGGGCCAAGGCATCAACCCGGGCGTTGTGAGTGCCAAGTGCCAGCGGACAGCCCTCGGGGGCGGGCACGGCTCGCACACCAGCGCGTAAGCCGCTTTTCCTCTGCTCAGTCTCGGAAGGTGTGAGACGCCACCTCAGCTATGCGTCCAGCCCGCGTTGGGCTGTTAAGGACCGATCAGCCGGGAACGAGAGACGCTCTGAGGCGCAGCGCAAGAAGCCCCGCCCACTCTGCTACGGGAAACGCCCTTCTCCGTCGTCCGTCATTGGCCAGCGCCCGCGACGCACAAAGCAATGCCTTCTGGGTAATGTAGTTTCTGGCCTCAAGCCCGGTGGCACTGGGAGCGGACTTCCTGGTCTCTAAATAGCTTCTAAGGTCTCAAACAGGGCTTGGCTTCGCTTCCTCTTAAAGGAGACGCTCACAGATTTCCGTGGCTACTTGTGGCAATGACCCACCCTCAAAGACAGACCTTTAACAGGTAAGCGGTGCCTTGCTGTTCCTTCCTGTGTAGACTTGCACCAGCACTTTCTCACTCCGAGGCTTGAGATGGAGATTTATAAGAAAAATGAAGGTAGTCCTTTAACTCTAGATGGTCCCACATGCAGTAGCCTTCAGACACATCAACATTACCTGGGAATTTGATGCAAGTTCTCAGACCCCACCTCGAATCAGGGCCCAGCTCTGTGTTTGATGCTGGACCACCTTTGAGAACCGTGAGTAAATGAGATAACACTGGCTTCTTCGTTCAAGTGTTCTAGGGAGGTGTTTCCCGGTTTTTATATAACAAGTTCTTGTCTCTTCAGAGATAAGAATTCAAAACAGCGCCATAAACATAGTTCCAGAATGAGAGAGAGAGAGAGAGAGAGAGAGAATACATTCATGGTGAGGGCAGTGAGTGCAGGAGGAGAAATGCTCCTTTATGGGGCGGGGGTGGGGGGTGGTCCTGTAATGGGTGGCGTTGGGTGGGGTTTAGTGTGTATGAGGTTTTCTGGGAGACTCATGGCACCTGCTTGTATACATCGTGGCATCTCCTTCTTCCTGGTCCCGAGTGAAACACAGGTGTGTCATGGGAAAGTGTGTGAACTGGAGTGACAGGTGGGGGTGGGCTTACAGTCTAGGGCTGTGCAGAAAAACCTGGGGCCTGCGCTGTGGCACAGTCGGTTAATGCCGTGGCCTGCTCCTCTTCCAATCCAGCTCTCTGCTATGGCCTGGGAAAGCAGTAGAAGATGGCCCAAGTCCTTGGACCCCTGCACTCACATGGGAGACCCAGAGAAGCTCCTGGCTTCTGGCTTCGGATCGGCGCAGCTCTGGCCATGACGGTCATCTGGGGAGTGAACCAGTGGATGGAAGACCTCTCTCTCTCTCTACCTCTTTCTGTGACTCTTTCAAATAAAATATTAAAAAAAAAAAAAAGCCTGCAGCTCATCTATTCCTATCTCATCTTCCTGCCAAGTCCCCCGTATCAGGAGGTAACTAAAACGTGCTTAGTGCTGGGCCTGGGACAGAATGCTGAGTAGACAGAATCCGTTGCTGTCATTGTTATTTTATATTAGTGCTACTGAAGACGTAATGGCAAGGATCTCAGATACGCTGTGGGAAGTAAGCCCGAGATACTCCGTTGAGCCGTTGGTAATATCTGCCTAAACACAAGCTACGTGGACCCTCTGATTCAACAAGGGGGCTCCTGAGTATGTTGACAATTTTTATGTAAAAATACTTTTTTAATACCACTTGGCTCACATAAGTTTTTATTTTAACAGTGAATGCAAGGGGGTTTCATGATCTGTGGGTACATACACTGCCCAGAGTGCTATGGGGCCCAGGCAGGGAGTTAGGGGAAAATGAACTGGAAGATTCCCCACAACTCTTGTCTCTAGGCCTGCAGTCAGCCCCGCAGCCACTTTCCCGTGAGGCACCTGTGTCTCCGCCAGGAAGGAGGAGATGCCCTGCGTACCTCTGTGAGCTGAACTCCACGTGGAGGCCCATGGGAGCACCCAGAAAACCCCAGGACACTGAGCCACGCCCAGACTCCCACTCACTGGTGTATTCAGTCAGGGTACCGCCCCCTGCCCCATCCGGGTGCCCGCTGGGCTGGGGAGCACCTCCCCCCTTGCCTTCTCCCACACTCTGGCTGGTGCAGCTCTGTGCCTGTCAGGCGAGCCTTTCTCCCTGTGGGGTTACCTGAGTGTGTTCTCACCCCCTCAGTTTCAGTAAGTCCTCTGCTCTCATGTACACTACTGATGCCTCTGCTTGGAATTCCTGTTTCCCATGGGGAAAAGGGCTCTGAATGAAAACCGGGAAACACATTCCCACAACACAGAACCACTTGCTCACAGACCACAGGATCCAAAACTTAGGCTCCCCAGGCCTGCCAACGTGCAGCCCTAGGTGGAGGGTGGAGTTGGCCTGGTTTCTAGTTGGTGACGGAGCATCGGACGGGTCATCATTCGTCTCTAATTTACAGTGCGGGAGCCCTGCCCTTCTGCTGCTCCTCCAGCCCACAGGGCAGCCCGGGCCCGACACAGAAGGCTCCCATGTAAACCACGGCCCACAGAGGCGAGCACAGTGGAAAGTGAAAACACTAAGTGCAAACAGGCAGGCGAGGGGCCCGCACGTGCTCAGACCACAGACGCCTGGGAAGAAACAGCAGAGTGAAGCACAGCACAGCGACTAGGAGGAGCGTCTCGCAGGAGCAAATCCAGTAATCCAGGTGAGAGCTGATGATGTGAGTGCCTACAATTCCTGGCATGGCCAGACTCCAGGCACATCAGCCAAAACAAACAAACAAATACAATCAGACAAATAAAAGGCACAGAGCCCGAGTCACAGACCCGCGTGGAACTGGAAAAGCATCCAGACTGGGAGCCACTGGGCTGCCCCCTGGACCCCTGGCTTCCAGGCACTTCCCCGCAGGCCTCAGGGGGCAGCTGTTGGGGATGCTCAGGCAGGCACTGTCCAGAGTAGTGCCCATAACGCAGCCCTGGTGCCCACAGCACACGTGTCCGCAACGTGGGGAAGGAAGATGCTGCCACGCTTCAGCCGGGAGAAGGCCAGAGCTGCCTCTGGGGGACAGGAGACGGTAGGGACGGGCCAAGGTCCCTGGCATAGCTGTGGAGGTCTTTCCCAGCAGGGCTGTGTGAGGTCCGGCATCACACCGCCATACAGCAGTCTCTCAGCCTCATCCAGCAGCCGCCATGGAAAACCAATGGCCACCTCTCCCCAAAGGCCACCCAACAGCTCACGTGACGATAGAGAGGTGGGCACAGAGACACCAAGGAAGCTCTGGGCCTGGTATGTGGGGTATTTCAGAATATATAGGGAGTTGTTTTCATCAGATACAGTAACATGACAGACGTGGAGATAAGCATGTTTGAAAGGAGAGTTTATGGCCCCCCCTCGGCTCCCTGCTGGCCTGCAGGGCAGCCACGTCCAGGTACAAATGCTTGACCATGGGATGGCACGGTCTAACGTTCGGTGACTCAGAGTCACCACGTACCAGCCTCATTAAGATTCAGTCAGCCCATTACCTGAACTTGCAGTCCTCCAATGAGCACCACATCAAGTACGGGGGAACTGGGTGCCAGGAAGAGAAAATGGGGTGATGGCTCAGCACCTGGCCAGCTCCCAGCACAGCTCATCGATCTGGTCCCCAGCTAGTCATCATATTATCTTTTCTACATATATTTTCGCCTTTCCTTGTCTGTGACAACTCTGAATTCCATATAGTCATTGCTCTCATCTAAATGTTACAATTTCAGTTCCTTTCCTAGCCAAGATCTCAAGGTAATGGACAGTACTACATCTGTCACTACGCACTATAATACAGAATTATGAATGATGGACCCAGTGAAAAGGATTCATCCAAAGGGCCAGCACTGTGGCATAGCGGGTAAAGCTGCTGCATGCAGAGCCAGCATCCCATATGGGCACCAGTTCGAGTCTGGGCTGCTTCACTTCCGATCCAGCTCTCTGCTATGGCCTGGGAAATCAGTAGATGGCCCAAGTCCTTGGGCCCCTGCACCCGTGTGGGAAACCCGGAAGAAGCTCCTGGCTCCAGATTGGCTCAGCTCAGGTCGTTGTGGCCATCTGGGGAGTGAGCCAGCAGATAGAAGACCTTTCTCTCTCTGCTTCTATAACTCTACTTTTCAAATAATAAATAAATCTTTTAAAAAACAAAAGGATTCTTTCAAACTGCTAAAGAAATAACCTTTAATCCAAATTTCTATACATGGCAAAAGTGATTTTGAAGAAAGAACATGAAATAAAAACTACATGAGAAGTTTAATGGAAAATTAACCTGAATAAAATCAAGTTCTTACAGGAGGATGAGCGCAAGTGACCGCAGGTGCGACCTGTGAGGACGGCTGTGGAGCTCCGAGGGAGGTGCACCTGTGGATTAAAGAGAACACTCGTGGTCTCCGTAAAGCATGGCTGATGCTGCCTTGGGGCGGTGGGAGGGTGGAATTACCACATATGGCCTGAGCAACACACACGTGTAGAAGACGAACAGCTTAAGGTTTTGAGTCTCTTAATATCACCCAAGAAGAAGATAAAATATTTAAACCTTGGCTCTAGCATGTTAAATTAGTGCTTGTGATTTTTAGCTTAGGTAATACTAAGTAGAGTTGGAATATACACTTTCAAACTAGAAGAGAGACAATTTGCACTGGAAATAATCCACCAAGAACAGTGAAGCAGAGATCCACCAGATGAAAGGCTGTGCTTCAAGGCTCTACAGCAGGCACCGCTGCTATTCGTGAGCAGGAGAGGATTGCTCCCGTCAGCACGCGGTGGGCTTTACCGGCCCTACGGCTCTTTTATGAGGCCTTCCATTTCCATCAGGGGATTTGATTTCCATTCAAAGCACAATGAATTCCATGGCTTCCTCAGCCACCCTCTATTCCCAGAGCGATAAAGGAACCAGGAGGTGGGCAGAGTGTGCTGGGTTTGGCCAGTGGGTACCAAGATGTCATGTCGAAGGCCACTGGGGTGGTGGCCAAGGTCCTTGAGGCCTACAAGCAGCCGACGCGTCGCCAGGAGGCCACAGTGCGGCTGTATCTGATGGACCCCCAGGCCAGCAGCATCTTCTGTGGCGGGAAATGGTGGAGTGGAAAGCACACCACAGCCGGGGAAGCTGTGAGTGAGGACAGTGAACGACAGCTGCCATTTGCTAAGCACTTCCCGCAGCAAGCATGCGCACAGACCCTGCGGCCTTTAGCGGGCACGGCGGCCCACTGAGCTGTGTTGGCTTGGCTTACAGAGCAGGAGCCAAGGCCCAGAGGTTTCCAGGCTGCCTTCAGCAATGGTTGGCAAGTAGCTGGGAATGGAGCTCCCTAAAGTTTCACTTCTGTTTTTTCAAACGTTTATTTATTCACAGAGACAGGGAGAGACAGAGGGAGAAGTGTTCCATTCACTGGTTCACTCCCCAGATGGCTGCAATGGCCAGTGCTGAAGCCAGGGTCCAGGAGCTTCATCTAGGCCTCTCACCTGTGTGGCAGGGGCCCAAACGTTTGGGGCATCCTCCACTGCTTTCCCCAGACCATTAGCAGGGAGCTGGATAGGCAGTGGGGCAGCCGGGACGTGAACTGGTGACTGTGTGGGATGCTGGCGTTGTAGGTGGTGGCTTCATGGGCTGCACCACAATGCTGGTCCCTATCATCCCTCAAGGTCTCTTTCCTGGTACGATCTAATCTGGGCAGGGACAAGCTCCCTTCTTGTCAGAGAACTAGACCATGGCAAAACGGAACTGCTCAGGTGACTGTCATGGGGCGAGGGACGAACTCTGACTTTTCTTTGCTTCAGAAATGGTGGCCTCTGGCGTCACTCAGGCCTCACCATGTTACTGGGTGCTGACACAGAAACGTCAACATGAAGACAGGGTGTGGCCGGTGCCACGGCTCAATGGGCTAATCCTCCGCCTGCGGCGCCGGTACCCCGGGGTTCTAGTCCCGGTCTGGGCGCTGGATTCTGTCCCGGTTGCTCCTCTTCCAGGCCAGCTCTCTGCTGTGGCCAGGGAGTGCAGTGGAGGATGGCCCAAGTGCTTGGGCCCTGCACCCACAAGGGAGACCAGGGGGAAGCATCTGGCTCCTGGCTTCGGATCAGCGTGGTATGCCAGCCGCAGCGGCCATTGGAGGGTGAACCAACGGTGAGGGAGGACCTTTCTCTCTGTCTCTCTCTCTCACTGTCCACTCTGCCTGTGAAAAAAAAAAAAAAAGACAGGGCGTGTCCTGAAGAATCACGGCTACAGTGGGCTGTCTTTTAGACTGCCTGGGAAAAGCCGTTCGCGCCATTACCCAGGTATCGACATAGTCTGTTGACTCTGCCTCCTAAAACAGGGCATGTTGTTGGCCTGCCAATACCCTCACACAGCCTCACAGAGCAGTTAGGATAAAACACAAATTTGTTTTGGTGACCCTCAGAAACCTGTGCATCAATCTCCATTCCTCTCGTTCACCCCCAGCCACTCTCCCTCTCTAGCCGCAGTGGCCCAGCTCTGCTGGCCTCAGGATCTTGGCACAAGATATTCTTTTCTGCAGGATACTGTGTCCCACCTTTGAACCTGGCCTCACGTCTACATCCTGCAGGGGTGAAGCCTCTTCGTGGTGTCTGCTCCCTTAACTGTGGCTGTCCTATTTCCACAGAGGGGAGTGCTGAGGCCCAGGAAGAAGTGACATGCCCAAGGCCTGGTGACAGGCATGGCTCAGAAAGTGCTAGAACCCCAATCTACACCCAGGGTCCAAGCTCTTAGCAATCAGTCCTCTTCTTCCTGCACATCTGCCCCTCAGCTGTGGGTATGGCGTAGGTTTTGAGAAAGGTCTTGGTGTCTAGGGGAGTTGACGCAGGAGGCAGAGCTGACCAGAGCCACAGAGACGTTTACGTGCAGAGATCAGCTGGGAGCCTGCTAGTGTGATGGAGGTAGGAGTTGATGGTAGCACAGACTAGGATGTGAGTGGCAGAGCTGATGGATCTGGGAGACGAGAGTGACATAGAATGGACAGGGCTCCGGGATGGCTGGGTTGATGGTGTGGCTTGGGTTGCGATGTTCAGCTGCTGTCTGAGTTCGTTTCCTGTGTCTCAGCTTCCTCAACACCAGGCAGTGTCACTCACGACAGCTTAGCAAATGGCAGGAGGAGTCGGAAGTGCCTTTGAGACAGTCACATGGAGGCACGAGACTGAGGAGTCGGGGAGCATAGGGAACAGACTCCAAGGGGCTGCGGAGGGTTTGGCCAGAAACGCACTGGCCATGCAGCCTGGGGTCGGCCAGGGAGGGAGGCCTGTACAGGGATGGCTTCCAGGTGCCCTCGGCAGACCAGAGGTGGGACCCACAAGGCCAAGAGACTCCTTGAAGTTTTACAGGACAGCAAGTGCAGGAGGGCATGGAAAAATGATTGCTTCTAGGTGTCTGACAAGAGCAACTATGCATGCCTGTTTATATGGACAGAAAAATGAATGAGGAAGGCAGGGTAGGGTAGCAGAGCACAGCTGGAGAGATGGGCGGGGAAGAAAGGTTCTTTATCATGTCAGCCCAGAAGGAAATGTCCTCTACTGGGAGCAATGTAAATCAATACAGTCATCATGGAAAACAGTATGGATACTTCCTGTACACCTACACATGGAATTCACCATGTAACCCAGCAACCCTGCTTCTGGGTATATATCCAAAGAATTGAAATAAGTATGCTGAAGCTATATTTTCACTCCCATGTTCATTGCAGGCCTATAGCTAAGATATGGAAGTAACCCAAGTGTCCATCAACCGATGCATGGTGTGGTATATATTCACAATGGAATAATACTAAGCCTTGGGAAATGAAGGAAATCCTGTTTTGACAACAGGGATGAACCTGGAGGACACTATGCTAAGTCAATAATGCAGGCACAGGAAGACAAAATTCCACTCACATGTGGAATCTAAACAATTCAAACTCTCAAAATCAGGCAGTAGAATGGTGGTTACCAGGGACAGTAGGGGTGGCAAAAGGATGGGAGAGGGGAGATGTTGATCAAGGGTACAAAATTTCAGTCTGACAAGAGGAGTTAGCGTTAGTGATCTATTGTGGAGAATGTGACTACAATACATATTCATGCATTATATATTTCAAAATTGCTAAAAGAGCATATTTTGAATATTTCCAGGTGATGCATTTGTTAATGAGTTTGATTCAATCATTTCACGATGTATGTATGTATCAACACATCGCATTTGTGCCCCACAAGCACATATGATTATTATCTGTCAATTTAAAATGAAATAAAAATTAAAAGAAATTAGAGGGGAAAATGAATGTGCATTATCGCATGAATCACTGTGATGAACGTTCCTGTGTGCACAACAGAACACAAGCTGACTCTGCCGCAGGCACTATCCTCCGTCGTTCCTATGTCCCCAAACAACACAGTGAGCTTGAAAACCATCACTCTCACTTTCTAAACGTGGGCTGAGTGTAGAAGACGGGGCAGGTCTTGCCAGAGCCATTTGTTTTTCCCTTTGGGCACACAGCTAGACCATTTCCTGGCTCTGAGGATCCAGGCGTGGCCGATGCCCAGTTTTGTCAATGGAGGGGCAATGGTAACACCGGAGTGCAAGGAGGCATGAATTTTTCCTTCCTCGCTCATCTTCCCTCTACCGGACTAGATGATGCCAGGGAATCCTTGAATGAAGCCAGAGGCTGACAACAGAAGGAACGCTGCTCCCCGAACCGAATAACTGTGTGGTATGGAGCTTCTGGTTCGCCTACATGTATCTTGCAATGAATGAGGAAACGAAAAACAAACGAAAGTTTTCCCTCTGCTGAGCTGCTGAGATCACAGAATTTCTCCGTTACAGCAACCAACATTGTTAGCCAAGTTCTACACTGGTGAGATGAGGCAGCACCTTCAGGCTCGCAAGGCTAGATGGGTAAAGCCAAGGTTTAAGCCCAAGGCATGGAGCCTACAGCCTTACTTTCACCTAATAGAATAAACTCCCCCAGTAGTGGGGTGGGGGGAGTCTAATAGGGATAAAACAGTAGGTCAGCGGGCTGCACAGCCTCTCAAGCCCTCAGGAGGTCACAACAAGAAGCTTCCCTCTTCCCAGACAAGAGGTCCCCGACTGGTCTGCAGGGTGCGGGACTCCTTCCCCTGCCGGCATTCAGCCACCCACCTGGGCAGGAACTTCAGGAGGGGCCTCTCTTCACCACACAGAGATCCTGCTCATTCTCCGGCGTGTGCATCTGTTCTGGTTTGGGAGCACGATACCCTGATGATGGGGAAACAGAAAACATTTGGGTAAAGGCAAAAAGGAATCTATGTTCAGTACAGTGTCCCAGATAAGAGCAAGATCTTGGAATGACGCTAGTCCCACCCATGCAAAGACAATGCTGACCGATAAGCTAGAAATCAAGAGCAAAGACCCCATCTTCAGGCCAGCAATGACTGTCTTTGGAACACCCATTTGTCTTGCTCTCCATCCTGCAGAATCCATCATGGTTCAGGGGCGACCTCTTTCTCCGTGTGCACAGCCAAGGGGTCCCAGGAGGGCGACATTTCTCTAAATGACCCACGTCAGTGAATCTCAGCCTGTTGGTCCCAGAATCAGCTGGGGATGCCTGGCTTGGACCAAATGGAACGAAGTCCCCGGGGCTGAACCCTGGACATGAGTGGCTCTAACAAAGCTCCAGGCATGCAGGGAGGTGTATACTGACGGGCACCCGGCTTCCTAACTTGTTTTCCCTTTTCTTTGGGAAATGTTGGATGTTCTGCTCTGTGGAGCTGTGAGGTGAGGGGGTGTAGAGTGAAATACAGGGAAGCTGTATAAAGCAGGGAATGGCTGCATCACCACTGTCAGGACAGAAGTTAGTCCTGGAGACCCCAGACACAAGGCAGTGCACAGTGTGTGCACCCGTTCATGTAACATTCAGGAAGAGGCCAATCCAAACCATGGGCAGGGGAGCCAGCAGAGCAGTGTCTTCTGGGAAACTGAGTAGGCAACGGCAGAGGGAGGCTGCTGGGACCCAGAATGCTCCAGGGTTTGATGCAGGTGGTGGGTACGCGGGTAGAAGGTACACGGAGCTAGATGCTTAGAACTGCACACTTTACTGGATGTAAGATGCTTCTCAAAGAAACGAGTGCATTAAAGTTCTTCATGCCAAAATATGTTGTCTTTGGGAACCGGGTTCCTAGCAGGCCAAGAGCTGAATTCAGAGCCAGTAGCTTGGGGAAAATCTACAGTTCCCGAGGGAAATCGTGAGACTTCAGTTCGTGGAGCAGGAAGCGTGGGCCCTGGGACAGGGCCTGCCGCGTGGCCAGTGCGGAGGGGACGCTCGCTATGGCCGGTACTACACACTGCTTTTCTTTAGGCTCACGCACTCTTTACTTGATTTATTCATAAATAATCTTGTACTGCTTGTAAGTAGGAAAACGCTTTCACAAACAGGACACCCCCAAAATACAACAGTGGCATCAAGATAGTGTGGTCGGCTCCACACGCCTGCGTGGCTGGCCTGGCCTGTGCTAGGAGTGGGTTCTGCAGCAAAGGTGAGGGGGGACTCAACGTCTCATCACCCACCAAGACTTTGTCCTGGCAACAGCCACAAGGCAGGAGAGAAGGAAAAAGAACAGCTTTCTCGGGGCAGTGCGCCCCCTAAAGTCATCTGGAGCTGCAAAGGAGCGTGGCCAGGCCTTAGGAAGCACGGGGTACAGCGCAGCCTTTTAATGAAGATGTGCGGTTTGGAGAGTGGCCAGCTGGCCAGCCCGACTCATGGGCCTTCTGGAGAATGATCCATCACTTACAGGCCCTGGCTAACTGGACTGTGCAGGGGCCTAAACCAACAACGCTCAGCCAGTTTCCCTCAAGATTCAGAACAAGGAGCTGAGACTGAGGCCAGTGTGCCAGGCATCGGAGTGAGTGCAGGCTTGGTTTAATTCTTGATTTCCAGTCCTCACAGTGCCTGGCCGGACACAGGGAGGTCAGCAAAGAGGTGGTAAGATGAAGACACAGCAGGAATTATGGGTAGGAGGACAACTGGGCTCCAAAAGGCCTTCTCCAGGCCCAAGCGAGAGAGAAATGGAGGCAGAGAGAGGTGAGCCCTACCCAGCGACACCAGGTGCCTGCAAGTCTCCATCATCACCTCCTGATACAAGTGCTTCTGGTCCTGGTCCAGCTGCCTCCATTCCTCCCAGGTGAAGGTCATGGCCAACAATTTGAATGTCATCAACACCTGGAAAGTCAAATAGAGAAAGCTACGTTGGCTTTGGGACTGTTGGATGAGACCATAGCCTGCTGTCTGGACACTGGTAAAGGTGCAAAGAGACCCAAGGCCTGGATCACTGAGCACGTCTATGAGCCGAACTCCGGGCTGAGCTTATTTGTGGAGGCGGGTGCTTCCCTTGGGCCTAGTGCACCTGAGCCAAAGAGAAAAACCTTCAGTGGAGGAAGCTATGGGAGAATGATGCAGGTAAGGACAAGACCGTGGTGACTGCAAGGCGCACCCAGTAGGTGCTCCGGCGTGTCGGAGTGGGGAAGTGACAGCAGCAGGGCTGCGCCTCACTGGGTTGCTCTGGGTGTTGGCACCCATTGACAGGTTCGCACGCTGTGGTTGATTGTCCGTAAGTCCCAGCTCTGGATCCAAAATCCCAGATTTCAGTCTGGCCTCCGGCAAGCAAGACTTGCCAGGTACACGGTCTTGGGGGAGTTACTTCATTTCTTCCAGCCTCAACTTCCTCACTGATAAAATAATAATTCCCAGTTCACTAGGTATTGTGAGAAAGAGAGAATGTTCCAAAAGCAAACACTGGAGTAGTTGGCTTATGTAAGGGCGCTCTCTCTCTCTCTCTCTCTCTCTCTCTCTCAGAATTTGTAAATTTCTCTTTTTATAACTAGACGTTACTTTCTACAGCAGTTTCAGATTTGCAGAAAAAGTTCCGTAGATAATACAGGTTTTCCATATGAATACCCTCTCACACATACAACTGAACCTATTATTAACATCTTAGTATGATGCACTTGTTAACATTAAGGAACCAACATTGATGCATCATTATTATCATTATTTGAAGATTTATTTATTTGAAAGGGAGAGTAAGAGAGGGAGGATGACAAAGAAAGACAAAAATACTTGGGCCCCTGCCACCCACACAGGAGACCCGGATGGAGTTCTGGGCTCTTGGCTTAGGCCTGGTCCAGCCCTGGTGGTTGTGGCCATTTGGGCAGTGAACCAGTAGATGGAAGATCGATCTGTCTCACTCCCTGTAACTCTGCCTTTCAAATAAATAAATAAACACACTCTTATAATTTTTTGCACCAATATAAACTTAAGATTTTAATTCCATTTTCCCTGAGCTTTGGAAGTCCCTTGCATGAAATGGAGTATTATTCAATCTTATCAAAGGGGAGGTCCTGCCATATGACAGTGTGGCCCCCGAGAACACTACACTCAGTGAGCTAGGCCAGACACCACTTACATGTGTGGAATCCTAAAAACAACAAGAGCTGATAGCGAGATAGGGAGATGTAAAACAACAGCTCCCAGGGAAGGGGTGGAGGGGAGGGAGAGGAGAGGAGGTGTAGGCTCTGCTTGCTTTTGGTGACCTGCACAGTCTTGAAGAGCACTGGTCAGAGCAGCCTACTGTATCGCAGGACACCCCTCTACTGGAGCTTGTTCGTTGATTTCGTGTTTTCTCCGGGAGCTGTGGATTTTCAGGGAGGAAGATCAGAGAGGTAGAGTGCCATCATGGCACTCTAAGGAGACACAGCATCAGCAAGACAGAGGTAGTGTTCGCTGGGTTTCTCCACTTGGGCCATCCTCCACTGCCTTCCTGGGCCACAGCAGAGAGCTGGCCTGGAAGAGGAGCAACCGGGACAGAATCCGGCGCCCTGACTGGGACTAGAACCCGGTGTGCCGGCACCGCAGGTGGAGGATTAGCCTAATGAGCCACGGCGCTGGCCTCTCTCTCCCTCTCCTTCCTCCCAATACATATTATTACACAGAGAGAGGAGAGGCAGAGAGAGAGGTCTTCCATCTGCTGGTTCACTCCCCCGGTGGCTGCAACAGCCGGATCTCGGCTGATCAGAAGCCAGGAGCCAGGAGCTTCTTCCTGGTCTCCCATGTGGGTGAGGGGACCAAGGACTTGGGCCATCAACTACTGCTTTCCCAGACCATAGAAGAGAGCTGGATTGGAAGTGGAGCATCGAGGACTAGAACCAGCGCCCATATGGGATGCTGGCGCTTCAGGACAGAGTGTTAACCTGCTGTGCCACTGTGCCACAACGCTGGCCCCAAGTACTGATTTTTTCAAGAAGTCTTTGACTACCCCTTTTATGCACAGATTTCCATTTTGTTTACAACAAAATAAACTGATTTTTTTAAAAAAGACTTATTTTGGCCGGTGCCACAGCTCACTAGGCTAATCCTCCACCTGCGGTGCTGGTACACCAGGTTCTAGTCCCAGTTGGGGCACCAGTTCTGTCCCAGTTGTTCCTATTCCAGTCCAGCTCTCTGCTGTCGCCTGGGAAGGCAGTGGAGGATGGCCCAAGTGCTTGGGCCCTGCACCCGCATGGGAGACCAGGAGGAAGCACCTGGTTCCTGGCTTCGGATTGGCACAGCGCGCTGGCCGTAGCGGCCATTTCGGGGGTGAACCAACGGAAGGAAGACCTTTCTCTCTGTCTCTCTCACTAACTCTGCCTGTCAAAAAAAAAAAAAGACTTATTTTATTTATTCGAAAGGCAGGAGAGAGAGAGAGAGAGAGAGAGAGAGAGAATGAATCTTCTATCTGCTGGTTCACTCCCCAAATGGCCACAATGGCTGGGGCCAGGCCAGGCCAAAGCCAGAAACCAGGAACCAGGAACTTCCTCTTGGATCTCCCATGTGGGTGCAGGGGCCCAAGGACTTGGGCCATTTTCTGTTGCTTTCCCAGGTGCATTGGCAGGGAGCTGGATTGGTAGTGGAGCACCCAGTTTTGAATCAGTGCCCATATGGGATGCTGGTGTTGTAGACGTTGGCTTAATCTGCTATACCACAATGCTGAACCCAAAATAAGCTAATCTTTTAATTCCATTTTCCAATGAACTTTTTTTTTTAAGATTTATTTATTTATTTATTTACTTGAGAAGCAGAATTAGAGAGAGGCAGAGGCAGAGAGAGGAAGAGAGAGGTCTTCCATCTGCTGGTTCACTCCCCAGATGGCTGCAACAGCCAGAGCTGTGCTGATCCAAAGCCAGGAGCCAGGACCTTCTTCTGGGACTCCCATGGGGGTGCAGAGGCCCAAGGACTTGAGCCATCTTCTACTGCTTTCCCAGGCCACAGCAGAGAGCTGGTTTGGAAGTGGAGCAGCCAGGACTTGAACTGGCGCCCATATGGGATGCCGGTGCTGCAGGCTGGGGCTTTACCCCACTGTGCCACAGCAACAGCCCTGAACACTTTTTAAAGTCAGTCAGTCTGTCTATCTATCTATCTATCTATCTCTATATATCTATATATAAAACATCTGTGTCTATCTAAAATTAAACATGAGTTCTTACTAATCCATTCCCACAGGCTCATTCTGGAATCCTCCCCTTGCCTAACTATAAACTCTTCTTCCAACAGGGAAATCCTGGTCCCCACCATGCACCATCCGTTTACTTACTAGTCCAATCCCAGTATACATGTACAGAAGTGTCAGAACTGTTAACCTGCACATCTTTATTAACTGCAGTGCAGGGCGTATTCGTAGTTCATTTTGTAATTAGTCTTATAGCCTCATTTCCAATTAAGAAAAAGGAAGGTAAAATTATATTTTATCTTTCCTCATTCTTCTCTAGCACTCTTCCTTACTGAATTTCTGATTAAATAATTTTCCTATTCTCAGGAGAACTTCTTTTAAACATTTCTTGCAAGATTTGGTTGTCTAAGAAAGTCCTTACCAGGGCTGGTGCTATGGTTCAGCGGGTTAAAGCCCTGGCCTGCAGTGCGGGCATCCCATTGGGTGTGGTTAGAGTCCTGTCTGCTCTGCTTCCGACCCAGCTCTCTGCTAATGCACCTGGGCAAGCAGTGGAAGATGGCCCAAGTCCTTGGGCCCCTGCATCCATGTGGGAGAGCTGGAAGAAACTCCTGGCTCCTGGCTCTGGATCGGCTCAGCTCTGGCCATTGCATAAATTTGGGGAGTGAACCAGCAAATGGACCATCTCTCTCTCTATTTAGACCTCTCTCTGTAACTCTGCCTTTCAAATAAATAATTTTTTTTTAAAAAAAAGAAAGTCCTTATTTCTCTTTCACTTTAAAGAATACTTTTACTGGACACAGAATTCTATGTTGAAGGTTTTTTTTTTTTTCTTTCAATACAGAACATTTCACTCTTTTCATGTTTGGTTTCTGGAGAGAAGTCCAATATAAGTTTTAATGTTCCTTTATAAAGTACTGCCTGCTTTCTCTGGTTTCTTTCAAGATGTTTTCTTTTTCCTAGTTTCCTGCAGATTGAATATTATATGCCTGGGTTCAGAGTTTCTGGCATTTATCTTGTTGGTGTTCTACGTACTTCTTGGATAGGTGGTTGGTGGCTGCAATTAACTTTGGAAAATTCTTGGGGGCCAGCACTGTGGCGTAGCGGGTACAGCCACTGCCTGCAGTGCTGGCATCCCATATGGGCACCAGTTCGAGTCCCGGCACTCCACTTCCAATCCAACTCTCTGTTATGGCCTGGGAAATCAGTAGAAGATGGCCCAAGTCCTTGGGCCCCTGCACCCACGTGGGAGACTGGGAAGATCCTGGCTCCTGGCTTTGGATTGGCACAGCTCGGGCCGTTGCAGCCATCTGGGGAGTGAACCAGCGGATGGAAGACCTTTCTCTCTGTCTCTCCCTCTCACTGTCTGTAACTCTACCTCTCAAATAAATAAATAAAAAATCTTAAAGAAAAAAAAGAAAATTCTTATTCATTTTTACTTTAAATATTTCTTTTGTTCCATTCTGTTTCTTATCCTAGTATTTTTTTAAAATGTATTTGACAGGTAGAGTTGCAGACAGAGAGAGGGAGAGACAGCGAGAGGTCTTCCATCTTCTGGCTCACTCCCCAAATGGCTGCAATGGCTGGAGCTGAGCAGATCGAAGCCAGGAGCCAGGAGCTTCTGTCGCCAGGTCTCTCCTCTGAGTGCAGGGGCCCAAGTACTTGGGCCATCTTCCACTGCTTTCCCAGGCCATAGCAGAGAGCTGGATGGAAGAGGAGCAGCTGGGACTAGAACCGGTGTCCATATGGGGAACTGGCATCCATATGGGATGCCGGGGCTACAGGCGGAGGCTTAGCCCACTATGCCACAGCATCGCTCACCACCACCCCCGCCTTTTTTTTTTTTTTTAACTTATTTGAAAGGTAGAGTTACAGACAGAAAGGGAAGGTCAGAGAGAAAGGACTCCTAGTATTATTATGTGCCTTTTATAATTGTCCCACAGTTCTTGGATATTCTCATCCATAGTTTTCATTCTTTATTCCCTTAAAGTTTCCATTTGGGGAGCTTCTACTGACCTACCTCCAAGCTCACTGAGTCTTTCCCCTGCCAAGTTTAGTCTGCTGATGAGCCCATCAAGGCACTGATCTGTTACAACTGTTTCAATTTCTAGCATTTAATTTTCATCCTCTCTCAGCCCATCTCTCCACTTAACCCACCTGTTCTCACATGTTGTCTACTTTTTACAATAGAGTCTCGAACATCTGAATTAGTTGTTTTGACTCCATGTTTTTGGGACATTTGCCCATCTTCCCAGAGCTGTGAGATAAACATCACTGTCTTCTCTGTATCCCAGTCGGTGACCTTAGCTGGTTGTCCCAAGCACTTACAGTCTAATGAGGAGAGGCAGGATTTGAACCTGGCTCTCTGTGGTCTGTGTATGTGTGTAAACTTCATGCTCCTTCATCACCTCAGGAATCATGGATAGGAAGAGTCTCCGATATTACTTGCTCTTAAATTGACTTTATCCGCCCCAAACATAATTCTGTGGATGTGGGCAGAGGGGCGGAGCTCCCACCACGGCCGACACTTCCTGGGGCACTGGGCACCCACCATACACATGACCACCTCCCTCGTCTCATAGGAGAAAATGTTTTTGATTTTTGATGAATTTTAATTTATCTGGGAGGAGAGAGGATGGCAGGGGGTAATCTTCCATCTGCTGGTTCTCTCCCCAAATGCAGCCAGGAGCTGGGAACTCCATTCTGGTCTCCCACATGGAATTCTACTGGACAAACCACCCAGAAACTTCACCAAGAAAACAGGGGCTTGTATTGTGGCACAGCTGGTTAGGCTGCCACTTGTGAAGCCAGCATCTCTTACCAGAGTGACGGTTCGAGTCCTGACTGTTCCACTTCTGATCCAGCTCCCTGCTCGTGTACTTGGGACGGCAGCATCAGATGGCCCATGTACTTGGGCTCCTGCCACCTACTTGGGAGACCTGGATGGGATTCCTGGCTCTTGGCTTTGGCCTGGCCCAGTCCTACCTGTTGTGGTCATTTGGGGAGTGAAGCAACAGATGGAGGACCTCTGTCTGTCTGTCTGTCTCCCTTCCCCATTTCCACCCCCAGTCCTTTCCCTCTGCCTTTTACAATAAAGGAATCTTGGGGCCGGCATTATGGCATAGCAGGTGAGGCCGGTGCTGGTTCATGTCCTGGCTGCTCCACTTCTTATCCTGGCCTGGGAAAAAGCAGAAGATGGCCCAAGTGCCTGGGTGCCTGCTACCCATGTGGGAGACCTGGAAGAAGCTCTTGGCTGCTAGCTTCAGCCTGGCCATCGTGGCCATCTGGAAAGTGAACTAACAGATGGAAGGTGTGTGTATGTGTCTCCCTCTCTCTTTCAAATAAATAAGCAAGTTTTAAAAATCCCCAAATAAACAAATCTTTTAAGCAAACAAGTAAATAAGAATGAAAAGGAGGTTAGGTAGCAGGTTAAGAACCACAAGACGCATGCCTGTTGAAAGCGATTCAGGTACATTTTGGACCTTGATCACAATCAATCTCCCTTAAAGAACAAACACATTTTTTTGAAACAACTGAGAAATCCGAGCTCTGATAATGTATTTTAGATGTTGTAAAGGATTTTTACTTGGGGTGCTGAAGCCCTGATCTTTCGGAAATGCATTAGGGACAGGTTAGGAATTACATAGTGTGATGTGAGGTGCACAGGGAGAGAGATGAACCCAGCCTGGCCATGAGGCAATAAATAATGGAGGGCTGGGGGCCGGCGCAGTGGGTAAAGCTGCCGCCTATAGTGCCAGCATCCCATATAGGCGTGAGTTCGAGTCCCAGCTGCTCCACTGCCAATCCAGCTCTCTGCTGTGGCCTGGGAAATCAGCAGAAGATGGCCCAAGTGCTTGGGCCCTTGCACCATGTGGGAGACTCGGAAGAAGCTCCTGGCTCCGTGGCTTCGGATTGGCGCAGCTCTGGCCACTGCGGCCAATTGGGGAGTGAATCAGTAGATGGAAGGCCTCTCCTTCTCTCTCTGTGTAACTGACTCAAATAAATAAATAAATCTTTAAGAAAAAATAATGGAGGGCTGGGCCCAAATCCTAGGGCTTCATAACATTGTCTTTTCCAGACATTTGAAAATATCTACTGAAAAAGGCAGAATATGTTTTTGCCTCAGTGATTTTATGGTAATTAGGATGATTAAAAAGAAGAAGAGGAAATTTTTTTGCTTCAGGAGTGTGAGCATGTGTCAAAACATCAAATTGTGCACTTCAAGTACATTCATTTTAAGTCCACTATAGCTTAATAAAGACATTAGAAAACCAAAAGTATTAAAACTCAAAAACTTGTTGCTTCCTCATTATTTTGTTACTATCTGTTATTGGGTTTATGTGTGGCTCTCTTATGAGTTTGGTAGACACAGACTATAATGAGGCATTCTGCGAATCTTTCTCAATCCCACTTCCAGTAATATGCTGGCAGCTTGAAAGTCATTACCGAGGGGACCCGCCAGCTGGCAGGACTGAGACCCGGCCTCTGCAGTGGACACTCGTAGTCAGCTGCATCTGGCCAGGCACCTGGGAAGGGCAGAGGTCGCATGCCAGCTCCTGAAAGCTTTCACTGAACTGCAACTTAGGAGGCGTCTTGTCCCTGTGGATGTCCACGTGGGCAGGCTTCCGTTTCAAGCAGAGGTGGGCCTCAGGGGGCTTCCTCCAGTGTCCTCATGCTGGACCAGGGGCCTGCACGGTCCCTGTGTGTCTATGGCGACCCCCTGACCATCTGTGCTCAGTGAGGTTATGGGTCAGCCTGGGCGAAGATGTTCATAAGTCACCGCCCTCACAAAGCCCACCTGGCTGAAGCCTGTTTTGTGTTGGCTCCGGCTCTGCTGCCTCTCTCCACCATGGACTTTCTCCTCTGAGCGAGGGCAGCCTCCGGCTGAAGGCTCTCTTCTATTAGCTGAAGATAAGCTTTCACAGGTTTATTTGTAAAGATTGATTTATTTTATTTGGAAGGCAGAGTTACAGAGAGAGGGTGAGACAGAGAGAGATGGATCTTCCATCTGCTTGTCCACTCCCCGAATGCCAGGTAGAAGCCAGGAACCAGCAGCTTCCCCCAGGTTTCCCACGTGGGTGGCAGCGGCCTAGTACATGGGCCATCTTCTGCTGCTTTCCCAGGCTATTAGCAGGGAGCTGGATCAGAAGTGGAGCAGGCAGGACTAGAACCAGTGCCCATTTGGGATGCTGGCATTGCAGGCGATGGCTTAACCTGCTGTGCCACAATGCCAATCCCAAGAAATCAATCTTTTTAAAAAATGAACCGAAGTGGATCTGGAAATGAAAGCTTGCCTGTATTTTTCTGCACATCACGAAGCCTTTCTCTAGTGTCAGCACTGAACAAGGCAGGTGTTTGAAAATTCTCCACATTCCTTACACTCACAGACCTTTTTCCACCCGACACTCCAGTGTACAGGCCAAAGCTTTGGCAAAAGGATCCCCGACATCTGTCACACTCATAAGGCCTTATTCTCGTGTGAACTTTGATATTAAAGAGGCTGACGCCTTGGCTAAAGAATTTCCCACATTTGCTGCTCTTTCAAGATCTAGTCCCATTGTGAACTCCAGTGTTGAATGCACATGGACTTGTTTCAAGAACTTTCCACAATTCCCTGCATTCCCAAGACCCGTCTCTAATGTGAATTCTCTGTTGTTTAGTAAGGCTGGCATTCTGGCTAAAACAAGTCCACACTGAGTACACGAACAAGGCCTCTCTCCAGTATAAATTCACTGGCAAAGAACAAGTCTTTTCACTTGAAGGCTTTTCCCATTCATTGAATTCCTATGTTCTTTCTCCAGGGTAGACTCTCTGACGCCGGGAAGGTTTATAGTCGAGGTATTTCACAGACTTGAGCATTTGCACACTCTTCTCCAGCGCAGACTCTCCCCGAATAAGTACGCGATAGCGTTAACAGCTCTAGGCTTCCTGCGTTTATTGTACTTCTAACGATTTTTTTTCACTGTGACCGGCTTTCCCACACTAGGTGGCGCTGTGTGGCCTTTCCTGCTCTATGTGACCTGGTGTGGAGGAGGCCTGAACAGACCAGGAAATAGTTGCCCATCTCCCCAGAAGTAAAGGACTTTGTGCACACGGGATCTGCAGCCCTTCATAAACAAGGCCCTATCCGCAGCCCTCCTGAACTATCTGCCTGTACTGGAACCCAGCTGGTGAGGGTTTATACTGAAGGAATCTCCACCATGTCCCAAGTGTGTGCTTTCTGCCTGGACTCTGTCCCCTTGTCCTCAGCGAAGCACAACATGTCCTTCAAGACCAAGACAAACATCTCGTGGGGCTGGGCTTTCTGGGGAGAGGGAGCTGCTCTGGGAATCCTGACCTGTGACACTTCCACAGAAACGCTCTGCTCCGGCGCTCCCTCGTCTTCCGCTCCACACCAGTAACCTGAAAGCAAAGAAATGCAGTGAGGTGCATGTGGACTTGAACGAGAGGGTGCAGCGGCCTCCCAGTGTCCGTCTGTGCACCAGTGAACAGGTCCGTGTGAGCTCGTGGGACTGTTTTCAGGAGGAGGAGGCCTGGGTGAGGTTGAGGAAGCAGCTGCCCTTCGGTGATGGTCTTCCAAGAGTCACAGCTCGGGACAAGCCTCAGCGGGCAGAGCACAGAGGACGGAGCGCAGCACGAAGAGGAGCCGCAGGGTCTATGCTGACCCCCTGTCAGAGGTCTGCAGAACTTGTGTTGACACGTGGGTGGCTGTGTAGAAGACTGTAGGCCCGAGGAAACCCAACTTCCAAACACAGGAGCTCACGTTCAAAGATACCTTATGGATATGTGTGCATCTCATAGCACAGTATGTGTGAGCCCGTGCGGGGGGAAACTGTGAGAGGGAGCAGTGGGCAGATATGGAGGAGATGTGGGACCAAGGGAGCTCAAGATTAGCCCCAGGCCAAAAATCACAAAAATGACAAACTGACAAAGTGTCAAGAGTGGGAAAAGGGGGGACCGGCACTGTGGCATAGTGAGTAAAGCAGCCATCTGCAGTGCCGGCATCCCATCTGGGCACCGGTTCGAGTCCCGGCTGCTCCACTTCCCATCTAGCTCCCTGCTATGGCCTGGGAATGCAGTGGAAGATGGCCCAGGTCCTTGGGCCCCTGTACCCTTGTGGGAGACCTGGAAGAAGCTCCTGGCTTCAGATCGGCCCAGCTCTGGCCATTGCGGCCATCTGGGGAGTGAACCAGTGGATGGAAGATCTCTCTCTCTCTCTGTCTCTCTTTAACTCTTTCAAATAAATTAAAAAAAATCTTAAAACAAATATTACAAAGGGAGTCTCATTGAAGGACACAAAGAGTGACCATGTTGCTGATGGCCATTCTTGACTCAAGCAGACGTGTTTACGCCAGCTCGAGGAAGGGAGTGGAACCTGGGATGGAGGGGTCACCTGGCCAGGGAGAGAAATGTGGCATCCAAAAATCCAACTGCAAGACTCCTGACCCCCTACACTGAAAGGTTTTGGGGCAGCAGCTACTGGGGGTGCTTGGGGAAATGGTAGGACAGTACAATAGCTCTGTCCTAGAAAACAGTGAGCCTACATCTATCACCCTGCTCAAAATAAAGAAAAAGAAAATTGGGGCAGTCCCTAGGGTCCCCATGTGAGGCTGCAGCTGTGTCTGGGGAAGAGAGCAAAGGCAACGCCTCACCCAAGGCACTGGGGCAGACGTGAGGGCCTTACCCAGAGAGGTCATGAGCGCGAGGTTCTCCAGCATCACGTCGCAGTACAGGAGTTTCTGACCTTCATCAAGGAGGTCCCATTCGTCCCACGAGAAGTACACGGCCACATCCTCAAAGGTCATATACTCCGGCTGCAATCGGGACAGGTGACGTCACCAACCGCTTGTCTCGAGAGGCCCACCAAGCCATCTCTCCATAATCCACCGCTTGCCCACACTCCTCCCAAGCTTACAACTCAGGGGGGATATCAGACCCTGGTGCCAGCTGTGACTGCTCCCTCCCACGGCCCCACTGGTCAGCGTATCTGGCCCTCAGCAACAATGAGCAAGTCAGTGGATGGACATGATTTAAGTTCTGGGTCTGCCGGGCAGGGCCCTACTCTTAACCCTACCAGGAAATTACCAGAAAGTCTCCCGAGACGAAGCCTTCCAAGTATAACCAAATTGGACTTCGCCTTCATCTGTGGCAGGGCGCTGGGACATCTGTTCATACTCCCTCTCCATGTGCGTATCGTTCTTTAGACTGTACCTCCCATTGCTACTCTACCCATTGCTACTCTACTTTCCTGCCCACACTACAGGCCTTCCCTGGCCTCTTCCCCAAGCGCTCGTCACCACATGGCATCAGGAGAGTGCTTGGTAGATCCCAGAGGGCTACTGCAGATTTCCAGTGGCTTACACTGCCAGGGGCAGCCCTAGCTCCTGCTATGAACACCTTACTGCCTGGTTCTGTTTCTTGTGTTGATCTCAGCCATCAGAATGATATGCAGACTTCACATCTTGCCCTTGCCTTCCCAGTGGCTCTACCAGATAACTACACTGGCCCTTGGGCAAATCCACCAGCCTGGGTGAAACACTTCCGGGTCACCTAAAAGTCCTGGAGAGTCCACAGAGCTGTAAGAAGCAGCTTCAGTGTAGTCTTTCCTCTAACACTCCTGCGCCCCTGCACTGCCCTCAGCAGCCGTGGCTACCCACCAGGCCACCCGTTCCCTGCTCGGGCCCATTACGGTCAGTCCCCCCCGCCCAGTAGTGTTTATAATGCCCACTCTCCCCAGCCAGATGCCCCAGAGAGAGGGCCCATCCTCAGAGGCCCCATCCTCCCTTCTTGACACGCTAACAGTGCCACCACCGTGACCTGAGGTCACTCTAACCATGACTCCCCCCGCTCCACCTCACTTCACCATCTGGCCACAATGAAGAACACACTAGATCATACTGGATGTGACCCACTTCTGGGAAATGGAATCAGCCACTTGTGCTCCCATGTTCACCAAAGTCCCACCCACAACAGCCAAGATATGACAGCAACCCAGCTGCTTATCAACAGATGAGTGTACAAAGGAAACGGAATGGCATTCAGCCACGTCAGAGAGTGAAATCCTGACGTCTGCCAGGAAATAGATAGAATGGAGAGCATTATGAAACAGGCCAGACACAGAAAGACAACTACTGTACATTGTCTCTTATACGTAGAAGTTGAAAGAACAGTCAATTTGAATTTAGAACAGTGATTACCAGAGATTGGGGAGCATGGGGAGGCTGAGGGAGGTTGGGTAACAGGCACCAAAACTCAGACGGAAGTAACAGATCTTAGTGTTCACAGCACAGTGGGGTGACTACGCACGCTATGTAGATGTGTTGAAATATTCACTGTACCCATAAAAATGTACGAGTATTGCACTGACACATTTTAAAAATAAAACAGTTAAGAAAAAGAGGCCCCTGGCCCAAGGACTTGGACAGTGGCTGAATCCCAAGGTGTGTGGGCAGGGGTTGTGACCAGTGAGAGTCTACTCACCTGCGTAGGGGGCGTATGCACTTCCGTGGCCATAGGAACCTGCAGGAAGAGAAAGGCTATGAGAAGTAGGCAGAGACGGATTCCACGGGCTCCGCCGTCTCCTGTACCCCTGGCCAGACCTGGAAGCAGGTGACCTTGGAGTGACTGCATGACCTCTGCACTCCAGCCCCCAGTGCTGCCTCTTATTCGCTTTGCGACTCTGGACAAGGACTCAGTGGCCCCGGGGTGTTGATCTGCTCTCTCCTCTTGCAGCCCGTGTCCCTCAGCCCGTGTCCCTCCTTTGTTCACAACCCCACACCATCAGGACGTACACGGCCTTGTTCTGCCATTCCAGGCGTCATTTCTCTTCACACCCTGACCCATGAGGACACACGTGGACCCAGGCTTTCAGGAATGCTCCCAGATTGGGGGCTCCTCCAGCCTTTGCACATGCTAATCTTTCCAGTCGTAATGCCCTTCCGTGCCTCATTACACTGGCTTTCATAAATGGGGGCAAAATCTACATGCACCCCGACTCCCGTGCTAGACACTAGGGCCTAGCCTGCAGGGCCCTGAACTCCCATAACTTAGGGCTTTAGGATTTGAAAACAAGATTGTTTTGTGTGTGTGAGGGGCCAGGGTGGGGGCCCAAAGGTCGCAACACCGTCGGCGAAGGCACCGTGATCTGAGCCGCGAACCACAACCCACAGCACCTCCACCTCCATCCCAGCCCCAACGCTGGGTCGCCATGAGCCTCAGAGCCTCAAATCCACCTCTGCAAAGGACTGACGATGGCGCCTCTTGATCCGTCCACTTCCTGTTGCCTCTGACCTGGCTTTGCGCTCTAGAACCAGCCCGCAAACGGCCAGCACGACGGCCTCGCCGGAAGTCCTGCCCCCTCTCTTTCGCTCCGAACGCTAATCGCCCGTCTCCTGCGCTTTCATTGGATGAGCGCTGCTGACGCGGCGCAGAGCACTCTGGGTAAGGGCGCCGCAGTGCTCGCAGTTCCACACCGAGTCAAAGATGGTGGACAGTGCGTCCCCAGGCTCGGAGAGATGGATGGACGGAGTCAGGATTCAGTCACCAGAGTGGAGAGGCTGGTGGTTCAGGCTGTCGGTGCTCTGAGCAGCTGACGTAGGGTTTCCTGTCCTCCAAGGCTACAACTCCAAAAGGAACGGTGGTTTTATGGTGTCGGAGCCAGCGCGCGTCCCTTCGCGGCTGGGAATAAAACATTGGCTTACTGCTCTTCGAATGGGTGGAGCCTACAGAGCTTGGTTTCCTAAATCTCAGAATGTCGAGCCGCAAAGCCTCCAGGCGGGGGAAGAGGGGTGTTGGGCGGCCTGGGTGGTGCTCTGCCTCGGATTCCCACAGGAAACACGGAAGTCGGTCGTTGTGTCCAACCCAGAGAGCAATGTTGTATCCATACTGTGCTTCTTACCCTGTCTCTTGAGATGTATTCAGTTCCTTCTGGAAGTGCGATCCCCACCTCAGCTGAGAGCGACTGGCGCTGTGCTGTCCTGGGGCGGAGCGGGGGCTGCAGGGTCACAGCTGCCCGGGCACCTGGCGCCGGCCCCGACCGCAGCTTCCTGCTAGGCATGCCCTGGGAAGCAGTGACCACGGCTCGCAGAACTGGGTCCGTGCCACCGATGGGACTGAGTTCCTGGCTCCTGGCTTTGGTCAGGCCCAGTCCCAGCTTTCCTGGGCATTTGGGGAGTGAACCAGCAGACCGAAGTGCTCTCTCTCTGCTTCCAAATAAAAAAAATGTTAAAGTCTTATTTTGTCTGATATTAGTCTAGCCACCAGGCGACCTGGTCACTATTGACAAGGAAGGTATTTTTTCTGTCCTTTCTTCCAATCTTTTTATGTCTTTCCTTATAAGTAGCATACAATTAGATCATGTTCTTTAATCCATTCTGCCAGTCTCTACCATTTTATTGGAAAATTTAATCCCTTTTCATTTAAAGTTATTGATAAGGAAGGACAGTGGCGCCATTTTGTTACTTGTTCTCTAATGTCATACGCATTTTGTTTCTCAGTTCCTCTATTACTACTTCCTTTGTGGTTTTTTTTTCCAGAGGGAATCATTTGATTCCTTCCCAGTTTTTTTTTCTGTAACACGTTATCTTGTTAGTGGCTACCCTAAAGATTATGATGAACATCTTAAAAATGATAGGAATCTAATTTAAATACCAAGTTTATTGATATACAAACTTCTGCTTCCAAATAACTTGAATCTTCTTTATGTTTTTGGTCACAAATGAAATCTTTATGGATTTTATGCCTATTGAGCTAGATTTATAATTATTGTTTCTGCATTTGTCTTTAAAATTAATTAAAGGAAAAACTGGGATTTACACATCAGGAATACAATAACAATGGATTTTATATGACGTTACTTCAACCGCTTGGGGAAAATGGATTTATATAAGTTTATTGCAATAAAATTTTGAAATTCATGCATAGTTTTTTTTTGTGATACACATTTTCCATGAACCTTTTGAATATCCCTCATATGCATCGCTTTCAAAGTTTCTTGCACCAAAATAACTTACCTTTTAACTCCATGTTCCAAACTTTTTTAAGTATCCTCATATTTTCTTATAAGTATTCTTTACTGATATTTCTTCTTCCTTTTTCTTTTTCTTTTCTTTTTTTTAAGATTCATTTATTTATTTGAGAGGTAGAGTTGCAGACAGAGAGGGAGAGACAGAGAAGTCTTCCATCCGCTGGTTCACTCCCCAATTGGCCACAACAGCTGGAGCTGTGCCGATCCGAAACCAGGAGCCAGGAGCTGCTTCCGGGTCTCCCATGCGTGTGCAGGGGCCCAAGGACTTGGGCCATCTTCTGCTGCTTTCCCAGGCCATAGCAGAGAGCTGGATCAGAAGTGGAGCAGCTGGGACTCGAACTGGTGTGCATATGGGATGCTGGCTTTACCTGCTACACCACAGCACCAGGCCCTGTGGGGGAAATCTACTTTTCAGAAAGGGTGACTGCAGATTCTGGCTTCCACCCAAGATGTAGCCAGCAGGAAGGAACGCATTTCCTCTCCTTAGAACAGCAACATCACAAGGCTTGTTTAGTGTGAAATTCCTGAGTGTTTCTATTCAACCCTGCAGGGAGCTAAGGCAGAACAAATAACTGGCCCAAATCCAAGAGGAAAAGGGCCCCAACAAGAGAGAGGTGATGCCAACACACGCTGTCCTGGTGCCATCGCAGGAAGATGTCTAAGGCGACCAACCGCCCTGGCCTCCCAGGGGCCATCTTGGTTTCACGCTGAACGCTCCCTGTGCTGGGACGCCCTCCCCAGGGCAGAAGTCCCAGTGTTAAGTAACAGGTGAAGTTTGCAGAGCGGGGGTTTTTTGTTTGTTTGTTTGTTTGTTTTTTAATTTGACAGGTAGAGTTATAGACAGAGACAGAGAGAAAGGTCTTCCTTCCATTGGTCCACTCCCCTAATGGCCGCTCCGCGCTGATCCGAAGCCAGGAGCCGGGTGCTTCCTCCTGGTCTCCCATGGGGTGCAGGGCCCAAGTACTTGGGCCATCCTCCACTGCCCTCCCAGGCCACAGCAGAGAGCTGGCCTGGAAGAGGAGCAACTGGGACAGAATCCGGCACCCCGACCAGGACTAGAACCCAGAGTGCCAGCGCCGCAGGTGGAGGATTAGCCTAGTGAGCTCCGTGCCGGCCATGCAGAGCGGTTTGTAACCTCGTGTAGCTGCTCTTGCATCGCTGGCTGTTGGAGCTGACACATGCACACTGGAAGCATTCTAGGATGTGACGTCACGTGGAAGTCATACCTTAACTTGACGACACCTGGGGTGTGTAGCTCATCGATGGGCGCACAGGAAACCGGGCATCCTTTTCCTGCTACTCCGCTTCACCGGGCGGTGAGCGCCGCCGGACTTGCTCCAACTCCTGCTTTCCAGTTCTTTCCTCTGCTGCCTGCCTGGCCCTGCCTTCTACTAGTCCTGCTTAAAAAACAAAAATAACTACGGCAAATGTAGCAGCTTCAGACAGCTCAGATTTCTTCTCTGTCGGCCTCTGTCGCCCTCAGAAGTTGGAGGGAGCGATGGGTCTTCTGCTCGCGGTCTTGCAAGGCCAGCATCAAGGACCGGGGCCGGGACTGCTCGTCGGGGCCCTGGGCCAGCTTCCAAGATGACTGGTGTTCTGCAGGATTCACTTCCTTTTCTCCTTTCTTGGGTGGCTCCCTCCATCTGTGGGTCAGCACCAGTGGGTTGGACCCGTCTCATGCTTTGACTCTGACTTTCCCTTTCCGCTTTCTGCCTTTAGGGCCCCTGAGATTAGACAGGCCTACCCAGATAATCCAGGATAATGTCTTTATTTGCAAGTCAGCTGACCTGGGGCCCGCGCTATGGCGTAGTGGGCTAAGCCTCTGCCTATGGCACCGGCATCCCATATGCACACTGGTTCGAGTCCCGGCTGCTCCTCTTCTGATCCAGTTCTCCACTATGCTCAAGTGTTTGGGCCCCTGCACCCAGGTAGGAGACCTGGAAGAAGTTCCTGGCTCCTGGCTTCAGATTGGTGCTGTTGTGGCCATTTGGGAAGTGAACCAGCAGATGGAAGACCTCTCTCTCTCTCTCTCTCTCTCTCTCTCTCTCTCTTTCTCTCTCTCTCTCTCTAACTCTGCTTCTCAAATCTATAAATAAAATCTTAAGAAAAGGGCCGGTGCTGTGGCTCACTTGGTTAATCCTCTGCCTGCGGCGCCGGAATCTCATATGTGCCCCGGGTTCTGGTCCCGGTTGCTCCTCTTCCAGGCCAGCTCTCTGCTGTGGCCCAGGAGTGCAGTGGAGGATGGCCCAAGTGCTTGGGTCCTGCACCCACATGGGAGACCAGGAAGAAGCACCTGGCTCCTGGTTTCGGATCGGCGTAGCTCCGTCTGTAGCGGCCATTTAGGGGGTGAACCAATGGAAGGAAGACCTTTCTCTCTGTCTCTCCCTCTCGCTGTCTGTAACTCTGTCAAATAAATAAAATAAAAAATCTTTAAAAAAATCTTAAAACCGCAAAGTCAACTGTTGTACCAACTGCTCGCCTCAGGCCTGCTTTCACCTGACTCCTGGGGTCTGTGTGGTGACTCTGCGCCTCTTGCCCCCACCACGCTGCTTCCCTCAGTAGTCTCATATATGCAGCATTTCCTATGCCATGGAACATAACACATTCATGAGTAACACTAGGGGGCGACACCTAATTCCAAAGTTCGGCCTCCGAGAGTCTCCTTCTATTCACAAGTTTATCTGTGTCTACAAGTCTGTTGGTTGTATAGGTTTTGTGTATTTTTATTTTTAATAGTAGGGCTGACATTATTTATGTGGATTTAATAACAATGTATCCAAACAACTCAGCTAATGAATATCCTAGTGTCAACAGAGAAAATGAGGAAACATGACGGTCCCTAGATGTTAGCTACAGTTCCACAGCACAACTCAAACCATTGTCTGACTCCAGACAGTGTTCATAATCATAACTGCTTGCTTCCATGTACTTCTGATTATCCTAGGCCTTTGAAACTATGTAAATAATTCAGGGAACATTTTAATTTAATTTGGATTTATCTTTCTCTGTACTTCACCCAATATTCAATGAGGAGTTAAGACTGATGTGTGTTTGCACCTCACTCCTGCCTCTGAGGACAGAGATCTCTTTGGAAGAGACGTAAGCCCGGCACACCGGGTTCTAGTCCCGGTCGGGGCGCCGGATTCTGTCCTGGTTGCCCCTCTTCCAGGCCAGCCCTCTGCTGTGGCCAGGGAGTGCAGTGGAGGATGGCCCAGGTGCTTGGGCCCTGCACCCCATGGGAGACCAGGAAAAGCACCTGGCTGCTGGCTTCGGATCGGTGCAGCGCGCCGGCTGTAGTGACCATTTTGGGGGGTGAACCAATGGAGGGAAGACCTTTCTCTCTGTCTGTCTCACTAACTCTGTCTGTCCAAAAAAACAAAAACAAAAACAAAAAAAACCCCACACTTGTAATAAGGGTATGTCACAAAGTTCATGGAAAGTGTCTTGAAAAACTCAGTTATTTTGATGCAAAAACTTCTGAAATCCACACAGTTTTTTTCATAATATGCATTTCCCTTGCGATTTTTGAGGTACTCCTATATATTCCTGTTTTCTTTTTTTAAATATTTATTTATTTATTTGAAAGGCAGAACTACAGAGAGGCAGAAGCAGAGAGAGAGAGAGAGAGAGAGAGAGAGAGAGGTCTTCCATCTGCTAGTTCACTTTCCAGATGGAGCTGCACTGATCGGGAGCCAGGAGCCAGAAGCTTTTTCCGGGTCCCCAGCGTGGGTGCAGGGGTCCAAGGACTTGGACATAGCAGAGAACTGGGTCAGAAGAGGAGCGGCTGGGACTCAAACTGGCATGCATATGGGATGGTGGTGTTGCTACGCCACAGTGCCACTACCCCTTCCCCCGATTTTCTCCTTTAAGGAAAACTTACATGTGCATTGGTTTACTGGGGTTGCCATAACAAAGTACCACACACGAGGTGGCTTAAACAACACATTACTCACAGTTTGGGAAGCTGGAAGGCCAAGGTAAAGATGCCAGTAGGTTTCTTTTTTTCACTTATATTTCTTTTATAAATAAATTGATTCATATATAGTAGTTGCACATTTTCACGGGGCACAGGGCAACACTTCAGTGCAGATACACAGGGCAAGCCGATCAAGGCTGGCAAATAGGCTTTCCTTCTCCTCCTTTCCCCACGTCTGGAGCCCACCAGCTCTCCTCCTCCGGCTCTTCAGACAGTGAGAGGCTCACGCCGTGGACACTGTGCCGTGGGACACTACACCTTGCTGCTTCTGTGTTTTGATACCCATTATGTTCCCTCCATCTCTTCCCTCTCCCTCACCGTCCCCAGCTTGCAGCAATCACTATTATAAATGAAGATCAACTTTTTTTTTTTTTTTAAACCTCCACTTAGGAGAACACACAGTATGTGTCCCTCGTGTCTGGCTGATTTAATGTGATCATTCTTAGCTTGCAGATGGCCAACTTGTTGCTGTGTCTTCCCATGGTCGTACTGAGTCTGCGCCCTGTGGGTGCTAACCTGGTCTTCTAAAGACGTCAGTCGTATTGGATTGGACCTCACTTTATTGCCCTTTAAAGGTTTTTTTTTTTTGTTTTGTTTTTTTTTTTTTTTTTTTTTTTTTTTTTTTTTGACAGGCAGAGTGGACAGTGAGAGAGAGAGAGACAGAGAGAAAGGTCTTCCTTTGCCGTTGGTTCACCCTCCAATGGCTGCTGCGGCCGGCACACTGCGGCCGGCGCGCTGCGGTCAGCGCACCGCACCGATCTGAAGGCAGGAGCCAGGTGCTTCTCCTGGTCTCCCATGGGGTGCAGGGCCCAAGCACTTGGGCCATCCTCCACTGCACTCCCGGGCCACAGCAGAGAGCTGGCCTGGAAGAGGGGCAACCGGGACAGAATCCGGCACCCCGACCGGGACTAGAACCCAGTGTGCCTGCGCCGCAAGGCAGAGGATTAGCCTAGTGAGCCGCGGCACCGGCTCTTTTAAAGGCTTTGAGCACAGTCGCCTTCTGAGGGCTCAGGGGCCAGGACTTTAGCACAGACATATTTCAGACATACATTCCAGCTAATAACATTGTGATACGTGTCATAAATATAGGAAATTGTGGAATACATAATTGTATGTGAAAAGCAGACACACACGCACGCACACCCACACTCACAGCCACACACATACACATCTTCCATCCATAGGTTCGCTCCCCAAACGTCCACACTGCAGGAGCTGGGCCAAGCCAAAGCCAGGAGCCGTACCTCAACCTGGGTCTCCCACATGGCTGGCAGCATCTCAGTTACCTGAGCTGTTACCTGCTGTCTCCCAGGGTGTGTGTTAGCGGGAAGCTGGAATCGGAGGCACAGTCAGGACTGGAATCCAGGCACTCTGCTACGGGACGCAGGCCTTCCCAGTAGTGTCTTAACTGCCACTCAAAATGCCCTCCCCAATACCTACATGGACGTTAACGAATCTTTCTCAAGTTGATGCCTACATAACTACAGCCTGAAGCCACACAAAGAGCGTTAGCAGTGTCAGAGTCCTGAGTGTTCCTCCCCAACACAAGAGGAATACGATGTCTTCACATTTCCAATTTGTATTCCCCAACTTTTTTGGATCCTTTTTTTCCTATTGCGCACAAATCCCTCAGAGGTAGTTTGAATGTGGTTGTTAGCGACCTTTAGTCTGTAGCATGTGCTCTGAGTCGTCTTATAGCTTCTGCAGAGGGAGGGTAAGGTTCGCCCACCTTACCCCACACTTCCCTGCGTTATCTAGTCTCCTTGTGGTTGAATGAACGATTCACCTGCTCTGCTGCCACTGCGCCTCTGTACTGCTCTCAATGAGTGCTAATGAGAGTGATACTGCTGCACATCTCGTCTTTTTTTTTTTTTTTTTTTTGACAGGCAGAGTGGACAGTGAGAGAGAGAGACAGAGAGAAAGGTCTTCCTTTTGCCGTTGGTTCACCCTCCAATGGCCGCCACAGCTGGCGCGCTGTGGCTGGCACACCGCACTGATCCAAAGCCAGGAGTCAGGTGCTTCTCCTGGTCTCCCATGGGGTGCAGGGCCCAAGCACTTGGACCATCCTCCACTGCACTCCCGGGCCACAGCAGAGAGCTGGCCTGGAAGAGGGGCAACCGGGACAGAATCCGGCACCCCAACCAGGACTAGAACCTGGTGTGCCGGCGCCGCAAGGCGGAGGATTAACCTAGTGAGCCGCAGCGCCGGCCACACATCTCGTCTTTATAACTGATGCTCAGAAGAGTGTGTTTTGGACAGCAGCACTTCACACGCTTTTCTTAAGGACCTTTCATTGGGAAGATATAAATATCCTAGGTGTTTATGTACTTAATTACAGAATTTCAAAATATACGGGCAAAGACTGACCAAACTAAAGGATAACAGGCAAATAATAATCAAAATGGGAGATGTTAACGTTTCTTTTTCTCTTACTGCTTCAACAGACAACAAAAACCAGTGCAAAAGATTTATCTTGATTTGTATCACACTTTATCCAACAGCTGGACACACATTTGCTTTCAAGTGAACATGAATATTTATGATGATACACATATCCTAGGTCAAAAAAATTCCAAGACATGTCGGAAGATGGAACACATTAATAGTACATTCTCTGACCGACCATAGTGGAATTAAAATAGAAATCAACAAGATGTCTAAAAAGTCTTCAAATATTTAGAAAGCAAAACACACTTTTACATAACCAGCAGGTCCAAGGAGAATAAAGGAAAGTAGATACATTTTGAATAAATAATAGTTGAAAACACAGCAAATCAAAACTTGGGGAATGTAGTTAAAGCAGTGCTGCGGTGTTTACATTAAAAAATTGAAAAGTCTAAAAATGATTTAATTTCCACCCCCAAACAGATAATATAAGTTAATACAAAATAGACATAAATATCAATTATAAGCATAGAAATAGAAAATATACAAAAGAGAAAGCAAAGCTAAACATGGACTTTTCATGATGAATAAAATTGGTGAATGTCCACCACGTTCAAAAATTATGAGAAAACTCAAATTACCAATGCCAAGGAAAAGAGGGAGGCATTGCTACAGGCCTGGCAGATATTAAAAGGACAACAAACGATTATAAAAACTTTTCCAGGAAGAAATTTATGGCTCCTAGTAATTTTCCTGATAAACTCGATCAAGAATATAAGAGATACTTTACTAGTATACACAAACTCACAAAAAGTAGAGGAGGTGGCAATTTCTCCTAATTCATTCTGTGAAATGAGCATAACTCTAACATGGAAACAAACTAAATGTACACAATAGTATCACTCGTGGGTAAAGACGGGAAAATCTTTAACATTTTATGAAACCAAATGTAACCAAATACAGAAGGCTGATACAGCATTACCAAACAGAATTTGAGCCAGTAATGCAAGGTTGGCTTAATAATTAAAATCCGTGTTATTTACCATCTGAAAAGAGGCATCAGAATGTCTCGAAGATGTGAGAGAATTGCCAAAATGTAGCATCCTTTCAAAACTGTCAGCAAAGCAGGTGTTGGAGGGCATTTCCTTTTTCTGGAGGGAAAGCAGGGTTAGGGATTTATCTCAAGAGATCTCGCCTTGGAACAGGAGGCTTGGATACCAGGGTGGATCCTGTGTCCACCTGATGTGCCCTGGCACCTGGGAGAAGACGGGCTGTAAACAGAGCTGTGGTTCGCTGCAGGCTCAGTGGGAAGACAGATGCCCTGGGGCATTGAACTGAGGATGGCTGATCTGTGTTCTGCATCTTCTGAGAACATCAGAGCCCGGGGTGGCCGTCTGGGTACCGCAGGCGTCAACCCAGGCAGGCAATGCATGTGTTCATTACAGGTGTGCGTGGTTGAACTACCCCAAGGACACGCACCTATGTGATGAGGAGGCACCGCAGTCAGGAGGTTAATGCATGAACGCTGGAATCAGACAGACTGGGTTCAAATCCTGGCATCTCCATGACCACCTGGGTAGCCTGAGGAAGATTCCCAAGGCTTCCACACTGTTGTTCTGAACTTGGAGAAAGTGGAGAGGAGCTGCCTGGCAGGAAGGGATGCGGCGTCCAGGCAGGTTGGGGCTCTCCAGCCCCACTTCAAACACCTTGCAGCCCAGCTGGTGATAACCATGGCCATGGAAGTGGTTTGTCTTTCTCCAGGACTTGGAGGGCCTACTGCTCCCTGGCGAATGAATCAGCATTGGCGTGGCAGAGGGGGTGGGAGTGACCAGCTGTCCTCCGTGGAGGCTGCGGCCGAGTGGACCCTGCACTGCTTTGTCTGTACCCCCTCTCCCCCATCTTAGCACATGTCCTGCAGCTGCCATCCTGGGCCTCAGAGGTGCTAGGACCCACAAGAGCCTCCTCCTTTCCTCTCCAAGTTTCTCTTACTCTGGTTGGTCCCCGGCGAGCTGGCCTCCACTGTGCCATGATCCGGGTTGATCCAGGGCTCCTGCTCTGAACATTCCCTGTGCCTCCAGGGAAGTCAGTGGCTCACGGGCACTGCTGGCTGAAGCTACCTCCCCGGGCACAGGAGCTGAGGGATCTGCCGGGCAGGCGTCCTTGGTGGAGCCGCTTCTTTTGGTACTGCTCACTCCCAGTCTTTCACAGTTCCCATCTAGGGTGGGGCCCCCAACTGGCAGCGGGGTGGGGTGGAGGAGTCCAAAATGAGGAGCCAGAAATTCCCAATGGGGAAAGCTGCTGGGCCCCGCCCTTTGCCTCGTAGTGCCTTTTCTTCACAGCCTTTGCCTACAAGCCCCCTCCGGTGCACCTGCCAATGACATGTCCGGGGGGACAGTGCATGGCTTGTCTTGGAAGAGAAGGCATTTTGGAGCCATGTCCACACTGTGTTCTGTTTCTAGGGTCAGACAAGCACACACTGCTCTCCATGGACAACTTTCTGGCAGGCTTTCCCCTCTCTCGCTCCGCGCGCCAGGCTGGCTGGGACCCCCTGCCCCAGCAGCTTATGCAGCCTACTATGTTTGTCGCTCACCTACACCAATACCTCAGTCTTCACTGACCAGCCCATCGCTGACTGGCTGAGCCCCTCACTTCCACCACGCAGTCAGCATGTGTGTGGACCCAACCTCCCATCCTGGTTGGGACATGGGCATAACCGACACGGACACCTTCCCTGTATCTCCTGGCCTCCTGCAGGAGCCAG
The DNA here is from genome assembly GCF_964237555.1 of Oryctolagus cuniculus. NCBI lineage: Eukaryota > Metazoa > Chordata > Mammalia > Lagomorpha > Leporidae > Oryctolagus > Oryctolagus cuniculus. Next base: position 20,503,775 of record NC_091449.1, on the reverse strand, counting down.
TGTGCGCTTCCTCCTGGTTGGCCAAGTCCATCCCAGCGTGGGGCAGGTCCGTGTCTCCACCATGCAACCCACATTTATGGTCAGCAGCCCTACCTCACTTTGAACCTCTCCTGTAGCCCAGCAATTACCCTTTAGTCACATTAGGGGGTCCAAGGAGCAGTGTCATGGAATCTCTTTCCCCAGAGCCCCTGTTTTCGCTGGTATATTCAGGAACCCAGGCAGAACCTTGGCCGGCGGCACAGCCAAGCTTGCCTCTGACCCTGCTGAAATTGATATGGCTACCGTATCCCCTTCCCAAATTCTCATTGGCAGTCTCACCTGACAGCTGTCGTAGCCCTGACCCTTTGGGAAATCTGGAAGGCTCAGGACAAGCTCCAGACTTAATCTCCACGGTAGCTCCGGCACCCAGTGGCGGCAAAAGGCTTTCGCACACCTGACACCCATGTCCTTTGGCATACGTGTGAGCGCCCAGCGGGGCCTTGGTGGCTCTGCAGGGTCCGAGCAGCCACTACTTGCTCTGGGGTCATCATGGAGATGCTCAGCACTGGGCATGGCTCACCCGTTGCTAGCCCTGCTTCAGTCCCATTGCCTTCACGGGCCCTGCAGTCCCGTGCGTGGGTGCTGGCAGCTCTCTGGCTGGTGTGTCTGCTTCAGGCCCAGCTCCACGTCTAAAGCAGTCTGGCTTTAGGAAAGGGCTAAGAGGGACGCCCAACATCTCAACTTAGGTTGGGGGAGGCTTAGGCCTGTGCACCGGCGTTCTTGCCATCCTATAAAGCACCTCTCATACAATTGGCCAGAATTTCCGAGAGCAAAACTTTCCAGGGAGACTAGCTGGGGCCTGCCCAAACAAAGCACACCTGTCATACCATCACTGAGCAAAAGACTCGTGCCCAAAGACACCTGTGTTCTTCCTTGCGTCAGATCGCCCGGAAACCATCTGGCCAAAACACATTTGTTGTAGTCGGAGGGGCCTGTGGTGGGAGTACTCCTGCTCTGGCCTGTGGTCGGATCACCTGGGGTGCACCTGACAGAGGCAGCTGTCTCTCGCAACCACACCTGTGCTTGGAGGCCCTTCTGTTTCCGCCTCCAATCAGAGCACCTGGCTTCACCTTGTCCCTAGCACATGTATTGCAATGGGAGGGGACAGCATGGTATCTGTCATGGAGAGCCTGTCCCTCCCGCAATGGCTCTGGGCACTTGAGGGCCCATAAGCCAAAGCAGGCCTGTTACTAATGGAGAAGGCCGCACCACTGAGACATGCACACCTCAAGACGTTGCTGGCCACAGCTTCTGGCGGACACCCAGGGGCCACTTGGCTTGAGCACATCTGTTGCTGCTGGAGGGGCTGGAGCCGTATCCGTGACTGTAGGAGCCACTCTGGACAAAGGCATCTTAGATCCGTAGATCCACAGAGTACAGGTGGTGCAATGGGAGGTGACGGCACCACACCTCGTGTTTGGGGACACTTCTGTTCCTACCATCTTTCCGAGCAGTTGGGGGCACTCGTGATGAGAGCACACCTGTTGTGGCCGGATAGGACAACACTTGGAGGAAGACATGTCTATTCTCATTGCCCTTCCGAACCCCTGGGGCCTAGGCCAGGGTGTCTGCCCCCTTTGACTTTGTGGGGGCTAACACGACTGAGAAAACATCCGATATTCCGGAATTTTTTAACCTACTTTTGATCATATCAAGTGGGCACTGCAGTGCATTGTGCATGGCAAGCAGTGTTTTCACCACCTGTTTAGGGTTTCCTTGGGGACAGAAATACGGGGGGATCAGCCCATTCATTTTCTTCTAGCGCAAGAGCTAGGATCTCAGCAACTAAAAGCAAAAGTTTCCTCCAGGAATGGCCAGGGGATCACAGGCCCCCCTCGGATGGATCTTGTTCTCCAGAGAGCAGGTTCAGCCCCTTCTAGTCATGTCAAACAAACTCAACCTGCCTTTTGTCTTCCAAGGCTAAGCCGCAGGCCCAATGCCTCTGGGGTCTGTGTATGTGTCGAAGGTCGCGGGTTCAGATGAGGCCGAACGTGGTGGCCTTGAGGCATCGCGCTGTGGAGAGAAGAGAGAGACCTGTAAGTACCAGCCAGGCAACACTCTGGTTTCAACTCCCAGCTCGAAAGACCCAAGCTCTGGGCCAGTTTTCCTCTGGCCTCAAAACTGTCAGGACACACACTGCTGGCTGTAGCCACCCCCTTTCTCTTACCTCCTATTTTTCTTTCCCAGGCTCTACCCATCATTTACTGGTCTGTCCATCCACCTGTCTACATACACATGGCGTTGTTCTTGTTAATTGGTTCTCTGCTTGTATGTTTTTGCTCTTTGACTCACTGGTAGAGGAAAATTTGACTTCTGTGAAGGGACTTCAAAATGCTCATGCAAGACAGAATTAAAAATAAGTTGGTTTTCATGGAAAAAATTGAAATCCATGCATACAAGGAGTCTTCAAAAATTCAGGGGAAATGCATACTGTGAAAAAACTACGCATGGATTTCAAAGTTTTATTTTGCACCAAAATAAACCATGGACTTCTTTGAAGTACCTTCCTGGGAGGGGCAATGTGTTGAGCCAAAGTTATAAGTGTGCAAAGTTTCCGTGGCCCAGGGAACAGCCCTACTTGACGAGAGTGTGCACTGACTTCTTCTTCTTCTTCTTTTTTTTTTTTTTAAGATTTATTTAATTATTTGAAAGTCAGAGTTACAGAGTTACACAGAGAGAGGAGAGGCAGAGAGAGAGAGAGAGAGAGAGAGAGGTCTTCCATCCGCTGGTTCACTCCCAAGATGGCCACAACGGCCAGAGCTGCACTGATCCAAAGCCAGGAGCCAGGAGCTTCTTCCGAGTCTCCCACATGGGTGCAGGGGCCCAAGGACTTGGACCATCTTCCACTGCTTTCCCAGACCACAGCAGAGAGCTGGATCGGAAGAGGAGCAGCTGGGACTGGAACTGGCGCCCACAGGGGATGCCGGTGCTTCAGGCCAGGGCGTTAACCCGCTGCACCACAGTGCCGGCCCCAGCGCTGACTTCTGAGGCTTGTGTTTCCCGAATGAGAGCTGAGGGCCCACGGGAAGGTAAGGTTCGGGGGGAGGGGAATGAGGCAACGCGGCCCCCTTTCCTGCTTCTCTCTGCGCCTCGTCGCTACTCTGACCCCACCCTAGGCTACATCATCCCTGTTGTGTGTTGAACATTTTGGCTTCCGTGTCTTCTCTTTTAATTTACACTTGTGCCAATAATACACACACACATGCGCGTGTGCTCCACCGGTTGAGGACTGGCGTGGCATCCACGCCTTCGAGCCTCAGGAGAAAAGGATGCAAGAAATCGAGCCTGCTTTGCAATTTGGGGAAAATTGCCACCTAGAGTGCCTGTCATATAGACGCTGTTATCCACTGTAACAGGCATCATGACGCTTTGGAAAACCAGAACCGATTCTCCTTTCAGGGAAATAACTAAGTTGTGTTTGGAAAAATAACCCGTCTGTTTCTAGCCTAAGCCACTAAGAATATAAAATAACTAGATTTATAATTTCACCCAGTCTTGGCTGGCTGTAGGACTGTGCAATACCAAGAATACAGTGTTTTCTGGGACATTTTACAACCCAGGAAAACCATCATAAATGCCGCAACGGCAGGGGCTGGAATAGGCTGAAGCCAGGAGCCTGGAACTCCATTCAGGTCTCTCGTGTGGGTGCAGGGACCCAAGCACTTGGGTCATCTTTCACTGCTTTGCTAGGTGCATTAGCAGAGAGCTGGATCGGAAGTGGAGCAGCCAGGACTCGAACCGGCACTCACAAAGGGTGCTTGCATCCCAGGTGGTGGCTTAACTGGCTGTGCCACAACGTTGGCTCCCACATGCTCCTTCTAGAAGGCCTTCACCAGAGCTGAATTGTGACCAAAATACCGCCCCCCCCCCATTTTTACAAAGTTAGCCAGCCTCGGGAATTTCATCATAGCAAGACCCCGGGCGAGGGGTAGTGATGGCTCACAGGCAAGATGGCTGCAGTGGTGCAGTGAGAAGTGAACTCTGCACACTCATATGTTTTGAAGTGCTCGCTGTTGGATTGCAGGGCAGGACCGTATGTGAGAGACAGAGAGTGGTGCATGGACTTGCCATTTGAGTTCAGACAAACTTTTGGCTTCATCAGGGCGTACTTGGCCACTAGCCTATGGACTCAAGTGACCGATTCAGAATGCATACTTGAGAAAGCAGAAATGGGGAAAACAGACTCGTGACCACGTGTGCTTGTGTTCACTGCACATAAAGTAAAGACCCTCACCATGAACCTCCATGGAAACGAATTTAGGACACCAGACTACAGACTCAAAATTATGCACGTGTTAGAGCAAATGTGAGAGACCCCAATTTATAGCCTTAGGATAGAAAGTTATTCTTGAGATTTAAAAGATCATAAAAAATTTTAAAAAGCCATGAGAAATAGAATTCCATTGAAAATTTTAAAAAAACTAGTTTTTAAGTGATAAACAAAATTAAGAAAGCACAAAGACTTAAAACTGATGTTCAAAAAAAGCTACAATGCAGAAAATGGGTAGGCAGCCATCATCAACTGGGCAAAACTATTTGCAAAACATCTATCTAGCAAATGACTGACACAGAATATGTAAAGAACTCCTCAAGCTACTCAAAAAAATGGGTAAAATAGTTGAGCAATCCCTTTAGAAGGAAAACATTCAGTAAGCATGTATGAACGTGTGTTCGTACTCATCAGTGGGCCAAAGCAAACAGGAGTAATCAAAGAACCGATTCACGGAACGAAAGAAGTCCTACAAAGAGGGAACCGAGTCTGTTCCCACTGATGTGAATTTCCAGAACTGCCACAGCCAAATCTGCAGTCACCCCAGGTTTCTGAAGCACTAGGGGGCAGGGGGTGCACCTGGGACCTGTCAGGTCGGGGAGCAAGGACGGCCCCTCCCATAAGGGATCTTCTTCTAAGGTCCAGGCGCTCCCTTCCTTTGCTGGCCGGCCTGCTCCAGGGACCAGGAATCTGACTTGCTGTGTCAGAGGAGCCACAGTCCAGGCACACCCATCTCAGGAGCTGGAGCTCCGTGGTAGTCGTCAAGGTGTTTTGAAGCAGACACTCTGACAAGGTCAAGGCATGTCTGCTTATATGGTCACTAAGCCTTTTCTGCACCCAAGCTTTCTTGTGGCTTTATCTTCCTACTTTGTGCCTCCCCACTACTGCCAGCCATCCTATTGCCCAGCGCACACCTACTTTAACATTAAGCTTTCTGGATGAATTATGTAAAAGGTATTGGAAGAGCAATACAAGAAAATGCTATTGGGGTGGGCATTTAGCCTAGTGGTGAAGATGCCTGCACCCCACCTTGGAATGCGTGGATTCAGTACCTGGCTCTGAGATTCAACGGTGATGGCCTTGCCCTCCGAAGGGATTGACGCAGCTCCCGAGGGGCACTGGCTGGTTCCTGTCACTGTGATTTGTTATCCATATCTGTATCTGTATCTGTATCTATATCTATATCTATATCTATATCTACATCTATATCTACATAAAAGTGGGTGTGGATCCTAAATTCCTCCGTCCTTCTGTGCTGCTGTGTGATCTCCTCTGCATGTACTCTCACCAGGGTGATGCTATTTGCTCTAAGACCCTCACCAGAAGCCAAGCCAGGTAGGCAGCTTGATCCTGAACTGTGAGCCTCCAAAACTGGGACATAAAGAAACCTCTTGGGGCCGGTGCTGTGGTGCAGCGGGTTAATGCCCTGGCCTGCAGCACCGGCATCCCTTCTGGGTGCTGGTTCTAGTCCCAGCTGCTTCTCTTCTGATCCAGCTCTCTGCTATGGCCTGGGAAAGCAGTAGAAGATGGCCCAAGTGCTTAGGCTCCTGCATCTGCATGGGAGACTGGGAAGAAGCTCCTGGCTCCTGGCTTTGGATCAGTGCAGCTCCAGCCTTTGCGGCCACTTGGGGAGTGAACGGAAGGAAGACCTTTCTCTCTGTCTCTCCCTCTCACTGTCTGTAATTCTACCTCTCAAATAAAATAAATACAATCTTAAAAAAAAGAAAGAAGAGAAAGGAAAGAAGGGAAGAAGAGACGTATCACTATATTCTTAGAATTGTATCTATGAACTACATTAAATCTTTTCTCTTTATGGTAATATCACATTAGCATGAGAATTGTGTTGTAGTAATTATCTTGTATTTGCTGTGACCCTGAAAATCTAGGGCAACACTAAATGTCTTAAAATAAAAAAGTTTAGTAAAACTGAAAAACTTCTATAAATATTGAAGAAGAAATAAAAAAGAGAAAACTGAAATGACCAATATTGGGATTACAAACGATTAAGATTCAAAAACGTGTTACAGATCTAAGGGACACGGAAGGGACAGTATGTGGCCACAGTCATCTCCCCGGGGAGAAACTGGTGGGTCTGAATGGTTTTCCCCAGGAACTAATAGCAAACATTCACAAACTCAGAAAACAGAGAAGGAAGCAACTTTTCCTAATTCATACTAGAAGGCCAGCACAGCCTGCATATCAAAAGCTGCCAAGAAAATGACATTAGTAGCCCTCGATAACAGAGACACAAAATCTCACAATATTTTAGTAAATCAAATCCAGCCAACTATAAAACAATCTTGTATGACTGAGTAGGTTTCCCGCAGGAATCCAAAGGTTGGTTTAACATTTAATAACATTGATCAATGGGATTCACCATATTAGGAAAATAAAGAAGACAGACATATGATTAATCTCAGTAGCTGTGGTTTTCACACCACTTAGACAACGTCCCAGGCAAGTAGGAATGGGAGAGAATATTCCATGTGTGTGATAAATCACATTTATGAAAAAACTTCAGTGGATAGTATACTGAGGAATTTTACCAGATGCTTAGCAACTAGAAAAGGCTATCTGTTATCTCTGCTTGTATTCTATATTTATGATGTTGTAGCAAATATAGAAGAAATAGTAAGGCACACAGATTAAAATGGAAGCAGGACTTTCAGTGTGGAAACATGACTGTGTGTGTAGAAGGCCCAGTGGAGCCTACAGAGAACCTGCAGGAAGAGATGAGGTTAGCAAGGTTTCAGTACAAAGGCGAACACATCAAAAAATTTTCTTGGTAAAACTACCATAAAACAACATATGCCTTGTGTACATATGTGCAGGTATACACACACGTATCATTTTCAAAGGTTGGGGAAGTTCCTCTTGGCCAATTCCAAGTTTTTATTAGGACCCTAACAGCTGGACCATGGAATTACTACAAGTGATGTCTGTGCCCTTGAAGCCAGCACGAGGCTGGTACCCACCTGTCATGCAGCTCGTGTACGTGTACTGGGGACGCACGCACTCACAGACAGCTGTGAATCAGGCTGCGCTTCCTGGAGGAGAGGGGCCTGCCGACTGTCCGTCCCTGTGAGCACAAGAGGAAATAAAGAGAAATAAAAGGCATGCAGATTAAAACAGAAGTAAAGTGAGCGGGATGCAGACAAACCGTGTAAGTCAAAAATACCAAGGGACCCACAGAGAAATGACCGTAAGTCAAGAGTGGTGTTAGCTAGCTCTCAGTGTACAAAGTCCACACACACACACACACACGGATTATCTGCATAGTATCAACGAACTGCTGAAAACAAATCTTCCAAAGATCCCGTTTAAAACAGCATTTACAAACCCCAGAGAATACTTGGGAATTTGCAAAAGTTTTGGAAGACCGATACACAAGCACTACAAAAACAGTGGTAGCGACGTTTAGGGAGTGGATCGGCTGATGGAAGATCTGTCTTTCAAAGAAGTAAATTTTTAAAACAGTGGTGGCAAACTTTCTCCTAAAAGACCAGATAGGCTTGGTGGATGCCTTGGTCTCTGTCCCATATCGTGTGTGTGTGTGTGTGTGTGTGTGTCCTACAACTCTGAGATTGTTAATGTGATTCTAGCTCGCTGACCATAACAAACAAGCTAGGAACTGCATTTGTTGGACTAAGGCCCTGGTGCCGATCCTTGCTATAAAACACCACTGAGAGAAAACATAAAGGACTAAGCCTGGAAAAGCCAGTGCTGCTAAGCCGTCAGTTTGGGCCAGGACTCGGAGAGTTGGTCCGTGGAGTCACTGTAAGAGATGTCGGCGTCCCTGGAGGCACAGGTGGACCCTGCATCCATCTGCTGTGCCTCCACCTGAGAGAACACAGCTCCCAGTCAGCGGCTGGGGTCTGCTGCAGAACTCAATGAAAAGACAATTCGCCCTTGTGAAACCCATGTGCTCAGGGGTCTTCAAACAGTTCGTGGAAAATATTATAAAAAGGCTACAGCGGGCCAGCACCGCAGCTCACTAGGCTAATCCTCTGCCTGCGGTGCTGGTACTCTGGGTTCTAGTCCCGGTTGGGGCGCCGGATTCTGTCCCGGTTGCCCCTCTTCCAGGCCAGCTCTCTGCGGTGGCCCGGGAGTGCAGGGGAGGATGGCCCAAGTGCTTAGGCCCTGCACCCACATGGGAGACCAGGAGGAAGCACCTGGCTCCTGGCTTCGGATTGGCACAGTGTGCCAGCCGTAGCGGCCACTTGGGGGGTGAACCAATGGAAGGAAGACCTTTCTCTCTGTCTCTCTCTCTGTCTACTCTGCCTGTTTTTTTTTTGTTTTGTTTTGTTTGTTTGTTTGTTTTTTTAAGGCTACAGCAGCAGGCGCTTGCATGCTGCGGGTTAAGCTGCTGTATGAATGCCTGCGTCCCATATTGGGGTGCCTTAGATCGAGTCCTGCCCCTACTTCTGACCCAGCCTTGGGCAGTAGGTGATGGCTCAAATACTTGAGTCCTTGCCATCCGTGGAGGAGACCTGGATGGGGTTCCTGGCTCCTGGCTTCAGTGCTGCCCAGCCATGGCTGTTGTGGGCATTTGGGGAGCCAACCAGTGGCCGGAAGATTCTCTCTCTCCCCATTACTCTACCTTTCAAGTAAATAAACATTAAAAAAAATAAAGCTATCAATGGATTCTAAAAACTGTTTTGCACCAAAATGAGTTTATCTTTTAATTTCACGTTTCCCCAAAGGTTTGGAAGCAGCCTTGGGTATCCCCAAGGATGACAGCCTGGGCGCAAGTCCTGTCAGCGTCACTGTCACTTTGTGAGCTGAGGCACTCACTTCTTTGAAGGCTTAAATGTTCTACCAAATTTATAACAAGGTGTGAAGGTAAACTGCCGGCCAGGAAGGGAAGCTTTGGGGTGCAGCAGGCAGAGAGCGCCGCGCCCCACAAACCATCACAGCCCAGCTCGGGGTGCTGGACTCACGCCTTTCCCGGGCGGCCACACGAAAGGTGCTCGCCCCCCAGGAGCTGGAGAGACGCGGTCCAAAGGGACAGTGAGTGTCCTACGACCTGTGCCGCCAGGATCAGGCGTGGGGTGGGGGTGGGGCTGGTGGCACCGACGGGCGCCCCCTGCTGACCGTCTCCCAACACCTGTCCGGCACCGTTCCCGCCCGCCCTCACCCGCGCAGGACAGACTCTGCCCTCCCGAGCCCCCGAGGGAAGGAGCCCCGAGGACCCCCTGGCTGTGATGGCCGCAGCCAGCCAGCGCCTCCTGGCCAGGCGCCCAGGATGCTCACTCTGCGGGTGCCTGGCCTCCGCGGTTCCCAAGAGCGGCACACAGCGCGGGGGCCATCTGGTGCCACACGCCTGCACCTGAGTGCGGGAGGTCCCCAAGGCGGCCAGACCGTTGGGCGTCCCCTTGGCCGTTTGCGGCTTTGACTTCGAGCCCCGCGCTCGCGTGCGCTCGGCTGGCGCATGCCTGTCGCGCGCTCCCACGGGGCTCGCAAGCCTCCGGCCGGCTGGAGTCGGAGGATCTAGTAGATCTGAGTTTTTCCTACCCTACTCCGAGAATTCACCGGCTCACCAACTGCTTTTTCTGGCAACTTCCTCAGCGAGCTTTGCCCCCGCCCTGTCACAGGCCTCACCACCCCTGGCCTGGCTCACCCTGCTGCCCCTGTGTCTCACTTCTGCTCCACGCCAGGGCCCTTCTGCCGCAGTTTCCGGTCTGACATCTTGGTGCAACATCCCTTCCAAGAGGTGGTGTCTGACGGGCCGGCTCAGTGTGCTTTCCGGTGCTGTCGGCTTTGTGCCTCCAGCCCGTCTGGCCCCTCTGGAAGGGCAATGAATAGACTCTCCCCTGCTTGCCACCTGCCACCTGCTATGAGGTCTTGGCTACCCAATCCCCGCACCCCCAGACCTTTTTTTTTTAAGATTTATTTTACTTATTTGAAAGAACTACAGAGAGAGGTAGAGACACCCAGAGAGAGAGAGAGAGAGAGAGAGAGAGAGGTCCTCCATCTGCTGGTTCACTCTCCAAATGGCCACAATGGCCAGAGCTGAGCTGATCAGGAGCCAGGAGCCTCTTCCCGGTTTCCCACGCGGGTGCAGGGGCCCAAGGACCCGGGCCATCCTCCACCGCCCTCCCAGGGCGCAGCAGAGAACTGAATCGGAAGTGGAGCAGCCGGGACTCGAACTGGCACCCACACGGAATGCCCCGCGCCCTAACCTTTGAGCAAGAGAAACAGAGGAAGGCCCTAGGAGAGGGGAGGAAAGGGATAGGTCAGGTGGAGGGTGAAAAATAACAGTGGCAGGTGGGTCAGGGGAGGGCCACCCATGGCCAGAGGACAGCACCACCACCAGCAGGTTCTTGGAGACCAATGGAGCTATCACTTCTTTAGTGCAGTCCCGGGCCTCAGAAGAAAAACTTCCATTCCAAGCACTCGAACTTCTTCTATGAGGCCATTCACCAAAGGCCACGACATCCACAGCTCACACCGGCCAGCTGGAGGTCCCCCCACCTCTCTTTTAAAGAGTTACTTATTTGAAAGGCAGAATTACAGAGAGAGGGAAAGACAGAGAGGTCTCCAGCCTGCTGGTTCACGCTCCAAATGCTCACAACAGGCAGGGCCAGGCCGAAGGTAGGAGCCAGGACCTCCATCCAGTTTTCTCACGTGGGTGGCAGGAACCCAAGTACTTGGGCCATCAAAACTGGTTTTTGAGGTTTTGATCCTGTAACATTCCAACTTTGGCTTTCCTGTCCATGTGCTCTGGGACCAACCCAGGCACCAGCTTCGTGTTGCTAGGACTCAGCTTTCTTTCTTTCTTTCTTTCTTTCTCTCTTTTTTTAAAGATTTACTTATTTATTTGAAAGTCAGAGTTACACAGATAGAGAAGGAGAGAGAGAGAGAGAGGTCTTCCATCCGCTGGTTCACTTCCCAATTGGCCACAATGGCCGGAGCTGGGCCATTCCGAAGCCAGGAGCCAGGAGCTTCTTCCGGGTCTCCCATGCGGGTGCAGGGGCCCAAGGACCTGGGCCATCTTCTACTGCTTTCCCAGGCCATAGCAGAGAGCTAGATCGAAAGTGGAGCAGCTGGGACTCGAACCAGTGCCCATATGGGATGCCAACACTGCAGGAGATGGCTTTACCCGCTACGCCACAGTGCTGGCCCCAGGACTCAGCTTTAAAGCAGGAACAAACACCTTGGTTCATGCTGGGAAAGGCTAGAACCTGAGAACCAGGGTCCTCCTGGCCTGTAGCAGCTTTTCTGCAACTACAGAAGCAAATCTCCCGCGAGTGAGTCTGTTCTTAGGAGACGCTCTATCCATGGGCCTCCAGGCAGAGGGTCACGGCAGCAGGACACGGAAGCTGAAGTGAGCGACGTGGCTGCTGTGTGGAGTAGGGCATATTGTGAACAAGCTTGCATCCTAGGATGGGCTCAGAAGAATGGGGAGTCATGAGAAGGGGGTAAGAGAAAAAAAAAAAAACAGACAAAATCATATGGAGATTTTAGAAATATTCCTGGAGTTACCTAAGAAGAAGAATTGAAGGAGTGCCAGGATGGAGACAGACAGCCTTAGGGGATTCTTTGCAGTGGTCAGAGCAGTGAGGCCTGCTCCTGGTCTGGAGGAATAGACAGAGGGATGGTAACGGAGCATTAGGAGGAGGAGGTGACTAGCTATGAGCAGGTGACAAGCTACGGCAGCACACCCAGGGCAATCTTAGATACATGCACTCAAGACATTTCGGCAGAAATGTTGTGAGTTCAGCGTAGGGAGTGTGATAAACTTAGGGAACATCCAGGTATTATTCAGAGGGCAGTTTTATTTTTAAGATTTATTTTATTTATTTGAAAAACAGAGTTACAGAGAGAGGTAGAGACAGAGAGAGAGGTCTTCCATCTGCTGGTTCACTCCCCAGATGGCTGCAACGGCCAGAGCTGCACTGATCCAAAGTCAGGAGCCAGGAGCTTCTTCCCACAGGTCTCCCACGCGGGTGCAGGGGTCCAAGGACATGGGCCATCTTCTACTGCTTTCCCAGGCCATAGCAGAGAGCTAGATCGGAAGAGGAACAGCCGGGACTAGAACCGGCGCCCATATGGGCTGCTGGTGCTTCAGGCCAGGACGTTAACTTGCTGTGCCACAGTGCCGGCCTCCAGAGGGCAGTTTATTCACAACTTTAAAAAAAAAATTTAATATGTGTTCCAAGGACTATTCTAGGAAGTAGCATCAATTTTAAAAAATGGAAAAAAAAATCCTGGGCTTGTATAACCTACATTTTCATGGGAGAAGAGAAACTGAACAAGAAACATAATAAGTGAGTAGATTACTAGCAGGTCAACCATCAACAGATTCTGTAGAGAATAAAGCGGTGTGTGGGAGTTGAACTCGGTGTTAGGGAGAGATGGTTCCAGCTCACACAGGGTGGACCAGGTGGGCTGCAATGGGAAGGTGAGATCTGGGGAGAAGCCCTTGAAGGAGGCGGCTGAGTGAACCCCAGCAGGATCTGGAAGAAGAGTATCCCGGTGCCGGGAACGCGTGCTGCGAAAGCCCAAGCAGCAGCGGGCAATCCGGTGGCCCTGGAACGGAGTCACCAGCTGGGGCAGTGGAGGAGAGGACAGAGGTAGGCAGGCAGGAAGGGACGCTGGGGGGCCTGGAAGGCTGTCCAGGAGTGCCGCCCTTGACTCAGAGGTGGGAATCAGGGAGCTGGCGTCCCAGGGTCATCAGTCCTGCGGGAGGCCAGCACAGAAGCGCGCAGACCACCGGCGGAGGGTGGCGCGGTGGGGGAGAGGGGGATTCTGTGTAGGTTTCCCTGGATTTGCGCTGGCCTAAGTGAAGGTCACCGTGGATGCACACTTGTCACTGTAGTTTTGGAAGCAGGCTGCTTGTGGAGAACCCCGAGAGGGAAAATGAGGACAAAACAAAAACATGGAGGGAGCATGTTGGAAAAATGCCCTGAGGTCCTCGCCCACACCCTTGAAACAGAAACCCAGTGACGTCAGATGCTGAAAATAAAGCTACTAATGTTTATGAGAAAATCAGTTTACAGCCTTAGGATATAAAGGATTTCCTTTTTCACAAAGACAATTTGTGTCTATTTTCTTTAAAAATTCTTTTTTTAAAAATAAGATTTATTTCCTGCTAATATGCCTGGGTAAGCAGTGGAAGATGGCCCAAATACTTGGGGCCCTGCACCCACATCGGAAACCCAGAAGAAACTCCTGGCTTCTGGCTTCAGCCTGGCTCAGCTCTGGCTGTTGAGGCTATTCAGGGAGTGAACCAGTGGATGGAAAATTCTGGCCCCCGCAAGACATCCTCCACCTGCTGGTTCACTCCCCAAATGCCTGAAACAGCTTGGCCTGGGCCAGGCTGAAGCCAGTAGGCTGGAACTCCATCTGGGTCTCCCGCATGGGTGGCAGGGACCTAAACACCCAGACCATCTTCCGCTGCTCTCCCATGTGCATCAGCAGGGAGCTGTGTCAGAAACAGAGCAGCTGGGACTTGTACCTCGTTCCCACATGGGATACGGGCATTGCAAGCAGCAACTTAATCTGCTGTGCCACAATGCCAGACCTGAGGGTGTTCATTATATTTATTTACTCATTTTATAGTGAGAGGTAGAGTTGCAGACAGAGAGAGAGGTCTTCCATTCCCTGGTTCACTCGCCAAATAGCTGCAACAAACGGAGCTGGGCCAATCCAAAGCCAGCAGCCAGGAGCTTCTTCTGGGTCTCCAACATGGGTGCAGGGGCCCGAGCACTTGGGCTGTCTTCTGCTTTCCCAGGCCATAGCAGAGAGCTGGATCGGAAGAGGAGCAGCCAGACTACAACCAGGGTTCATGTGGGATGTCAGCGCCTCAGACAGGGCTTAGTCCACTATGCCACAACACCTGCCCCTAATTAATTTATTTCTTAAAGATTTATTTATTTGACAAACATAGATACAAAGAGCGGGGGGAGAAAGAGAGAGATACCTTCCATCTGCTGGTGTACTCTCCAAATGCCTCCAACAGCCAAGGCTAGGGTATGCCATATGGGTGGTAGGGAGCCAAATACTTGTTCTACCAGCCCTGCCTCCTAGGGCCTGGTCTAACAGGGAGCTGAAGACGGGGGTGGGAGGTGGATACTGAACCCAGGTGCCCAGAGACGGAATGCAGTGTCTCAGCCACCAAGGCAAATGCCCCTGCTGTGTTTAGTCACCAGCCCAGTGAGGGTGTCTCATTGTGGATTTTGATCTGCATGTTTCTAGCGAGAAGTGATGTTGGACATCCTTTCACGTGCTTCTGGGCCATGTGTATGTTTTCTTTGAAGAAATGTCTATTCAATTCATTTCTCCGTTTTTCCAGTGGCTGGTTTGCATATTGGATTGCTGAGGTTAGGGCTCCTTCATATATTCTGGATATAAATCCTTTTCTGATACATGGCTTACAGGTATTTTCTCTTATTCCATCAGTTGTCAGTTGTCTCTTCACTCTCTTGCTAGTATTCCTTGATGGATAAAGAGTTTTTTATTTTGACGAAATCCAAATTTTTAATTTTGTTAATTTTCAATTTTGTTGCCTGTGTTTTCAGTATCATCTAGGTAATCATTGCCTAAATCCAATACCATGAAGCTCCATTCTATGTTTTCTTCTAGGCGTGTCAGCCCTTAGCTCTTAGGTTTAGATCTCTGATCCATTTTGAATCATTTTTGTGTATGTTGTAACCTAAAATCTAACTTCATTCTTTTGCACGTGGATATTCAAGTTTCCTAGCACCTTTTCAAAGGGAACCACAAAAGACTACTAATAACCAAAGTAGAATGAGACAGAAAAGCCAAGTTGGAGACCCCACATTTCTTGGTTTCAAATTATATTACTAGGGGCCGACATTGTGGCGCAGTGTGTTAACGCCCTGGCCTGAAACACCGGCATCCCATATGGGCACTGGTTCAAGACCCGGCTGTCCACTTCTGATCCAGCTCTCTGCTGTGGCCTGGGAAAGCAGCAGAAGATGGCCCAAGTCCTTGGGCCCCTCTACCCACGTGGGAGACCTGGAAGAAACTCCTGGCTCCTAGCTTCAGATCGGCACCGCTCTAGCCGTTGTGGCCAACTAGGGAGTGAACCATTGGATGGAAGACACCTCTCTCTCTCTCTCTTTGCCTCTCCTCTCTCTGTGTAACTCTTTCAAATAAATAAATAAAATATTAAAAAAAAGAAAAAATAAAACACAACTACTTTTTAAAATAAAATTATATTACTGCATTAGAAGTAATCAAACAGTATAATACTGGCATTAACAACAGATCCGTAGACCAACAGAATGTACGAGAGAAGCCAGCTTTCTGTGAGGATTTAACAGGATAAAGCACATTAACTGTAGCAGTGTAATCCTAACAGCTCAACACCTGAAAAGTTAGTGCTCAGTGAACTGTAAGTGACGATTAGGGGAATAAAAGAAAGCCAACATTAACCCGCACCCTCCGCCATGGCTCCCATGGTGACCCACGCGGCCTATCTGCACATGCCCCCCGAGGCAGTCTGGTCTCAGTTGGAAGGGTTTCCCAGCTGCTGAGTGCCGCGGGCGGGCCAGGGCAGCAGCGTCCGAGCCCTCGGTCAGCCTGCCTGGTGGTCCCTGCCCAGCTTTCATTTCATCACAATCTCTGCCCCTGACCTGCTCTGTGGCCCCCTCCCTTGCTGCCGCCTCCTGTGCCTCTCTCAGGACTCCTAGTGTCTCCTCCGCTCAGGTTCTTACCTTCTAGCTGGCTGGTGACTGAGTGCCACCACCGGACCACCTTGACAGCACCTCAAAGCCAAACTGGATTTCGTGGAGTTCTCCTGGGACTCTAACCCACCCTCAGCTGGCCCCAGGATTGGCCTTGGAGAGCTCCAGGGGCTACCGGATGAGCAGGTTGTGTGGGCAGGCTCAGATGTCGCTGGGCCTCAGGTCTGGCTTCCCCCTGCCCAGGAGAGGTTGCCCTCCCAGCCGGGAGGAGACCCCAAGAACCATGGCCCAGCTGCCTCAGACACATCTGGAGAAATCAAAATCCCACTCCTTTCGTTATGTGATCTGCCTTCTCCTCCTCGCCCTTGTCTTGACCTCCTTGGGCTGTACCTTCCTGGCACCGAGAAGCCAGAATCTGGAAGACACTCTGGCCAGGGCCAGTCTGGCTGCTAAAGAAATGAACCACCTGGAAGTCGTGAACGTATCAAGGTTGGTGTACCCACAGCCAAGCCTGCTACTGTTTTCTAAGGAGGATGTCCTTGTCCAGACACCTTGGTTAGCTCCAATTGTGTGGGAAGAGACTTTCAACATTGAGATACTCAATGAGCACTTCTGGCTCCAGAATGTCACCGTTGGGTTGGCCTCGTTTGCCGTGAAGAAGTACGTGGTCTTCCTGAAGCCGTTCCTGGAGACGGCAGAGGCCCACTTCATGGTGGGACACAGGGTGAAATACTACATCTTTACCGATCAGCCCAATGGCGTCCCGCCCATCCGGCTCGGAGCCGGGAGGCAGATGGCCATCCTGGAGGTCCCGACCCCCGCCGGCGGCAGGGAGGTGTCTGGACCCCGCATGGAAATACTCGGCCATTTCTCTTCTGTGCACTTCTTCAAGGAGGTGGATTACCTGGTGTGCGCACACGTGGACGTGACCTTCCAGGAGCACGTGGGCGTGGAGATCCTCTCCGCCTTGTTCGGCACCATCCACCCTGTCTTCTTTGGGCGCCATCGGGACACCTTTGCCTACGAACGCTGGCCCCAGTCGCAAGCCCACGTTCCGCTCGGCGAGGGGGACTTCTATTACACAGAGGCTTTATTTGGGGGTTCAGTGCCGGAAGTTCACAAGCTCGCCACAGCCTGTCACGAGGCCATGGCGAGGGACAAAGCCCGCCACGTTGAGGCTGTGTGGTGTGAGGAGAGCTACTTGAACAAGTACCTGCTTTACCACAAACCCACCAAGGTCCTCTCCCCTGAGTACATGTGGGACAAGAGGCTGATGGACTTGCCGGCCATCTTCCAGAACGTGAGATTTCAGGACAAGTGGGTGCTCCAAAGAATCACCAAGCAACCCAGAACGCGTGACGGAAGCGTCCAGGGAAGCGGGGAGAAGTCCAGGGGACAGGTAGCCTGAGAACCCGCCCACACGCAGTCTGCGTGTGCAAAATGGCTGCGGTCTAGCACACACCCCACCCCACCCCTCTCCCAGCTTAGTAAGCCGTAGCGTCCCCTCCAACCGTGAACACACAAGTGTGTGTACTCCTCTGGACAGGCCTGATTCCTGGGCTCGGGCACGAGTTCCAGAAGTTGCCACCTGGAGTCTCCCCACCCGGAGCTTCCCCGGCAGCCCTTCAGGCTGGGTGAGGCCGGCGGTCTCGTCCTGTGAGCCCGTGATAGCCCATAGTTCCCAGGGCCCCTCCAGGTGTAAAAGGCTCCAAATACCAGTTGTGTGTTTTTCCCATGTCCATGTTGAACAAGCTATTTTACACAAGAAGAGCTTGGGAGAGCGTTTTCTCTCCCTAAGGCAAATTGCAAATATGCTCCCAGGATCTCAGGGAGGTGTGAGCAGCGGCCGTGGTAGCAGAGCACGTGCTGGGGTCCGGGTCTCGCAGCGCGCACTCTACTCCACAGCTATGGCGTCAGGGGTCAGGGCTGTCTCGGGGCTGGCCTGTCATTTCAGCCCTCCATTCCGTCAAGGTGATCTCTGACCCTTGAACTCAGCTGCAAAGGAACAAGGATGCTGGTTGTGAGGCTTCCGGTTTGTTGCGTTGGTTTTTATTTTATTAGGGAGAGATGGAAGCAGGGAGGGGAGAAGGAAGGAGACAGGAAAGGGGATAGGGAGAGAGAAAGGGGGCAGAGAGAGAGAGAGTGAGTGAAAGATCCTATTCTCCCATGTTCCCATCCACTGGTTCGTTCCCCAAATGCCCACAGGGACCAAGGCTGAGACAGGCTGGGCCTGGAAGTTAGGAACTCTTTAAAAAAAAAAAAAAGATTTATTTATTTATATGAAAGTCAGAGTTACACAGAGAGAAAAGAGGCAGAGAGAGTGAGAGAGAGAGAGAGAGGTCTTCCATCCGATGGCTCACTCCCCAGATGGACGCAATGGCCGGAGCTACACCGATCTGAAGCCAGGAGCCAGGAGCCTCCTTCGGGTCTCCCACGCAGGTGCAGGGGCCCAAGGACTTGGGCCATCCTCTACTGCTTTCCCAGGCCATAGCAGAGAGCTGGATCAGAAGTGGACAGCTGGGTCTCGAGCCGGTGCCCATATGGGATGCCGGCGCTTCAGGCCAGGGTGTTAACCCGCTGTGCCACAGCACTGGCCCCCGGAAGTTAGTAACTCATGGTCTCCCACGTGTGTGGCAGGGACCCATCACCTGATCCCTCTGCATTAGCAGGAAGCTGCAGTGAGAACAGGAGCCGGACCCTGAAGCCGGGGACTGGGCTATGGGACTGGGCATCTTCACTGCTGGCTCAAATGCCTGCCCCTTACATTGGTTTCTTTCTCCTTCTCTCTCTCTCTTTAAAGATTTATTTATTTATTTGAAAGAGAGAGAGAGAGGAAGAAATAGAGATCTTCCATCCACTGTTCACTCCCAGATGGCCACAACAGCCAGGGCTGAGCCAAGCCGAAGTCAGGAGCCAGGAGTTTCATACAGGCCTCCCATGTGGCTGCAGGGGCCCAAACACCTAGGCTGTTTTCTGTCGCTTTTCCCAGGTGCATCAGCAGGGAGCTGGATCAGAGGTGGAGCAGCCGGGACTCAAACTGGTGCCCATATGGAATGCCGGCACTGCAGGCGGTGGCTTTACCTGCTGTGCCAAAATGCTGGCCTCTCTTCTAATAGTTTTTATTTCTGTAGAATCAATACTCATAGTCCCCAAATATTCCCAACAGCCAGGTCTGGGCCAGACCTAAGCCAGGAGCCAGGACCCCCATCCAGGTCTCCCACACGGGTGGCAGGGATCCAAGTACTCGGGCCGTCTTCTGCTACCTTTCCTGGTGCATTAGCAGGGAGTTGGACTGGAAGCCGAGCAGCCGGGACCCAAACCAGCTCTCTGATATGGGTTGTTGGTGTCGCAAGCAGTGACTTAAGCTGCTGTGCCACCATGCCAGCCCCTGAAGCCCTCCTCTGACTCTGTCCCAGGGCACTGTCACCACCAGCAAGGTCAAAGGAATAAGCACGCTGAATGTGACGAAGCTGAGCCCTGTGTGAGGACGAATCTTTGCCACCGACGTCTCCACTCTCGATCTGAGGTCTACTTCCTGCCTCTCCACACCTGAGGCTGAAATCCGCCCAATGTTACCTGTTTCCGTCTTTAGCAGACTGATTCTAATAAAAGTAACTGTGACTGATCTCGGAGTGCCTGGGCCCGTGTGCTGTGGGGGGAGGGAGAGGCCTGGCCAGAGATCTTGGGGGTGGAGAGGAGAAGGGAGGTGCGTAGCCGTACAGGGTAAAGGGGCTGCAGTCTGGCAGAACCAGGAGCCACCCAGGCCCCGGGCAGACTGGCTGTTTGATCTCAGGCAAGCTGTTTGATGGTCCTGAGGCTGCTTCCTCGTCCATATTACGTTACAGAATCGCAGTGTCACTGCAGGGTTCACTAGCCTGGCAGGTTCAACGTGCTGGCCACGCCCACACACAGCTTTTCTCTGGCTTTCGCCTTCGCAGGGTTGTAGGGCTTTTGCTCCCCAAAAGACGACTCCAGCGATGGAGGGGACGACTGGAGATGATCTTGGTGGGCTCCTCTCAAGCCCCTTGGTCTGCCAGTGGCATCGTGCCTTTTCTGCCCCTCCTCAAGGAGGCCGAGCCGTCTTCACAGAGGCTGTTTCCAACAACTGCTCCTGTGTCCCACCGGCCGCCCCCCACCCCCCCACCCCTGCCTTGCAGGCTGGTCCTGGACCCAAGGACAAAGGGAGTGGGTGGCAGAATGCTGTTGTCATGGGAACAGTCCAGGCCCCAGATGTGTGCTTGGGGATTGCAGAGAGTGCAAACTACTTGATCCCAGCGAGCCGCCTTCTGGAAGTTCTAGTAGAGTAGGTGTATGGCTGGAAGGCGAGGACTGGTGCAGACAACCGAGGCAGAACTGGGTTAGGCTCGTTGCAAACTGAAACAGAACAGGGAGGGTTGACCTCATACTAGGGTTTGCAGCTCTGTATCCCCTGTTGACTGTCGAAGCTGCACCCCTAAGGCAACAGTACGGAGAGGTAAGGAGTTCAGGGGATGATTAGACCCGAGAGCTCCGCCCTCTTGGAGGAGTTCCGCAGCCTTGTGAAAGGGCTGGAGGGATCTTCGTGCCGTCCATGAAGAAAGAGCCTTTGCCATACAGCACGCCCGTCAGCACATTGCCCTGGGACGCCCCAGCCCCCAGAACTGTGAGCAGTCAAGCTATGTTATTTGTAAACTGCACATGCGGTGGGGTTTTGTTATAGCAGCGGGCATGGACTAAGACACCTCCCCCTCTGCAGAGGTCAGAACAGTGCCAGGCCTCAGCTGAATATGACTCCCACCCCCCCACCCCGCCAAAATAGGAAAGACAGTCACTTATTTTTCTTCTTCAGGCTGGCACAGTAAGGTCACAAGCAGAGAGCTGGCCTTGAAACTTGGGGCTTAGGGACCCAGGGTTTGAGTCCAGGCCCTCCTCTTCCCTGTTGGGCCAATAGGCATTTCACGTTACCTACTGCTTGCTCTAAGTCTTGATTGTTACACCTATCCAGTGCTTGTCACGCTGCCAGACTTAACATTAAGTGAGCAGGCCATACTAACACCTATAAAACTTCACTGAGAAGGAAAAGGCTTTGCACAGATGAAGAGCTACGTCATGCACGAACAAAGATCTTTGCTCCTATGAAGCTTATTCTAAAATTCACTCGAAAGAAGAAATGCTTGATATCAGTGAGGAAAATTTAGTATCTGGAATTTGCATAAGGAAGAAGAGACAGACTGTGAATCAGAAGGGAAGGTAGCCGGAATTATGAGGAAGTCAGGAGTGGACAATAAAATCATAGTAACTGTAATAACAATTGTAATAAATCGTAAAGGCCATAATGAAGGTGATACAACATTTACCTGTCAAACTGGAAAAAAAAAAGACACAGACCTATATGGACTAGAGGATTTCACAAATCAAGCTACAGATAGCCCCACCCTCTGATAACCTCTTGTTGGGATAAAATTAGCATAATCCTTCTTGAACATTTTCAAAGCTTTAAGGAAGTTTTTACCTTACTGATAGGGGGGAGCTCAGTAGAGAGGTAGGTAGGAATAAATGAAGCTGGAAGGTTTTTTTTCTCCATAACTTCTCTGTAGTGCTGCATTGCAACCCCACCCTCTTGCCTGTCCAACCAGTGTGGCTGCATTCCCATAGTGCACCTGTTTCTCGCTCAAGACCAGGAAGGAGGAGATGCCATGATGGCCATGAGGAAGTTAAGCTGCACATGGAGGCACCAGGAAGCCTCATGCATGCTAAACTCCACCCTGCTTGTATACTCACTTAGCGGGCCACCCTCTGTCTTGCAACAGGCACTGACCACGTGGGAGTGCCCTTTGATTGCTGACTTTGCTGATGGGTCCTTCTCTGTCCTCCTTCCATGTGCTCTCCTAGGCAACTCTCTGGCCCACTCGTATCAGGTATCGCTCCATGTAGGACAACCACTAAAAACAGCTCAATGAAAACAAGTGGATTTGACATACAAAAAGAGGAGAAGGGCGGGGCCCAGTGCTGCGACATAGAAGGTAAAGCTGCCACCTGCTGTGCTGGCATCCCATATGGGTTCAAGTCCTGGCTGATCCAGCTCTCTGCTGTGGCCTGGGAAAGCAGTAGAAGGTGGCCCAAGTCCTTGGGCCCCTGCACCCACATGGGAGACCTGGAAGAAGCTCCTGGCTTCTTCTTGGATCAGCCCAGCTCTGGCTGTTAGAGCCATTTGGGGAGTGAACCAGTAGATGGTGTCGCTCCCCGTCTTCGTAGAGGAACGACACAGGACCCTGCGCTGTTCTTTCGTCCGCTCGGCCCTTCCCGGGTTTGCTGCTGGTTCTTCCCAGGTTGGCTACTGTCCCTCCACCTCCGTGGAGGGGCGGGCCCCCTGCCACCTTCCCCACTTCCGCAGGGGAGCGGCACACCGCCGGCCGGCTCTCTCAGGGGCTGCACAGGTGTTCCTTCAGATAGATGTTCCCCTTAGATGTTCCTGGTGCATGTTGTCTCTCTCCTCCCTTATAGTCCTCTTCCGCCAATCCCAACTCGGCTGCCCACACGCCGAGTACGCTGCTCTCCTCCAATCAGGAGTAGGTCCTACAGTTTATTGGTTGAACTGGAGGCAGCTGTGTAGAAGCTGTTTCTCCCTTCTCAGCGTCATATTGTGGGAGAGCAGATGCATAGAATAAGTCTTGATTCCAGTAACTTAGTCTAGTCCGAGTTGCTCCCCACAGATGGAAGACCTCTCTCTTTCTCTACCTCTCTAACTCTGCCTTCCAAATAAGTAAATACATTACAAAATAGAATAGAGGAAAATAAGCTTTACCCGCTATGCCACCACGCTAGCCCCGAAATTTACTTCTTTTCATTTTACTTGAAAGACAGAGAGACAGAGAGAGGGATACAGAGAAATAAGCAGAGAGAGAGAGAGAGAGAGCGAGAGCGAGAACGAGAGCAAGCGAGAGAGAGAGAGATTGGTCTTCTCTCTGCTGGTTCACACCTGCAACACCAGGGCTGGGCCAGGGTGAAGCCAGGAGCCAGGAACTTCCTATGGGTCCCCCATGCACTTGAGCCATCATCTGCCGCCACCCAGGATGTGCATCAGCAGGAAGCTGGATGAGCAGCCAGCTTGTGAATCAGGCACTGCAGTATGGGATGTGGGTATCCCAAGCAGTGACTTAAGCCACTGTGCTAAAAGCCTGCCCTAAGGACCGGTGCTTTGGTGCAATGAGTTAAAGCCCCAGCCTGAGGCACCGGCATCCCATAGGGGCACCAGTTCGCATCCTGGCTGCTCCACTTCTGATCCAGCTCTCTGCTATGGCCTGGGAAAGCAGTGGAAGGTGGCCCAAGTCCTTGGGCCCCTGCACCCACGTGGGAGACCTGGAAGAAGCTCTTGGCTCCTGGCTTCGGATCAGCTCAACTCTGGCCATTGTGGCCGTCTAGGGAGTGAACCATCAGATGAAAGACCTCTGTCTCTCTCTTTCTCTCTCTCTCTCCCTCTCCCCCCGACTCTACTTCTCTGTGTAACTGTGTCTTTCAAATAAATAAAAAATAAATCTTTTGTAAATAAAAGTCCACCCTAGTTGATTTCTTATATATGAAAAATGAAAACAACCTATAAATACTGTTGAACATTATTTACTTATTACATTTTATTATATTATGATAATTAATTATTAATTAATAAGTTTAATTTATATGCTTTTGGGTTCTTATTTTTATAAAGCATAGAGGCACAGAATATATTTGGGTCTGTTAATAATTGTTTTTTTAGCACACTAGGTGCAGGAAGGCAACTTGAAAAGACTACCTACTGTGTAGTTCCAACCACGTGACATTCTTGGAAACAAAAAAGCCAATGATTTACATGGCTATGGGGGGAGTGAGGGAGAGATGCAGAGGGGAGCGCAGGGGCTTTGGAGGGCGGTAAACCTCGCACGTGCTACCGTCCTGGTGAACTCAGGTCATTCTGGTTTTGCTGAGACTCACACGATGTACAGCACAGAAACCGCACCTGATACGAACTACGGAGCTGAGTTAACAACAGTAATAGATCAGCACGGGCTCGTCCAAGCACCGGATCATCTTTGTTTTGGATAATGAGCTTCCTGCACACCCCAGGGCTGTTGCGGCTTCGACAACAAGGATCCACGTTCATCTGCAGGCGTTTGAGGGATGGCGTGCCCCCGGAGGCGTGGCTACACCAACAGGGGCCCCTTCATTTCTTCTGGGCAATCGTCTCTGATCCCTTGTGGCCCAGTACAGGCTCAGCCCACTGCCCTTACTCGTATCCTACAGGGTATTAGGAGAAGCTCAAGGTCGTGGCAGCTTGGGAATTCATGTGTGATCTGTGCAATCAGGGTCTAAGTGTGTGTGTGTGTGAGAGAGAGAGAGAGAGAGAGCGAGAGAGAGAAACTGAGGGGAGGGAGATAGTGCTAGATCTGCCTGAATTTTACAAAAATGGTGGAATGGAGCTGGTACTGTGGCATAGAGGGTAAAGCTGCCGCCTGCAGTGCTGGCATCCTATATGGGCACCAGTTCAAGTCCTGGCTGCTCCTCTTCCAATCCAGCTCCCTGTTTCTAATGTGCCTGGGAAAGCAGTAGAAGATGGCCCAAGTGTTTGGGTCCCTGCACCTGCATGGGAGACCTAGAGGAAGCTCCTGGCTCCTGGATTCAGATCAGCCCAGCTCTGGCTGTTGCAGCCATTTGGGGAGTGAACCAGTGGATGGAAGACCTCTCTCTCTCTCTCTGCCTTTCAAATAAATAAATATATCTTGTAAAAAATGGTGGAATGCATTAGCAGCTTTTCTCAGCCATATGGCAAAAAGAGGTGGAGAATTATCATTGCTTGTAAAATTGATTTTAATCAAGGTGGCATGTGAGGAGGGCAGTGGGGGCTCATCGTCCATCAGTACTCTGAACCTTCTGGGAAGCATTATTTGACTTAACCTCTTTATTTTTGAGTAGGGCAAAAATTCTAATCCGCCTCACGATGTTGGACAAGCCCAGCTTTTTTCGATGTTGCATATCCTGCAACAGGTCATGGTCACACATGTATTCTGGAGAGAGTAGCTTGGTGGGTTTGTGGTAAAGCAGGTACTTGTTCAGATGGCTCTCCTCTTGCCATATGGCCTCCAGGTGATTGACTTTGTCTATCATTATGGCCTGGTGACAGGCCTCGGTGAGCCTGTAAACCTCTGCTACTGACCCTCCAAAGAAGGCCCCAATGTAATAAAAGTCCCCTTCGTCCTCAGGGATGTAGGCTTGCGACTCAGGCCGGCGTTCATTGCTGAAGGAGTACCGGCTTACCGCCATGAAGTCCGGGTGGATGGTACCAAACAGAGAGGAGAGGATCTCCACGCCCACGTGGTCCCTGAACTCCATGTCCACGTCGGCACACACCAGGTAATCCACCTCCTTGAGGAAGCGCTGGCGGGCGCCGTGGCTGATGGCTCCCATGCGCTGCATGCTGATGTCCTGCCAGCGCTGGTGGCTCTGGGTCCTGAGGACGATCACCCGCCTCCCGCCGGGGAGCGGGAGCTGAGGGACCAGCTCAGGTTGGTCAGTGAAGACGTAGTAGTTCACCCTGTGGCCGGCCATGAAGTACTTCTCCGCACTCCTCAGGAAGAGCTCTAGGAAAGACATGTAGTTTTTGACAGCAAACACAGTTAACCCAATGGTAGCATTCTGGAGCTTGAATTGCGCATTCAGTAGGTCAATGTCAAAAGTATCTTCCCACACAACTGGGGCAAGCCAAGGGGTGAGGACAAGGACATCCCTCCTAGAGGGAGTTAGTGCATCTGGCTGCAGATACTTCGTGTGCGATTCTCTAACAGCTGTACCTGTCCCAGCCAGCAAGCTTTTAAGATGCTGGCTCTTCGGATTCCAGTAGCAATAGTGAAAGGTGAAGGTTATACCTGTCAGGAGGAGAACGATCACTTTATGAGATGTGTAGCATGGCCCAGGCAGTATCTTCAGTAGCTTGGCCATGGCTCCACTGCTGATGATGTAGGCGGACTCTCTTTGAGTGACACAAAGGACGATGCATGGACAAGGAGGTGCCCACACCCCTCCTGCTGTTCCTAGAACCTACCTCTGTGCAAGGGCCACCCGACAGCAGGACGTACAGGGTCCCCTGGTGGAGGAAGATTCCAGAATGTCACACAGCAGATGTCTCAGCAGCTTCGTTTTCATTTGAGGCTATGTCAAAGAACCAGATGACAGGCCACGATCAACGCATGCCTAGACCTTCTGGGCCGGAAGTCAGGGCTCCTGAAACAGGTGCAGGAGACTGGCCCCAGGGAGGTCACAGAGCCAGGTAAGGACAGAGATTGTGATGAAAGCAGGGCAGGGCAGGAGCCACCAAGGAGCCTAATCCAGGGTCCAGTGATACTCCGTAGTAGAGAAACCTTCACATAAGCACCACGTTTTCTAGAAAAAAAAAATCCATACGGTTGAGACCAGACTGTCTTCAAGGCCACAGCTGGTTGTGCCTGATGTGCTCGACCATCTTTCACAAAGCCTGACCCGGGAACCCTCCCAGGGGAGATGAAGACCTGATCAAGGGCTCTTTTCCTTCATCCTAACAATCACTTACCCGACACGGAGTTTCCTTAGCTGGCTGCAGGTCCATGCTTTGCATAGGCTGCTACGCTGCAAGTGCCTTACCTGTGGGCTCTGCAGAACAGGCGTGCGTGTGGAAGCCCCGTCCTCCTCCTCACCAGGGAGCAAATGGGCTCAGAAGCATGCGTGACGGACCATGTGTGCACGAACCCACTGGGTCAACCGGGATCTGGGAGCGTATCCCTGGCCACCTATATTCTGATCCATGGCCTCGCTTGGATATTCTTTGGGATTTCAACTTTTGGGCTCTTTTCCCGAGTCTGGTTCCTTTGGTAGCCTGCCTTGGGCTTCCGCATCAGCTGATTTCCAGACAGAGCCCTCACGCTGGGGAAGGGAGGCTGAGCCCCCCTTCATGGAGTCTGGGCTCATCCTGTTGCCCACACATACACCTCCTAAGTATCCCAGCATGACCCTCCTGGCAAATGAAGGCTCTGACATGGACCCCTGCTGCCCCTCTGTGCGATGAACAGCAGGTGGAAAAGGGTCCCAGGGTGGGTAGGGAGCGTCTGTCCCCTCCTCCGGGAAGCTGCTCCATGACACTTTGCTTCTGGCCAACACAGGAGAGGGTGGCCGCAGGCATGATGTGTCCCGGTGTTCTGGAACCTTCTTAGGGGAGTTGTGAGTCTGTTAGGTGAGGAAGGGCTTTGATGAGTACCTTTTGAGGGACAGCCCTTTTGCCTTTTGTGGTCAGGATTGTGACTTTTCCCAGCTGTGTGCACTTTGTGAGGACAGTCATTCCTGACTGAGATGCCGATGTCCTGGCAAAATACCAAGACAACCCCGTGAGGTTGCAGAAGCCTGGATGATGAAATCACAGCAGAGCAAGGAGCAGGTCCTCCGCGTGCTGCAGCTGTGGCTTGGCTGTGCACCTGGTCCCTGGGGAGTCCCCTGAACCTCAGGACCAGTGGAGGGGAGACGTGTTGCCCTGCTCACCATGATCCTTCCCTGGGAGCAGCGGAGGTTAAAGAACCTCACAGAATGGAAAGGTAGAGAGGACCAGGACCAGCCCTGGAGCAGGGAAGGACCAGGAGTAGAGACCCGGGGGAGCCTTTGACCCCTGCGGCAGGTGCCTGCCCACTAGCCTGAGAACCTCCATGCTCTCCTGTCTCCATGAGACCTCCTGGGGCTGGTCTCCTGGCTCCAGCTTCTCCGTCCCAGATGCCTGCCTCCTCTTCAGAACTTTGATACCAGCAGCTTTCATTGTCCAAACACCTGTTCTTTTGTCATAATTCCCCAAACGCTTTATCCCAGGCTTTCCTGACCTTGTTTGCCCTTGGGAGATTCTTAGAGATTCTTGCAGACTATTCTGTGGCTCACCCGACAGGAGACATGGCAGCCACCCTAAGATACCCCCTTTACCACTGATCCCGAGGCCTGAGACGCTCCAAGATGAGAGGCAGAGGATTCTGATGAGCTTCAAGATGGGAGTCAGAAGGTGCCAGCACCACTCCTACCCTCTCCTTGGTGCCCACAGACTCACTGAGAGCCTTGGCAGGGCCTCCTTTACGTCAGCTATAGACTGGCGCCCTCGCCCCTCCGTGGTGAAGTCACCTCCGCTTTCCGTACTGCGCTGGAGGAAGCGTACTGAGAGTGGCCCGGGCACTCCTGGGGACGTTCTTGGGTTGTAGGAGATTGAGAGCGATCCGTCGTACCCCAAAGTTTCCTTTCCCCAGGAGGGTTTTGCAGAATGACTGGACGTCTCTGACCCCTTGGGACCTCACCGGCTTTCAGAATCCCTTCTTTCTCAGTGCACAGTGTGCTCGGGCTGTTTGTGTTGATAGATACGCTGTGGCCTGGAGCCCTAAGAAAGCCACTTGCATCCTCCCTAGGTCGTCCCAGCAGCCTGGCACTCGCCGTTATTTGTAAGATCTGAGCAGGAACTGTCTCGTGATTCACGGCTAAGTGTTTCACCTGTGATTGGGCTTTCGGGGGATGACCGTGTCGACAGAGACTGTCCGCCACTTTGACCGGGGCTATGGTTGTGTGCATTCAGGACATTGCTCCTCCACTGAACTCAGAGCAGGGCAGGGGGGTGACATCACTGCGGCAGGGGTGTCTGGGCACTTCTGTGGACCAGGAGCTGCTGGCCACATGTGTCATCTGCCTGATTTTAGCTTCCTACCAGCCTTGACACATGGAAGTAATCCCCCCAGTCTTGCACGTGGGGGAGTCACCCGTGCAGAATGTCACACAGCCACTGGGCAGCGGACTTACCCCTGTGCCCAGCGCTGGAGAGACCAGCTCACATAACTCGGTGTCTAACGCACCTTACAGACCACCTCTGGGCTCCTGATTCGTGCCTTAAAAATGGGAGTACTCTCCTGTGTATAAAGTTGATTGAAGATGGATCTTAGTAGAGAATGGGACTGGGAATGGGAGAGGGAGGAGGTGGAAGGGGTAGGAGAGTGGGTGGGAGGGCAGATATGGTGGGAAGAATCAATATATTCCTAAAGTTGTACTTATGAAATGCATAAAGTTTGTATTCCTTAAATAATGTTTCTTTAGGGGAAAAAAATCTCACTTAATGGGCGTGGGCCCCTACACCCACCTTGCAAGACCCACCTTGCAAGACCTGGAAGAAGCTTCTGGCTCCTGGCTTTGGATCAGCTCAGCTTCAGCCTTTGCAGCCAGTTGGGGAGTGAAACAGTAGATGAAAGACCTCTGTCTCTGTCTCTCCCTCTTTCTGTCTGTAACTCTACCTCTCAAATAAATAAATAAAGTCTTTTTTTTTTTAAATGGGACCACTTCCTCCCATGTCCATGGCTGTGGTGAGTCCAGTGTAAAATAGTGGGTGAAGGGGACCCTTACTGCCAGCACTGTTACATGGGAAACACAGAGGTGTGATTCTGGGGTATGGCACAGCTGCTGAGCCTAGCTGGTACTGCCATGCCTGTCTATCCCAGCGCCACCACCCAGTGGGGAGCTCAGCTGGCCCACATGTAACTACGGCAAGTCTCACATGCCGAGTTGTGTTGCTAGGCCCAGAGCTTCAAACTCCTCCTCTGGCTCCACTTTGTGGCATCAATTCTGGAGTCATTTAAGGAATGCCTGCTGTATGTTATCTAGAAGAGAATCATTTAGATTCAAAGACACAAACAGGTTGGAAGTGAAAGGATACAGAAAGTTAGCTGAAGACAACAGTAACCAAATGAGAGCTGGGGTAGCTATACTTCCCTCCACAAATAGACATTTAAGTCTAATGCCATTGTAAGGGGGAAGGAAGGACATTTCACACAAACAGAAGGTTCAGTTTATCAAGAAAAAATGGGTGGACATTTGGCATAGTGGTCTTGATGTCTCTTGTGGCCTGTATTTCGTATCAGAGTGCCTGTCTTGGTTGCACTCAATTCTAGCTTCTTAGCAATGCACATCCTGAGAGGTAAAAGGTGGTGGCTCAGGTGACTGGGTCCCTACCACCCATCGAGGTAGCCAGCTTGAGTTCCTGGCTTTCGTTTTTGGCCTGGTTCAGCCTGGCTGTTGTAGGAATTTGGGGCATGAACCAGCACATGGGAGATCTGTCTCTGTCTCCATCTCTCTCTCTGCTTTTCAAACAAAAATAAATTGAAAAAGAATGTATAAAAATTATAAACAATTTTTTTTATTTGAGAGAGAGAGAGAAAGCAAGAGAGAGAGAGAGAATTATAGACAGAGAGATGGAGAGACAGAGAGAGAGGTCTTCCATCTGCTGGTTCACTTCTAAAACGGCTACAACGGCTGGAGCTGGGCTGATCCAAAGCCAAGAGCCAGGAGCTTCCTCTGGGTCTCCATGCAGGTGCAAGGGCCCAAGCACTTGTACCATCTTCCACTGCTTTCCCAGGCTATAGCAGAGAACTGGATTGGAAGAGGAGGAGCCAGGATATGAGCCAGTGCCCATATGGGATTCCGGTGCTACAGGTTAGCCCACTATGCCTACTATGCCACAGCACCAGCCCCTAAACATATGGTTTAATATGACCACCTCTTAAGGAGGGTTTGCTCCAGTAATGCAAGGTTGGTTTAACATTTTAAAATCAATGTAATTTACCACATTCACAATGAAGGCTATATGATTATCTCAGAACTGAATGCAGAGTAACTGACAAAATTCAACACTCCTTTTAAAAACATATCTTAACAAAATGGGAATTGAATCTCCTTTATAGGATGAAGCACATCTATTAAAAACCTTTTTGTAAATACCAGACTGGGCACTTTGCCTCTAAGATATGAACCTGAAAAGCATGTCCATAACCTCCACTTGAATTCCTCATTTTACTGGAGGTCAGAGCAAATGTGAAGATGAAATAAAACGCATGCACATCAAACAGGAAGATGTAAAACACTCTTTATTCAAAGGGAACATGAATATGTATGTAAAATAATCACAATAAATCTATAAAGAAACTACCATAAGTGCAGCAGGAAGCTGGTAAGTCTCCAGCATGCAAGGTCAGTACATAAAAACCAATTATATATTCTATATGCTACCAGTAAACAACTGAAAATTGAAATTTAAAAGATATCACTTACTATAGGGTAAAAGCACTTGTAAAATATCTAGGGATAAATTAGCAAATGCTGTACAAAACCTAGGCACCAAAAACTACCAAAGAGGGCTTGCCAAACTTTTCTCACAAAGGGTCAGTTGGGAAATATTATCAGCTTTGCAGGTTAAGTGTGGTCTCTGTCATACATTCTTCTGTTTTCACAACATTAGAGAAATGTTAACACCATTCTAATCTCATCAGCATTACAAGAATAAGCTGTGGGATAAATTTTATCTTTGGTCTGTGATTGGTGAAACCTTGATATAAAATATTAACTGAGAGGAAAAAAAAAACTTCATAAAGACCACAATACAGGAAAAGTTATACCATGCTCATGGACTGGAAAAGCTGGTATTGGTAGTTGTTTCAGCTAGGACACCAAACACTGATCCTTGGGATCCTAAAAGAGGTTTTGGTGTTGAGTCATAATGATTCTAAGTCTGGTTCAATTCAGCACCCACCTGATGTGCATCTGGAGTCCTTACCCCTGAGAGACGATTGCTAACAGCTATGAGTCTACACAGCTCATATGGAGGAAAAATGCCTGATTCAGATGGACTGACAGTTGGTGGTCCCTGCCCTTGCGTTTGGATGATCTTGGAGCCCAGTGTGGTCCATGGTTGACTTAAGCATTGAACCAAAGATGACCTCCTCCTGTGTTCATTATTTGTAAGTAGCATTAAGGATGATCAAAAAAACAGTGAAACGTGAAGGCTGTGTGGTGAACAGGCACCAAATCTGCTGGCAAAATGCATGAGCTCTGGAGTCAGACAGCCTGGAAAGGGTGTGATGCAGTATCCAGGTCTCTACCTCAGAAGCCTGCGTGGTCCAGCCAGCAATGCTGGGCACACTGGGCCTTTCCAGGAAGGCGTGCACTGACTCTAGGAAGTACAGAGGAGCTAGAGGCGTCTCCGAGGGAGCCAGTGTTCTGAGCCTTGGCCTTGGGCTACCAGAATGCAGGAGGCAGGGGCTCGCCTGTGTCATCGGTGGTGGTTGCGTGACAGGAAGAGGCCGAGAGAAACTCGGCTCTGCAGCCTCATTAAAGTCAGAGAGGACAGCAGGAAGGCTTCCAGCAGTCCCTCACGGGGAAATTCTCCACTCACATTCGCTGTGGCAGGCCCTGTACACACACAGGCATCTTCAATGCCACTCTTACTGCCATGGCTGCTGCTAGTGCCGCTGTTGTGTGGGTGTGGTTGAGGAGGCCCGGTCACTACCGTGTCACATGGGGACACAGTAACACACGAGGCAGGGCCAGCCCCTGGTCTCCCCAGCGCACCTGTCCTACCCTGACCTCCTGCAGCCGAGTCCCCTCCCTGGCCAGATCCAGGTTGCTCTCCTGGCCTGGCTTTGACTTGGCTCTGCCTTCTAGAGCTGGCTGACACCCAACCACAGGCTGCCCTGAGGATCCTGCAGCTGTGACGTCCTGGGGGTGACAGTTACCCAGCTCCTGGACTTCACGGTCTGGAACAGTCCTGTTGTGACCGCCAAGACTGTCTGGTGCCAACTGCCTGCGCCCAGGGGTGGGAAAGTCAGGAAGCACGAGAAATCCCTGACGAGGTTCAGATTCTGGGCCTTACCCCCTGCCCTCCGGCACTTCTGTGTTTGTGCCTCTCACTGGTGGACCACTAGCCTGTGCTCTGTTCGTCCTGTGTTCCGCATGCATCAAGCTGATCGGTGTGTTGTCCACTGTGGAGGAGCCATTTCCTACTATGCTCCCAGGATCCAACAGCACACAACCAGCCCTTTGAGGGCGAAGGCCTCGGCCCGCTCCCCCCTTAAGTCCCCGGACCCCACCCACAGAATAGCACACCTTGTCAACTGACCCTCTTGTGGCTGGAGTCACCTAGCTGGCTTTACCCCCGGCAGCTTCACTGAAGTGTGCCTCACCCGACCAGTGTTACGCAACACTATAGAGGTGACAGTCCCATCGGGAAGCTTACTGATCCTCTCTGCCTATACCTCAAAGTCTCTAACCACCCTGGGTTGGTAGTGATCCCTCCTCCAAGGCACAAACGGATGCTTTTCCTTTGTCACTTGGTCAGCCAGTCACCTGTGCAACAGCCAATCCCCTGCCAGATCAGGAGACTGAGATGAAGCCACTAGAAGCACGAAGCAGAGGGGTCAGAGGAGGAAGGCGACCAAACAGTATCCACAAGGCAGGGCTGTCAGGAGAGGAGCCCCCAGGGCAGTGGAGTGTCCCTCCAGCATCTAGGCCCCTGGGGACAACTGCAGTCATCACATATCTGGGCGCAGCTCCTGCCTCTCTGAGTTGGAAATTCTACTCCACGGACCCAGAAGGCAGCTGAGGCAAGATATCCCAGACGTCTTCTAGGAAGCTCATTCGCCAAAGGCCAAGCTGTCACCAGCTCTTACGGCCTTTCCCGCTGGGGGCTGCCTGTCTCTCGACAGCAGGACATAGTCTCCTTCCTGCTACCAGGGACAGGAAGAGCCCCACAGGTAAGCCATTCCTCAACTCAGCTCCCAGCTTCCTCGGGGTCAAAGAAGGAGGGCCAGAGAGGAGAGCTTTCAGATACCCTGGCAAAGAGGCCGTCTCTGCTCACGTCTGCCAGCTGCGGGCTCTGTACGGAGAGGCCTCCAAGGCCTCTGCTGATGCTTCAGCTGGCCCTGTTGCCGCCCTGGAGAGAGCTGGCTGCACCACCCGCCTTTGTATGGTCACTGAAGAAGACCTAGGCTTGGGAGAGAACACTGAGCCTTAATGGAACCACAAAGTGGCTGAGGACACCGAAGCCTCTTCAGAGAGCAGGGCCACTCGGCCTCCTCCTTCTTTTCCTATGGGGACCCACAGAGCCCTCCTCAAGCCCCCTCCACCTGTAGCCCTGTCTCCCCGGCCGGCCCGTCACGGCTTCCGCACTCGCTTCCACCATCCCAGGCAGTCCAGCTGCAGACTGCGTTATAACTGGCGCAGACACCACTCTATCTTCCTGGCTCCACGGTGACCCCGTGTGAGCTTCCCCTCATCTGCCAGGGCCAGCCGGAGCAGACACTCCCGTACCAAGGCCACGTCTCCACCACTCCACCTGCTTCCATGCTCAGCTGCTCCAGCCAATTTTAAAACCTCCCCTTTGAACCAGGAACCACCCCTCAGCTGAAATCCTGGGGTCCTGACGGACAGCAACGGAGAGCTACTCCGCCCGGTGTCCTGTTTTCTGGCCCACCTGCCACGGATTCCACAGTCGCCTTCACTCGAGTAGGTAGCCGCTCTTCAGACAGGTGGCCAAATTTGGCTTTGACTCTGATGACATCGCTAGGGACACCACACCGGAACCTAGCAAGTTGTCTTTGAGTCTCCCTCTGACATCTTTATCAATTCTTTCCCTTTGGGAAACCTTACAGGCTCAGCAGAAGTGCCCGGCCTCACCCCCACTGCAGTCCACGGACCCGGTGACAGCATAGGTGCCCATCGATGCTCTCACATTCCACCTGTGGTATCCCTGTCAGCACCCAGCCAGCCTTTGGTGACACCGGGGCCGATTTTTCACTGGTGCGGTCACTCTTTCATGCCACGCATCCCACTGACATACACAACTCTGAGGCCTATTGCCCACCTTTTGCAACACTAATCCAGGCCAATTTGCATTTGTGGGATCTGCAGCCCTCTGGGTAAGCTGCAGCTTTGGGGTCATTGTGTCTGACGTGGGCTGCAGCTCCACATCTGGAGCAGGCAGCTTTGGAGCAAGGTGAAGTGGGACACCCAGCAACACAGCTCATGACAGCCCCGGGCACTGCGGTCCTGTGGGTCTATAGCACCCACCCCTGTTGCAACTGGAGACCAGCACTGCTGAAAGCAAATCTGCCCCCAGGACACTATCTTTCCTGTCTGTAGCCAAAGGACCTGCTGCCAGCTGGGCCAAAACATACCACTACTACTGGGCATTGCTAAGCAGCGGCACTGACGAGGAACACTCTGCGTTTAGAGCAGCCAGCGCCTGTGCCAAAGCGCATCTGGGGCAGTGAGAGAGGCCAGCATCAGACCTCTCTAGAAATGCTTCATGCCTAGGGGCAGGCTACATAGGGAACGCCTTGCCAGAGTACACTGGGAGAGTACGTTGTAGTCCAACACACCTGTGCTTGGAGATCCTCGTGTTCTCACCTACAGTCAGAGCACCTGGGTCCCTTGGGTCCAGAGCACACGTGTTGCAATGGAAGGGGCCAACGCTACCCACATGTGGAATGGTTGGAGCACTTGGGGGTCCATCTGGTTTGAGCAAATCTGTTACTATCGGAGGGTCCTTCACCACTCAGGAGACATTCGTCAGAGAGACGCTTCTGTCCCTGTGCTCCAGGAGACACCTCATGTCCGCCTGTGCTGTTTGAGGGGTGGCGCCCTGTCCACCTGTGCTGTTTGAGGGGTAGCGCCCTGTCCACCTGTGCTGTTTGAGGGGATAGAACCCTGTCTGACTGGACACACTACGCTCAGAGCACCTGGGACACAGAGCCCACAGCATATGTGGTACAATGGGAGGAAGTATACCACCATGGCTGTGCTACAGGATACTTGTGTTCTCGCCATCATTCAGAGGGCAGGGACGCTTGGAGGCCGAGCCCTTCTAGGGAGGCATCCCAGGACAACAGCACACACTTTTAGGAAGACACTTCTCACCTTCACTCAGACTGTCTGAGCACTACCGCCACTGACGTGGAGCAGTGAGCATCCCTCCAGAAATGCCTAGACGTCAGCCATTTGGCTGCTGTCCTCCTCAGCAAATGTGTCTCTGGCGTGAGAATAGCAAACGGCAGTCTCTCCTTGAGGTTCCCTTTGCCTAAGGTTTCTTTGGAGACTGAAATGTTTGGCCCATTCACTTTCTTCTAGTGAAAGGCATAGTATTTCAGCAACTATAAGCAAAAGCCATCGAGAAGTCCTAGGTGACCACTAAGCGCCTGAGTGGGCCTTGCCTTACTGGAAAGACAGAGTCCCTTCTAGTTACGCCACACAAACTTCAACACTTCTCCGTCATCCCAGAGCAAGCAACAGGCACAACAGTTCAGGATGCTTGTGTACGTCTCACGGGGTAAGGTTCCAGGTGGGGCTTGTCCTAAGTCAACACACTGGCCTTGAAAAAGCCCACTGTGGAAAGAAGAAAAAGATTGGTAAGTATCAACCATGCCATGCTTGGCATGAATGGCTAGTTTGGCAGACCCAAGCTATGGGCCAGTTTTTCTTAGACTGGCCAGACTCCCTGCTGCCTATAGCTGCCCTTTGTTGCAATGGTGCAGATTATATATATATATATATATATATATATATATATATATATAATTTATACTTATATAAATTTATATATTTAATATATAAATGAATGAGTGAAAGTTCATGGAAAATAGAATTGAAACATAAGTTTAATTTGGTACCAAAAATGTAAAATCCATGCACAAACAAAGTCTCCAAAGAGTTCATGGAAAATTCATATTATGAAGAAACTATACATGTGTAAATATATATAGTAAGGCCAGTGCTGCGGCTCACTAGGCTAATCCTCCGCCTGCGGCGCCGGCACACCGGGTTCTAGTCCCCGTCGGGGCGCCGGATTCTGTCCCGGTTGCTCCTCTTCCAGGCCAGCTCTCTGCTGTGGCCCGGGAGTGCAGTGGAGGATGGCCCAAGTGCTTGGGCCCTGCACCCCATGGGAGACCAGGAGGAGCACCTGGCTCCTGGCTTCGGATCAGCGCCGTGTGCCTGCCGCAGCGGCCATTGGAGGGTGAACCAACGGCAAAGGAAGACTTCCCTCTCTGTCTCTCTCTCTCACTGTCCACTTTGCCTGTCAAAAAAAAATAAAAAATATATAGTAAGTGCATGTATATATATATGTGTGTGTGTGTGTATGTGTGTGTGTATATATATATATATATATATATGAGAGAGAGATGCCTGACCTATTCACTTTCCTACAGTGAAAGAAATAATATTTAATATTTGCAAAGACACCTAGGATCTAGCTAGGATCTAAACATCCCTGTTCTTGTTCATCAGTCCTCTTTGGTTATATGTTTTGCTCAGCTTTGGTGAGGAAGGGAGAGAAGGAGGGGGAGAGAGAGATGGAGAGAGAAAGCAAGCCAAGTTCTTGGTGTTTGATCTATTTACTTTCTTATAGTGAAATAAACAATACCTAAGCAACTCTAAGAGAAAGATCTGTAGGGTCTATATCTGCTTGCTCTTGTTCAGTGATCCTCTCTGCTGTGGCCCAGGAGTGCAGTGGAGGATGGCCCAAGTGCTTGGGCCCTGCACCCCATGGGAGACCAGGAGAAGCACCTGGCTCTTGGCTTCAGATCGGTATAGCTCCGGCTGTGGTGGCCATTTGGGGAGTGAACCAACAGAAGGAAGACCTTTCTCTCTGTCTCTCTCTCTCACTGTCTGTAACTCTACCTGTCAAATAAAAAAAATTAAATGCCTTATTAATGCCTTTCTTTTTAGCTGAGACTTAGGGAAATCATTTCCTCACACTGTCGCCTCAACTAGAGAGGATGGCACACATCCAGCTGGGCCTAGAGGAACAAAGGAAGAAAAAGTCAAGGCTGCCTTGTAATTGTTGGCAATTTCTGCATGTTATATAGTGCACACCGTATAGTGCACACCATATAGTGATATTATATAGTGCATGTTATATAGTGCATACCATATAGTGCATATTACATAGCTATATTATATAGTGCATATTATATAGAAGTGTTTTCATGCTTCACAACAATCAGAAAAGATACTCTTTCCAATAAAATTCCTCAGTAAGTTCTAGCTGGAAAAGCAACCTGGCTTTCCCCTTCCCCTTACAACTTCCCACAGATGTGGAGCCCTTATGTATCTCCACCAGACCGAACTCCTCCGAGGATGATCTTCCCTATGGCAATCTACCATCGGGATGAGCCACGGAAGCTGGTGGGGAAGAAACACAAGCACCTCGCTCAGGTTGCGAGAATATTTCGCTGAGTACATTCTATCCTAGACATTACACTGGAGCCAAGTGACATGGCTCAAAAGACATGCTTCCTTCAAGGGAATTGATAATAAAATATGAATGACAAATGACTATATCATAGTTAAAACTTGGGGGGTTACAAGTAAGAATATGAGAGCAGGTTAGAGGACAAAAAAATAAGAATTAATAAATCCTTCAGAAACTAAGGTAACAAGCTAACAAAACAATGAACAAAATAATAATGAATCCTTTCTTATCAATAATCACTTCAAATGTTCATATGTTAAACTCCCTAATCAAAAGACAAAGTAGTTAAATGAATCAAAATTTACCCAACTATATGCTGTCGGTGAGAAACTCATTTTATCTATCTATCTATCTATCTATCTATCTATTTATTTTGACAGGCAGAGTTAGACAGTGAGAGAGAGAGAGATAGAGAGAAAGGTTTTCCTTTTCCATTGATTCACCCCCAAAATGGCCGCTACGGCCAGTGCACTGTGGCTGGGCTGCGCCGATCCGAAGCCAGGAGCCAGGTGCTTCCTCCTGGTCTCCCATGCGGGTGCAGGGCCCAAGCACTTGGGCCATCCTCCACTGTCTTCCCAGGTGACAGCAGAGAGCTGGACTGGAAGAGGAGCAACTGGGACAGAATCTGGCACCCTAACCGGGACTAGAACCTGGGGTGCAGGGGGTGCAGGTGCTGCAGGCGGAGGATTAGCCAAGTATGCCACAGCGCCGGCCAAGAAACTCATTTTAGATTTAAAGACACACATAATCTGAAAATGAACGGATGGAAAAATATTTCATGCAAGTGGCAACCAAGAGATAGCTATACTTATAGCAGACAAAATAGACTTTAAGTCAACAACTATCACAAAATACAAAGAAGGAAGTTATAAACTGATACAAGGGACAAATTACTACAAATAGAAAAAAATAAATATATGTAAGCTCAACATAAGAGAACAAAAATATATAGAGGAAACATTGGCAGGACTCAAAGGAGAAAAAAATCCTCCAACAATAATACAAAATTTCAATACTGCACTTTCGATAATGAATAGAACATACAAAGAGAAAACCAACTAGGAAACAGAGGTCTTAACACCCAAGACCAAATGGACACTGCTGCCCTCAGTTTGGATTTGCCAATACTGGTTCCACAACAGATCCTGTATTATCACCGGAGCTGTTTCAGTTCCTGCTGGCTGTGGTCCTGCATCAATTCTACCCAGCCAGGTTCCTGCCAGGAGACATGGCCTGCCGAGTCTCCTTGGTAGGCTTGCCAACCTCTGCCCTCAGTATTTCGTCAAGCACCCCTGAAACTTGGCTCTGGCCCCGTTTGTCTATTGGCTGATAGCAGTTCTACCCACCTAGAAACCCAGTAGAACCCCTAGACACACAGCCTGACCCTCGTTACATTGTGAATCAATGCAACAGCCCTATAAGTGGTCTCTAGTCCTTCGAAAATCCAGTCTGAAAAAAGGCCTGTTCACTCCCAAACCCGCTGGGAGACACAGCTGTCTGTAACACTGAAGACGGGCCTGAGAACTGTCTTGGCTGTGGACCTGAAACAGCCCTTACCTCAGTTATAGCTCACTACAACCACCAACTCAAGTATGGCCACTAAGGCACCCAACCAGTGAGCCACAGGAACCTTTACAGAGACCTAGTTGAAGTTAACTTGTGTGCTTGGCAACAGAGGCACTGCCCTGAAGTGGGCAATCATCCTGGTACCTAGCCACTAACAGGTCTGAAGCCTGGGTTTAGGGAATCACAACAGATAATCTTCTCTGAATTCCGAGACCTGCTACGACAGGATGTAACAGAAAAAGCCAGAATGCAAAGATCAGTATGAATACCAGCGTTGTCAGTACAGAGACACTGATGCATGACCACTAGGATCAAGAAAAATCAGAGAGGCGCCGGTGCTGTGGTGCTGCAGGTTAAAGCCCTGGCCTGAAGTGCCAGCATCCCACATGGGCACCCATTCGAGTCCCGGCTGCTCCACTTCTGATCCAGCTCTCTGCTACAGCCTGGGAAAACAGTAGAAGATGGCCCAAGTCCTTGGGCCCCTGCACCCGCATGGGAGACCAGGAAGAAGCTCCTGGCTCCTGGCTTCGGATCGGTGCAGCTCCAGCCGTTATGGCCCTCTGGGTAGTGAACCAGTGGGTGGAAGACCTCTCTCCCTGTCTCTACCTCTCTCTGTAACTCTGTCTTTCAAATAAATAAAATAAATCTTTAAAAAAAAAAAACAGTCAGAGAAACATGGCATCACCAAATGAGCAAAAGAGGCGCCAGTGATTGACCCCAAAGAGATGCAGATGTGTGATCTGCCCAACCAAGAATTCAAAAACAGCTAGTTTAAGGAAGTTCAGCAAACTTAGGGAATAATTCAGAAATGTAAGCAGAAATATTTAACATAGAGGTTGTGACAGAAATGTTGAACACATTTTGGACCTGAGAAACAATGCATGAAACGAAAAGTTTAATAAAGCACACTGACTGCATAAAAGTCAGTGAGATCACCAGGCTGTTCCAAGCCACAGATTCCATTGGGAACAAAAAGCAAACGTATGAAAAGTGATGGAGAAAGCTTATGCCATCTGTGGAACAACATCTAAAGAGCAAATTTTGAGTTTATTGAAGTTCAAGAGGGAAGAGAGAAACACAAAGGGTAGAAAACTTATTTAAAGCATAAAACTTTCCAAATCTGGAGATAGGCACCCAGGTACAAGATCAACTGTCACCAATGAGACTCAATCCTGATGAGACTACCCCAAGACTTACGCTAATCAAACTGTCAAAAGTCACATATAAAGACAGGATTCCGAAAGCAACAGGGAGAAGCAGGTGACATCTAAGGAAGTACTCACAAGCCTAGAAACAGCCTACAGGCTTCTCAGCAGAAACCTACGGGCCAGGGAAAAGCAGGATGGAATATTTAAATTGCTGAAGGAAAAAACTATCATTGGAGAATACTGTACCAAGTACAGCCATCCTTCAGAAATGAGGGGCGGGATAAGGCTTTCCCAGACAGACAAAAGTGGAGAGAGTTCATCACCTCCAGACCCATCTTACAAGAAATGCGAAAAAGGAGTTCACTCTGAAAGTATTCTAATTAGTAACATGCAAACAATCTGAATGTTTAAAGCTCGCTGGCTATAGGGAGTAAACAGTAAATTCAGAATACTCTGAATGGTACTGTAATCATGGTGTATAAGCTACATATCTTTAGCATGAAGATGAAAAGACAAACTATCAACACTTACTAAAAGAATTAAAAGATATGCAACATAAAATTGTAAACTGTTGCAGCAGGTGCTATGGCGTGGTAGGCCTCCACCTGTGACTTTGGCATCCCCTGTGGGTGCTGGTTTGAGTCTCGGCTGCTCCACTTCCAACCCAGCTCCCTGCTCATGGCCTGGGAAAGCAGCAGGGAATGGCTCAAGTGCTTCGGTCTCTGAACCCACATGGGAAACTCAGAAGAAGCTCCTGGCTTCCGGCTTTGGATTGGCCCAGCTCTGGCTGCCGTAGCCACGTGGGGAGTGAACCAGGGGATGGAGATCTTTCAGCTTCTCTCCCTCTCTCTCTCTCTCTCTGTAACTCTGCTTTTTAGATTAAATAGACAAATCCTTAAAAAATATAAATTGCTACATCAAAAATTCAAAATGGGGAGACTTAAAACAGAATTTTCTTTTTATACAAAGTTGAGCTGTTGTTAGTTTAAAGTAGCCTGTTGTCACTGTGTTTTTCTGCTAAGCCAGATAACTGCAAAGCAAAAACCTACACCTACACCAAAATAAAAAGCAAAGAATCAAAACAGACTATTAGAAAAATCAATCACAAAGGGAAACTGTAAGATGGGAGAAAGGATCTATAAAACAACTAGAAAACATGAAGGTGCCAGTAGTAAATCTGTACTTAATAATTACCTCAAGTGTAAATATATTAAATTCTCTAATTGCAAGAAACAGAATGGTTGAATGGAGCAAACACAAGACCAAAGCATATGCTACCTACAAGAGACTCACTTCACCTGAGAAGATACACATAAACCAAAAGTAAGGGAATGGAAAATGATATTCCATGCAAACAGAAACCAAGAGAGAGCAGGGTTGGCTATACCAATATCAGACAAAATAGATTTTAAATCAAAAACTGTCTCCAGAGACAAAGATCATTATATTACATTTTTACAACATGATATATAACAATGATACATAATATATATATATATTATATCCAACCTCAGAGCACTCAAGTATATAAGACAATTATTGATATACTTTACTGAAGAAATTGATAGCAATACAATAATAGAATACTTCAACAGCTCACTTTAAATAACAGAAAATCCAGATTGAAAAATCAATAAATAATGGACTTGGACAACATTGTATACCTAATAGACTTAAATATAATGCAAATTTTCACCAGTATAATTCTTTACACATTCTTCTCAAGTACACACAGAACATTCTCCAGGACAGATCATGTGCTAGATAATAAAATAATTTAAGAAGATTAATATCATTCCAAGTCTCTCTTCTGACCACAATGAAATGAAACTGGAAACCAATAAGAGCAAGAAATTCACAAACATATGTAAACTAATTTGCACATGAGCAGCCACTAGGTAAAAGAGGTGATCAAAATGGAAGTGAAAAAAATCTCTCACTGGATGAAATAAAAAATAAATACTACCAAAACGTATGGGACGCCTATATTGAAATAAAGATCTCAAATAAGCAACCTAAGTTTACACCTCAGGGAACTAGAAGAAGAAAAAACTAAATCCAGTGGAAGGCAGGAAATAAAATGTCAACATAAATAAAGAGAGAACAGAAAAAATAGGAAAATAATTAGCACACATGGAGTTGAGTTTTGAGAATATAGGTCCTTAGCCACACAAACAAATAAAAAAGAAAAAAGACTTAAATAAGATAAAAAATGAAAGAAGAGACATTGAAAAGCTTGCTTCAGAAGTGGAAAGGTTCATAGGGGACTATTATAAACAATTATATGACAAAAGATTGGATAACATAAAAATAATGAATATATTTTTTAAAAAGATTTATTTTATTTATTTTGAAAGAGCTACAGAGAAAAAGGGGGAGAGAGAGACTAAGAGATCTTCCATCATCTGGTTCACACCCCAAGATGGCTGCAACAGCAGCTCTGGGCCAGGCTGAAGCCAGGAGCCAGGAGCTTCATCCAGGTCTCCAACATGGGTATCAGGGGCCAAACACTTGGGCCATTTTCCACTGCTTTCCCCAGGCCATTAGCAGGGAGCTGGACCAGAGTGGAGTGGCCAGGACATGAACCAGAGCCCATGTGGGATGCTGGCATCACAGGTCGCCTCGCCCACTATACCACAAAACTGGCCCCAGTGATTAAATTTCTATAAAATTACAACCTGCCAAGACTGAATCAAAAGAAATAGAATTGTGATTGTTTGGATGCGAAACTATTGGATGCGGTTTTATTGAGCACTGTCAAATTTGTAAGCTTCGTAGGGATGGACATCACATTTATAATGCCCTTCTATATGTGCTACCATAGATGTGAAATTCTTGACCTTAATATTGTCTTCAAAAATGTTAAATTGAGAATTCTGCTAACTTACAGTTTATGAGTTGGCACACTGTATTACTACAAGAAATGTTTGATTTTCGGCACAGTGCAAAGGTTCCTTAAACTGCATATGTCCTTTTTTTCTAATTCTATTTTTTTTTTTTTTTTGACAGGCAGAGTGGACAGTGAGAGAGAGAGACAGGGAGAAAGGTCTTCCTTTACCGTTGGTTCACCCTCCAATGGCCGCTGTGCCCAGTGCATCACGCTGATCTGAAGCCAGAAGCCTGGTCTCCCATGCGGGTGCAGGGCCCAAGCACTCGGGCCATCCACCATTGCACTCCCAGGCCAGAGCAGAGAGCTGGACTGGAAGAGGGGCAACCTGGACAGAATCCAGTGCCCCGACTGGGACATGAACCCAGTGTGCCGGCGCCGCAGGCAGAGGATTAGCCTATTGAGCTGCAGTGCCGGCCTCTAATTCTATTTTTTAAAACACATT
This sequence comes from Oryctolagus cuniculus, assembly GCF_964237555.1. Taxonomy (NCBI): domain Eukaryota; kingdom Metazoa; phylum Chordata; class Mammalia; order Lagomorpha; family Leporidae; genus Oryctolagus; species Oryctolagus cuniculus. Next base: position 20,459,703 of record NC_091449.1, on the reverse strand, counting down.
TTAAATGTACTTTCTCATTTAGTAAAAATTGTCTAATTGATATGAAAAAAAAATAGAAGCCAGAACAGACCAATAACAAATAAAGAGATCACAGCAGTAATCAAAAACTTCTCAACAAAGATAAGCCTAGGACCAGATGGCTTCAGCATGAATTCTACCTGACAAGAAAAAATTAACACCAATCCTTGTTAAACTTTTCCAAAACTATGAGGGATTATCTCCAAACTCTGTCTATGAGGCTAGCATCAGTCTGAGATGAGAGCCAAATAAAGACATCACAAGAAAATAAAACTACAGGCCAATATGTCTAATGACTACAGAAGCAAAAAATACTGACGGGGTGGGGTGGAGTGGGGTGGGGGGGAGGTGTGGCGCTGTAGTGCAGCGGGTTAAAGCCCTGGCCTGAAGTGCCGGCATCCCATATGGGCGCTGGTTCTAGTCCCAGCTGCTCCTCTTTCATTCCAGCTCTCTGTTGTGGCCTTGGATAGCAGTAGAAGATGGCTTAAGTCCTTGGGCCCCTGCACCCACGCGGGAGACCAGGAAGAAGCTCCTGGCTCCTGGCTTCGGATAGGCGCAGCTCTGGCTGTTGTGGCCATCTGGGGAGTGAACCAGTAGATGGAAAACCTCTCTCTTACTACCTCTCTCTGAAACTCTTTCAAATAAATAACATAAATCTTTAAAAAAATACTGAGGAATAAAATATTGGCAAACTAATTCATCATCAAAAATATTATATATTGTTACAAAATGGGAGTTATCCCACGGATGCAAGGCTAGTGTAACAAACTGAAAATAATCAATTTGATATACCATATTAAAAGAATTGAAGATCATCTCAATAGATATCAAAATGCATTTGACAAAGATCAACATCACTTCATGGTAAAAATAAAAACTCTCAACAAAATAGAAGCTAACTTCCTCAACATGATAAAGTCCACTTCTGAAAGACTCACTGCTAATATAAGCAATGAGAGAAAATAGAAATATTTTGCTCTAGGACTGGGGTCCACCAGGATGAAGCATGCTCTTGTGGTTCCTGCGCACTGCTGGAAATACCGACAAGAGCAACCTGATGAGAGAAAGAAGCTGCAGGCACAGCAGTCGGAAAAGGAGGAGGTAAAATTACTTCTCTTCGCAACTGACATGAATCCACATGTAGGAAATTCTAAAGATTCCATACAAGCACTAACGTATGGATTCAGTAAAGTTACAGCATACAAAATACACTGAAAAAGTCAACTGCATGTCTATATACATTTCAAATAGCAACCTATCTGAAGAAAATCATATAATAGTATTAAGAATAAAGTATTTAGGAATGAATTTAACCAAGGAAGCAAAACATCTACACACTGAAACTATGATACATTAATAAGAGAAATTCAAGAAGATGAAAATAAACGAAAATATATTCCATGTTTGTAGTCTGGAAGAATTGATATTGCTAAAATGTTCATACTACCCACAGTGATATACACATTCAATGAAATCACTATCAAATTGCAATGGTATTTTTCACAGAAATAGAGAAAGATTCTGAAATTCATACAGAACCACAAAAGACCTCTAATAGCTAAACAACCATGAGAAAGAAAAAACAAGCCTGGAGACACCACACTTCCTAATTTCGAGTTATGTTACAAAGCTGTGGCAATCAAAAGTATTGGTTCTGGCATGAAAATGGACTCATACAGACCAACAGAACAGAACAGGGACCCCAGAAATAAACCAAGTATATACCGGCAGTAAATTTTTGAAAGCCCATCAAGATGGTACAACAGGGAAAGGATCGTCTCTTCAATAAATGGCTTTGGCAAGCTGGATATCTATGTGCAAAAGGGTTGATTTAGACCTGTATGTTATCTACACCCCAAAATTGGCTCAAAAATGGATTAAAGACCTAAATATGAGGCCTGAAACTACAAAATCCTAGAAGAAAACACAGGGGGGAATCTCCTTGACTTTGGCCTTGTCAATCATTAATTGGATATCCTCTCAAAAGCTGCATAACACAAATAAAGAAGGGCTACTTCTTTCTCTTTTTCTCTCTTTCTCTGTAATCCTGCTTTCCAAATAAGTAAATTTAAATAAAAAAAAACAACAACAACAAGAAAAATGAGGGGCCCACGCTGTGTCATAGCAGGTAAAGCTGCCAGCTGCATCCAATATAGGTACTGGTTCGAATCCCTGCTACTCCACTTCTGATCCAGCTTCCTGCTAATGCACCTGAGAAAGCAGTGAGGGATAGCCTCCTGCACCTGCATGGGAGACCTGGAAAAAAGCTCCTGGCTCCTGGCTTTGGCCTGGTCCAGCTCCAGCCATTTATGCCATTTGGGGAGTGAACCAGCAGATGGAAGATCTCACTCTCTATCTGTAACTCTGCCTTTCAAATAAATAAATCTTTTTTTTTTTTTGACAGGCAGAGTGGACAGTGAGAGAGAGAGACAGAGAGAAAGGTCTTCCTTTGCCGTTGGTTCACCCTCCAATGGCCGCCGCGGCTGGCGCGCTGTGGCCGGCGCACCGCGCTGATCCGATGGCAGGAGCCAGGTGCTTCTCCTGGTCTCCCATGGGGTGCAGGGCCCAAGCACTTGGGCCATCCTCCACTGCACTCCCGGGCCACAGCAGAGAGCTGGCCTGGAAGAGGGGCAACCGGGACAGAATCCGGCGCCCCGACTGGGACTAGAACCCGGTGTGCCAGCGCCGCTAGTCGGAGGATTAGCCTAGTGAGCCGCAGCACTGGCCTCAAATAAATCTTAAAAAAAAAAAAAAAAGGAATCTGGGGAAATGTTTCTCAAATAAAGTTTACAGAGAACAAAATTAAAAGGCTTCTAAACAAAGGTCAGGGTCAGACATTTGTATTGGGTGTTGGGTTCGTGCATAATTATTATTAATTATTATGAGTAATCAACGAGTCGATAAATTATAAATAATCAATGAGTCAAAAACACAGTCATGAGAGTGTGTCATGAATGAAGGTTAATGGAGAATCCAATTCATTCAAATTAATTAAGCATTTATATTGAGAGTTTTTTGTTTTTGTTTTTGTTTTTTGCTTACCAATAAAAAAGGCAAAAACGAGCCATCCGACACGCACCATGTCTGCCAGAGTGTGGGAAACGGGGCCCCCGCAGCTGCGTCAGCGCCGCAGGCAGGTCCAGCGGCTTCCCTGGGGACGGCCAGAGGGGTCCCGGGGCTTTCCCTCTGCCGGCAGCCGGTGCTGAGCCAGGGGCGGGAGGGGTGTCGCACACAAGTACATCCAGGAGCTATGAGAAAGCAGCAGTTGGATACAAGGCCTTTGTCTCTGAGGGTCTTTGGTGGAATGAGAAGGCCATGCCAAGATGGCCGCTGGCAAGAGAGCGTCAGTTACTAGGAATGGCTTCCGACACCCCCTGGGAAACCACCCGGCAATGGAGCCTGCCTGGCAACGGGCTGTGATTGGATGGCTGTGGAAACCACCTGGCAATGGAGCCTGCCTGGCAACGGGCTGTGATTGGATGGCTTTGGAAACCACCTGGCAACAGAGCCTGCCTGGCAACGGGCTGTGATTGGTTAGGGCAAAGACCGCCCCTTGACCGGATTGGCTGCCTTGGCTATTTAAATTGCTGTACCAACTGCAGGCTGCATGCCTCTGGCGTGCTTTCACATGACTCCCGGGGTCTGTGTGGTGACTCCACACCTCTTGCCCCCATCGCACTCCTCCTCTCAATGAATCCACAGCAACAAGGGTCCACTCCACAGAGCTCCCTGCCCCACTCGGCCTGACCATGCATGTGGACTGAGACACCAAGCCAAGCCAGGCCAGGCTAGGCCGGATGCAGGATTTGTGCCACTGTAAGGGACTGAGAGCCCTGAAATTCTTACTGGGTTGGGGAAGGTTCCACATACAAGAGATTATCTTCATTCATCCCTTCCACTGGCTACCAGAAGCAATCCCGACACCCAGTGGATCACCAGCCCAGCCCACAACTCAGAGGTGGGTGGGCTGACATCTGTAGGCTTCGAGAATCGTGGCCTTGCACTGGCCCACGGGGCCCCTCCCTGCCACGGCACTGCGGCTGGCTCTTGCTGTGCAGCCTGGACTTAAAGTACAATAACGTTTGAAGGCTTACGTGGTGCAGTGTCTTGTTTCTAATAAGGCAGACTTTGTCTTTATCTTATTAGAGAGTTATAGATCTGCGTTTAAAACATGCTGTGTGATGATAGGTGTAAAAGAAATTCTTCGAAAGATTTTTTTAAAAAGTTAAAAAGAGAAAGGTCATGAGATGGGGACCCCAGCTGCAGTCAGAGTGAAGGGCGGGGTGGGGGGAGGAGAGAATTAAGGGGAGAGCTTCCAGTGGATCAAAACGATTCCACCTACCTTAGGGTTCCAGACGGAAGCCTGGGGACACGGACAGCAATATGACCTCGTATGACCTCCGCATGCGGATATGGTGAGAAGGCAGCCACTCCCAATCCAAGGAGAGAGCTCACGGGAAATCAACCCTGCCCGCAACTTGATATTGAGTTTCCAGTCTCCAAAGCTGTGAGGAAACAACTTTCTGTTAGTTAAGCCCTCCACTCTGGTATTTTGTTCTGTGTTCCCCCTACTCACTGACTGATGTAAACTGTAGCCATTTTTACACCTAATCCCACAGAAATAGATGGCTTTGGAGTTAAACGGCTGAATGTGTTAGGGAAAGAGAAGAGAGCGCCACCAAACCACCACCGTCCCACACAGGGTGACTGTGGAGCACCCAGAGCCCTGTCTCCCGGAGCAGGAACAGCAGAGCCTTCACGGTAATGGAAAGCAAATAGATTTAGCAGAGCAGATAATAACAATAACAAGCCTCTCAGGAATGGGAGGGATCAAATACCTGCAGTGACTACAATATGTTGTTGTGCCCAGATCCTTAGATCCCCGCAGAGACCCCCAGAGAGTCGATCACACCGAACTGCAAAAGCAAGGTTTATTCGGGAGTACAAGCCGCGACAGGGACCCCATCCAACCAGCCAGCCCAGCAGAGGCAGGAGTGAGGCCCCATCTTTGGGAGAGTTTTTAAAGGAAAAATGGCTACATCAGCAGGAAAAAAGTTACATACAGCACAGAAGCTCTGGGTGCAGGGAGTTGAGTTACAGGGGGGCTTACAGCACGGAAGCTCTGGGCGCAGGGAGTTACTTTGTTTAGTAATCTCTGTTGTGCTGTCCTTGGTCTACAGAGCTAGCTGTCCCTGGTAAGCTTTGATATCTCCGGAATGCCTGAATGCCTGCTTTTACAAGGACCCAGGTCTGCTATGGGAAATGGAGGCTGCTTTTTTGTTTTGTTTTGTTTTAAAATGGAGTCATTTTGGCTCTTCAGCGTCAACTGGTATGTTCAGTTTTCCAACATAAATATTTGTGAAAATACAAGGCATGCAAAGAAACACGGGAGATATGAGTCACACACTGGGAAAAGAAGAGGAACAAAAGATACTGCCTGTGACAGTGACTGTAAGTCCGATTCATCAGGGGAAACAATACTTCAAAGTAGCAATTACTAGTATGTTCACAGAGCTAAAAGTCACCATGGTTAAAATGTAAGGGAACAGGTATTGGCAGTGTTGCATCAAATAGAAATTATCAGCAGAAACAGGAACTTCAAAAAGGACAAAATGAAATTCTGGAGTTGAAAAGCACACTTAATGAAATAAAAAATTGACTACATGTTCTCAATAGTAGACTTGAACCGGGAGAAGGAACAAGCAAATTTGAGGATAGATCAATTGAGATTATGAATGCCAAAGAACAAACAGTGAAGTTTATGAGGGAGATAAACAGAGCCTTGGAAACATGTGAGAGACCATACACATTGTCGAGGAGATGAACTTGAGAAGGTGAAGTTATCACGTTCCCTGCCTTTTGTCTCCGTATCTCTATGGTAACTGGTGTCATGGTAACCAGCAGGTCCATCTGCCTGGCAGGCTGCCCGCCATCTGTTATGTAATGGTTTGGCTCTGGGCCACTACTGTCTATAAACCCACATAAGCAGCTGGGCGGCATGGCTAGATGTGGCTGTGCGGCTGTGTGTCGGTGTCTGTGTGTGTGTCTGGACACAAAGGTGGCTATCTCCTGTGGGCTCACCGCAGTTGGGGGCAAGTGGCTGTCCCTTGTGATTTTCTCACCACCACTGTGAGTAAAGGAGATACAAATGGACAAATGGCTCTGAGTTCTTCTCTGCCCTGTTGGAATCTGGATCTGCTTGTACTGGGTCCCAAGCCCCAGGCATACACACGTAATGATAGTACTGAGAAAGGAGAGATAAAAGAACAAGAATTTAAAAAAATTATAAAGGCTAAAAACTTTCCAAGCTGGCGCTGTGGTATAGCAGGTGAGGCCACTGCCTGGGGTGCCAGTATCCCATATGGGTACCAGTTCTAGTCCCAGCTGCTCCACTTCCAATCCAGTTCTCTGCTATGGCCTGGGAAAGCAGTGGAATATGGCCCAGGTCCTTGCACCTTTGTGGGGTACCCGGAGGAAGCTCCTGTCTCCTGGCTTTGGATCAGCGCAGCTCTGCCCATTGCAGCCATTTGGGGAGTGAACCAGCGGATGGAAGACCTCTCTGCCTCTCTGTAAATCTGCCTTTCAAATAAATAAATAAATCTTAAAAAAAATCTTTCCAAATATGTTGAAAACCAATACATACAGAAAGCTCAATGAAATCCATGCAGGATTAAGTTCAAAGGGATCCACAGAGGCATCATAGTTTAAAAAAAAAAAAGCCAAAAATCAAAGACATGAGCACATTTGGAAAGTAAGAGAAGAATGGTGCATTTACCAGGAAAACTGCCCTAAGATCTACAGCTGACATCTCAACAGACGCAATGCAGGTCACGAAACGTTTAGGATAATGTATTCAAAGTGCTCAAAGCACGAAAGAACCCATCAACCAAGCAGTAGTCCTAACTGTATATACCTTATGCTACATCTATAATGCAGTAAAGCTTTATTTCAGCAATAAAGGCAGCAGTGGGCATTTAGCTTGGCAGTGGGATTTAGCCCATGCCCATGTTCCATGTCTGAGTACTTGAATTTGACTCCCAGTTTCAGCTCCAGACTCCAGGTTCCTGCAAATACAGATCCTGCAAATCAGTAGTGATGGCTCAAGTACTTGGATCGCTGCCACCCACAGGGAAGACCTGGATTGAGTTCCCGGCTCCCGGCTTCAGCCCCAGCCTAGCCTCGGTTATTGCGGACTTCTGGAGAGTGAACCAGTGAGAGAAGTGTTTCTCTCTCTCCCTCTCCCTCTCCCTCTCTCCCTCTCTCCTTCCCCTTCTCATTCCCTCCCTCTCTCTTTCCCCACCTCTGAAATAAATTAAGTTAAAGACCTGCCACGTTTTTAAAAAAAAAAAAAACAAAACCGAGATGAGTTGTTGAAAGCAGATCTGCCTTACGAGAAACACTAGCAGTAATTCTTCAGGCTGAAACCATGCGACTCCAGGCTGTATTCAAATCCCCACGGGAAGACAAAGAGCGCAGGAAAGATAGAGAGATCCTACCCACTGGTTTACTTCCCAAATGCTCAGAACAGACAGAGCTGGGCCAGGCCAACAATGGGCGCCCAGAAATCAATCCAGGCCTCCCCCATGGGTGCCAGGGCCCCAAGAACTTGAGCCATCACCTGCTGCCTCCCAGGGTGCACATAAGCAGGAAGCTGGAATAGGAGTGGAGCAAGGATTTGAACCCAGGCACTTCCATATGGGATGCGAGTTTGCTATTAAGAGTCTCAAGCAGCATCTTAATAGCAATGCCAAACACATGGCCCTGGATTTTGGTAAGAGTGCTAAGACTGTTCAATGGGGAAAAATCTTTTCAACAAATAGTTCTGGGACAACTAACAGTCACAGGAAAAAGAATGAAGTTTGACTCATATCTGCACCATTTATAAAAATTCATTCAAAGTAGATCAATGATCTAAATGTGAGAGTTAAAACTGTAAAACTCGTAGAAGAAAATGTAAGAGTAAACCTTCATGACTTTGGAGTGGGCAAAATATTCTCAGGTGTGATAACAAAGCACAAATAAAAGAAAAAATAGACAGACTGTATCAGAATGAAAAACTTTCTAACTTCAAAGGCTATCATAAAGAAATTGAAAGGTGGGGCTGGCATTGTGGCACAGTGGGTGTGATGCAGGCATCCCATATGGACACCAGTTCAAGTCCTGGCTTCTTCACTTCTGATCCAGCTCCCTGTTAATGGCCTGGGAAAAGCAGAAGAGGATGGACCAAGTGTTTGGGCCCCTGATACCCATATGGGAGACCCTGATGGAGTTTCTCTCTTCTGGCTTTGGCCTGGCCCAGCCCTGGCTGTCGTGGGCATTTGGAGAGTGAACCAGTAGATGGAAGATCTGCCTCCCTCTCTTGGTCACTGTGCCTTTCAAATAAATAAGCAAACCCTTTTTAAATAGACAAAAGATTTGAATCAGTATTTCTCCAAAGACATACAAATGGCCAATTTGCACACGAAAAGATGTTGGGCAGCATTAATCATCAGGGAAATGCAAATAAAAACCAGAATGATATACTATTTCACCCTCACTATGATGGCTAGAATCAAAAGCCAAATAGGGACCACAATGTAGCTTAGTGGGTTAAACTGTTGCCTGCAATGCTGGCATTCCATAAGGGTACCAGTTTGAGTCCCAGTTGCTCCACCTCCAATCCAGCTCCCTGCTAATGCGCCTTGGAAGGCAGCAGATGGTGACCCTAGTCCTCGGCCCCTGACACCCCATGGGAGACCCAAATGAATCTCTTGGCTCTTGGTGTCAACCTGGCCCATCCCTGGTTGTTGTGGCCATCTGGGGAGTGAACCAACAGAAGCTCTGTCTTTCCTTCTCTCTCTGTAACTCTGCCTTTCAGATAAATAAATATTTTTTAAAAGCCAAATAACAGCAAGTGTTGGTGAGAACATGCAGAAATTAGAACCTTCAGCATTGTTGGTGGGAATGCGAAATGGTGCAGCAACTTAGGAAAGCAGTCTTTTAGTTCCTCAAACTCTTAAATACAAAGCTACCATATGACCCAGCAATTGGCTCAAGGCACATCCCCAAGAGAACTGAAAGTCTATCCACATCAAAACTCACACCTGAGTGTGGCGTTATTCAGAAGGGCCAAAAAGTGGAAAGAACCCACTTGCCCATCAGCTGATGAATGGATAAACAAACGTGGTGTATGCAAGTAACGGAATATTATTTGGTCATAAAAACATGCATGCTAAACATGGATGAACTTTGAAAGCGTTATGCTAAGTGTTACATGATTCCATTCATGTGAATTGTCCACATAAGCAAAGTCATAGAAGCAGAAAGTAGATTGGGACTGCCTGGGGCTTGGGAATTGGAGAGGAGCAGCTGGTAACTGAATATTAAATCTCTAAATATAAAATTAAAATATATAAAATATAAATATATAAATATAGCCTAAATATTTCATATAAATATATAAATAAAAACATAAATCTCTAAATATAGAAATCTCTAAATCTTGCCCTGGTGATGGTTTTATATATGCATGACTCTGATACAAACCACCAAATTGTATTCTTTAAGTGTGGAAGTGATATTGTTATAGGAACGATACCACAAAGCTATAAAAAGGCAAACAAAAAATTTTACAATAAAAATGGGGCACAAATACAGATCTAAAATATTAAAAGAACAGCAAAGGACAAACGAACCTTTCCAGGAGGAAAACTGCAGATCCAAATGGTCTTACTGGTGCGTTCTATCAAATATAAAAGACAGACATTTCATCAGTGTGATGCATACTCTTTGAGGTCATGGAGAAGGTAATTTTTCCTAACTCATTCTAGGTGACCACCAAAATCCTAATGCCAAGAAAAGAATACAACTACCAGAAATAAAAGGTGAATTTAGCAAGGTACCAGCGTAAATACATCTACATATATATTTGTGATATATATATGTGTGTATACACACACACGTGCACACAAGTATTGTATACACGAGTACCAAAAATATATCCATGCATGAGAGAGCTTCAAAAAGTTCATCATCCGAGTCCCTGGCTTCACATCCTGGCTCCCCGTTTGAGCCCAACTTCCTGTTGATGCACATCTTGGGAGGCAGCAGGGACTTGGGTCCCTGTCACCCACATGGGAAACCTGATTGAATTCTGGGCTTCTGGCTTGGCCTGGTCCAACTCTGGCTGCCATAAGCATTTGGAGAGTGAACCAGTGGAGAGAGGATGTCTGTCAGAGGCCGGGGCAGTGGCACAGCGGGTTAAAGCCCTGGCCTGAAGTGCTGGCATTGCATACGGGTGCTGGTTCTAGTCCCAGCTGTTTCTCTTCTGATCTAGCTCTCTGCTATGGCCTGGGAAAACAGTAGAAGATGGCTCAAGTCCTTGGGCCCCTGCACCCATGTGGGAGACCTGGAAGAAGCTCCTGGCTCCTGGCTTCGGATCGGCGCAGCTCCGGCCATTGTGGCCATCTGGGAGTGAATCAGTGGATGGAAAATCTCTCTGTCTCTACCTCTCCCTATAACTCTGTCTTTCAAAATAAATAAAATAAATATATAATAAAATAAATTCAAAATAAATAAAATAAGATAAATCTTGAAAAAAAAGATGTCTGTCTCACCTTGTCTCCTTTTCAAACAAATAACTTTTTAAAAGGATGAAAAGTTCACAAAAAATGTGTATTCTGAACAAAACATATATGGATTTCAAAAAATTTTTGTGTCAAATTCAACTTCTTTTAATTTTTCTGTGAATTTTTGAAGTGCCCTCATACATACACACACATATATATGTGCTTTCTGTGTATTACCAATGACCTACTCAACAATAAAATTTAAAACCACTTAAAGAACATTTCCAAATCCCATAAAATATGAGAGGATAAACTAGCACAAAGTTGACCAAGACTCCACACAGAAAATCATAAAAGCAAGAGCGAACTTCCTCCCTTAAGGGCCGGATAATAAATAACACAGGCCTTGGAGGTCGCACTGATCTCTCAACATATTCTTTGGATTCCTGTTGGTTTTTTAAACTTTCTTTACAACCCTTCAACATACTAATCTCCTTCTTCATTTATTGACCTTACAAAATCAGGCTAAGTTCCAAATGGCTCATGGGTTACATAATTTGCTATTACTGCAAAGTGTCGCTGAGAGAAAACGTAAAAGACCCAGCTGTATGGAGATGCGTGAGATACACCCCATGTGGTGCGCGGAAGAAGCTAATATTGGCGAAACATCAGTTTGGGCCAGGATACTAAAATCCAGCCAACAAAAATTGTCACCAGAGACATCGGTGCCCTTGGTGACACCAGGGTTTTAAGCCAGGTGGATCCTGCACCCCGCGGATGTGCCATCTCCTGTTGTTACACAGGTGACAGGTGGTTGGCTGTATGGGTCAGCTTGAAGAGAAACAGCCTGTGGGTTGGGCTGACAACCCAGTTGTGGCCCATGGTCTGCTTAGCAGCCGAGCCAAACACGGCCTCCCAGCAGGCAGTGCCTGTGCCCACTACAGGGATGCCTGGTGCACAGTATCCCGAAGACCATAGAAAGCATCAATTCACGACGCGTCCATGACACAGGGAGACACCGTGGCTCAAACGGTTATATTCGGGAGCTCTGGAGTCTGAGCGCCTGGGACAAGAAGTCCTTTTAGGGCCACTACCAGCTGTCAGGCCGGGGGAAGGGTTCTAAGGCTCACACGCCTTTTTAAAAACCAAACTTGCAGCGAGCAGTGAAGAGAACCCGCCTGCCAGCCCGGGATGTGGTCAGCAGCCCCTCTCCCCTGCCCCACCCCCTTCCCGTAGTCCAGCTCCTCTCCCGGGAGAATCAAGGTTGCTCCCGCCTCTCTGCCTTCGGGTAGGGTCTTCGTGACAAGGGCTGGCCGACTCACAGGCAGAGGTGATAGACGCTCCTGCCCCCGGGGGCCGGTGCTGGGCGAGCCCCTGCAGACCTGGTCGGTCGCCACCTACGGCGGGGGCCCGCTCGGTGCCAAACGCCCGCCACCAAGCGAGAGCAGGCGCGAAGCGCGCGAGGCCAGCAGGGGTTGGGCCGTTGGACCTCGCCCTTGGGCCTCCGTTGCGATGTCTTCGCGCCCTTGGCTCGCGCACCCTTCCCTCACCCGCCTGGGGCTGAGCGCTGTGCCTCGCCTCGGAGTTGGCAGCCAGGACACCGCTCTGAGGTTCCGGACTCCGCGCCAAGGGACCCCACGGCGCACGCAGCTGCTGTCCACGGGCAACGGCCTCGGCGAGCTTCATACCCGCCTCCCGGGGCCACCGCGCTCCAGGTCCCCCTGACTGGCCATGCCCACCCGGCAGCTGCTGCACCGCTCCCTGGCCTGTCTTCCACCGGGGTTTCTGTCTCGCTGCTTAGCTTATGCGATCCAGGAGGCTCCAAGCTCCTCAGTGTTGGGCAGGACTCTCAGATGGAGCCAGCACTGGGCACTGGGAACTCCAAGAGGCTCGGCCATTCCGGACAGCTAAGATCTGTCATCCAGGGTGCAACCTGACCCTCCTCCATCACCACCCCGGCGAGAAAGAAGTTCCCCCCATGAGCTCCGTTCCATCCAGAGAACCTAG